>NC_138926.1:3060280-3795280 GCF_965231255.1 Vanellus vanellus | reverse complement strand
CCTTAACTCCCCACAGGCACAAGCCTGCCGCATTCCCCATCACCCGACGAGCAGCCCGGCCCTCCTCGGCTGTCGCTCCTCGACCGTCGACTCCTGTACTCCGTGGACAGATGGGCCACATCAACCTAAACCAGAAACGTCCCTCTCCTGTCCTCCTGCCAGCGCACTCCTGGGTAGTCATGGGCTTGACCTACCTCGCCCGCCCTCCGTTCTGTCCTCTCCCTTGTGCTAAGGGTCTTTCTAGACAGCCATGCCCTGCATCCCATGATAACATCTCCCCACCTGGAGCCCCCGTCTTGTGCCGTGCTCACCTCCCGCCATCTTGGGACAACATGGTTGCTCCCACCTATGAGACCCCTCCCTGACCTGCTGCCGCGCTGGATCCTCCCAGGAGCGTGGCAAAGCTGGCCGGCCGCCTGCCCTGGCATCTTCCTCCTCTAACAAGGACCACGTCGCCACTAAAAGTCCTCCTCCACACACCTGGGACCCCACAATACAGCAGCGACACTCTCCAAATGACAGACAAACCTGCCACCCCCCTCCTCGCGTTGGCCTCGGGGGATGTCCGCTGTGGGGGGCGCAATGGGGAAGGGGCCGGGGGATTGTGGGGACAGTGGGGAGGGGGAGTTCCCTTTCCACTGTCACACTTGCACTTAACGCTGTCCTGTCTCTTCCTCCTCTTCTCTTCCCTACACAGGGCCAGGAGCGGTGCACGACGGCGGCAACGCAGCGTCCCGGGCGGCCGCCGGCCTCTGCCTCTGGGCCGCCCTCCTCGCTCGCTTCCTCCTCGACTTTTGATAAGGGAGCGGAGGGTCCCGGGAGGCCCCGCCGCCCCTCTCCCCCGCCGCGGGCTCGGCCCGCCGCGCCGCCCGGGGACTCCTCTCCGTGGGACGGGCGATGCGCCGGAGGATGGGCGGCGGCGCCCAGCGTCCGAGGATGGCCCCGTCTCCCGCGTGCCGGGATCGTTCTCGCCGCCGGTTACGCTGTACAGAACCCACCACGTGCCACCAGACTGTCACCCGTCACCGTCGCCCTGGGGAGGCGGTCTGGCACAGACGGGGCTCCCCGTGGCCACCTGTCCCAGTCCCCTCATCTCCGACGCGGGGGGCACGGACCCGTCAGGGTGGGAGCCGCCCGGAGCCGTCGCCGGGGATGTCCGTCTCATCGTCTTGCTAAGCTGCCTATGCCCAAAAAGGCCCCCAGGCTGCAGAGCCCCTGGCTCAGCCTTCAGCCTTCTCGCTCCTGAATGTCAATTCATGCCACCAAAGTCCCCAATATCGCCCCGACCCATTGACCAGCGTGGCGGGGCGGCCCCGCTGGCATGCTCACTGGCACTTTCCGAGAGGATCGCCCAACACAACTCATCCTCCAAAGGCCACGCACCTCCCGCTACTCTTTCTCCCAGCTGACATCGTAGCCCGCCTCCCCAAAACCCCCTGGCCTTCCCGAGGGCGCAAGGCTGCTCTCCCAGGAACGTGAGCCTTCGAGACCGCACGCAGCCTTTAAGGGGTTCCTCCTGCCTCGTCTTGCAAACCGGCACATCAAAAGCACAGCACCACCAACGCTGGGCACAGGCGCTAAACGACACAGACGAACACCGGGTGACAAGCCCCCTTTCCTACGGCTCCCATGCTCCCAGCCATCTGAACGCAGCCGGAGGGGACGGGACGGCGCGCTGCCGACCTCAACGGCTACGCCTCGGCTGCTGCATCCCTCCCCGGTCCATCTCTCAGCATGGCCACCCTGCTATCATTCAGCCCAGCATCTCTGCCTCCCCGGGGACGGCAGAAATGCAAGAGCCTACCCTGAGTTGCGACATCCATGCTTTTCTCACACCCGCCACACGTCCCTGCCCGAGGAGAGTCCGATTTGACCCTGCGGAGGCTCAGCCTCTGTCCATTTGGTGCACCGGCACAGCACAGCCGATGACGGCTCCTGTGCCCCGAGCTCGCTGCTTGCCGATTCTCCCTGCCGCAACACGCTGTCGACACCGCAATGGGTGCACCCACACTCTACCCTCTCCTTCCTCAAACCGCCCTGGGAGAGAGCCCCCATTCCCTGCCGCCCATAATAGCAGCAGCATGGCCTCCCTCGCCGGGCACGTGGAGGTGGCCCCGAGCCCTCCCGCTCTCCGAGGCCACCTGGGAACGCTTTGGGGCCACGGTCTGGGGACGGACCCTCCCGTCCCCCTCCTGAAAAGTCACCCTCTACCCACAACTCTACAGCGATGCACCGAGCGAGCACACAAAGCATCCCCTTATCCTGCCCGGACGCTCCCCCCCTGCCTTGGCCTTTCTTTCTCCCTCCATAAGCGAGACGGCTGAAGAACCGTGGCCTCACACACTCTGTCTTTCCCCTGCAAACTCCGCCGCTGTCCCGCTTTCCGTGGCTGCCAGGGGGCTGGGCTGACGCTCCTCAGCACGCAAGATGATAGAAAAAACCCCCTGACGCCGCAACAGGCCACCACCCCATCCTCTGTGCAGTCGAGACCCCCTCCTCGTCCCCTCAAAGGGCCACCGGGACCCACACCGAGCAGCACGTGGCACAAGGCTCTCGCCAAAAAAAAAAGCAACAGCTACAAAATCTCAATCCACACTCCTGCTCCCCCTGCCTCCCCGCCCCAACCTTGATGTTCAACATGTACCGCAACTGACTGGCAAAAAAAACACGTGGCCCGAGACGGACGCCCTCTCCGGCACCGGCCCGACGCACCGGCTTACCTGATGGGCTGGGATGCGGCACGCCGCGGCACCGACCGGGCGAGTCCGCGTCCTGCGGTCCCCGCGGTGCTGCTCCTCTTCTCCACTGGCATCCCCGCACGGTGGCGCCGGCAGCCATCCTGGTCGTAGCTCGTGGCACCCCCAGAGAGCGGGGATGCCACCGTCTTCAACTGGCATGGCAGCACATGCGTCCTGCCCAGAGTGCCGCACAGGAGACGCCTCGCCTCTACACCTTTGATGTCCCCCCCCCCGGCCCTCCCCATGCCCCCTTCCTGGGGTGGTCCCAAATTTCTCTATCCCCACCGCAGAAATGCTGAACTAGCCCCAGGGCCAGAGGCTGTGGCATCGCAGAGAGCGGAGGCGACCACAAGACGCCGCGACGCGCCATGAGGCCGGCGGACCCCCCCCCCACCCCGTCCTTCTCCTCCCTGGGTCGGGTCGGCTCCCTTGCCCTCCTCTGCCGGGACGGTGTTCGACTTTCTCGTGCCACGTAACGTGCCATTGTGAGGAACGTGTTGGCTGTCTGAGGCCGGCCCGGCCGGGCAGCAGACCCCGTGGCCACTGCCGCTCTCCGCGTTCGGACGCTCGGGGGGCGGCTGGGCGCCCAGGGCGGGGGAGAGCGCGGCTCCCGGGGGTCTGTCCCGCCGACGGCCGGTCTTGAGTTTCCGTCGATCATTGTATTCCAAGGGTGGCTATACTACCTGAGATTTGTGCATGTTACATTGTAGTTGTAACCTTTTCTAATTCGGCAAGAATAAGAGATGGTTGTGATTGTGCAGTGTATCAATAAAGTTTGACGAACTTTGTACCTTCGGGGCTTTGCTTCACGCACCCCGCGCGCCCCGAGAGCTCTCCATCCCTTCGTGGGAGCCTCTTTTGATCACCCCCTGCAACGGCGATGCTTCGAGCCCCCCCCAACCGGGGGCCCATGGCCGTTTGGACCGTCCCTCACCCCATGCCCCTGAGAACTGGCCTCACGGCTCCGCCGAGGGGTCCCTCCCACCTCCGTCCCCCAGCCGCCGATGAGCACATACCTGCTGACGGAGCCCCTGCGGGCTGAGGACTGGCTTTGCTCTCATCGCTCACCTATGTTCAGCAGAAGCGACGTCATCGGGAGCCTCTTTCCAGCCACTGAGCCGTTCCTGGCATCTTCTCTATCATCTCGTGAGAACACCCGCTACAACAACTAAACCTACCCCCGCACAAGGAACAGCTCTGCAGACGACACGCACCTGAAGGTAGTTTGCTCCTATCGTGACCTGACAGCACATGTCATGGACAAAGACAGCAAAGACCGGGAGGAGAAGGAGCTGTGACCCTCGGCATCTCCTCTGGCCCTTAAAATGCCACCACTGCTCCCCAGGAGATGCCACGCTTTTCTACTCCATCAGCCAGGAGAAAATGCTGAACAAGCTCCCCGACCTCACGCCTCGCCGACCAGCTCAGACACAAGCCAAGAGGTGGCTGTTGCCCGACAGCCTCCGGGTACGTGGTCCCGTCATTGCAGTGTGCCGCCAACTGAGCTCGTGTGACCACCGAGCGGCTCACAGTCCCCATTTCCCTGGGGAAAACCCAAGGCTGATGTCCCTTGCCCGTATGTCCCAGGATGGGAAGGCTGCTGGGGGCACCTGGGGTGACCGCGGGGGTCTACAGTCCTACTCTGGCCCCATCAGATGATCACTCGCTTTCAGTGATCGCCTTGGGACTATGACTCACTTCGCCTTCCCTGTTTTGTGAGCGAAAAGCCTTGTCCCAAGAGTTTATCCCCAAAACTGCCATGCCACCAACAGCCTGTGTGCGGCACGCGCCTAAGCAAACTGCCCCGTTCTGGCACCGCTACCAGCTCCTGCGACCTCGTGCATCGGGGGACATGTCTGCTGTCCCCCTGGAGTGACCCTGCAGAAAGGTAAGTCCATCCCGAAAGCCCAATGGTGTCCCCTGGAAAGGGGTCCAGGAGGGACGAGCCCCTCTACCCGTGCGACTTTGTCCCTGGGGCTCTCCGGGCTGCCCGCGCCTGGGTGAAAGCCTCCCGACCTCGGGCACGGAATCCCCGTCTCCACGCTCCCTTTCCCATCCGTGCTGGGGACGAGATGCTTTCCTCCATGTTACGTGCTGCGAGTCGAGCAGCGTGGGGGACCGCCACGGGAAGTCCTCTCGGCTTTGAGCCTCTTCCAAAGGAAAACAAACCCATCAGGGAGCCAGGACTGGCGCAACGGAATCAGGCTCGCACATGGCCCCTTTGTGTCCTGACACCATCTGGGCCTCGCTCACGCTTCCCATTTTACCATGCTGGGTATCCAGCAACAGACCCACCTCCGCTGGACAGAAATACCTACAGACACCCAAATGCCCCGGCTGATGTGGGGGGTTCCTCCCTGGCCCTTGGACCTCAGCTGCTACATCCAGAGGGATGAACAGATTTCAAGCTGTGACCTCCATCGCTCCGCACCGCCCAGAGACACCATAAATAGGTAAATAATACATAAATTAATCCAACAGGCAGCCTCTCTTCTCTTTTGAATTTCCTCTTTGTCCCTCAAACTCTAGCATCGGACGCTCCTTGACCTCTCACCTAGAGCAACAAAAAATTTACAGTTATGGAGAGGAGGTGAGAGGGAGAGCCCAGTCACCTCCATACCCATCCTTGGGTGCCGGATGGGATCTCTCCCCAGGCCCCCCAAGTCTCTGCGCACCACCTCTTGTGCCAGGCTCGCTCTACAGGGCAACCTCAGACCTACACAAAGACCATCTTTTCCCCTGGGAGAGGCAGAGGTACATCTGCTGCCAAAGACAAAACCAGCTGCAACGCTTTCTCCTATAAACCGCGGGCTCCACCACATCCCCGTGGGGCCAAGCCGGCCAACCGCCTCCTTCTGTGCCGTCCTGACCCTGATTAGCGCAGACCTGCCCGTGCCCGGCTGGCCTGTCCCCGCATCCTCACTACCCTGTTCCTTACTTGGGACGCGCCACGAAGCCTTGGAGCACGGCTCTACCCTTGCCCCATGCCCGTATCGCTGTATGTCAAACCTCAAGGCCACTCCTGACCATCCCTTTGGCCCTCTCCCTGGTCTCCATCCTCATCTCTTGGGTTACACCGACTTGTAATAGGCTTGAGACATCAAAAAAACCAAACCAAAGCAGTCCCGCCGTGGTCAACAACGCGATCCTACAAAAACGTGCCAAGTGGCTTGAAGAACCCGGCACCCCGGAGGCTACGGTCAAGGCTGAGGACCAAATGCGCTGAGAAACCTTCTGCACATCAGCAAAAAAAATGAAGACATCAGCTGAGAAAAGCCTGACCCGTGCTCCGCCTGCTTGGACAGCGAGTTGCACCTATGCCCAAACTCCGTCCCGCTCTGCTTTGCCCGTACGCAGCTTCTCCCCCAGGGGGGGACCCGGATTCCTACACCCACCTCGCATGGCTGCGTCTCTCCTTCCCGCCGGACTCCCTTCGGCCGCTCCGCCAGCATCCCCTACGACGTTGTGCTGCTGGGGGTGAGGGCTGCGTGGACAACTTTTGGGGTCCCGACTGGCCGGGTGGGACCCTGTGTGAGGGAAATAGGGCAGAGCTGCCCCCCACGCCCTCCCCACCATCTACTCACCGAAGCCTTACCTGTGATGGCATCTCCTCTGGGCGCACCGCCGAGGTCCAGGTGACGCCCCTCCGACGTTCTCCCGTCGCCGTGACTTGGTGCTCCCACCCGGCATCCCTCCCCCTCGGCCGTCCTCCCCGTCCCCGGCGGCGCGGGGCGGGGGGTGGCCCCGTCCCCCCGCGGCAATGAGCACCACAACCAGACGGAGCGGCCACATGGAACAATCGTTTTAATGGATAGGCAGAGAGAGCCCCCTCGCCGCCCGCCCGCCCGCCCGCGCCCCCCGCGTGCCCCCCACCATCGGCCGCGGGGAAGGAAAGGAAACCGAAGGAGGAAAAACCAACCGGGGCTGAGACACACCCCCCCCCCCCACACCAAGCCGAAACGTACCCCGAGTCGACCGGTACCGCGTTTCGGCCGATCACTTCACCTTCTTTTCCTTATTACTATTTTTTTTATATATATATATATATATACACACACACGCACACGCACACACACACATATACATACATATATATATATATATAAAAATATAAAACTGAGCTATATAGATCTCCCCCTGACCCTCGGGTCGCTTTATTCCACCGCGAAGGGGCCGGGGGCGGCGAAAGGTGACGGAGAGGGGCCCCGCTCCCCCTCGTCCCCGGCGAGCCGAGGGCGGAAAGGCGAGGGCATCTGGGGACGCGCAGACCGAGACGCTCGTCTCGTTGGGGACCGATACACACCTAACTCCATATACAGCATGCAGTAATGGCAGCGGAAGGACCCTGCTGGGAACCGTGGCTAGAACGCTAACAAAAAAAAAAAAAAAAATTATATATATATATGTATATTTATATATACTGTATATATATATCCCATAAAAAGATTCAGCATCTCCCTCCGCCTCGACGCGTGGCGAGCGTCGCCCGTGCCCTCGGCGGGAACTGTTCGGACGACCGCTTTTTGGGCCGGTCTCGGGGATGAGGGTGAGGGAATCGGCACAGGACTCCTCGTCCGCGCCGACTCGCCGGGCTCGCAAACCTCCTCGGCCCGTCGCCTCCTCGGCTGTGCGGCACCGACTTCTTCTCTCCGCTTGCTCCCCCTTCTCCTCTCTGAATTTTTTTTTGTTTTCTCCTTTTCTCTTTTTTTTTTTTCAAGTTTCTCCCCTCTTTTTTTTTTTTTTTTTTTTTTTTTTGCATTTCTGTTTCTTAGGAACTAAGAGTTCTAGGCTCGTATCAGAAAATATAATTAATAAAATTAACCATGACTCAGAATTCTTTATCATTCACGATGTCCGCGGGTGGTACGATGAACACGTGGCTTGACGCCGGTCTCCTTCCTCCCTTTCCGTTCGGGGTGGCGTGGTAACTGTTGAAGATCTATATATCTATACATATATATATATATGTATACGTGGAGGTATATATATATATATGTTCTGCAACACAAATGGCGGCACGGTCCATGAGAAGATGGGGATATCTCGGGCAAAGAAGAAAACTGGTGCGTCTGGACGGAGGGGTCCCCGGGGGAGGGAGCGGGCGGGCAGAGGCGGGGGGGGGGGGGTCCCTGCCCATCCTCCGCGATGGCCCGCGGCAGAGAACAGCAAAAACGGGGGAAAAAAGGGGTGGGAGATGGAAAAAAATTATTAGGGGGAAAAGAAAAAGACTCAGTCGCGTTGCATCTTCTGTGGGAAGCCTTGGATTAATTTTTTTTTTTTTTTTCTCTTTCCTCTCCTTTCCAAATTCCCATTGCGGATTTTTTTTTTTTTTTTTTTTTTTGCATGTTTTTCCACTCTCCCCCTCCCCCAGGTGGCCTGGCCGGTTACTCTCTCAATTCTTATGATTATTGTCGGAAACGGTGAACACTTCTTCTTCTTCTTCTTCTTCTTCTTCTTCTTCTTCTTCTTCTTCTTCCTCTCCTCGCTGCTTGCGCTCGCTGGCCGGGGTCGTCGCCGCCGCTAGTCCGCGGGCCGGCTCTCGGGTCAAAACTGGCGGGCGAGCTGGGCGAGCGGGAGGGCCAGCAGCCACGCGCAGCCGCCTCGCCGCCACGCGCCGTTGTTCCCGTCGTGCACTGCTCCGGGGCCTGCGGGAAGGCAGAGAAACACCCCGCTGGGTTAACCACAGAGCCGACAAAAACCATACAACAAACACACCACAACCGCACCATTTGGGCTATCGCACGTGGTGGCATCAGCCCGTGCGAGAGCTCCCTGGATGCCTGCATCGGCCATCCCCACCAACCCCGCTCTATGGGATACAACCCCTCGTGGTCCCGCTTCAGTCCCAAATCCTCATCCCAAGCTCATTCCCTTCTCCCCACTGACCCCAGTCTATGGGACACAACCCCCGTGGTCCCGCTTCAGTCCCAAATCCTCATCCCAAAGCTCATTTCGTGCTCATCGCCGCCAACCCACCAACTCCAACGCCCTTATTTCCATCCTCCAACATTTGTCTTCAGTTCCCAACCACGTTTTGATGGGAGATGCCCAACACTGCCCACACTCTGCCAGCGCAGGGGTTCCCCGCTTGTCTCCCTTGGGGGGGGGACGCAATAACCACTTGCCCACCCAGAAGAGACACCACCAACATCCCTGTGCTCCAGACTTGGTGTGGGGCTCGCCACTGATAACGCGCTCCGCCCACGGACCCAGAACATCTCAAGAAGAATGAGATGGGACAAGAAGAGCCAAGCCCGTCCACGACTTTGGGGAGCTTAGGGGGATGAGGAGCTCATAGCTCTCCACGGGAAAGGACGTGGAGGGTCCTGACCCAGTGGCTTTCACCAAAACACCCCTTACAGTTGCCCCTGGGGAACATGAGGCTGGGAAAAGCTCTCGGGAAGGCATCCAGGCTGGTGGGCTGCCCGCAAGGTCTGATACTCCCCAGGACACATCCCCCTCGCTTCAAAGCCCGACTGGGGGATGCTCAGAACCGTTAACTGTTTGGTGTCCCGCCAGCAGCACCCTTTCAACACGCTCACAGACACCTCACAACGCTTCCCAGGAGAAGCCATGCCGATGTGGAGACGCAACTGTCTCTGCACTACTACCTCCATAACCCTCCCCACATCCACAAGTAGTCATTCCGAGGGCTGACCACTCCATACATCACAAACGAAGCTATGGAGCCCCCAAATCAACGTGACACCAAGCGCCGGCCGCCCTGGCCACGAATAACACGGGGAAGAGGACTGGCTTCCTCTCCACTCCTACCGTGTCCCCCCAAAAAAGGCACCTGAAGCATCCCAGAGGAGGAGGGACCCGCAACACCACTTACACAACAACATGGGGAAAGCAGACCACAGAGACATCCCTGCTGTGATGGGGAGGGAGCGTAGGGGGGGATGGGGCATGCAGAGGGCACAGACCCCCACCAGACGGGCACGGGAGGCTGGGGGGGTGGAGGCAGGACGGGAGGGCAGCTAGACAACAGCAAAAAAGCCCTACATCATCACTAGAGCAGCGGGTTGCGGGGCGGGAGGTCGAGGCGGCTAATGCCGCAGCTCCCAACTGGCCAACTTGGGGCGAGAGCCAGAGGGGCCCGTGGGGAAAAGGAGCGGGGGGAGCACTGCCGGTGCGGGGATCCCCGAATTACTGACCTTTCCAGGGTGTCAGAGCGGTAGTTGTCTCTTCTAAAAAATTAAAGAACAAGGGAAAGTTAAGGCACAAGGGCAATGGAAAGCGGCAGGCTCGAGTCGCCGCGCTCAGCCTGCCCTCCACCTGGGGCTGGGGAAGACGAGTGGATGGAGGTAGCAAATGCGATGCTGCTGCCCGAATCACACCCCGCTCCTCTGGGGCCACGCTGCCCCCGTCCGGGAAGAGCGCTGTGTGAGCTGAGACGAGCCGCCTGCGGGACACCAGACCCGGGGGAGGGCTCTGCAAAGTCCGCGATAGCACCCCGAGAAAAAAAAAACGCAAAGGGCAGGGGCTGCGAGTTGGGGAATTTCGGGGGTTCAGCTCTCCCCTGTGCTCCTGCTGCTCCCCTCTGGCATGGGTTCGGTGCCCATCGCTCTCGCAACATCCCAAACGGGTTTTATCCCCTGCAGCATCCCAAAGGGTTTTATCCCCTGCAGCATCCCAAAAGGTTTTATCCCCTGCAGCATCCCAAACGGGCTTATCCCCTGCAGCATCCCAAACGGGCTTATCCCCTGCAACATCCCAAACGGGCTTATCCCCTGCAGCATCCCACAAGGGTTCGCTGCCCGACACCAGCCTCTCGGAAGCAACACGGACCACGTGACGGGGGAGAAGCGGAGGGCATTTCTTTTCCCCAACTCCACTAAATGATGTGGTTCCACCCCACGCTTCATCACGTTACCGACAGCACCAAATGAGCCGCCGAATGAGGCGGCAGCCTATAATAACCACTGCTACATGTTAAATAAAGCACCAGTTGACCTCCCTGAAAAATTAGATTAAAAAAAAAGATTAAAAGACGTGCGCTACATTAGCCGCAGTTGCACAGCCCCGGAAAGGCTCACGTCACCGTACCCATGGGCATTAAACCTCCATTTGGGAGGCGGGGCGGGGGGGTGGGGGGAGAAACTCCTAAACTCAGTTTCAGGGAAAAGGGGATAGTCACACAATTATCCCCCAAGGACACGTGAGACCCTTCTCATGCCACAGGTAGCGCAGCCGTCGCACGCAACTTCCCTCTTATCTTGCATTACGATAAATAAAGACACATTAATCGCCAGACCGACGGCGCTGGTTGCTTAGGGACCGGCGCGCTCGGCTCGATGATGCTCCATAGCAGCCTTACTACTAATTACGAGGATGGGGTTGCTCCCGGCGGTGCTGGGGAGCCCTGCGCCTGGGGACGGGGACCTCCTGCGCATCACGGTCCCCTCGGGTCCACGGTGGGTTAGGGTGGCCTGGGGAACCTTCACCCCCTCCATGGGACTCACTTAATAAAGACTTCAAATATCATTAAATCAATGCGGCTTTATGGAAATTATGGGCGGCCAACACACTCTGATTTCACTCCCTGATGGGATTCACACTCAGACTGACAAAGCTCAGGGGGATCATAACATCATAGAATGGTTGAGGTTGGAAGGGACCTTGAAGATCATCCAGTTCCACCCCCCCGCCCCGGGCAGGGCCACCTCCCCCCAGCCCAGGTTGCTCCAAGCCCCGTCCAACCTGGCCTTGAGCACCTCCAGGGATGGGGCAGCCACAGCTGCTCGGGGCAACCTGCCCCAGGGGCTCACCGCCCTCACAGGCAACAATTTCTTCCTCATCTCTCATCTAAATCCCCCCTCTTCCAGTTTGAAGCCATTCCCCCTCACCCTATGCCTTTGTAAAAAGTCCCTCTCCAGCTTTTAAAGGCTTAAACTTTCACAGGAGGCTTCACTGCGTCCCCCCTGACGCCACTGTCACGCCACGAGCCACAAAAAACATCGCTCACGCGTGAGAAACCAAATACCTGACAGCTCTCCCAAAGCCAAGAGCAGACAGAAGTCATCATTAGTTTGGGGGGCTCTTCATCCAGCCCCCATCTGTGCGTGCCAGACTGAGGTCCCACGCTACCTAAGACTTTAAGGCCACAAACCCCTAGAGAGCCTCCAACACTGAGGCTTAGGTCGCACCCACAGCCTGGGCTATGCCGGGTGCTTGGAACAGCCACCCTAAGGACGGGCCCCGGCCAGAGGTGTCTGTCTCCCTGAAAAATGGGGTTACTGGGGACACCGATGACCAGGAAGAGATAGTTCCTAAGGCAACGCTAATGGCGGCTTAACGGGCAGGTAACGACGCTAATGTTCATCACTTGCAGCACAGAGATTTTCGGGGAGAACAAATGGCTGTTAGGCTCATTATTATCCAAGGCTAGCTCTGCACCGAGGCACGGAGCTCAGCATCCCAGATGGCACCGACTCCTCTGCCGCGGCTCAGGGCAACCAGACCCGACTGCCGAGGGCGAGGACGAGCCCCTCCTGCGATGCTGCCTGCATCCTCCGCTCTCCCCAGAGAAACTGCCTCCCTGAGCCGCATCCAGCGCCTTCCCGAGGATGGAGAGGAGGGAACGTGGCTTCCCAGGGCCTCAACACGCCTGCCTCACCCTGCAGGACCGCCTGCTATCTCGGTGGGCTTTGCAGCGCTAAGCACCCGGCCCGCTAGCCCTGAGCCACCCCACCGAGGGGTCTGGGGGCGAGGAAGGCTCGTCTCCCCCTCTGCCGCCCCCCTCCAGCCATACAATAACAAGATGTGGTGAAAACACGAGGCAGAACAGCTTTGTTTCACAACACAATGCTTTGCAGCGCAGAGCCTTGCCGGTCGCCCGGCTCGCCCCGCGTGAGCTGGTGCTCTCCGGGAGAAAACAACGGAAGAGAAAAATTACATGACAACAGATTATTTACAACCTTGCACAGACACCCGCACCGGAGATGCCCGGGAGGACGGAGATGCCCGGGAAGATGCAGGCTGGTTGCCAATACGTCATGCTCCTGCAAGGGAGAACGAAACTATCCGGGAGGAAAAAAGGGTGGGCTGCTCTGGGGGTGGGGAGCGACACATCGCAAAAGGGTGACGAAGCCCACAGGAGCGCCTTACCGAGCCCCTGCCAAGCCGGGCACCGCGCCTGCTCACGCCGAACCAGGAAAGCTTCCCGCACCGAAGGAAGGGAGACAGGAGATAGGCACCGCCGTTGGCACAGATACGCAGGAGGACAGCGGCAAAGGGAGACCACATTTTCAGACGTACCCTTCCTCCTACCCCGCGATGCTTCCTTCTTTACACCAGGTTTTTCTTCCACTCCTTGCCCCCATCGCATGCCTACATGCCACGTGGGTCCCCACGTTTGGACCCGCTGGGACCCTGCTGCGCTCCAGCCCCGTCTCTCCTAGGGAAGAGGGGGTCTCCTGCCCGGGCTTTGTGGGTTTACTTAAATCCATAATAGAATATAACTGCTTGGCAGGAGCGGAAAATGTGACCTGGAAGGTGGCAGAACCACGTGGGTCATTTATTTTCAGGTGGGCACGAGGCACACGGGCTTGCCGTGACCACCCTGAGCGCCGGCTCTCCTCCCCCTGATCAACACAGGAGGACACCTTCAAACAAAGCCTCTCCTAGGAATTTGTCGGAGCGAGAAGACGGAAACCCACAGCCAAGTCTTAACTTTGCATCGACGCAGTGCCAAACACCTCTGAGCGGTGGCAGACGTGGGGCCTGAGCCCAGAGGAAGGTTTGGAGGCTTTCGCGATTTCCCTGGGCTTGCTACGACCTCCGATCTGTGTGCCGGGGCAGAAAGGATCACTACCAAATGCACCTCTCCCCCATCCCGTGTCTCGCACGTCGGCGGTCTCACCGTTAAGCCGTGTCCCCAGCCCGGCCGGCTCCCTCGGCCCCACTCACCGTAGAGGATCATGCTGGCGTTGGTGTTTCCTAGCTGGTTGGAGGCTACGCAGGTGTAGTTGCCGTAGTCCTGCTCGGAGACATTGAAGAAAGTCAGTCTGGAGAAGAAGGCTTTGTTCTCCACTTTGAGTCCTTTCTGTCCTTCGGCCAGCCTGGGAGGGAAGCAGAAGGGGAGAGGCTCATGAGGAGAAGTTCCCCCTATTCCCTGTTCCCGCGCGAGAGTGGGAACATCGAGCTTGGGGAAAAGATCACGCACGAAGAGGGAGAAAGGAAGGTATTGGGGGGCATAGGGGAGATGGACGCCGCTCTGCTGGGTCTCCTCCCTTAGCTGCCAGCTCACACCGTCCCCGTGATGTCCACAGGCAGCCCCAGGGATGCAGTCACTGCTGAAGGGGATGGCTTTGGGGCTTGCTGAACACCGTGCAGAGGGAGGGATGCTCTGACCCCCACGTGCCCTTGGACCTTGCAGGCAGAGGAGGAGACGGGGCTGACAGTATCCACAGGCAGCAGATGCTGCAGATAACCCCTTTGGTGGACCCCAATACCACCACCGTGGCACTTCTCAGCCAGCGCAAAGGCTGAAGCGTTAACTGAGTGCATTGACCTCCCTGAACGGGTGTCCTCCTGCCATGGTGTCCCCCACCTGTGTGGCTCGTCCCATGCTTGGATGTGCCGCAGTCCCTCTGGGCTTCCCAGGGAGAAGCAATGCAAAAAATGGGTTAAAAAAACCCCTTTGCCCGGGGTCAGAGAGAGATTAGCACAGGGGTGGGAGCGCTGCTCCCCTCCTCCGCCCCCAGCTGCTCCTTTGGCGGGACACAGGAGATGCTGGTTGACCTAAAAGGGCGACTTTCACCCCAAAGCTGGGCAGGCCGTCTCTGCGGCACAGCACACCCTCTCCCTCGACCCACACCGCATCTCTTCTGCCTTTCCAAGGGCAAGGGCCTGACACTGCCTTCTGGCCACAGCCTTTAAAGAGCTGACAGGGGTTTCATCCGCTCCTAAGCGCTTGGATTTGCGCTGCCGATATTGCTCTTGGCCGTTACGCCTCACCCGAGCAGGGATTTGTCACGAGACCATAAAACAGAGGCGCACGCTGCAGCGATCCTGCCCACACTGCCCACCCAAAACCCGTCTGACTGAGCCTCCTGCCAAAATCCCACCCCCCAGCGAATGCCCCCCATCTATTTTCCACCACGCAGACAGCACCCAGTTGAAATATAAAGCCCTGACCTGTTTTTAAGAGGTACTGAGCGGCAGTCGCTCCCGATGAGATGTCCTCATTAGCCCCCGACAAGCACAACCTGCTGCTGTCGGAGGGGACATCCCCTCCGCATCCCAACCCAGGTGGAGCCGTGGGTTATCAGGGATTACTGGGCTACCGCAGCCCCATAACTGGTTAGTAAACGCCGAAGCTGCTGGCGCTGGGCACGGTTCGCACGGGGTCGGTGCGTGCCCTCCCGTTTTGCTCCCCTTTCTCCCCCCGCCTCCCCGGGGACTCTTACCGCTTGTCATCTTTGTACCACTGGAAGTCGGCGGAGGGGACGGCGGAGGCTTCGCACAGCAGGATGCCCTTCTGCCCCACCGGCACCCCGCTGCTCTTCGCGTCCGAGATGTACGGCGGGTCTGCGGGGGAAAACGGGATAGCCGGGTTCAACGCCCGGCAGCCCCGGCGACATCTCACCCCCTCCCCTCGCTCTTAAAATCCCCTTTATTTCCCTGCACCCGAATCATCTCTGAGCGCGTGTCTATCTCCTGCCACCCCGGCACTGGTCTCTGGGGGGATTTGGGGCAGATGGGGGACCCCACGCCGCAGCCTCGTGCGTCCTCCTCCGAGGACCAGAGCCCCACAACTCCCGGGAACCACGTGTGACCCTGCGCCAACCCCAAGCAGCCGAAGGGGTGGCCAGAGAGGACTTTTTGGGCATCTTCAGCTCTGTCTCTGTGCACAAATGGTGCTACTTTCTTCCTCACTCTCTCTCTTTCTCTCTCACATTTTTTCTAACAGAAAAAAAAAATAAATAAAATCCTATTTACTGCTCACTTCTTTCCTCTCCCCGGAGGTTATCTGCACAGCATCTCACCATGGGCGGAAAACCCAGGTTGATGGAGACAGCTGAAGAGGAGGTGGTGGAAAAAAAAAAAAAATGGAGCTCGACTCGAAAAGAAGGGGAAAAAAAAGGGCCAACCACCACCTGCTCGGAAAACTGCCGCCGCGTGTTCCAGCTCTGGGGGCGAGGGCCGGGACCGCCCCGCTTCCCACCACCCAAAGTCCCATCCCCTCGCGGGGCAGCACAGTGTCCCACTCCCTCCCCAGTCCCCCGCCGCCCCCAGGCTACTCACAGTTGACGGTGACTTTGACTCGCTGGACGACGGGCGCTGCCACGTCGTTGGAGGCGCTGCACTCGTACTCGCCCGACTGCTCCCGCGTGATGCCCGTGATCTCCAGGTACTCGTCCTCGCTGATGAAGCCCACGGCTGCAGGGGCAGAAAGAGAGGGCTGTGAGTGATGGGGAGGCACAACAAACCTGTGCCCACTGGCCGGTCACCCCCTGGGACACCCACCCTGTCCCAGCACCAGCACCCTGCCAGAAAGGTGCCTGCTTAGCACCGGACCTCTGCGGTGTCCCCGGCCCCACCAAGAGCATCCCTTGCTGGAGATGCGCAGGATGGGCAAAGTGGTCCTCAGCAAACCTGCAGCCTGCTAGAGTAACCTGAAATCATCGCTCCTTGGCATCTTTGCATCCCTGCCTCCAGCGTAGACGCCCTTCTCTTATTTTTCAGCTTTGTCCCCACAGCCACTTTATCCCCATCAGTTGTGGTGCCAACATCTCCCCCTCCAGCTGAATTGCTGTGCTGCTCGAGGCTCAATTCCTGCGGTACCCACGGAGGGGATGCGCTCGCCCTCCTCTTCCCTGCCCGGGCTGCACCCCAGCTCCTGCTTTCGCTCAAAGCCGGGCAGATGCGATCAGCAGCCATGAGAGTCTCCAGGTTGACTGAGACCGTGGCGTTACAATAAATGCAGAGTTGAATAAAGAAACTTGGCAGCTAGGACACGTCTACCAAACATCCCCCAGAAACGCCGCTCGCCCCCAAATGAACGGCACCAGCGGGTTTTCGGCAGCCCCCGAACGGGGACAACTTCTCCCTTTCCTTTCGTTTACATCTCCCCATCGGATCTCCCGCAGCCGGGATGCTGTAATTACTGTGCGAAGCATCTCCGAGACCAGTGTCACACTTAATATTCCTATAAATTTTAAACGGTAGTCCTTGGTACATATGTGTGGCAATTGGTGTCATATTTTAATTAGGCTTGCCCTACACCATCTGAAATTAATAATAGCTCGAATTACCAGTGTAATTTATAAATTAACATTGCTGGAGCATTAGGAAATAAATTAGCTCTGGACAGCTGTTTCTGGGAGTGAGTGCCAATGGCAGAGAGGCCGAGCGCAGGTCCCCGGTCCCCGGGGGACGCGGCGAGCTCGGTGGCGGAGCCGGGCGATCCCGCGCTCGCCCTCGCTTCCCGCCCGGCTCCCACGGCCTCGGCGCTACCGTGACCCGACGGGCTGTGCCTCGCCGCGCTTGGCCGGTCGACTGTATACACCTCGCTCCGAACAAACATGGGCAAAATATACACGCGGGAGGCTCCATCGGGGCACACGCCAGCTGCATCCCACCGGCGGAGATTTTTATAGCATCTCTTCCCGTGGTACGTAAATAGTGAGCGCAGTCACACGCTGCCGCCCGCCTGGAAAGCGCGTGTACGTGGGGATACGCACGGCTCGACACGGCACGGCCCCCCCCGGGCACCCGTTGGGATCCCGCTCCTGCAGTCCCTGGTGCAGCTACCGGCAGCTCCGACCGCTGCAAACACGCTCAGACGTCATGAAATCGCGCTCTCGGCTCTCCCCTGCGCCGGACCTCGCGGCGGCCACGGGACTGCGCAGGTCCGCTGCTCCCTCCCGCTCCCGCACGGCCGAACCGAGGACCCCGTGCATCCCACTACCACAGGCTGAACTAACTGGGAAGGCTGCCCCGCGCCACCCCGCAAGCTTTGGAAAGGGGTGAGGCAAGTTTTCCCGTACAATCCGCTGTGTTGAATTCCCGACGTCCACCCGCACCCTCAGCCTGGCGCCGAAATTCCCACCCTCACGGTCAAACCCGCTTGAGCTCATCAGCACTTAGCGCAATGGAAAAGGCAAGATGTGCAGGCGTTACCCCCAAATCAATATCCTTTTGGGGACACACAAATCGCAGCCTTACGTCCACCGGACTTGCAGCATTGTGCAAAAAAAAAAAAAAAAAAAAAAAAGGAGAGAAGGGGGGAAAAAAAAATATAAAAGTCCCTTTTATGGCTGACCTAGAATCGGCTTCTCTGTAGCACAGCGCTGCCTGCTGATAAAATAATGACACAGCCGGTGGCCTTCGGATGCTCCGCGCGCAAATCCGACTCCGGTTTGTGCAAAGGCTCAGATAACACTCCTCTTCCCAACTAACCAAAGGCCCTTCCCCGAGTGCGCCGGAGCCGGCTCGCACGTGGCGAGAATTAGCTCTCGCCGTAGCCGAGGCGTAGCGCGCGTCCCCGGTTTGATCCGGGAGCAAAGCAGCTCGAGAGTGCATTTCATTACCCAGCAAAAGACTTCATTACGGGAACTGCGAGGGTCAGCTTTCCACCTGCGAAAGCTCGGGAAATTGAGACATGAAGGCTTCCTCTGTGCCCGCGTAGCGCTGGAGTCTGAGATACGGACGCGGTAATCGGCCGGAGGAGAGGCAGAGCGCAACGAGCTGAGGGTTTCGGCGTGCGGTGTCCTCTGTATCAGCACCCACGGGGGTTGTGGCTACAGCACACCGATGCTGATGCACAGAGCCCGCCCTGGACCCAAACGGGATGCTTTGCAGAGCTGACACCTGCTTTTACCCCGGCCACAACCTGGTATTACTCTTCCTCAGACAACGATGACGACAGCGTTAGGAAGACCGTCCCTGGCCAAATCCTGCCTCGTTAGTGCCAGCTACCATCACCTCAAGGAATAAAGTGACATGAGGGATCCCCACCCCAAGGGCACCGCTCCACGCCGGCCAAGCGGGTGACACCGAGGGACCGGGATGCCCACCGTGTCCCCCGCCCCCTCCCGCACAAGGGGCTTTGCAAGAAAACTGGGTCTGTGAAGGTGCTCCGCTGCCGCCGGCGCCCGTGTCGGCCGAGGGGGGAAGGCATGGACCGAGAGTAATTACCCAAGCGCCGGGCTCCCCGGCCTCTGCCTTTTTGCCTGTTTATAATGGGGAGCCTTGTTGATAGTCGGACAAATCTCATTCATTAGTGACTGCCAGGAATGGCAAAGCAAATAGCCGGGGCCCGGGTTATTTCTCCACCCACTCTCATGTGCATGAGGCCCTTTGGGATCGCTCCCACCGCTGGCCCGAGGCTGCACCTATGATGACAGCCAACCGCCGCGGTCCCCCCCTCCCAAAAGCACCTGGAGCTCGGGGATGCTCGGGGCGGGGATGCTCGGGGCGGGGATGCTCGGAGCAGGGATGCTCGGAGCAGGGATGCTCGGGGCAGGGATGCTCGGGGCGGGGATGCTCGGGGCGGGGATGCTCGGGGCGGGGATGCTCGGAGCAGGGATGCTCGGGGCGGGGATGCTCGGGGCGGGGATGCTCGGGGCAGGGATGCTTGGGGCAAGGATGACCCACGGCCCCGCCCCCAGCCCTGCTCCCCCCCGGAATCGATGGTGGGAACTTTTCCAGGCTGTCTCTGCTTGAGCACAATTAGGAGCTGAAATATTGCCGGAATTAATGGGAGAGCGCTCTCATCTCCTCAGGAGCTAGAAAACCATCACAGCCAGCGCCCATCATTATTCTTATTAATACTAATAATATAACACAGGCCAGAAATGGAAGAGCCACGGACTAGGCAAAAGCGTAATCCTTGCTCAGCAGCCGAGGATGATGAACTAACCCGGTGCGAGGCGGGGGGATGCAAAACCCGAGCTTGAATCCGCCTGCTCGGCGAGCGGGAGCCCGTGCACGGACCGCTACGTGCTATTTGCACTGCAACTCTGCAGCTCTCCGTAAAACATCCTCCAGGAAGGGGAAGCTGAAGCACACAGGAGCAAGGGGTAAAACTCAGCCCGGAGCTGCGAAATACCCAAGACGGACTCGACGCATAACGCACAGCCAACGTCAGCAGCGGAGCCGGGCAGACCCAACAGACGGCACCGCTGTGCGCGGGGTCCCGCAGGGTGCAGATGCGATGAGGTGCGGGCAGACGCCTGGGGCTCCCCCCTTGCCTTTCTCCTTGCCTTGCTTCTCCTCCTTTTCCCAGCCTGACTCGTCTCCCTTCTGCCTCCTCCTACCCCTTTGCTTCCATTGAACCTCTGACAAGATAATAACTCACCGGAAAGCGAACACATGTTCCCAAATTAATTACGAGCCGCTGTCCCCCGGCTCGCCGTTGCAGCCCCGTTCAGGTCTCTAGGACACATGGCTTTCTCCAGCAGAACCCTCCCTTGCCCACCATGCCGTTAACAAACGGAGCCGGGAGGGAGGAATCGCTCTCCGCCCCGGCGTCCTGCCCTGCCAGCGACCCGTGGTGCGCCGAGCGAGGCCACCCTCATCGCTTCTGCGCACCACGCTTCCTGCCGAGGACCACAACCCTACCGCAGCGGTGCCTGCTCCCAGCCGCGTGGCGCCAAGCGTGCGGCACAGCCGTGGCGCATCTTTCCCGCTGCCCCATCAAGCCAAGCCAACCCAGCCGTCCTGGGCTGCAATGTTCCCACCTCTGAAGCTCAAAGGCGCAAAACCTCAGCGATCCAACCCGCAACGGGTTTCATCTCTGCACGCCCGAATTCCCCAGGCAGGACCCTGCCCGCTGCCTCTGCCGGGCACCGATCCTACTAGCTGGGATCGGCTGGAGAAGGAGAATATTTTATGGAGATAATTTTATTAAAATGTTTACAACAATGCAGATATTGACATCTCGCTTCAATCAATAGCACAATTTATTGTCCTTCAAGGTGAACATTAAGCTGAGCTGCCCATTAGTCAATATTTACCTCCAAGGTCTATAAATCTTTATATGGGCTTCAGCGGGTGTTGACAGCGGCTGATTCCAGATAAGTAAAAGTAAGAGCGTGAAACATTGCTCCTTTTGGAGGTGAAATAGTAACTAGTTAATTACAGTCCCTACAGCGGTTCTGAACTATCAATTTATGGCTACCTCCGGCAATAAAAATTAACACCGCGCAGACTCCCGGCTCCGAGTGACGCGCCAAAATCGAGAGCCATATATTTCCAACGTCACTCCCATGCGGTAGTGATGGCCATCCTATAACAGTTTACAGTAAATAAATAAAAGGCATAAAGGTAATAAGAGCGAATTGCTGGCGCCCGAGACCCGCTTCACCTCTCCTGCGCTGTGGCCGCGGGCGGAAAAATCCAGGGTGGGTGATTTAGTAGCATCGCTCGGGCAGCTCGGGTCCCAGCGTGCGGGGCAGGCGGTGGGGGAAGGCGTCACCCCAAACCCGAGCGCTCAAAGCAGGCGTGACACAGCCCCAGGCAAAAAAGAGCTAAGGCCGCCTCCAGCGCACGCCCTGGCCGAAAATGGGGGAAGCATCTGCTTCACCTCTTGTAAATCAGTATTACGCACTCCTGACTGCTCAATTAACACGTAAGGAACAAAGTTCAGGCGGTTCGAAAATTCCCTTTCCCGTTTTCGTTTGATCAGGCAAATGACACCGGCAAGAGCGGCTTCCCCTCCGCGCGCCCCCTCTTCCCCCCTCCCCGGTGCCGGCTTAACGCCGCCACGCTCCGGCGCAGAAAGATTGGGGGTAATTACCCTGCTGGAAATCATCCAGAGCAATCATTAAAAAAATGATTTTTTTTTTTTTTTTTTTTTTTTTTAAGATTACCCTATCGACCCAGGCAAGCACGGCGTGCTCCTCTCCACCTCTGGCGAATATTACATCCCCCTGTCGCGGGCTCCAGCCCCTTTCCATCTGCAGCCCCCCTTAGAGCAGCGATCCCTTTAGACAGCCCACCCTACACGAGCAGCGTACGGCAGGCGTGGGGTACAAACCTCCTCTTCTTCATTTTTCACACGCCTTCAAAAGAAGGACAATAAGCCCCGAGACCCGCACGCAGCTTATCAAAGACTGCATCGTGCTTACACGGGGCCAAGTCTCTCTCCCTTTGAGGTTTCCCGACGACAAGGAAAGAAATCTCTCCTCTTACGTGTTTTTCCGTGTTAATGAGCACGTTGCCGTGGCCTGATGTTGTGCGAAGCCCCAGGGGACGGTTTCTCTCGCTGCCGGGCTTTTGCGACGCGCTCAGGGCTGCGGGAGCTGCGCAGAAGCTCCCTCCGCCGCTGCAGCCCGCGGTCCCTCCTCATCCTCGCGCCCCGCAGGGGGAGAGGGTGACCGTCACCGATTGTGCCACCAAAGGGCGGGGAAATATCCTGTTCTCCTTGCCCGCACCCTTCATTTAACTGCATTCCGCAGAACTTTCACAGCTAATTTTGCTCCATCCCCGCATGTGCGGCAGCGGTGGTGAGGGTCCCCCAGTGCAAACCAGTGACAGATCCATGCTTGCCATAAGTCCTTCTCCTGCACCGGTATTGGGGTCCCCTCCATCCCCGGGCTGCAGGACCCTCTCCTCATGCACAGCCACACGGCTTCTTTTCTCCTTAACAACTATTTTGGGTGTAACGGGGAGCTGATGGTGCCTCGTGCTTCTCCTTGACGTGCGATGGAGGAACCTCCCAGGCCCGATTTTGGGCTGATGTGAGCAGAGGTGACTATTCCTCAAAGCCCTGTCTCTGGCTACCCATGGGCAGGGGGACAGGACGTGGGGATTTCCACGTCCTCCCAATGCATCTGGCAGCCAGGAGGGATCACCAAGGCTGATGCTCCGCAGCCCACTGCCAAACCTTCGCTCTTTGCTGCCAAGGAAGACATTTTCTTTGGCTTCTTGCGCTGCTCGGAGCTAGATCTGAGACAGGACCCACCTCTGTGGCTGCATTTACTCAGTGCATCTACAGTTAACCCCAAGACCACGCTTGGGGGCTTACATGTCAGAGAATCATAGAATGGTTGGAGCTGGAAGGAACCTTAAAGACAATCCAGTTCCACCGTCCAACCTGGCCTTGAGCACCTCCAGGGATGGGGCAGCCACAGCTGCTCGGGGCACCCTGCGCCAGGGGCTCACCGCCCGCACAGGGAAACATTTCTTCCTAATATCTCACCTAAATCTCTCCTCTTTCAGTATAAAACCGTTCCCCCTCATCCCATGGCTCCCCTCCCTGATCCAGAGTCCCTCCCCAGCTCTCCTGGAGCCCCTTTAGGCACTGGAAGGGGCTCTGAGGTCTCCCTGGAGCCTTCTCTTCTCCAGGCTGACCCCCCCCCACCTCTCCCAGCCTGTCCTCCCAGCAGAGGGGCTCCAGCCCTCCCGGCATCTCCGGGGCCTCCTCTGGCCCCGCTCCGACAGCTCCGTGTCCTTGTTGTGCTGAGGACTCCACAGCTGGACGCACTGTGTTGTACGATAAGTCAAATATTTAGCTATGAAGTGGGCACGTTGCAACACATCACGTGCAAATAGCAGAGACCCTCCAGATACCACCACATCGCCTGCAACCTATTCGCAGCCTATAGCCTATATTCACCACGGACAGCAAAAGCGAGGCACGGGCAGCCGAAACGGCCATCTCACCACCGTGCCCTGCGTCCAGGGCCGGACCTCCCGTGCCAAGCCGTGCCGGGGACGCCCCTGCCGGTGCCGCTTGCCTCACCGGCGCTGCGTAACGCTGCCGAGTTGATCTAACCGCCCATTATAGCACTATTGTGAAGAGTTTTTAGCTTAAAAGTCCTTGAAAGTTTCCCCACTGTGACTCGTCAAACAAGATCTTTTTCACTTTTCCTCTCTTCTCCGCTAACAATATTTATACTCATTTCTTTTATTGAAATCTATCTGCCGCCTGTTCTATTAAAGCTGCCTGAGTGGCAGCTCCTATTCTCCGGGAGCCCGCAGCCCATCTATTCTCCAGACAATGAGGTACAAGCAGTCTATCTTCTATTGTGCTTCCCGGCCTTCGGCTCTCAAATCTTCCGTCTCAAAAAGCGATGTCAGAGATGCCACCACGCAAAAGATCGGGATCCCGGGATGCACGGGGGCTTCCCGGTGCCGGCCGGGCTCGCTGCCCTCCCTCTCCGGGAGAGCATCTCTAGGGAGATGCTGCCGTGGTACCCGCGGTCCCCCGGGGACGCTTCTCCCTGAGCACTGCAAGCGCACACGCACGGCTCGCTGCTGCTGGGATGTTTGCGCGCCTCCGACAACTTATTTGTTACCGGGAATAAAAGAGGAGCATTAAACCTTTTGTTTGCAAGAAGTAGTTCCTTGGGAAATAAAAGGATTACAGAAATTAATATTTAAAGGAACAAAACAAAAACGACTCGGGGACCAACCACCCTTGAACGAGGCTCTAACTCAGGAGCAAACGAGTCGAATAAAGAATGAGCCTTTTTACTTCGGTGCAAGGGAGAGCCGGGCGAGCTCGGAGGCAGCTCGGGGCTCGGCAAACCGGCAGCCACCATCCTCGGCATCTCCCAGCCGGTGCTGGTAAGGACGTCGAGCCCCAGGAAAAGGTCCCGACGGTACGTGCCACCCCCGTTAGAGCAAATTAGCGACAGTCGCACTTCACAAAGCGCCTAAGTGGTGTCGGGTCTGTAGCAAAGATGGGTGTAGGGCTCATTAGAGGGCCGATTTTCTTAATGATACGCATTAATCGCAAGCACAAAGCCGGGCATCCTCCTCCTCGGCCCTCGGGGTCCACCTGCTCAGAGGCGGGTGGCCCTCGTGGTGGCACCGGGAGGGACAGATGCTCCCAGGGGAAAGGTTTGGGCAGAGGTTGCGACCGGTGCCGAGCCGCTTCCCACGCAGCTTTTCCGCCTCCTTGCAGGAAAACAGGCAAAAGGCGCATGAAAGCCGAGTACGGAGGCTCCCGCGGAGCCGAGCCCTCTCCAGAGCTCCCGATGAAACGGAGCTGGAGCACCGAGGCTGCTCTCAGGGCACCTCTCCCCCTCCCCGCTCTCTCCCGCAGCCGGACCCTCACAAGCCGCCCAACGAGAAGTCCTCTCTTCCTTTCCCTCCCCGCTCTCCCTTCCTCCCCGCGATTTCTTCCCCCGGTGCCGCCTGCAAGGTGAGAGAGGACGGCGTCGCCAGAATGAAAGATTCTCCTGCGTGCCCTCTCCCAGCAGCGGCCCTAATTCATTTTTCATGGCCCCTCGCAGTGACAAAAGCCGCTGCTTCTCTCTTGTAAGCGTGCGCCGTGCCATAAGTCAAAGCTGATGTGCATTTTCCCCCCGGGTGCCGAAGCTGTGCTTTTGATTTAATTTGTCCCGTTGTTTGGCGCTCAGCCTTTGCCGGTGAGCTCCTTTGGAGAGGCGGGCAAGGTAGAGCCCCCGTACGCGCGGCCGGGGCTGCCTGACAGATGGGGTACGGCGGGGTAGTGTTTAAATAATTTGCCGCAACGATACCGAGACGTCGGGAGAGCGACAGATGCTGCCGGAGAAAACCGCTCGGGGAAAACCCGCGCATCCTGTTTGCGGGGAGCGCTGCTCCCCGGTTAAATCCTGTCGCAACTGGGCTCTCCTGGAGCCCATCCCATTTCTGGCAGCTTTCTCGCCGTCTCTCGCAGCAGCTGCGCTGCACAAGGAGAGAGATAACACCAAGAAATGACGCGCTCCTGCCAGCAATTCGCAGGACTTTTGCAGAGCCCACTCCCAGAATAAAATTCCCTGCTGGGATACTGGTGGCGAGGATCCAGCGCATCCCCTTCTCCCAACCACGCGCCATTGCGGGCGACCGGCATCGCTCTGCGGGCGAGAGCATCCCCGTCCCCTGCCGAACTCCAGGAGCCCCACTTTCCTCCGGATTTGTCTGAAAAACAGCTGCTGGCCGCCAGGCCCGTAGGGTCCCTCTGGCTGCAAAAATTTCAACCCAAAGGCTTTCCCCGTAGGACAAGCTCTTAAGAAGCAATTGCAATCTGAAGCGTTAAATGGCTGTAACCTCAGTTAAGCTGCATTTCAGCCGCATTAAGAAAATATCCCTAGGATGGGAAGCAAGTGGCATAATGGCATTAGAGTGAAAAAATATAAGCATCAAGTGCTGGCTAAATCCATCCCAAGCGCTGGCAAGAAGTCACGGGGATCTGGGAAACTTTTCCTTCTCCCTGTGTATCCCTACACACGGCAGCCGGCAAAAACCTGGACACCGTTGCTGCCACCGTTTTCTGTAGATGGGGGATATTTTCCTTCCCTCCCCTTCTCCCCCGGGACCCCCCGACCCCTCTTCACCCCCCGAATGGCGGCAGGGTGAAGCTCACTGTCTCCTCTCCATCATCTTTAGCCCGTCTTTATTTTCTCAGACACGCTATTTTCCAGCCCAGTGGCCTTGCTCTGTCCCTCGTGTTTTATGGCACTGATGTCTCCATTTCTGGAGGATCATTCGCAATACTGCAGCTTATTGAGAGACGCCGGGGAAACGCACAGGCGGCGAGATGGATGGCCTCGGCGCGGCCCGGGGGGCTGGCGAGGGGAGATGGGGAGCGGGGAATAGCAGGGATGGGTGATGCTGGTCTCGGGGCACTGGGATGCACTGGGAACAGGGGGAGCGGGGAACGGGCTGAACCCCATCCCTTGAGCCCATCGTCCCCCAACTCCAGGTCTCCCGTGAAGGTATCAGCCCCGCTACGGGCGCTGGGAGGGCAGCGAGAGGCATCGCTCTGCCACGGAAAAGCCATTTTAAATAACAGCAGTGTATCGCAGGAAGGGGAAAAACCCATGGGCTACGGCATTGCTCTGGCTTTAAATTATACCGTAGGAGGATAAAAATAAAAGAGAGGAAGACAGAGAGAGAGAGACCGGCAGGAAAAAGAATTGCCATTGTTTTACCAAGCAGATGGGAAAGTTCAGGGGATCAGAAAAAGACTATTATTATCTTGACTCGACCAAGAGAAGATGGGAAAGGAAGAAGCATTTTTTTTCCCCTGCAGTGAGTTACGCCGTGGCAGAAGTCATTTCAGGAAGGAAACAGTGCCATCGGCTCCGGGCAGCGCCCGAGTTATCCCCACGGCCCGGGCACGCCGCCAGGATTTGGCGTTTTGTCCCCTTCCCCCCTGGCAGTGCCACCGCATCACGCACCGCCGTTGGCGGGCAGGGGAGGGGGTGACCGGGTCCAGCTGCGGCAAGGTGCCAGCTGTGCTGCCAGATGTGCCCGCTGCCAGCGGCGCGGCAGCTGTGCGCACCCCTCCGCAGCACCGCCGGCTCCTGGTCCCCCCCTGTGCCGTCGCCGGCTGCCTGCCTGGCCCCACGGCAGCACCGCCTGCCCCCACCACCCAAACCCCTGCTGCCCTGCCCCGGAGCGTCCCAGTTAGAACCATCGAATCATTTAGGTGGGAAAAGACCCTTTAAAACCATCCAGTCCATCGGTAACCCCAGCACCGCCAAGTCCACCCCTAAACCATGTCCCTAAGCGCCACGTCTTTTAAATACCTCCAGGGTATATTATTTGCTACAAATCATGCGAGAATACACTAAATACATGACAAATTTCCCCGCTTTTCCTGCTGGCCACATCACCATGAGCAGAACGCATTTTTTCCCCCCCTCAATTCATGCGACAAGCCCTTTTTTTTTTTTTTCCTGCGTGTGCAACGGTGCCTGCGCCGCCGGGGGCTCCTCACGGCTGTTGTTCAGTTTGGTACGGGGCAGCCCAGCAGGCTGGCGAGCACGTTTCAGCTCCTCGCCCATCCGAGCGCAGCAGCGTTCCTCAGCCGCGCCAGAGACAAGGAAACTCTCTTTTTACCCATTTTCAGACTAAAGGAAGGGAAAAGCCTCAACGCCCACAGCGCTGGCCCAGCACAGACACCGACAACCAATTTACAAACCAGAGCAGACAGCGGTGCAACATCTTCCCCGCCAAGCATCAAGGACGGGGAAACGAGGAGGTGGAGAGCATCCTTCACCCGCCACGTCCCTCCTCGTAGTCAGTCATTTTGTGACTCCCCCATTTTCCCCCTTTTCCCTCCAGCATATTTTGCACGGCTTCTTTCTCTCCTTTCCCCTTTTCCTCCCTCTTCTCCCCGCCACGTGGTCCTTCCCTCGGTCCCCGCACCTCGCCTCGTCACCTCGCCTTCTCCGCGCCCCTCGTCTCCCCCGGCACGCCGAGAGGGGCTGGCAACCTGCCCTGCCTAAACCCTGCGGCTACCGACTCCTCGGGCACTTAATATTCACGACAGAAAGAAACATTTCACGGCGAATTGGACGCACATTCAACTGGAAATGGAAATTTTATGACTCTTCTCACTCTGCGCCGCAGATTACACCAGCTGAGAAAACATGGAAGCAAATGAACAACCTGTGAACTGTAAAGTATATTAATAATGAAATCACCGCCCGGGAAATGAAGGCTTTATTCTGTTTATATTCTGCTCCATTAATAGAGAGCGCTGGCGCTAGCTCCACCCCATTAGCCGGCAATCTGGGCAGGGGACGAGCGCAAGGATGGCACCGGAATGGTGGCGGATGGGGGGGGGGGGAACCTCCTTCCCTCTGGGACAAGCTTCAGGAGGGCAGGAGTTTGGTCCAAAGTGTTTCTTTGCACTGCCTCTGCCGAGGCATGGAGCAGGCAGGCGACTGCCGGAGCTGTCTTTGGCCTGGGCGTCCTGCCCCGTGCAAGCTCGGTGAGCAGAGCAGATATTGCAAGGGAGCGGAACGCGATGCTGGGAAGAAGAGGAGCACGAATTCAAGGGGAAAATCAGCTCCAGCACCACCAGGAGCCCCCCAGCGTGGTGCCGGTGCCAGGAAAACCATCCGCGCGCAGCTTCGTGGCAGAGCGGCGAATCCTCCCTCCGCTCATTCCCGTCCTGCCAGGGGTTGGAGCATCTCCGCCGCCCCTCCGGGCATCCTTCCCACACCTCATCACAGCATCCCGGCCCCGCAGGGACGGAGGTACCCGACACGTGCGGCCGCAGCCCCCATGCCACGCTGACGGCTGCGGGGGAGCGGCGGCAGAGCGAGCCGGGCCAGCAGGGCTCGGGCAAATAAATATTTCGGTGCTATTCGCCCTTGGCTCGGCAGACCTGGGCCACATGTGAGGCAGCCCAGCCCGGGCTCTCTCCTCCCCAAAAACAACCGCGGCGGCTTATGCAAAGCACATCACAGGAGCTAAAACGAGCCCGAGCCGAGTTTTCTATAGCTGAAGCGACCTGGTGTTGACAGAATGGGGACGCGTTTCCACAGCTCAGATTTTTATAATAATACCTCGGGGGAGTCGCTGGCAAAGTTTGGCCCAAATATAATTAGTTTGCACAGCTATTAGGGGCTGATAAAAGGTTTTAATTTGTGCGGAGATCTCTCGAATCTCAGACGCTCCCGTCCCTTGCTCTTCCCCACGCCAGCCGCATGAAAGGCGAGTCCCAGGCAGGGAGCGAGCCGCCGACACAAAGCCATGCGTTTACTAGGGAAGGAGGGAGCCGCGCTCGTCGCTAAAGAAGAGACAGAAAATCCGGCGAGCTGACACCGGCGGCGTGTTGGGTTTTGTCCGCCTCGTCTCACCGCGCCAAAGAAATAACTAACATCTCCCCTCGCTTCCCACGGTTCAGCCCAGGCGCCGCTAGGGATGGAGAAAGGATGCCGGAGGGTGGGATGCTCGGGCAAGGGGGCGGCGAGGGCGTTATCCCGGGCAATGACAGCGAAGAGGAACTTCCCCCGCTGCCCGAAGCCAGTCCCGCCGCCGCTTTGCGTATGCAGGGCTGACGGGACGGTCGCGCAGATGGGTCGGCTCGGGGGCGAGAAAAACAAATTTCCCATATTCTTATGGCCACGGCTTTGCACGGGGTGCCAGCTCCCCCTGTGCTGCCGCCCTCCCCAGCGCCGCTGGGGCCTTTGGCGACCCCCTTGCGGGTCTCGCCCTCGCAGGAAAGGTGGCCAGTGCCCGACGGGATGAGCCGAAGGATAAAACATGGGGGTGCAGGCAGAGCTGCCCACTTTCCCCCCCCCCGCCAAGGTAGGGTGCCACCGGCAGCGCCGCTGCTCCACGAGGGCGACCAGCCCACCCGCTTCCCCCAGCTGAGATAAGGAGTCGAGCGCGCTCTGCCTCCGGCAAGGAGGGAAAGCGTGACATTGCAAAGCTATGTTTAGGGAATATGCTCAAGCCCAGAGGGTTTGTTTTTTTTTTTTTTTTTTTTTTCTTTTTTCCTCTTTTTCTTAAGGGAAAGACATCGCCTCATTTGTAGCTGGTAGGGGTCTTGTTATTTTTGGACCAAGATGCAGATTTTAAAGGCGGCTATGCCAAATATACAAACAAATCAGCTCAGAGAGTTCATTTCCACCACGCGGGGAATCAAAAATATTACTTTTATATATATATATATATAATCACACTCACATACAAGTACATAATCTCCCATTGCGTGGAAAGAGCAGGAGGCATCAGGAGGCATCAGCTAAAAGGAGATACCCACAGCCAAGCGCTGAGCACCCGGCACGCTAACCGTGTTTAAGTCGCTCCTTGAAGAAAGCAAACCCTGGAGCCCAGGACATGATGCCACCAGATCCTGGCTCCTACCGGGCCACATCCTTCTCCCATTGGAGCCGGTGGGGAAGCTGCTGGCACTCAAGGGGCTAAATATTCACCCTGCTCCTGGGCGGGATGCCGTTGCCGGTCGCAGCACGCGTCCCCACGCTTCGCAAGCAACCCCCTGCCAGCTTCTCCGTCACCACAACCACGCGCAAAACCAGGGTCCACCTCAACGTCCTGCTCCTCCAAGAGCACCCCAACCTATTTGTTTGCGCCCCAAGCGATGCAAACAGAGCCGGGCCACCGGTGACCCTTTTCCCGGCCGATCTGTCCGGCGCGCGCTGATTAAGCGCGCATCAAATCCGGTGGCAGATTTACAGGTTAACAATGATTTAGTGGAGTGCACCGCAGCCAAATTAATGCCGGCTATAATGTAGTTTACCTCATTAAACAATGCACACCAAGATCCTGTCTGTTGTAAAACAATTGGTCTCTGAAGCCTAGTGTTCATCTTCCAGGGTTGCTGGGAGATAATAAATGGGTAATATTCCGGCGATAATGGTAATGGAGTCACGGCTCAGAGCTAATATTATGGCAAAGCAGTAATTATTTCAACAGTAAACAAGGGGACGGTTGAGCTGCCGACAGGATTGGAGCCGGTTGAAACGCTTCAGTTAATTTAGCTGGAGCCCAGGCCCGCAACTGCCTCTTGGAAGGAGGACAAGGTGCTCGGCCACCGAACGAGCCGGCTGAGCCTCCGCGAGACACCCGGCCACCACGAGACCAGGAGGGACACACGCAAGGAGGTTTGGTGGGACTTCACGGGCAGCATGGTGGCCAAGCCAAGCCAAGCCAAGCCAAGCCAAGCCAAGGCTGTAGCTCAGGGCCGGCTCTGTGCTCCATCATACCGCCGTGGCAGGACAACTCCCTGCCCTGCTTCGGGATGCCGCTTGTGTTGGTTCACACAACATCTCAAAAGGAGACGAAAGGCAGTGGAAAAAGACGAGACCCAGGATGAACACAGAACCAGCCTCACACAAACCACCTGCTCGCTCCCAGAGACACATCCCAGTTAAACCTACCAGCAGAGGGCACATCTCTCTGGTCTTAAGTTAATTAGGTGACTTGAGGCAGGGTTAAAAGGAGCCATCTCGCGGGACACCGAGCTGATCACATCAAAGGACAAGACGGCACAGAAGCGGGTGGAGATTTTCCCATCCAAGTGGAACCCCCTTCTCTCAGTGCCTCCCAGCCGGGGTCCATAACTGATGCCCAACTTACAAATTGTTTGCACCCCAAGCAATGCCTCCTGTCCAGAGCGGACCCTGGCAAGATGAAGACGGCAAGCGACGCGCTCAATGGACAAACCTCTGAGGAGGGAGGACGCGTCCCTTTCCCAGGGACAAGCAACTCTTCAAGGTGGATTTTTTTTGTAGTCGCCTGTCCTCTCCTTTTAAGCCCCGCCAAGAGCCAGCGAGAATCAATATATCCAAATATACCGGACTTCTCCCAGAGTCCCTTCGCTGGTTTGCTGCTGATGTATAGACAGATGATCTCATGAGACCTCTGTCACATTAGGCCACCGTGTCTCATCTATCTTAAGTGCATATACAAGCTGTGATTACTACTGCATCTGAGTGCCTCACGTCTTGAATACATTTATCCTCCCATCGGTCCTGCGAGACAAGGGACCGCTATTGTACCTCTTCCAGGGTGGATGCGGAGGACCACAGAGGTTAAACGGACCGATCGCAGAGGGTATCCGGGCCGCGGCAACGTGGGGATTCTCCGAGCATCGCCCCTGCCTTGTGCCTCTGCCTTGCGAAGCGCCCGGGAGGCTCCTACCCCGCAAATCCCAGCTCGGACTCCGGCTCCGCACGGGATCTAGCTTTCAGCACCCAGCCTAATCCGGAGATTAATGAGGGATTCCTGCTATAAAGACCTCTCGATCAGACCTCTTACGAGTAAATACACCATCAAGCCAAACCGTAATGTTTTCCTACCCTGGCAGCCGCTGCCTTAAGCCTTACACCAGAATCCATCACACTACAGCAATAATCAAAAAGAAATTAGACAAATCCGTGGCAGAAAAGTCCATCAAGGGTCGTTAAGGATGACGACTTGGATGCAGCCTCTGGCTCAGGACGTCTGCGCATGGCAGAGCGGTGTGTGGCCCGGCAGATGTGCCGTCGCAGGTTACCTGCGTGCACACAGCTCGTTTTTACAGCCTTTCCTCGTGTCCCTGGCACGATAACCACGCTTCCCGCCTGACCACAGACCCCTCGTTATCATTACTGCTAAGCCGTGCCTCCTCCTCCTGGGGGGGAGAGGCTGCCGAGCCTTCGTCCCTCCCGGGAGAGCCCACACGTTAATTCCCCAGCGTAACGGGAGGCACGACGAGTGGTGTGTCTGCAGCAGGGATAAATATCCCCCGGTAAGCTCCGTGCACGTCGGCGTCGCCCTGCGCCCGGCAGCTCGGGACGCCGCACTTTCTCCCAGCCAAGAAACGCCGCCGAGAGATGAAAACCGCCCTGACAACATGGCAATCGCCATGACAACCTCAGAGTTACCCCCCAAAATAAATAAAAAGCCCCGTAACTATGGAAACACCTGAGTGACCCAAAGCAGGCGATTAACTAGAAGAGCTCTCCGCAGTTTACAGATGGCACCGTGAGGCTGGGGGCCGTCATACAGCCAAAGCATTTGAAAAAAAAAAAAAAGAGATGCTCAGCACCTGTGGGTGCAAACACAAATGTGTGGGCACACACAACACTGCCTTTCAGACCCCAGTGTCCAAGTCCCCCGCAAAACGTGCATCTCCTCGGGAAAGATGCTGCTGCCCCTCACGCTGAATGTCCTATCTGGACCGCGGTTATCGGCATCCTCTCTGCCCTCCTCCCTCCCTTCACCCTGCTGAGGACGTCTCTCTTGACTACCAGCCTAATGGTCTCGGCGCCGCAGGGATGCCAAGGGGGGGACGCAGCCGCCCCATCACGTGCCAGAGCTTGGCTGCCCGATGCAGTTTCACTGAGCTGTGGTTTCGAAGCCCCGGTGCCCGGCAGCTCCGGTGGCAGTCCCCCAGAGCGGTTAAGCCTCCTCCACCAAGGCAGGAGAAGTCATGACTACCCCAGGTCCCCCTTCTTGTTCCACCTCAACCTGGTCAGCTGCATCAACAGGCGTTGACACGGGTTAGTGCCGCATTGTTGCGAGAAGGAATCAAAATGGATGGAGAGGGGTGACACAGAGGGACAAAAGATCGCACATCTCAGTTGGAAGGGTTCACAGAACCCTTCTGCAGGGCCAGCCTCCTGCTTTTTTTGCTCATGGCAGGAGGACGGGGATGGGCACAGGTAGGCTCTGAGCGGCGACGGAGGCACCGACGAGGCCAGTGCTCCTGCCATTCACCAGCGGGAAACTCTTCCTCGGGTTCATTCAGGTTGGGGGAGTTGGGGGTGTTCAGCCTGGAGAAGAGAAGGCTCCGGGGAGACCTTATTGTGTCCTTCCAGTGCCTAAATGGGCTCCAGGAGAGACGGGGAGGGACTTTTTCCAAGGGCATGGAGTGATAGAACGAGGGGGAATGGCTTCAAACTGGAAGAGGGGAGATTTAGATGAGATATTAGGAAGAAATTGTTGCCCGTGAGGGTGGTGAGCCCCTGGGGCAGGTTGCCCCGAGCAGCTGTGGCTGCCCCATCCCTGGAGGTGTTCAAGGCCAGGTTGGACGGGGCTGGGAGCAACCTGGGCTGGGGGGAGGTGGCCCTGCCCGGGGCGGGGGGGTGGAACGAGAGGGTCTTCAAGGTCTCTTACAACCTAAACCATTCTATGATTCTATGAGTCATTTGGCTCCTGAGCTATGCAGCAAAAATTCTCTCCTCCTCCTGGCTGTGGCGAACTCTTCCAGCCCTCGGAACCAAACAGAGCCTCAAAAACTGGCTTAGCAGCTCCCATAACGCGGCAACAACTGCAGATGCAAAAATTCAGCACAGCTTACCAGACCAAGCCACTAAAACGCGTATTGCACCGGACCAGAGCAACGCAGCGGCGAGAAAACAGCCGAGCGGTTGACGGAGCATCAGGAAAAGGGTCTCGGGTGAGACCAGTCCCTGGGGAGCCACGCTGCTCTCGGTGTAAATCCTCTGAAGGACCCGACCGCACGCTCCCCTGGCGAGCAAGCACTCTTATTTGCTCCATTTCCCACCAAGAGCAGCACAGTAGGCTTACAGCCGCCAAGAAAATAATAATGCTCGTGAAGTGCCTTTGCACAGAGGAGCACTCGCCGGCGTAGGCATGGGGACCAGCTCCTTCAGCTACCGCTCTGCCCGTGCCTGGCACAGACAGCGCTATCAAAGCCTCTCCCCAGCGACACCGGCGAGAGCCGCTTACCCATCCGCTATGTAAACCCTTAAATTATGCACCGGCTTTCCCTTAACTAATTCTCCCCGGTCCCTTTTCTCCACCGCTCCAAGCAAGACGGAGAAAGACGGCGAGAAGGAACAGGAGGCGGCTTGCTCGAGACCTCCCCGGGGATGAGCGGCAAGGCAGACCTACAACTAAAAGAGGGGCCGGCGGCTAGCTTTGGGTCCCCGCTCGCTCCTGCCTCTCCAAATTAAGAATATATCCTACTAGGGAAAGGGCTACCGGCTCGGCATCTGCACTAGCACCTCTCTGCGCCTGCCCTGGCTCTCGTTTCGGTCCCCGGGCTTCCAATCCTCCTCTCTCCCATGTGCGCTGAATGCAAATCGGAGGAGTAGAGGTCCCCTCCTCGGTGGCTCGGCAGACCCCGAGAGAGAAACGGAGGAGCTGACTGCGGAGACAGGCAGCCATCGAAGTTGTCTCGGGCCACCTCGGGGCTCCGCACCCTCCGCCAGCGGGAGCCCAGGCTCAAGTAAATCTCTGCGATCATTTGTTCCCTTTGAGTTTTGAAAGCAGAATGCCTAATCATGCCCCAAATCAGGTAAGAGCTGCTGCTGCAAATTACACGGCGCCACAGGTAATTTCTGATTAGCTCACTCTTCCTCTCCTGGTGCATCCTCAGTTTCCATAGCAGCTAAGTCCTAAGTAAAATGGAAACATCTGGTTCAAGCGCAGGTAAAGATTCCCTGGGGAAAGAAACCTGCTGGATGGCAGCAAACACAGAAAATAGCCCTCGCGAAAGGCAGAGGCATCGTAAGCCCCGAGCCCGGTTAGGAGAGGATGGATGGCACGGGGGAGAAGGCAGCGAGGGGCGCGGGAGCGGGAGAGGAGGGTCCCGGGGGAGCAGGAGGGGCCGCGGGAAGGAGAACGGGGCTGCGGGGAAAACAAGGTGAGCGTGAAAAACAGGCAGCGAGGAGGCTGAGAGAGACAAAAACGCGTTGTCAGGGTAGGCACGGGAAGAGGAGAAAGAAGAAGAGGCTTCAAGGTGGGAGCACGTGGCCTGCCTCAACCGTAAATGCCACCTGATGGTGACAGATGCGGTGACAGCAGATGCCACGGACAGACATTCGGGGCTGGAGAGCAGCACACGGACCCGGGTGCTGCATTTCATCATTCTCCCGCGCACAGACCCTGACCGACGGCCACCGTCTGGGAGGCACGACCACCTAAGGCGGATCAACCAACACGTGCACCGGGGAGGGGAATGGTTTTTTTAGAGGCTCCTGTCAAGGAAAGGGGCTGAGACGCCGCCGACTCAGCATCGCTACGGAGAGCGATGGATCTGGCCCAGCAGCTTGCTCCGGCACAGACAAATAGCACAAAATCAATGGAGCTGCACTGAGACGCCGCAGCCATCATCGGGCAGCTCAACAGAGAGAGCGGACACGGCACCATCCATCACTGCCGCCACTGCGACGTCACCTTCGGCTGCCGGACAGCCCGGCCGGGGCGTCCCCAGGCAGAAAATGAGAGTGTTATCTCTGGGACAACAGTCCACGTCAGTAAAACCTCAGTGGGAAAATGAGCGAGGTTGAACACAAGGGCTTAGATGGGATGAGGGGATCAGAGCTGGGCACTGCCCCTTGGCCGGACGGCTCAGCCCACCCAAAACCCCCCCCAGCTCACCCCCAGCTCGCCGGAGAGAACCTCACGGCCACCCGGGAATAACCGATCAGCGAAATGCAAAAGCAATGCCCAAAACCAGCTGGGAAAGGGTTTGGAAATAACAGGCTCCCGAATGGGCACGTATGGGAATTCGCTTCCCAGCAGTCACACCCACGCCGTTCTGCTCAGGTTTTGCTTACCAATTAACAAGGCCACCAATTAATGCTCCCTGTGTTTTCCTGCTCATTTGCGCTATTTACAGTCCTGCTTTGAAGCAACGTGCGAGAATTCCCCGAAAACTTTTCAAAATAGAGCCGGAGGAGCAGAGTCAATCCCTAAGCACGACAACCCCGACACGGTACCTCCACAGGAGCAAAACCTCTCCCGGACCGCCAAGATGGATATTCCTCTCCCAAAGCCACCAACTCCTGCATTAAATCACGTCTTTTTGGTGTGCGCCACCTCTTTTTTTCGCAGCTGCGAGGTGAACCCGCCAACGACACCTCCTCAGCCGCTCGCCAATGGCGCTGTGCCCTCCCCGGAATATTTCGGGTAAGGTTTGGCTCTTACCTTTGGGCGAGATGTGTCTCCAGGTGATTGTGGGATCTGGCCTGCCCGTGGCTATGCAGGTGAGGCTGACGTTGCCGCCCTCGTTGATGGAGATGTCAGAAGAGATCTCGGTGATTTTCGGAGACACTGCAGCGACACAGAGAGGGAAATGAAAATGCAATCGGTTCTGCTCCGACTCAAATCTCAAAAGGTGGGTGAAGGAGGCTGAATTTCCTTCCTCCCTCCACCCCCACGAGCTATGCGGTAGCCCATCACCCTCATCTGACTTGACAGGAACACACAGGGGAAAGCGGGGAGGAGGGGGGGGCAGAGAAAATCGGGTTGAAGTGGGAAGAAATTGTAGCCAGAGGCTTCCAGTACTCATCCTGTCCCCCAGCCATGACGAACCCCTTCCAGCAGAGCAGCATCCTGCTGGGAAAAGAGCGGCCAACCCCCCCTGACCTCCCCGGGAAGGCAGCAATCGCCCCTGGCGCAGCAAGAGCGCCCAAAGGCAGGCACAAGGCTGGCAGCTCTTTCCGCAGCTCTCTGCCATGCCCCTGCAGCCCAAAAAGCGCCGAGAGGAGCTGGGCGTGAAGGCGACGCGTCTACCGAGGAGCCTCCAAGGTCTACCGCCGTGCAAAGGAAGGGCAATTCAATGGGGTTGAAAGCCCGTTGTGCCATCGTGAACATCCAGGAGCGGGTCAGATCCAAGAGCCAAAGAGGGGACCCCCATAGAGGATAGGGGGTGAGGAGAAGGGGAAGGGGGTGAGGAGGAGGGGAAGGGGTGAGGAGGAGGGGAAGGGGTGAGGAGCAAGCGGGGAGCCCTCGAGCGGAGGAGGCGATGCAGCTGGCGGGGAGGGCTGAGCTTCCTACGAGCTCTACCAGAAAAACGATCGGCTGCCGCTATCAGCCTGCACCTGCAGAACATCATAAAGACCATCACACCTTCCTCCTTTCGTTTATTTATTTATTTATTTATTTATTTATTTTCCCAGGCCATTCTCCGGAGCCTAGTGGCGGACTGGCACCCCGCTGCGGCGCTTTGCAGGAGAGTCACAAATCACTCGCAAAGCATCCCCGCTCCTTCCCACCTTCCCCCAGCGAGCCCCGCTCATCGACCCGCTGGAAGCAGCATCCCAGACCATTGCTACATCCCAATTCCCGACCGGGACGCCACTCCCGAGAATCCCCTTTCCCTCCCTCCAACACCTTCCCGGGGCCGCTCCGAGCCGGAATGACTGCAATGGCCTTGCACGCATTGCCTCTGCTGCGCAGGTAAGTAATTTATTGATCCGTAAAGCACTCCAAGACGCTCTGGAAGGGATTATGTCATGCCGGTGCCGTGCAATAAAATAAAAAATGATGGATTTTTTGTGAACATGAGGGTGATTTAGGGTTTGTAGTTGGAAGTGTAGTTAAAGTACATTTTAAGTGGAAATCAAGGTGGGTAATGAATTATTCTCTGTTTTGAAGGGCTTCTGGGAGTTCATTTTTTTGCTGCTTTGGGCACGACGGCTAATCTGCTAATCATGCACCGGAGGACAAGTAGGGATCAGACGCTCCCAGAGCAGTGGGGGCTCTGGGGCAGGACAGCGGAGGGCAGGAAGGCGACACCGAGAGAAATATTAATATGCATCAGCGTCATTAAGCCCAACGCCATTAAGCCCAGCGTAAGGGGACGGCACATGCCTCCTGGGACTGACCGCCCGCGCGGAGCTGGGAGACGCTCTGCCAATAGCCGGGTAGTCCATTGAGGAGATGCAATTAATTGTAACGGCACGGTGATTGCCCTGGCGTGTTAGTGGCGAGGCTGGGACCGCTCGCCAGGAAATCCACGCGTGCTTTTAAAAAGATCAAGCTTATGGTCTAGCTGCGGAAAATAGGCCAAGGAGGTCTCTCCCATCGTCGTTTCGGAGAGGTGGGAAGAGAGAAGCGGAGGCGCAGTGAATTGCCCTCCATCGCCTGCGAAGAAGCAACAGCTTCCAGCTGTAAGTCCCGACAAAACTAGAGCGATACCCATCTCCTTCGACGCAGTGCTCGTTAAATCACAGAGGAACCGTTCCGGCGTTTTTAACGACCGAATCCACACCAGCCCGATTCAGCAGTTTGTTTTGCAGAGCTCACCGAGACTTAAAAAAAAACACAAACAAACGCACCCCAATTCAGACTTTGCGGTGTGAGTCTGGTACCGCGCACACAGCTTTGCCCCCGCCCAGGCCAGAGCCAAAAATCCGCAATCAAACCCACTGACCAGAGTCTAAAACGTAATTAAAACAAATTAATCTTGGATCTCCCCCAACCCGAGCGCTACATCCTCCTCCTCAGCAATCCAGCAGGAGATTCCCATCTCGCTCAGGGCAGGCAGAGGAGGAGGGGTGATCCCGTCGCTGCTTGGCCGGGCCATGGGAGAACTTTGCGATGCTCTCCCACAAGCACAAAAGCATCTCGAGCCGCCCGTGCGCCGGGGAAAAAGCCCACCCTGCCCCGGCGAGCTCGGGACGTGCTCGGGAAAAGGCGATTTACCGCAGCCCACCGGGGATGAGACGAGGGAGGAACGGCTGGGAAGTAAAGCAGAGCGACGACGTCAGCGAAGTCGTTAGCTAACCCTTAAATTAAATGTGCAGTGGTAGGATTTAACACGACAGTTATTGTATGCTAATTAAACGTTTGAATAATTAACCACACGAACTATTTAAAATGCCTTTCTGGAGACTGAACAGGTATGTTGTCAGGCTTTTACCACACTAGGGAGGGAAAGCTGAATAAATAAGTGATCGCCAGTATATCTTTAACATTATTTAATGGTCACCGGTGCTCCCGTTCCCTCTGCATTAAAACGCGTTCTCCGTCAGTTGGCATTGCTGCGGCAACAGGGCAGAGGAGAGATTTCTTATGCCGAACGCGGGACGCAGATGGAGCCGTGCCCCTATGGGAATGAATAAATAAATAAAGCTAAATAAATGCCGGCTTCCCAGGCGGGAACCCTCTCCTTGCGGGCAGTCCTTTTGTGTTCAGCATCGCTCTTGCTCAGAAGTGATTAAACATGGCAGTGTTGGCCAAGCTGCTCCAGTGACACAGCGCAGATTTCCCCAGGGACGGGCTGGTGTTCTATCGATCTGACGACTTCTTTTTTTCCCCCTCGTCCTCGCCACGGGGATGGGAAAGGTCTCTGGGCTGCTCTCGGCCGCGGCAGCCCCCCCGGCGGTGCCCAGGGCATGCCCCCAGATCTGGCCCCTGCTCGTACACGCCGAGTCCCCGGGACGGAAAGCAGCTTGCTTAAATATTTAACCAAACCATATGGTGCGTTACACCTTCAAGGGTGTTCAATCAGGTGATATATGTCTTTAACGGATCCAAGCATATGCGCTTGCCTACACGGATATACTCCCCGGCGCACGGGCAGCCTCCTGCCACTGGCGATATCCCCGTGACGCTTTTGCCTCCAAACACCCGTCCCGGAGCCAACACAGGTGGAAAAACTCACGCGTCCCATGCACGTACCCCTTGGCACTGCCACCTCCTATCATCACTGCTTCCCCAGCCATCGATGACCATGGCGCTGCCCGTGCTTCCCCCTCCCCGACCCCGCGGCACCCCAAATTTCAGCCACGCATCAGGCAAGAGGCAAGGAGAGCCCTGAGTATTAGGGGAGCGTGGATGAGGAGCAACCTCTCCGCCGGGGATAGAGAAGGAGACCTCAGATGAGCCTCACCAAGTTGGGTGCCTGCAAGGGGGAACCGCATTTTTTTTTTTTTTTTTTTTTTGCCTTAACCACCTCCCCTCTGCGCGGGCTCTCCCGGTAAGCCTAGCGAGCGCCTCACGTCCCCCCTCATCAAACATGCAAACCTCCATCCTTCCAGCACGAGCAACATCTGCTCCAGATCAAAGGCAACAACAAAGAACAACTCTAAAAGCGTCTCGAAGAAAGAAAGAGAGGGAGATTCAGACTGGCGTTCTGCGGGCGATCTGCCATGCGCGCGGGCAGCTTCCTGAACATCAGGCTGCCGCTGCTCCTGCTTTTAATAACAGCCTCTTACCGCTGTCACCCACAGACTTTGCGTGTTTTACGGGGCGCTGCTACCACGGGTCCTGCCTCCGGCACCCGGCGAGGGGCAGCCCCGGGTGCCCCAGCCCCGCTCGCGGCGATGCTACGGGTCAGAGCGAGCCCCGGGCTCCCGCGCCAGCCGCGGAGGGGCCCGCCAAAGCCAGCCGGGATGGGGCACAGGGCAGGGACCCCCACCTCAGGCTCCCCATCCGTCTCCTCCAGGTTGTAAGGGGAGCGTTTTCCTCTCCTCCGGCAGCAGGCGGCGGGTCGGCAGAAGGCACGGCGCTCCGGCTGCCGCAGAGCCCGGCACCTCCATCGCGCCTCCTCCCCTCTTTTGTGTTCAAAACCTTTTTAAGGAAGGCAGAGAGCAAATTGAGGGACTCGCGCCTTCAACTCCAGGTGCACTATAATGGGCTTTCAAGTCCGTTTGCGCCGCTCTAACAACAAGCATAATTAAGAGAAAAGTGGAGAGGGCTTCATCCTTCCGTCGTATCAACGCATTGCTATTGAAGAAGCCGGCGGGGCGCGAGGAAGGGCAAACACAGCCTTCGTGCCCGCTTCCAGCTCCGCGGCTCGGTCACGGAGGCTTGTATACAAAAACCTTACAATTACAGGTGCCGATCCTGCCCTGGGTTTGCACGGTTGCCCCCTTGCCCGCCGGCGTGCCGCGTTGGGCTGGGCTGTGCCGAGGGAGCGAGCCCCCTCTGCGCCAACCCGGCGGCAGCCAACGACGTGAAGAAAGCAGCCGGGAAATGAAGAGGACATACGTAACGACCTTAATAAGCAATTAATAAATAACTAATGGCAATCGCTCGTCTTAAAGCGAGGCGTAATGAGATGTGTCATACGGCACCGAGATGTGTCTAAATGATTTCCCAAGTAGGGAACGGCGCCTGTTGCGGCACAGCTCTCCCCAGCTCGGAGGACACAAAATTTTTTATGCCCGTCTCTGCAGCAGGTTATACGGCACGGCACCATAATAATTCAGAAGAGGAGGGGGGAAACAAGACGTTTCCAATCATTCATTAGTAAAGTATTTGTGAACGTGGGTATAATTCACCGCATAAGCAGCAGGGTTTCTGCAGACAAACTTTACAGCTAAGTGCCAAAAGGGAGCTCAATCTGATTCCACTTACGACAGCATAAATCAGCGATACTCCTACTGCAGTCAACAAGGGATACGCCAGAATAAACACGGCACGAAAGGAGAGTCAGGTCTCCAGCACAAGGATTTTTTCCTGGCTTTTGGATGGGTCCAGGTCACCAACCTGGACCCGGAACGCCGCTGCCCGGCTAGATTTGGTCCCCTGCTTTCCAGGCTCTGAAGGGATCTACATCTTTTTTTTCCAACCGCAAAAAGGAAGAAACTCCTGAGACCGAGCCCCACAGCTTTGAGGAATCCAGCAAGAGTTTGCTTAGCGTGACTATTAATAAGCAGCTTTACAGAGCAGGCAGAATCCATCATTCAGGTTTGGGAGACTCGAGTTCTGCTTTCACATTAGGATGCCCCAGGGAAGTCGTGGCACAGCTTCGGACTTTGTCGCCTTCCCTAAAATGAGTCTAATGACAATGAATGAAAAAAGGAAAACACAGAAGATGAAAAAGTAAAGTTTTTGCATGGCTGGTTGTGAAGAATTCAGACAAACAAGGGCTGTTGGGCGGTTCGGCTCCCTGTCTAGACAGACCTCATTTTCAGCTCCACGCACGCCGCACAGAGCAAGGATCTAGTTTCCAGTTTTGGCACCCCGGGCCACCTGGGATTCCCCCCGCGAGCCGAGCGACACCTCATAAAAAGTAGAAAATTGAAGGATCTCGAAACCTTAAGACACTTGCATCATCTTTCCGGCATTACTGACACCTCTCCTCACGGCACGACAGCCTCTCTCACAGCTCCCTCCACAGTGACCATCAAACCCACAAGCGGCTCCGTCTCACCCCTCTCGGGGGCGCAGCGTCCCCGGCTCTGCCCCTCTCGTCCCACCAGGCGCCGGTGGAGGCTCCACCAGACCCCCTGGGACAAGTCCCCACGTGGGAATGAGCCCCAGCGCGCCGAGGGCACCCGAGAAAGTTGGAACACGACTTCTTGTTAATACAAAGCTTGTCAAACCCATCACCTAGAAATGCTGAATGACTTTATTAGATTCCTCTATCTCCCCCCGAGATCGGAGGGACACGGCGAGATGATTCTCAGCGGAGATGTCATCATCCAGAAACTAATTAAAGGCTGTGCGGGAAGTCGGGCCACGCGCACTCTGGAGAACAAAACGCATTAGCAACCCGAGTCGAGAAAAATATTACAAGTGAACTTCAGATCAGAAAGGGCGAGCTAGGGATTTGACAGTAGCTCTCCTCTCCCCCACTTTCCTCCTGCTCGTCCCCACGCTCCCTCGCCCACGATAGCCGTCCCCCAGCAGAAGCAAGCAGCACGGGATCTCGGAGCTTTCTGGGACCAGCCCTCGCACTGCCATCTCCTGAGGGATGCGGGACAACATTGGATCCTCTCCTCCACCAGGTCACATCCCAGGAGAAAATCACGATTTGTGGAATTTCCCTTTTTTTTTTTTTTTTTTTTCTTTTTTACCGTTAGAAAAGCCTCCGTGCTGCAGGCACTACGCTGCAGAGAAGGACAGCTTGATGCCTGCACCGCTCCCTGCTCCGCCAGAGCATCCTGGGCAAAACACTCGGCCTCTTTGGGTCCCGCCTCTCTTTATCAACACAATGACAAGTATTTCTCTTGCCTCGCAGGCTTATTAAAAAGACGACGGTATATAAGATGATAAGGTAGCCTGAGCCTATAGTCGCAGGAACTGTAGGTGGGGACATCTCTGCATAGGGATGGTCCTACATCCTATGTGTAGCTAGGGCTCACGTATGCCGAGATGCATTTAAGGCATGCATCCCGAGCGGCTGTGCCTGCAAACATCACCTCTCAGTCAACCTGGAGTCTCCTGCACCAACGAGCAGCGAGTTTACACGATACTCCTCCTCTGGTCCAGCAGCACTCTTTGTCCTGCCAAACTCAGCGTGAAACCTCAGCTCCTCTCCCCCAAAACAGCCAGAGGGGCCAGGGGCCGTGCCCTACATCTCGGCACAGGTCCTGCTCCCAGCCACGCTCCTGGGGAAGGGGGAGCTCTCCCCATGTCCCCCCCCAGCTGCCCGTCCCCGAGAAGCGAGCATCACGCCGAGGGCCGAGCACGCCGAACCGGCCCCGCGCCGCTTCGCTCGTCAGAAGGGACCTGCAGGAACAAAGGAGCTCAAACATCCTTTCCCAAAGATAAATCAGATGCTCTAATGCAGCCCGCATCTCCAATGAATATAGGGCAGGTGCCTCTGAAGTGAAGTATTAGTTAAAATGATGCTCTTTAAATTACATTTCGGCTATTTCAGGCAGACAGGTTGTGTGTGGGTTGGGTTGGGTTTTTTTTATGATCTATCTAGAGGCTTAAAAAGACACAGAGAGAAATAAATCTCCCTTCCATTAAAAACACACTACGCTCTTGCATATTTGTTCTTATCTCCGCGCTCTGGCACTCGTGCTCCCTCTCTCCCCCGACTCGAGCACAAAGTAAGTGTTTATGATTACACTTTCCGCACTGACACTAATCTAATTCGAGGAGCCGCGGCAGCCCGTGCCCGGGGAAAGGAAGAGGATGAGCGGCGCTTCCCCAAACGCCGCGCCGGGCGCCTGATGGGTTCACTTCAAAACCCCACCGAGATTCGCGGCGTTAATGTGGAACTGAGTGAGAGCCCCGAGTTTTGATTGAACTGCAACCGAAGTCTATTTGTATCCTCTACCTGTGTCCTTTCTGCCTCTATTTACCCAACTCTATTTATCCCTACGACATGTTTTACAGCCTCGCACCCCACTGCACTCGGTGCTGTACCACCGAGACACGCAAATACAGCTTTTGCCCCACGGGGCTCTCGCTGAACACGTGGAAAAGGAGACAGCAGATGGATGCGAGCTGCATCCGCAGCCCACCGGGACATCCCCGCTTGCAAACGACCTCTAGGCACCGCGCCGGCACCCAGCTTAGGGGAGGGATGCGATGGGGAGCAAGTGGTGGATGTGCAGAGAGCTGCCCTTGCCGGCACAGGGAGCAAGGGCAGAATAAAAAAAAATAAGTCCCTAACATCACGGGGTGCTGTTGCCATCACCGCTTGTCCCCAAACGTCCCTTTCCTCCTGTCCTTCCTGAGCTCCAGCCCTTGCAGGTGCCTCCCCATACGCCAGCCAGAGCTTTTGCTTCTGCTCGCGCTCCTTCCTGTGACCGCCTTTGACTCCGGTGAAAAATTAAGGGATCAGGCAGGGAGCACGGCCCAATTACTCTCCGATCAGGTGGTCTGGAGGCTGCTCCTTATGACCAGACCCTTTGTTTGTCTGCTCATAAAGCGGGAGGTCGGCAAGGCTCAGCAGTTCAAAATGAACCGCAGGTGAGGTGATTTATGCCTGCAGATGCTGCCGCTCCTCCTGCTCCCCCATGGGAACACACGAGATTTGTGAACCCATCCATTGCTCCACCGGAGGCAGACCCACCTTCCCAAAGCTGCCCCGGTCCACTCCTGCTTCCCCTTAGTCATTTCTCTGCATAGTCCTGCTCCTGCGGGCTCTCCTGCTCTCCAGGCTCCATCCTTGCTCCTCCTTCTTCTGGTCCTGCGCCCTACCCGAGGCACCTCATTAGCATCCCTGCTGACTGCCCCAAACCCAACGATCAACCCAAGGCTTGACCAGAAATAAGCAGGCGGGTAAACACCACCGAGCCGGCGTCCGCGTGATGATGCACATCAACCTTCCCACGTCTTAAAACGTCCTTAAAAGAGCACTCTCAGCACTGGGAGGTTCAGCTGGTGAACTCCAGAGAGGGTGGAGGTAGGGTTGGTCTCTGCTGCCTCAATTCACCTCCCCGGCTCCGTCTCCCCAAGGACGAGGCTTGCCCGCCGGCGCCCGGCTTCTCTCGGTACCTCCGCGCATCGCCGCCTCCGCCTTCTCGGGGTCTGCCAGCGGGGAGGGCGTCAATAACCCTATCGTCCAAACACCCCGGCGAGATGAGGGAGCGTTATTATCCCCGCTTGACGGACGGAGAAACGAAGCCTGAAGAGCGGCACGGCCCAAAAGCGCCCGCTCGCATGGATGCTCCGTCGGCACCTGCTTTCCGCGAGGACACGGAAAAGAGCCCGGGAGGGCTGCCAGGCCAGGTATTGCCGAGGGGCCGCGGGAGGCGAGAGCACCGCCGGTTAAAAAAAAAAAAATAATAAAAAATTAGGCGGCAGGCTGCGGGAGAGCACAGCAGGATATCCGCGTACACAGAGGGGCAATTAAAATTTCATTACCCGATCTCAAGCCAAATAGGCTGTGTTTGACAGAGTTAAAAGGAAAGGAAAAGGAGGGAGCGACGCTACCGCCAGGCAGGGATATGGCTGCGTGGGGGCTGTTCTCCTGTTCCATTAGGACCGCTCCTACATTTTCCGTTTCTCCTAAACAAAGCCCTCGAGCCTTCTTCTCGGCCACCCTCGCGCCTCCGGGAACGCCGGGAAAGCCGCGGGGAGTCATCTCCCCCCCAGAGCATCCTTTAATTTCCCTATTTGTCTTTCTAATGCCCAGCCTCATCACCAGCATCGTCTATTCCCCATGTGCTCCTGCTTTTCACGGAAGGACTATTTTTACCCCTTCCTTCCTCTGCCGTCTTCTCCTCCCGTTTAATCATTTTGGGGGCTCTTTATCCACAGTTTCCTTCCCTTTCTTTCCTCTTCCCTTTTCATTTTTAAAACCTGCAGCTCTCCGATTCAAAATCATTACTGTTTTTAACTTGGCTCGAGCCTCTTTAATTAAGTTACTTTCCATTATTTTTTATCTAGTCCATTTGTCTACATCCCCCGCACCCTCCCTCATTCTTCCTTTCCTCCCCAAGGCAGGCTGGGTATGAAATCTTACATTTCCATTTGGCTAACAATCACTTTGAATTTTTAAATGCTATTAAATTGGATCACACCGGTCACCGGACTGGAGTTGTCGAGCTGTGATATTTACTCGCGCCAGTCAAAGGGAAATGAAATTGCGGCGGTTCGGGGAGGGCGATGGGGGAGCGCAGATTTATTCTGCCCGCGGTACTTGCAAACAGGCACAATCCCTTTGGATTTTCCAGCAAGTTCAAAGGAAACTCTTACGCTCAACCATGAATGTATTGTAATGTCTTTAATAAATCAATTACTTGTTGGCAGGGAAGTGTCACTGCATCTCCAATCCTTGTAATCACCTCAGCCTTGCTGTGTTTTAAGCGCTGAAAAACCAGCGAGGCAGACGGGGAGCCAGAAGAAGCATCGGCACAGGGCAAAAAACTTGTCGAAAGATGCAGAAAGCAATTTGCATGGCGCAAAAACACACCTGCCCAGTGACCCCCAGCACCAGAATGAAGACGTCACGGTGGTTGGGTGACCCCACCAGCCCCATCACCCTTCCCGGGGCGCCTCCGGGACGCAAAATTTTGGGAGGGACAACCACGAGAGGTTCGCCAAGAACCCCGAGTATTACGCCCGTGGTGAGCATCGCTCTCGCAGGCAATTTGCACAAGGCGGCATTTTCCCACCGCCCCCAGGAGCCAGACGACCTTCGGCTGCACCTTAATTAGGGACCTGAGTTTCGTGCTCCTGCCTTTGGGAGGGTATTCCAATTTCGCAAAAAAGAGGCCTTCTCCGCTCGAAAATTTGCTAAAGAGAGTGGGATTTGATTACAAAGCAGTGCTGGCCAAATCCATCCCCCCTCCTCCTCTCTCTGCAGACAATACCCTCCCCTCCACAACAACAATCGTCTGAGCACAAACAGACAACAAAGCTTTTCAAAAAGTAATGAACTCCGGTCGGAGCCAAGGCAGGAAGGGTTTAATGCTCAGCTCGGAAAGCTTGGCGAGGCCATCAATTATACAGTCCTGCTGCTGAAGGAGCAAAAAAAAAAATAAAATAAAATAATAAAAAAAAAAATTCAGATAGACTTGGCCAAAAAGAAAAGATAGGGAAGGAAAACACAGCGAGAGAGATTTAATTCCACGAGCAGTGTTTGCAAAAGAGGAGGAGGATCAAAGGCTGAAGCTCTCGGGCTGGCTGCGAGGAGGAGGGATTACAAGGAGGGCGAACCACGGAGAAGACATCTCTGTCGACCCCTCGTCTGGAGGCTGGTCCGGGGTACAAATTCGGGAGCCCGTTCGCTGCGAGGGCTCGGGGATGGGGAGTTTTTGGCAACGAGGTGGGGGGGGTGGATTGAGACCTGTTCATCTCATCTCATGTAAGACAGCAAGCCAGGACGGGGGCTGCGACCTTCGCTGCCTTGTCCCAGTCTTACACCAGATGCTACTGGAGGAAAGGAGAGGAACCCAGAGCTGAAATCACCTGGGCATCTCTACTGCCGGTTAGATGGGACCAGCAACCCAGACATGAAAAATAAGCGCGTGGGTCTACCTGGAGCAACGAGACCTCCCTGTCCTCCTGCCTGCACCCGCTGGGGCCGTGCTGCACGGCTCTTCCAGGGACCCGCCTCGGGACTAACGAACAAAGCCACCTCGTTTCCAAGGGCCGGGGCGGAGGGGACTCACTGCTATCCCGCACCACCAGCCTCGCACACAGACAACCAGCCAGACCCGGAAAACCCAAACCAGAAGTCTTTCAAGACCATATTTCCACCTTTTTTTTTTCCTGAAGGACCACGTATCCACCTATTTTGTCCTTAACTTTTTGTTCTCCGCTTCCCACTTTTCCTCCCCTTTCTCCTTTGCTAAATCTCTTTTCTCCTCCATTGCAGCACAGGAAAAGAAGGGCAGAACAAGACCACAACTCTCCCGACGTTTCGCTGCCACTCCCCTTCTCCAAGCTTCAACCTCCCCTTCAAAACCCATGAAAAAACAGCGCAGAAAACACCACGTTTCCCCCCTGGTCCTCCCCTTCATCCCTCCAAGGGGCTCAGTGACCCCGTCCCTTAAGCTCGGGGATATTTGTGGGAGGTTTTCTAGCACCCGGTGCCCACCGCGCGATGCGGCAGGGCCGGGCTGGCTTTTCGGCAGCTGTTCCCTTGGCCTCTCCTTTATCTCCAGCATTGTGTTCACATCTGCTTCCCCCTCCGCCTCTTTCCCCGCCGCTGGGAGCCCGGTTTTAAATCACTGCTCAGCGCGCCGGCTGCCAGGCGCGGGTTTCATGCCGCCCAGCACGTCCCCTTTGGATGGGTACCCAGAAACCGTTCGCAAGCCTCCCCCTGCCTTTTTATTTTTTCCTCCTTTTTTTAATCCTCCTGAACCTGCCAGCGCTGCCACACTGCTTCCCCCTCCTCCCTTTTGGCCGCGGAGTTATCTTGGCTCTGGAAGCATGTTCAGACACCTGGTTGCTGGCAGCGCGGGGCTTTGGCAGCGGCCGGCCGCGTGCGGCGCTCCGATAGGGAAAAGGGAGGCGAGCGGAGCCCAGCCGGTGCGGGTCAGGGCGGCCCACCTTGGCTAGCGGGGACGTGCCGGTGGCCACTTTCACCGGTCCCACCTGGCCGGTGGCTTTCTGGCGGCAGTCCCACCACCCGCACCCCTCAGGAGTTTTGGCAACTTCTGGTTTCGCCGGGGATTTGGAGGGTAGAAAAGCCCGGCTTTGGACGGCATCGCCCCGGAGCTGCGGTTTGGGAGATGCGTTTAGGACAAGACGTGGCCATCTGCGGTTTCCTTGCCCGGCAGAGAGCACGTGCTCCCCAGCATGGCAATTTTGGCAGAGCAAGGCAGCAAAACGCCTCGGGAGCAAAGAGGGATGGGATGCTTCACAGCCGCGCCGCCCACGCACCGGCTCCAGACTAAACTCCCCTCTCACGCTGCAATCTCTCCACGCTACGAGAAGATAAAAAGAGAGGGCTATATCCTTCTCCCGGCCAGTAACACACCAACTGCCCTGAAAAGCTTGGCGGATGCCTGCCCGACCTCCTTTCACCCGTGGTCTGTGCGGGATTGCCAGCCAGGATCCCCGTGGGTACCACCTTCCATGGCAAAAGCTGCATCAAATGACCAAAGCGCCTTGGGCAGAGCCCCCAGCTCCTGCTTGCTCCGATTCCCCGAGCTTTCGCTTCTGGATTCACCTCTGGAGGGACTGGCCGGAAAAAATCAGCTCAAAAGGCCAAAAAAGAAGAGCCAGATTAAAGTATCAACTCTGAATTTATGCTCCGGACTTAAGGTTTAATAATGCAACAGAAAATCAATATTTAATAAAGCAAATGATGGAGAAAAACACTGAATGGGAGATGAGCCGCTGCTCGTGTTTTCAAACATGTAACTCCCAGAGGAGCCGGTTTGGCAGGATGGATGCGGTACCAGATTGCCACGAAGCGCTGGCACGCAGGACGCCCCAGGTCCCAGCGATTCCAGCTCCGGTGTCAGGGGGGCTCCCGGGTCTTTTATTAAAGGACAAACAAGGAATTACTACGGTGGTCAGAGTCCAAATACCCATGGAGCGAGATCAAATGCTGATGCGCAAGGGGAGCCGAGCAGCTGCCTCGCTGAACGGGCCCAGATTTGGGCTGGGGCTGGCGGCTGGGCTAGCGAAACGCCGGCAGGCAGGCAGCAGCGTACCCAAATTCCAGTCTCAACTGCACCGAGAAGAGCTGTCGGAGGGATGGAGATCTCCTGACAAGCCGGGAGGGCGCGCGGTGGCTCGAAGCGGGGGATAAATCCCCGCTTGCCGAAGCAGCAGAAGAGGTGGTGTAGGTAGTTCAGGGGTGCAGGAGAGCAACCGGGGCATCAGAGGGGGCTGGCAGGCGCGGTGGCATGGCGAGCGCGCATCCCTGGGCGTGCGGGGCCCGGGCGGGACGAGGGATGCGGCAGGGATGCGGGCAGGATGCTGAGGCCGCTTCGGCAGCTCTGCCTCCCTCCCCTGGAGGCTGGAGAACACTGCAGCGAGCCCATGGCACAGAGGTGTCACCTGCGCCTTCCGCAAAGCAACGGCTCCCTGCCAGCACCAGCGCGCGGCCTCGCTGCATCTGTCGGATTTGGGGTGGGTGGGGAAAGCGGGCAGAAGGAGCGAGCCTGAGGAACGGACGCCGTGAGATGTTCAACCCCGCAGGCAGGACACCGCGTGCCTGAGCCGTTCCCGACTCCCTCCACGCACGGAACACCGGTGCCCAGCTGCAGAGCATCCCCCGCAACGGCCAGCACTGCAATAATAAATGCCTTTTACGGCAGCCGTCCTCCCTGTCTCCCTCTCCCACCACCCCCACTAAGCTTTTCCAACCCCGGTACAACCCGCACCGCCAACTGGGAAGAGGGGAAATTTTCCCCGTGCCCACCCAGGCGACGGCGGGTGCTGCACGGGGCGCACAGCTCGGGACGCACGAAGAGCCCTGCCCCATCTCGCAAAGGCTCTGGATAAATCCTCAAAACAAAGGAGACTCTCCCTTGCACAGGTAGGTACCTCCCCGGGGCGGCCAAGCGAGCTCCGGTGCCCTTGGACGAAACCCCCTCCTCGCGCTCGCCGCCTGCGCCGGGTCGCCTGCCCGGCCCTGCAGCACCGCAATAATTTGTAGCTTGTGCTGGGACCCTTCACGATGAGAGATGACATATAAATATAAAATGTTATCGCTCCATAACAGCCACATGCTATAAAAACGCCGGGCAGAAGGATCTGGAACTAGATGGAGGCAGCGCTTTAAATCCTTCCCTGCAGAGTTACTGCCGCGAAAAACAACAGACCCGCTCCGAAGAGCTCCGGCAACGGAGGGAGAAGAGGAAAGGCCCCGACAAAAACACTGCAATTGTGGAATTAGGCAAATAAGGTGACTTTATACCGGCGCGACCTTCCTGTGCTGACAACGCTGGGGTAGCTGTAGTACCGGCGCACCACCCACGTCTCCTCCCGTTCACCCCCTGCCGCGCCGTTCGGCGGATGCTCCGTGTTACTATAGTAACAACAAAGCGCCGGTACCAATATTACACTACAACGAGTTGACTCTGCTCCTGCGATTACGATAACAATGCTGTTACTGTAGTAACATTGCATTGTCGAGGTCTCGCGGTTCTACCCTTAATTTCATTGTCGTAAGATTAAATTGCAATAATGTTATTGAGCCGCCATTAGCGTTGCCACGGTAACAGCAACATTAAGGTAGCGCTATCGCATTACAGTGGTCCAAACGTTCCACCACAAATATTTTAATGTAGTAAAACAAAAGAGATTACTGCAGCAACATTAAACTGCAGTGACCTCATTAAAGCACCGCCGGCTTTATCGCGCCCAACGAAGGTACTTCGGAAGCCCCTCCGCGGCGGCGGGGTGATGCCCGACGCGCATCCCGGCGGCGCAGGCGCTGCCGTGCCACCCCTCTGGCTGGATGAGTCCCTGGGGGAAGGAGGGGGACCCACCACGCAGGGGGTGAGCTCCAGACCCTCCAGATGACTTTGGTCCTCCTCCAGCCCCGCCACGAGAGCTGCCGGCGCAGCGTGCCGCCGGCCTCCCGCTCTCACCCGCTCCGCTGAAGGGATTAGCGGAGCCGCCGGTGAATGGCTCCGGGTGAGGCGGGCGACCTCTCCCTGAAAGCCTTTGGAGAGGATGGGTGAACGGGAACCGCCGGGAGCTCGCCGGCTCAGAAAGGCTCAAAGAGGAGTAGGCTCTTGTTTGCGAGAAGAGGGGTGATGAGAGGGCGACCTCCGCCGCTCCGCGCGTCTCCGAGGGAGTAGCGAAGAGAGTCGCCGCGAGCTCGCCGTGCCGCCGCGGAATAGCACACGGGAGGAGGCAAACAGCGGAGCCCCGGGGGTGCCGGAGGTGGGAAAGGCCCCAGCGGGCACCGCTGAGCTCTCCCAGCACCAGGGCACGGGGGGCTGCCGGCGGGGACCGCAAAGGGCTCGTGTCGGCACTGCTTAGGGGAACGCCGCAACACACCGGATTACAGCGTTAGCAGGTCACCGGGGGGAGGAAAACAGAGAGATTCACCACAGCTGCGAAAAACACGAAGGAAATGAAAACGGTCTGGGTGTCCTATGAATCACCGGTTCTTCCTTCCCCTCAGCTCCGTTCTCCTGCCAACTACTTCTCCTTGGGAACAGCGCGCATCCTCCCATGGGTCTGGCGGCGCCTGGCCCGCGAGCATCGCTGGGCTGCCAGGAAAGCTCGGAGGATGCCTTCCCTTCACCGCTGCTTCTCCATCACCGACTTGCCCTCTTTCTAATGAGGACAGGGGTTGAGCACTGTCCACCTCCCCATCCCTCCCGCTCTTCACCCCCCTCCTGCACCAGCAGGGCTCACCCACAGCCTCCGGGAAGGGGGATGAAGCCACAGCACGGGTGGGACACAGCATCCCTGGCGGGATACAGCATCCCTGGTAGGACACAGCATCCCTGGTGGGACACAGCATCCCTGGCTCCCTCCAGCAACAGGGCAGGCATGTAACTGGGGCAGCCCGGAGCAAGCGCTTCCAGTATGGGATCTGCTTCCCCCTCCCTTCCCGCCCCATGATATAATTGCTAATTAATAATAACGTTTAGCTCTGAGATAGCGCGCTCCATCTTCAAAGACCTCTGTCGACATTAATGAATTAATCCTCATCAACCCCCCTGTGCAGGAGGTGACAATTATTATCTCTGCCTCGCAGATGTTAAATTGATTTGCAAAGAGGTCAAGTGAGTTGGGGGCGGCCGGAGGGAGCCCGACCCAGCCCCGGGGTCCCCACGGAGAAGCGAGGGCTGATATAACCTTGGGAGGGAGACGGAGAGATGCGGGAGCAGCAGAGAGGAGGGGATGCTTCCCGGGGGCAGAGCAAAGCCAACAACTAGGGCAGCGTGCGAGAGCGCGTGGGAGACCTTCAAGTCCTCGACAACAGCCCCGATACAAAAGGAAAAGATGCTTTGACGGAAGGACGGTGATTAGCAACAAAAGAGAGATGGGGAAGAATGCATCAGTCAAAGGAGCCGAGAGCGCAGGCGAAGCGAGGGAGGATTGTGATTTTGTGCCGCTGGTTTCTTTCCCCTCCACCACTCTGGGGGGCCTCTCCCAGCTCTCCGCATGCCTTTTAAGAAGGCATTACCTAAACCTGTTTTTCCTTCTAGAAGGGACAGCTGTTCTTACGGGGGGAAAGCTGCGGACACACCAGAAAAAACCCACGCCAGAAGCAACTTCTGTAGTTTCTGCTGGGAAGCATCCTACCTGGTGTGCGATTCCAGCCCGTGGCCAACGTCTCCACACCACTGAGTTACCAAACAGCCCTGGGAACATCCCTCTGTCCCCTCCTCAGTCTCAGCACCGGTGGCTTTAGTGGTGGAGGGGGCAGGTCCAGCCCTCCTGGCTCCGGCGGCGGTGCCAAAGCTCCCGGGCAGGAAAGGCTCTGAGCATCTCCAGCAAAAAAAAAAACCCAAACAAACCCAAACCCAGGCGCAGGCAATGCATTCCCACTACTCTGCTGTCCCTGCAAGCCCCTTCGAGGCCATTGGACAAGAGTGAGGATGACCGCAGGGTCTGATCCTTCCTCGGTGCTGCAGGTGTTTCCCGTGCACCCCGGTGCAAGGCAGAAAGCGGCCACAAAAAGTTATCCTCGTTCTCCCGCGAGTCAAAGGGGCTTATGGCATCAAAGGAAAAATTAATTGGGCAGAGTTCGGCGCTTGAAACAAAGCCGACTCAGGTGCCGCAGCCCCGCTGGTGGCTTTATCTCGCCGGTGCACACCTTGGCAGCGATGCTCCCGGTGCCACCGGTACGCCACGTCTGCCCCCCGCCACCGGGACAGCCCCGTGCTGCCTGCGCCCGCAGCCCCCAGACTCCGGCGAGCAGGTAATTAACTCCCAAACAAAGGCAGGGATTTGCAGATTAACCCGGGCCGGGGAAAGAGTGGGAAAACTCATTTACACCAAACAAAAGGGGAGGGGTGATTAGTTGCTCCAGTGACAACAGAAAGAGCCAGATAGGGCCAGGGAAACTGATAAAGAAGCGGGGAAAGCGCTAATATCCCCCAGTTGCCTGCCTTTTTTGTACATTTTTCTATTTTATTTTTTTTTTTTTACTTCTCTCTTTCTTTCTTTCTTTCTAAGCACTAAAACTCCACCATTTTCTATCATGCAAATTTGTGTGCCTAAGTGAGATTAAACTCCGCGCAGGCACCCTGCCTCCTTTCCCCAAGTCCATTTCCCGCGCCGAGATAAGGCCAACTTCCCTTAATGCATCTTACAAGGCAGTGGGAGTGTTTCGCAGGCGCGCGTTGGAGACGGCTTATTATCAATACAAATAAGAGCTTTCCAGACACCGGCCGCCTCCTCCTCCTCCTCCCTCCTCGCTCTCTTTTAAAGCCGGGGACCCGGAGAACAGCTGAAATAGCTGAAGTGTCCTGCGGGGAGAAGGGGGAGGCTGCGCCTGAGATGCTGCTGCTGCTGCAGGGGCAAGAAGTGGGACTGGCTAAGGAAAGCAGAGCGGGATACAGGAGAGGAGAGGCAGGGAAAGCATCGCTCCGCAGAGGTCTATGGGGCCCAAGTCCTCTTTCTCGCTCTGGGGTTTGTGCCTCCCTCCCAGTTTAGCAAGCAGAGCTTCTCTTTGGGATTTTCACCCAGAAACACCTCGTTCTCCCCAAGGATTATAGGATTACAGAATGGTTTGGGTTGGAAGGGACCTTGAAGACCATGTTGGCCACCTCCCCCCAGCCCAGGTTGCCCCACGCCCCGTCCAACCTGGCCTTGAGCACCTCCAGGGATGGGGCAGCCACAGCTGCTCGGGGCACCCTGCGCCAGGGGCTCACCGCCCGCACAGGGAATAATTTCTTCCTCATATCTCACCTAAATCTCCCCTCTTCCCGTTTGAAGCCATCACCCCTCATCCCATCACTCCATGCCCTTGTAAAAAGTCCCTCTCCAGCTTTCTTGTAGGCGCCAAAAGGACCTTTCTTGTAGGTCTGAAGCGAACTCCTGCAAACATGGGAAGTGCTGCTGCCCTGTGCTTTGTCTGGTCTAAGGACAACTCCTCCTAAGAAGAAACGAGGGCTGAGGGAGCGGGACAGGCAGGGACCACCTTCCAAACACTGCAGATGCCACCGGCGCCCCCTGAGCTGCTCATTTGAAGCCTGAGAGCTTCTTTCCTGGGGAGATCCAAGTGCAAAGAACCTCCTTGTACCTTTTGTTGTTGCTTCACATCAACTCGGCATCACCAACGCTGCGCCTGACCCCGTTTAAAGCAGTGCCCGAAATAGCAGGTCTGAACTTTGATGGATTCAATGCCGAGGGTCTGTAGTCTCATCGTTCCTGGGCTCATTTGTCCCATATTAGCACAGAGGCAGCGAGAAGGAGACACGCACCGACTCGCTATTCCCGGATCGGCAGCAATCACCTTTTGTCACAGGATTTCAAGAGCGACAAGTGTTTCCGAAAGCCTGACCGACGAGGGAAGGTGGGAGAAACGGAGCTTGCATCGTTTCGGAAAGAAGGATGGCTAAGGGGCGACACGGTGACGACCTTCCCAAAAGCTAAAGGTTGTTACAAAGAGGACGCTGATCAATTGTTCCCCGCGTCCGCTGGGAGCAGGCTGAGGAAAAACTCCACTTCATTTGCAACAAAGAAGGTTTAAGTTAGATATTAGCTATACATTTTCTAATTATAAAGGTAGTGAGGCAGTAGAATAGATTGTCTAGGGAGACTGAAGAACCTGCTTTGTTAAAGATTTTCAAGAATAGCTTTCACATGTGTTTGCCAGCGATGTCCCTGCCTCGTTGCAGGGGGACGGGCCCAATTAGCTCTTGAGGTGCCTTCTACCCACCTATTTTGGGATCTCAGCCATCAATACAGTCAACCTAGAAATAAAGGTGCGGCGTTTCCCTTGCTGCAGTGTGGACATCCTTGGTTCCTTGTGGTTTCTAGCTGATCCTCTCCCACCGCCCTGGGGAACCATTCCCAACCCTCATCCCCTAAAGGACGCTGCTTCTCCCACCCCCCTACCCATCTTCTGTTATTTGGTCTGCCCTCCCCCAGCACTGCTCCAGCATCCCTTGGCAGACACCATGGGATGTCCCAGCTCCTCAGTCCCTCCGTCCACAGCCATTTCCCAGCGACAGTCCCTAAACTTGGGGAGAAGGAGGGATGCACGGCGTGGGCTGAGGGTGTCCGGACCTTGGCTGATAAGGCACCCATCACGCAGGCTGCTGAAATCCCGGCTGGAAGGGGAAGAGCTCCTCACCCCCTGCGGCCGGTGCCTTTGGAGAGCACAGCCTGCCCCGGGGCACAATTTAATTGCATCCTGAGAGGCTGGAGCGCTCCTGCCTCCAGAGCTGTGCCCCCAGGCGCAGCAAGGAAAAGTCAAGGACCTGCTTAGAGCAACCCTCTTTCTGGCTGCACCTGGACTAACCCTGTTTAAAAGGGTTCCCCCCCACACACTTTTCCATCTCCTCTCACTGCTTCTCCCTTCCTCTCAGGCTGTGGGAAGGGTTAAGAGGCTCCACAGTGTGCTTGAATGTGGCACATCCCCGAAATCCGGCGCTCGGACACCCCGCTTCCCTGGGAGGGAGGGGGTAGCGCTGATTCCTGCAAGCTGAACGTCTTTTAGGAAAGGATTAAACCGGCTTGCGTATTTATTTGGCCCATTTTCCAAGGTGGGAGAGTTAACCCTGGCACCCCAGCCAAATTTTAATCGGGGTCATTAAGGCAGGCCTCCCTTTAATTGGACACGATATTCACTTTCACGTCCTGCTCCAGCGCGTTGCTGCGCATCAGGCGCTCGCCACCTTCCACCCAAAAGAGCTGGGTGAGCCCTTGAAATGAGGGGTCTGGCTCCTGAGAGACGGTATTTCCACCAGCAGTGGTGAGGATATTCACCACGCTATAGGACTGAGTCCATCACTGAACCCTCCAGTACTTAACTGCACTGCTGGAAGGAGTTAAGATACAACATTCTCCTCCGGTACCCAAACATCTCCTCCTCATGATATAGAAAGACACAGGAGGGATGGAGCCGCACGTCTGGCGATACGGGAAATTTAGGTCAGGAAACGGGAATCGGAAGAGAACAGACAGAAATTGTCCTGCATCACCCCAGCGCCTGATAGCGACTTCAGGACTTGCGGGTGATCGACTTTGGCTTAAGAAACTCAGGCAGGTAATAAGAGATTGCAAGATAAACAGCAAAGACCCGGGCTGGCAACGCATCCGCTTTTTCTCGGCGGTTAATGGAGATGGAGAAAGTCCGGCTCTGTTTCGTTTGCTTGATTGCTCGAAGAGGAAAAAGAAAACGGAAAGGGAGGGAGGGGGGAAAAATAAAGGCCCTGGGTTTGGGTTTCCCCCCTCCCCTTTCTATTCATTAGGCTGTCAATAATGCTCAGGCATGGCATATCGACGGCGGATTAGCTCAACCCGACTCTGTGTACAAGACCAATGCCTTTTTAACCCAGCTTGTTTCCAAATCAATACCCCCATCAGCATTCGAAAATTAGCCCGAGACGAGATTCCAATACTCAAGCCAGTGTGTCATGCTAAGAGGGCTCCCGGCCAAATCACAGAAGGAGGAGGGGGGGAAAAAGGTTGCTAGGAAGGGATTAGAAATTTTCCATTAATCTTCCCCGAGGCTGCCTCCCTAAGAGCGCAGCGAGCCCCGTACGTCCCACCACGCAGGCTCCCCCTTGCCCAGCAGGCGTCCCGCCGCATGGACAGGGGAGATATCTTGCGTGAAGGTCCATCTGCTTGGCCGTCGCGTGTGGCCACGCTTGCACGTCCCCTCTCGAGGGCCCGTGCTGTGCTTGCACGCTTGCTGAAGAGCGCACGTACGCACCCCATGGACCGGGCACGCCTCGGCGAGGGGCGCTTGGCCACCGTGAGCGCTCCACCACCCCACGCTGGCCTTCCTCCTCGCCGAAGCACAGAGTTTCAACACACAAAGACATATTGTTGCTAGGCACACACACACCCCCGCAGAGTACACAAATCTGCCGGCTCTCTCTTTTCCCCCAACACAAGTTTTACTTCTAGCACTGCCTCCAGCACGGAAAACAAAAAAAACCCAACCCAAACCCATCAAAATACAACAACAACAAACAGCAACATGGGTTTGCTCGTGACTACTGCGGCAGGCAGGGCTGCCTGTATCAGAAACAAAAAAATCCAGGATAGCGAGATAAATACATTGCCCAACTTCACTGGGACTCTCCAAGCCCACTGGTCAGCCTCTACGTATGCACCGAGTTGTCTTACACGCTCAACGTAGCCGCAACGGGAGGAGAAGACACCAGGGCGAAAGGGTTGAAGAGAAACCAAAGCGCCAAGCCCAACCCCTCCACGAATTCCCGTCTTCTTACCTTGCACGATGAGGTGGACACGCGATGTCTTGGGGTGATTGTCTGTCTGCACGGAGCAGGTGTAGGGGCCCTCATCGTACACATCCACGTCTTGGATCTGGATGCTGTACTGGGTTTTGGTGTTGGCCAAGAGCACCACTCGAGGGTCCAAGCACCACTTGTCATTGCCGGCATAGAGGATGCTGCTGCGGTTCAGCCAGGCCACTCGGGTGACTCGGTTATCCACGGAGCACCTGGGGAGAAAGCGGAGAGGTGACCCATCAGTGCGCTGCTCTTGGGTGCTCTGTCCCCCCGTCCCCAGCCCCTCCTGGTCCTCCTGGCGCTATTTTTAGCTTTGCTGCCAGCAGCAGTTTCAGAGACCGAGTGCTTTCAGTGTCTAAAGAGGACCACGTCAGCACTTTACGTGCAGTGCTGAGGGCACCGACATCCATCTAAACTGGTGGCTCCAGAGATTTGCCCAAGAGCTTCATGATGATTTCAGTTGTAGAGAGGTCAGAGCCACCAAGCTCCAGTCACTGAAGGACCTTTCACCCCTCTGTTCACATTTGCTCCTTTGCAACCTCAGAGAGAACCAGAGCTGAGCCAAAACCTCCATCCTGAGTCCAAACCACACTTTTTTTTTGGGGGGGGGGGGGGGCGGAGATGCAGGTTGCTACCTCCTGCCCAAACCCATCACTTGTCATTCTGCCCGCAGACCTTCGTATCCCTGCAGCCGGGCAAAGACACGCAAAGCGGAGCTGGGAAAGCCGCTCGCTCTGCCTCACAGAGGAGCGAGGGAAATTCATCTCGGGAGAGAGCCAGCTCTGACACCCCTCTGAAGAGGAACCTTGAGCTTCCCACCATTCGTCCCTTCTGTCAGCTCTTCCTTCCCTACCCATCATCTGCATCGCTGCGCCTCCCTCACTTACTGCCCCCCGCCCCAGCCAAGCATCTCGCTTATCGAGTGATGGTTTGGAGGCAGAAAGCTCCTATATCCAGCCTCACTAAGGCACTGCGCCCCCTCAGAAGACAATACGGCGCAAACCTAGGAGAGCCTTTGCTCCCAAAGGAGGTTATTTTCCTGTCCATGTTAGTGGGAGTAGTCTTGCTCCTCCCAAAGGTCTCTGCCAGCCCTGTAACCCTCCGTCCCCAGGCCCCCAAGCAAGGGTTGAACCCTCCGTTTCCACAAATGGTCTCCAGATAGGTGAGGAACACAGGCCCTGCTGTCCAAGCCTTTCCCCAAGCAGCGGAAACCCGCAGTCCCAGAAGCCGGCTAAAACCCCGCTTCCCTCCGAGCGAGCACGTTTGGGATTACGGAGCCGTTCGGACTTAGCCGCGCTTTGCTGGGTGCCGGCGACAGAAGATAACGTCCCTCCATAAAACCACTCAGCCTCAGATCCACTGTTTATATTCTCCCCAATCTACTTCATTACTTGTGCAGTGGGCTGGGATGCAAATTAACTTCGGAGGTGCCGGAAAAGAGCGCGGCAGCCTCTGGGAGGTCTCGCACGGGGTAACCTCAACGAATGCGAGGGGTTTAATGGGCTATACGTGCTGGACCGCCGTAGCAGGGGAGGTTCACGCCAGGGATGGACCTATCTGCGGCATGCGGTCCGTCAGGGACTTATCCTGACACTTTAGGGATTGGTTTTTGGGCAGAGCCACTGCGTAAGTAGTAACAATAAAAGCAAGACGGCTCAAATCCTCACTGAGGTTCACGCAGCCATCTACAGCCTCTGTCCGTCTGTCTCCTCGCTGGTGGGCTCCTTCTCTTCTCATGTCCACTACTGATGCCAGCGAAGGCACAGGCACCCACCTGGGGACAAGCTGTCTCATCTCATCTAGTCCATTTCTGGAGGCATCCCTTTGGCCCCAGTGATTACAGGAGGAGCCTAAATAACCCACCCGGCCTCAACGCACAACATTTGGAGGTTAAGGCTGAGGGATCCCCCTGAGATGATGTGCCCAAGGCGAGACGGGCACTCTGCAGCCCGCAGCTGCCCCGCTGATTTGCTAGGCAAGTACCCAAGCGACTGCACCATCCTCCCTCTCTGGTGTGAAAAACATCCGATAAATTAAACAATTTTACTGCTGTTCCATAATGATATTACGATAATAATAAATTAAATGCGAGCAGATTTTTATTATCTACATAAAAAAAGCAATAGATTCAGCCTGGGCTGAACACCAAGAACTCGGCTGTTGCTCTCAGCTGCATTACAACTTGAGAAAAACCTCAAAGTTGAGTTGCTCAAGTTGGGCAAAACTTGAAACGTTTTCCCAGAGGACGGCTTTAGCATATCGTACTCTGGACCTCAGCTCTGCTGGTGGCTTGGACCCAGGGGGTTCGAATAAAATGCAGGTGGGTGTTTGGTGCTTGGCTCCGGTCCGCCCATCGCAACGCCATGAAATCGGCTCCCGCGATTGCAGCTCAGCCCTCAGCGTCCGCCCTCACTGCCAAAGCCGTATCATGGAGAAGGACCGGGTGACGAGAAGCCAGACGTGGCCCGAATTTCTCGGACCGGTCCCTTCTGCGGGGATTATCCCCGAGGACCTGTAAGCAGGCTGAACTAAATATATATATTTCCTCTCTCCTCCTCCACGGCAGTTTTTTTGTGAAATGCATCAGCCTGGAGATCCCTGGATAATAATGGAGCCAGACAGTGTGTAATCCAAGCATTCCCTCTATCATATGGGCATTTAAGTGCTTTTGAAAAGCAACGGGGCTCAGGTAACGCATGAGGCAACAGTGAAATAAGTGCTTTCGCCCTTCACAGCACCCGGTCACAATCTCTTCTTATCACCTAGACACGCTTCTCTGTCCCTGGGATCGGCAGGCTTAAAGTTGTTATTTTATTTTCTTTTCCTGCCTCTTAAAGCTCCCCAGCCTATATATATATATATATAAAAAAATAAAGTGCAGAAACAGCTCCTGGGAAAGACCCGCTCTGACCTCCGGATAGGGTGTGCTATTTAGGGGATGGCGGGTGCTGCTCCTTCCCACCACCGTGCCAACCCCGCTCCTCATCGCATGACCGCCGCTCGGGGTCCCCTGCGGCCGCGGCTCGCCGCAGCGACCCCATGCTCTTCCAGCCCCTCCATCTGCTCCCCCTTCCCTCCTCCAGCAGCTCCTCTCTGCCCAGGCAGGGATGGGAAGCTCTCCTCTCCGGCACGCAGGCAGCCGAGCGGAAAGCCTTCGGCTTTGGCCGCCAAGCCAGGCTCCGAGCACAGTTGGAGGGCAAAGCCACCGCCGGGGCTGCAGCCTCCCCCTTCCCACCCAGCTCCTGGCAAGGTGCAAAGCCCCCGAGATGCTTCCTCCAACCTCGCTGGAGGTTCTCGTCTTTCCCTCTCCCCCACCACGTGCCAGGGAGGGAGGGGAGAGAGAGGTCCCCGGGGTGCCGGAAAACAGCGCTTGCCTCCAAAAAAGGAGATGTAAAAATAATTAAGCACAGATGAGGTAATTTTCTCTCTCAAGATCCCTAATCCTTGCTACGTTCCTGCTCAGAAGGCAAGGCCTTCTCCTCCAGGAAGATGAAAAACTGCCAACTGTCAGCACACAGAGGAGGTGATACCGCTCCTTCTCTCCCCTGCTTCTTTCCCTCTCAAGCCAGCGTCCTGAGCCTCGGGGTTTGGTGGTTTTTTTTGTTTTTTTTTTTGGTGTTTTTTTTCTCCGGGGAGGTGGGAACACTGCTAACACACCACTGCTGCATCACCCCGGGGGTAGGCAGTGAGGGTTTGCAGAGAGATGTCGCTCCTCAACACTGCACCAGACCCTCAGCTCCCTGCTGCCACCGAGGGCGCTTCAAAATGACCACAAGCAATGGAGTTTGGGCAACTTAAGACAGCTGTGTGCACCCTTCAAAGGTGAGAGCTACATGCATTCGTCCTCCCTACCTGTCCCAACCTGCTGGCTCGTCCCCTTGTCCCACACGATGCCACGGTGGGCGCAAAGGGGATACAGGCACAGGCTGGGGATGCCCTTTCCAGACCCGTTAGCATCTCCCTGCGGCCAAAGCTGCTCGGCTTTGCCATCCGCCCTCTAACAAGCAAACCGGTCCGGTTAGGACTGGCTGCTCTCCCCCAAAACCAGGCAGCATCCCCACAGCCCGAGGGGCTGAGCTCGTAGAGCCAAACCCCTCACGCCTGCATCCTCCGCAGCCCACCCGAAGGGTCCGTGGGTGAAGCCAACAGCCCACCCGGCCGCAGGGACCGCGGCTGGAGATGGAAATTGGAAGAGGGAAAGCATCGCCATCAGGTTTCTGCCACCTTAGGTAACGCAAGCACAAAGACGAACAAGGCTGAAAACGCCAACAAAGCCCTCGGAGGGGACAAAGCAGCCCCGGCCAGAGGGGAGCCGGCTGCTTCGCAGACACAGACCTGCCCCCAAAGCATCACCCGCCATCAAGTAGGAGGAATAATTAAGCAACGGGGTGCCAGATCCGAGCGCCCTGACCACTGATCCCGCCCGTGCTTCATACGGCCCCCCGGTACCCCCCTGCACCTTCGGCGCAGCCACAGATGGCACACGGCAGCAATGACATGCCCTCCTGAATTTCTCGCTTTGCTTTCGCGAGTTTGCACACAGAAAGTGACGGGAGAGGAGGTGGCGCAGCAGTGGGGGGAAGGAGGTTTTTAATTACTGGAGTGTAGTAATTGGCACAACACTTTTTTTTTTTTTTTTTTTTCTTTTCTGTTGCCTCTTGTGCGGATCGCTGGTGTTCCAGAGGGCTGGACTGGAGAGCACAGATTGTCTCAACCCAGCAGGACACATAAGAAATGAATAATGTTAATTAGAACTGAAAAGAGCTCAGTAAAATTACCAACCTGGTTGCCGCTTTCATTGCAATTATCAGGGTACAAGCTCCATCGCAGGGAGGTGGGGATGGGGGTAAGCCTGGCTCACCCCAGCAAACTTGCTGGCCCAGCCTGGGGCCGTGACCAAGCTGACCCTCCCCCCCCCGGGCTTGTTTTCACTAGTTTTCACTGCCTGCCCTCCCTAGAGAAACCCCCTTCCCAAATCCAGGCCACCTGACGGCGTTTCCCACGCATTGCACCGCAGCACCGACCCACCATCAAGCATCCTTAGATGCCTTCTCTTTTTCTTCCCAGTCTAACTCCACAGTTCCTGGACGCCGCTGGATTTTGAAGCAATCCCTTCCACCATCAGCAGTGTTTTGCCTCTGCTACAAAGCCAGAAACCAGTTCGGAGGAATTAGCTTGGGGTTCAGTTGAAAACCGGGTGCAAAAGCCTCCCATCGAGGCTGGGCAAGGGGACGTGCTGCTCCAGCCCTGCCTTTTCCCCAGCATCTCCCGGCCCCGGCAGCACCTTCCAGCCTCCGCGCCATCAGCCGCGCTATAAATGATCAACTAAACTAGACCGCCGCCGGAGGCAGGAGCTCCACATCTCAGATTTATTTCTGTGATTATCACATTTTATTGTTATTTATTAGGATTAATTAAGGGCTGGGCTGTGAACAGCTCAATCCCATTCAGGCTCAGTCCCACAGCTCTCACAGACTTTCCTATGATGTTTATGCTCCGGTGGCAGCAGAAGTTTGGCCATTAATTCCCGAGCGAAGGGAAAGCCGGGGTCAGATCGTCCCACGTGCCGCGCTGCCTGTGACCCCGCAAGGCTGGGACGCGCACACCACGGAGAGCCCGAGAGGCGGTTATCACGGAAAAGGTGGTCTGGAAGCTGTTTTACTAATAAATATTAAGCCAAAACCCCTCTTTGCCACAACTCAGTCTGGTTTCCCTCTCAGCACTCTTCGCTGCTTTGGGTTAAGTCATGCACCAGCAAGTTCTACCAGCCCAGCCCTTCTGCAGCAGGATTTACAGCATCTGCTGGCTTTCCGCGCGCGTACGGGCTGCGTACGCTTACACACGCTCCCTGCAGCTCCCATACGCGCCGCCGCGCAACGCTACCCGACGCGCCAAGCGCCAACCCGACCAGAAAGGCTGGCGCGGGCAATACGGCCGTTGTGGCGGCTATGGCGCGCGTGCGACACACGCAGCCCACACCGAGAGCACGCGTGCTCACCGACACGCGTGGCAAACGCAAAATCCCATCTGCAGACCCCTCCACACGCCACCAGCGGGGCTGCAGCAGGGACACTGGAACTAGGCGATCTTTAAAGGTGCCTTCCAACCCAAACCATTCTATGATTCTATCACACCCGTCTCAGTCCATCGAGCTTGGATGACCTGGCTGGACGTGCAAACCCAGGCAGGACACAGGCTGCACGCAGGGGACGTTCACAGCGGAAGATGGACCACGGGATTAAAATGTTCCATAGGTTTGGTCCTGCCTTGCTGAAAGCCCCAACTGCTCACCCGGGTGGCTCCAACAGGGGCTCGAGGCTCATCCCCACCGGGGTCTGCGCGCCTGCGTGGCTGACACAGCGGTGGGGTTCTCGGCACGTCCATCCTCACCCGTGCCCCAGGACCACCCCAGCCATCCCACCCCTCAACTGCAGGATCAGCTGGAGGGCGTCTCCTTGAGCCCACCCTGATGGGACACCACCAGAGATGCGGTCCCAAGACTTCTTCACAGCACAGCACGGCTGCCAGGGCCCAGAAACCCCCTCCCTGCACGGGGAACCTGCCGCCCGCCAGGCAGGAGCTGACCGAGTGATTAACTCAGCAGTGGGGTCCAGCAGGAAAGGGGGGGGGGACCCCGCTGGGGCTGGTGCCCACCTCCAGTTTCCCCCCCAACAGCAGCCGGAGCATCTCCAAAGGCTGCGGGGTGAGGAGGTGCCCTCAGCTCAGCTGCCGCCCCGGCGCCTCTGCAAAATCACGCTGAGCCAGTCAAAAGCAGCGCTCAGAAGCAGAAAAATATAACCCTTTGTGCTTCCCCCTCTCTTCCCTGCCCAGACAGAGTTTCATCTCGGTGGTGGTTGCGGAGGGAGTCGGGGCTCTGGACCGGGAGGTGCTGCCGTTCCCACCGGCTGACGCCGCAGCCCGCAGCGAGTTCCTCGCAGGTCCCTGCCCTTCGTTTCTGCCCTCTGCGAGGCTTGAGAGATATTTGGCAGCTCCTTGGCGGGGAGGGCGAGTTAACGCATGTTTGCGAAGCACCTGATCTCCTCAAGTGAAAGTTTATACATGCAGATGATTCATGCTAATTACATTAATAATAATATACCGGGCTCCAAAAGATCCGCCTTGGTTCGTTGCCCGGGATTCACGGAGCTGCAAACTACTCCCAGCACGCTGCCTTCGCTGGGCTTATTGGCAAACGCCAAGGAAACGGGAGGAAACCGGACCGGGGAGGAAGGGACGAGGTGCACAAAGAACCGGAGCTCCCGCTTTGCAGCCTGCTGACCGAGCGCAGGGCAGGGTCCTGAGCCGCCACGAGTCCCACCAGCATCTCTGCGCGCACCCAACAGCCCACCGGTCCCCGGAGACCCCCGTGCCGCCATCCAGGACTGGTGCGATGCGGCAGGCAGGGATGGCTCCTCCGGAAAAGTCTTTTATCTCTCTGCAATGCAGCAGCGCACCAGCACCTTTCCAAGTCCCCTGCTCGCCTCATCCAGCCTTTCTATTTATCCTCCTATTGTCTCCGCTAACAACGGGGCTCTGCGCATCTATAGCGTCTTCCCTCTCGGCGGCTCCGAGCGTGCCACAAAACATCAATGAGGGCAGCCGCCCCCAGACCGCGCGTGCTGGAAACGTGTCCCCAACCTGGGCTCCCACCCCCGCGGCTGACCCCGCGGCGGGCCACCGGGCCCATCTGCTTGGGTGCCCTCCAAAAGTGCTAATGACACCGGGGAAAGGAAGGGGGGGGGGTGTTTGACGCCAGCACCAAACCGCCTGTAGGCAGCTGCGCGGGGGACACGGCCGGTTTGCTAATGAAATGTCACCCCGCCGGGGAGCGCCCGCCGTGCCGCCATCCCGCGCTCAGCTCCGGGGACATTTTTGTTCCTCCCGATTTTCTCCTTTTGCCTGTTCCCACAGCCGGAGTAATTTTATCAGCAGGCAAACAGCCCCAGGCAAAAAACACTCCCTTCCCGGCCGTCTTTCCAGGGTTGCCTACAAAAGGGTCCTCCCTTCTGCAGGACAGGCACCCCAAAACAGGTCTAGCGGCCTGCACGCCGTCTTGAGAGGCTTCAAAAGGAGGCGTGGGAAACGCCACAAGAGGAGAATAACTCCTCCGTCATGAGCCCGTCCCCCTCCCCCCAGGCATTCCAGAGCACTTTAAACCCTGTAAAAGAAGGTCTCCTCATCTGAGGAGGCGTGGAGAAGAAGTCTCCTCTCCCCGCCTCCAAAAACCTGGTGAGATCTCCCCTTGCTATGCGCTTTTCTCTAGAAAAACGCTCCTTCGCCGCCTGCAAGCCCCGGGTCGAGCCACTCAAGACCCCCCAAGTCCCCATCCTTCTCAGCTCCCCCCTCCCCGGCAGCTCCCGCTCTCCTCCAGCCCCGCGGGGAAGTTCCTCCAGGCTCCGCTCCCAGCAGTTAGCGCCGATCCCCGGCGCTGAACTCGCTCAATTACGAGCCGTGCCCCCTGAATAAATCCCGGTTCTGCTTGGCGCGATTGACACTAATGGCCCAGGAATAAAGCGATGCCGTCCACCCCAACGGTCTGCAAAGCAGCGCGTTTAACTAAGCACACCGGCGAGGCACTGCTGAGCTTAACTGCACTGAAAATGTATTCCGAAGGAAGCGATGCACTTAACTTATTGCAAGTGGGAAATTATCGCTAAAGTGGCTTTTCCTTCGAAGCTGAGGCACAAAACAGGAGCGGCGAGGGGTGAGCGCTCTCTGCCAGGACTGCGGAGAGGACCGAGGAGCGAGCAGGAGCCGGCGGCTCACGGATGCTGTGGGTCAAGAGGCAGCGGGACAGGAGGGGCACAGGGAGCGAGAAGTGCTGCAGACAGAGGGCTGAAGGGCACCGACGGGGAAATCGACCCAGGGAAGAGCAGAAGATCAGGCATCAGGTTTTCCAGGCGCTGGCAGAGCTCTCCGGTAGCCCAGGAGGTCGCAGCGCAGGGCTGCCATGGGGAGACGGAGGGAGCCTGCACCGGTACTGGTTGTGGTTGACCAACTGGGTCTACCTGTAGCATGTATGTTCTGCTACACACTGTCTGTATATTTGTAGTCTGAGAATAATCACAAGTTACCACGTCACCTTCCTACGCACCACTTCTCCCTCATGCTCCTAATCGCAATTGCTTCTGCTGGCAGATGGGCAGAGCTGGACAGAAAGAGGACAACAAGCAAACCCTTAAAATTAAAACAGAGAGGCGGTCCAGGCAACGCAAGACTGCATGGGAGGAGGAGGGCATCCCAAGCCTTTGGAGATGATTCCCCAAGCCTTGCGGCTCTGCAATGGGTCCCAGGGTGATGGGGAGAGGACCTTCCCCTTTGGCAGAAGAGGAGGCTTCCCCATCCAAGGTCACAAGTGGCGAAGACGAGAAGGAAACCTGTGCCTCTTGCTCCGACATCTAACTCCTCGTGGAAACCAGCTCCCTAAGCAAGAACCTACACAGCTTCTTACAGACATTCAAAAGCCACCACGTAGCCAGATCTTCCCCCGTCACATAACCAGAAAGTTGTTTGCCATAGGAACACAGTTCAAGTGTCCCATCTCACGACCTCCCACCACGATGGGATAGGGACACATTTGTGAGAGAAGGTCCCGGAGGGGACACTGGTGCCACAAGGAAAGTGAAGAATCAAGCAGGGGGAGAGGTTGGCCAGGAGGGGGGTCAAAGAAGGAAACACGATGCAAAGCAATGGAACCCTCTCCAGCCATGCCACTCGCACCGATACCCTCTCCCCATTTATAAAATGGCACTAATGAGACCAAAAACGAGAGAGGGAGGGAAGGAAAGGACCCTTCCCAGTACAGACCTCCCCCTTTCCTCCCCTCTCCCCTTGAGGACATCATCCTTAAAATATATTTCATTTCACAGCTGCATTATGGTACCACAAAATCCTGCGAATCCAATTTAAGAACAGATTACCTCCTCACTTACTTCATTTGAAGCAATTACATGTTAATTTTCATTGAGACCAGCCTAATGCATACCAATCTGATGCTGCAATCTCATTTGAATACTTGAGGGAATGCTAGTTGGGCTCCAGGCTCTGGAGGCTCCTATTTAAAGGGCCACTTCACATTTCCTTTCCCTTTTCCCCTGGTTATTTACACTTTCGTCTCGCTTGTGATGCTCCCTCCCTTCCTTCCCGGCGTTCCCAACAGCCGGTGCCACTCCTGAGACCAACTGAAAAGGCCGCAGAAGTTGTCGCAGCAAACCCCGCAGAAGGATGCTGCGCCCATCACCAGCCTGGTCCCCAAGGCAGGACCTTCCCCGGGCCAAAATTCAGTATCGCTGACGTCTTTCGGCGTCAAGTAAATAACCTTCCAGCGTCAAAGTCGCTGGTAAACACGTGCTGCTACTGCACATGTTCAGTGCAAAGCCACTCCTCCTCCTCCTCCTCCTCCTCCTCCTCCCAGGCCAAGAACAGCCTCCTCTGGGTTTCCAGCCGATGGTTATCTTCTGCTCCCTCACGCTCGCTTGAAGCTCACTATCTAGCCAGGCCCACGGTATCGATCGGTGTCTCAGACACCAAGCTTTGAGTAATTAATAATGCCAGGAGAGTGTGGATTCAGCTCCCGGCCCGGCCGCGGAGGCATGCTGCCTCTGTCTCGCCGTACGCATCTCGGTGATAAGCATTCGTGTTGGAGGCTGCACCTTAATTAGATTTCTCAGATTGCACGGGGCCCTGAGACACTTGTGCAGACACCATATAAATGTATATCGCATTGTCCTGTAATTAATCCGAGGTGAGGCAGACGGAGCCGGAGCAAGGGACCGATTCGTGGCGTGACAACCAGCCCCAAGGCTTCAGCACGTCGCTGGGCACAAGCCCACCCTGCAGTCCAAGCTCCAGCAGCCGCAAACCAAGAAAGGTCCCTCTCTGTGCCACCCACCGAGTGCTGGACTGCCACCAGAGACACGCTGGACAAGGAGTATTTGGATGAGCATCTCGGAAGCAAAAGGTTTCCTGGTGCCTCCTCACCAGGCAAGGGTCCTCACCATTAAGTGGACTCCTTTCCCTCCGCACGAGCAGTTTAGCCACCAAGAAGACGATAAAAAGTGATGAAGACAAGCAAAGATTAATTGCAGCTCCCCCTCCCCAAAAGGAATCATCGATTGCATCAGGCTGTTGTCTACGCCATCGCTGAAAGCGCTGGGATGTCACGGCCGTGGGGCGCAGCAGAGTGTCCCCAGACATTCGTGTCCCGCATGGGACAGCCAGGACATCCCACGAGCACCGACGGGAGCGACGAGAGACGGTTGGCAAAATAATTCCGTCGGAGAAAATCTTTGGGGAAGGAGTTTGCGCTGAGGATAACCCGGGAAATGTCAGAAGCTGATGAAGTGAGAGAGGTGAAACCATCGCCTGAAACATCATTCAACCCCCTAAAGCCTTCTGCGCCCGTGCCAGGCACCTGCCTCGAGCTGCGGGAAGGCTTTGGCACGCTCGGAGATGTGGGACTTAGCGCCGGTCCTTTTTTTCCTGGCTGTTACGAGTTCCCCTAGAAAACAGAGAGGCAAAATCCAGGCCGGTCTCTGTGCCCACAGGTGTATTGCCTGCAGCAGGGATGCTCTGCTGCCCTTGAACACAGGCGAACCCGGAGACGAGCTCGCTTTGTACGCGACTGCCTCACCGTGACGCTGCTCCCTTTGCACCGGGCCGGCCAAGAGGTTTCACACACATTTGGGAAATCCCTTTATTTCAATTAATGACATACAACTGCTGCTGCTTCAGTCCAACGGCCTTCGCCTCCAGGAAGCCAGCCCAAACGCCAAGCGGGCGTCCACCTGAAGATACGGCACTACCACCACCACACTGGACCCCTTATGCACAGTCGCTGGGCTGGATGAGACCCTCCAGGGAACATCCTGGCTGCTCCAAGCCCCGCGGTAGCTTGCTTGAGGGGTCCCAGCGTGGTGGGTGAGACCTCCACCTCTCCAGGAACACCCCATCTCAGCCTCAACTGTGCCAGCGTACTGACCACCACCCTCCCCGGGCTGGGAGATGGCACTTGCCAACGGGGAGCCCGCTCTCCGCCAAGGCGCCGCTGGGTTTGGACGGGATGAAGTCAGTCGCGGGGCCCCACGGGGGTACGGCGAGAAACCAAATAATCAGGATTCAGGGGAGGAAAGGCAGTTCCCTGGGTAACAGCGTGTGCCGCTACCACATCTGCCACCCCACAGGACTCCCCAGATGCTGCGAGCGCAGACCCACGGACCAGACTGCTGCTCCAGCAGCTCCGCGGCATCACGAGGACGAACCCACGGGTGTTTTCCCCAGCGCGTTTCCAGGCTGGGTGGGAAACCAGAGGTCACCCCGCACCTCAGCCCTGCCCCAACGCAGCCCCCGGCCACGGGCAGCTCTTGCTATCCATCCCCACCCATCGGGTGATGGTGGCCACCACCGAGGCACGGAAGGAGCTGACACCCCACAGCTCTGCGGTCCTGCCCTGGGCAGCACCCCTTCCCTAACGGACTCACCATGGTTTTTTCCCTACTCTATCTTGCTTCCCAAAAGCTCCTCTGCAGCGAGCAAGGGAGGAGACGCCTCTGCTGGGAGACACGCACGCAGACGCCAAGGTGACCCAAGGACACAGCGGGTGCTGGCAAACGGTTGCCACCGAGCGGGCTCCCCGACCTCTTCCATCGCTTCACCCTCATCTCCCAAGACGGTCCCCATCACCCCCCTTTCGCCACCCCTCCGCAGCGAGGCGAGGGGACCGCAGCGCCCTCCGTTCCCCACGCAGTACGTGTCGGCACGTGGAGAAGCACCGGCGCGCTCCAACTGAAACAAGAGGGCTGCGGCGGCTCGCGGACACGCTTTCAAAGTGCCACGAGAGACTCTGGTTGCCCATTTCCCACTGCACCAACTCCGTCTTTGAAAAACGCCTCCTTTATAGTTCTCCATTTTGATGTCACATCTGTAAGAATATATGGTGGTTGGATTGTTGTTGGTTTTTTTTTTTTTTCCTCCCTTTCTCCTCACCCCCCTCTTCTTTTTAAGAGGAGATGTCACACTTTGAACTCTGATTTTTATTTATTTTATTTTCCTAGAAAAGGGCTGACTCCCCACTGAGCAGGGAAGGAGAAAGAGAAGGGGGGGAGGTAGGGAGGAAGCCTTCAAAAAGTGCCCAGATTTAAATTCTTATCAGAGGAACAGAAAGAGAAATTTGTCAATGATCAAACAGATTCAAGAACCTTAAAAGAAAGGGACCGTCAGTAAATGGAAACTAGTTAAGGAATCACATGAAAGACACGAGAGATGCTCAAGAAGCAGAAAAGATGCTGTAACCAAGTGGAAAGCCAAACCCGTCGGTCCCAAGCCGCCGGAGCAGTGAGAATCAGTAGGGGAAGCATTTGCCCTGCAAAAGCAGCAGACAACGGGAGAGCTGGTGGCTGGCAGAGGTGCTGAGCCTGAGGCTTTTTACCTGCTCGCTTCCCTGCATAGCTAAAACAAGTTGCAGACAGTCAAATAAAGGGCTGCACCGCTTTGAAAAACGGCACCCCGGGGGCTTTGTATTTTCCTTTTCCTCCTCGGCACCTTCCGGCTCGAGTGTGCTCAGTTTATAAATCCGAAGAGGGTGGGAGCGGTTTGATTTTTTTTTTTTTTATTTCCCCCCACTTTGCTTTGGTTTTAATCCACTGGCGGCACTTTGCAACTCAAGGTGGGATCCGAAAAGCCAGCGGAGCCCTTTGCGAGTCGGGCAGCGGGCCGTGGGACAGAGCGATTTAGGGAGGGGATGAGCAAGAATAAGAGGAGAAGGAGAAGGAGAGACCATGGCAGCACCGAGATAGCCTGCAGCAGGGTCGGAGGTGGACAGGACTTGAGAGAGGGAGACCAATCCATCCTCAACCCCTAACCCACCTTCCCAAGCCCCTCCTTGCCAAAGCCTTCAAGAGACCAGGTCCTATCGCTTCCTGAACTGTGACCCACCCGGCTTAGCTCGGAAATCTTTTAAATAGGAAAACAGAGCCGCCGTTTGCTTTCATGCAGAGTCAGTGGTGAGCAAAGCCCAAGGGTTGCATTAGATTAGCAGCCGGCTCCTCCGAAGGCATGGAAACTTTGATCATTTAATATGTATGCGCCGTGTTGGAGCGAACAGGTCTCCAAACCCCAGTAAATGTTTTATTAGGGCAGCTCTGGCTTTCGTGCCCAAGCCTTGCTCCTTCAGACTCCGGGGATCTTGTTGCGATTGGAGAGACGCTGCTCATCATCTCAGTCTCTCCCAAGAAGGGCCGTTTGGAAATGAGTTATTCCCGGAGCGATTATTTATTGTTGAAAACGTCAACTTTCCCACCACCACCCTCAATGCAAAATGAATATAACCCCACTCATCGCTGGATTTCCCGCTCCCGGAGAGCTGGGCTTCAGATTAGGAAACAGTGCATGAAGAAAGAACGGGGTCAGATATGACCTCGGCATACAAGGACTCCTATTCAAAGGACGCTGGGCCAGTAGCATAAATAGAAGTGCACACAGCTACATCCCCGCGTACATCGGTGCCTCAAGAAGCCCTACAAGAGCCAGGTCTGGGGGAGAAATTACACCGCTCGTGCCCTATGGAAGCGGCTACCATTTATTTTTTTTGTAATATTTACATCCAAAATAGACAAGAAAAGCCTAGTGCCAAGAAAACAGGGGATTTTTATAGATCTTGTTTCTGCAAGAAATTACCAAGACAACAAGTCACTAAGTTCCGAGAAAGGATTTGACATTTTCCTGAATAAAAATAGCACCTGAAGTGGCATCGCTTCGGATAACACCTTACGGGCAAGCGCTCCCAAAGCAACCGGAGAAGGCAAACCTTCCCACGGCACGGCGAAACTGGCCCGTGGGATCCCATCGGGGACACCTCATTGTCTACCCTTTTCCGCAGGATTTCACACCAATTTCCACAGAACTCTATCGGTCTCATCCCTATTAAGTTTGATTGGATTTTTTTTTTTTTTTTTTTGCCGTAAAGGAAATTACAAAGGCTAGCCATTGCCTTGCTTCGAGGCATACGCGCACCGTCAGCTCGGAGCGGAATGACAATTACCCATGCGGTGCCGTAGCGTACAGCTAGGTGTGGTAGGAGATTTTTGTAATAATAAGAAGGGCAGGCTTTTATTTATTTATTATTTTTTTTTTCCTCCATCAGCTTTGGCTCAAATCCCAGGTGCAGCCACTTGTGTTGCGAGATCTGCCTATAAAAACACACTCCCAATGATCCAACCCATGGCCCCACCGGACTACTGCTGTTGAACGTGAGAGCGAGAGGGATGGGTGCGGATAGGTGCTGGGTACCGGTCCAGGTAGAGGAGGGACCACCCAGTCCAGGTAAAGGATGCATCTCCCAGAGGTGGAGCTCTGGCAGTTTTACCATTTTTCTCTTAAAAGAAAAAAAAAAACAAAAACAAAAAACAACCACCAACCAACCCCAAAAAACCCCATCAGACCTTCACACACGATATCATGCCATGAAAAAAGGAGAGCGGAGGCCAAGCTGAAATACAGGGGAAAGCTTGGACAAGGAACGACTGAATGAGGCCGCGGGGATTTTGTATAAGCATTATGGACCATGACAGCTTTCTGCGTTTTCCACCTCTGGCAACGGAAAGCCCCGAGGTGCGCGGAGCAAGGCAGATCATGAGGTGTCTCCAGCGCCACAACCAGCGCAGACCTTACGGGGAAAGCCGCCGTCACCTGCGTGGTGTGCACCCACCAGCGCCGATGGGACCCGAGCCCTCCACCGGGAACACGCAGCCATCTCCCGGGAGCTGAGCATCTCCCCTCTCCGGGAGAGCTCACATCTCCACCAGCCACGGTCCTCTCCTCCCCATGACTGCTCATTTGGTGCCTAACGATGTCCTGCCCGCACACCACGGCCCAGGCGTTGACCCAAGGCCAACGCTGCCTCCTGTTGCCTTCGGGATGGCGAGGAGGAGGAGAAGCGGAGGCAACGCCGACCGTGCCGGGGAAGGCAAGGGGCATGCCTTCTGCTAGGCGCTTTCGCGCACCGATGTGCCGCTCTCCCCGGCTCCTTTGGCGAGGCCGAGCTGCCCCGCGCTGCCTCATCGCTGCCAAGGCGGAGCTTGACCCTATTTATCCAGATGGCCCGGATCTCCCAAGCGCCGAGGCTCCTGCGGTTTTCCAGGAAAACACCCAGTGGGCTCATTACAGCAAAACCTTCCTCCTTCGCCCAGCCCTGCAAATCCACTCCTTCCTCCCTGCCCATCCCCAAAGTCAGAGGAAGAGGAGGGGGGAAAGGAGAGACCGGCAGGCAGAGGTGGGGATTTCATCTGTCGAGGGGATTGCTTTCTTCCCCTGTTTTTAAAAATGAGAATATGAATGCGTTTATTTATAAATCGAAATTCAAACTAATTATTAGCTGCAGGCTTTCAAGTAAAAAAAAAAAAAAAAGTAGGTCACGCAATATTATGTGGGATAATAGCAATTGTTTCAGCTTCAGGAAGAGCATAAGTAATGGAGACTCACTTGTTGTCCGGCGCGGACACATCCAGCCGGCGGGCCGTGAGCGTCGGCACCGGCTCTTAACATGAAATCGGGCACCTTTTTGGCTTCCGTGTCCTGCCCCCCCCTCCTCTCGCAGCCGAGGAGCGCCGGACCAGAGCTGCGCGGCCCCCAGCCCAGGGCTCAGACACGGGGGCTTGAAGCAAACCCCACAGCACGCCCCAACTCACCCCAAAGGACAAGCTTGGCACCCCCAATATTTACAAATAACACTAAAAATAACCCAGGCAAGAATTGTGGCGACTTCAGACAGGAGCCCGTGATGCCCATTTTAAGCTACTCCTTAGAGGTGAAAGCAGGGTGAGATCTCCCTCTTTCTGCCCCTCAGCCATGAGAACCGACTAAACTCATCGCACAAAAGAAACCCTCTTTGCACCCGTTCCTGTTTTCAGAGGAGCCCTTCCAACCTCGGGATGCGAAGAGCTGTGAATCTTCAACAGCTCTTCGCCGGCGCTCGTGGGCAGCAGATATCAAAGCCAAAGCCAGGGAAAAGGGAAGCGCGGAGTTTACACGTAAGGAAATGGTTGGCAGCAAGAAAATCTCTGTGCCTGCACCCTGTCGAAAGGAGCGGCATCAGGAGAGAACTTCTCCGAGCCAGCCCAGGCGCCCGAGACGGCACGCAGAGCAAACGTAACCTACTTGCAAGTCAACTGCGATCAAGGCGAAGCAGAAAGGTTGCCAATTAAAAACACTGAACGATTTCAAAGAACAAAGAAATCTGCGGACATTGTTTGATCCTGCATACTCTGCAAGAGGGAGGGGGGGGGGGGGGGGGAAAAAAAAAGGCCTAAAAATAGGCTGGATGCTTGTGAGCCAGATCCTCAGCCTGGCAAAGACACCGGCTCCGGGGAGTTACGCGGCTTTGCCCGTGCAGCCGTCATTGTTGCTAAGTTCTGATCTCTATTTAAACTTGCAAAAGGTTTTCTTTTCCTGCAAAAATACAAGAACTTCCCCCCCCCCCCCATCTTGGAGCTCATCTCTCCTAAAGCAGCTCACATGATGATGATCAAAAATAAGCCCTCCAAGCCTAAGCTCGCTAACATTCATTTCTCTCCTGCTAATGCCGGACTTCTTACTGTTAATCCTTAAATATATCCTTAAATAAGAATGACAGTACCTGAAGCGCCTAACAACCCCGGATCATAAACACAGACAGCTTCTGCATTCCTAATTTAGCTTGCCACAGGAGAGCTGACACTAATCCCAGATCCCGAGCCCCGGATATCTCCAACATAAATGCCATCGCCTTGCTCACCTTGACATTACAGAGCAGCCTCGACTTTCCTTGTCCTGCTCAACTTTCCTAACTGGTTGTTGGGTTACCGCATCAAAAAAAATGCCTTTTTTTTTTTTTTTTTTGCAATCTGCAATTGCAGATAACTTTTTCTTGGTCTAAGAGTCCAGTTTCCCAAGGGCTTCGGACCTGCACGGAGCAAATGGGTATCCAACCTCCTACTCAGCCTAACTGCGAGTAAACGGATTTATTCCCAAAATACCGAGAACCTGGGGAAGTGGGTGCGCTTAGGACGCAGGGAAAGAGCGCTTGACGTTTTGCAGGGACTGCAGAAAGCAAGCGAGGCTTTACAAAGAAGAGCTGGCCCGTCGGCGCCCGGTGGCTGTTAGCATTTATCTCCAAAAAGGCAATCGGAAAACAAAAGCCTACAGGGAACCGCAGCTGCCTCCTGCCAAGCGGGCACCAAACCCAGCGGCTGCCTGCAATCTCTCACGTGCAAAGCAGAGGAGGAGGGGAGGAAAGGATTTCAGCCTCGCTCTGCGAGCAAATTGCAGCACAGCTTTAACTCCACGCCGACTTCTGGGGGCTCGCAGGGCAATCACCCCCATCGGGGGGGGGGGGGGGAAGGTTAGCGCGCCGCAGCTGCAAGCCCGCCACGAGGAATACCGCCGGAGCGGCCAGAAGAAGCGGCGAGTGCCAACAATAAGCCAGGCACGAGCCCCAAACTTTATTGCGAGCCCCCGCGGGCCCGGCAGCCACGCCGCGGGCCAGCTCCAAGCTGGCGAAGGGAAGGTGCCAAAGCCCATCATGCTGTCAAAGCCGGGACGGGCAGCGTTCCCCTTCCCCCCGCAAAGCATCTGCCGCCGAGGTGCCGCGGTAGGAATAACCAGTTGGAGCGAGCTCTGTGCTCCGGCCTTCTGCAAATTTGCATTGCATCAGCTACGGGCAGCCCGGGGCCGAGCGGGGCGCCGGGTCTTTGCCATCCAAATTGGCTCCGCTGCGCTTCGGCGCGGCGAGAAGCCGGCGCTGCGCTTTAACGCATCGACTCGTGAGCCTCTGTAGCAGCTGGAGGGGGTCCACCAGGGATTTCGGGAGGCTGAGCATCCCGGCCCACCCCGTCCCCGCTGCTGGGAGGCGGGAGGGATGCCTGCGGGGTGCAGGTGAGCATCCCGAGTGGCCGCAGGCGCCGCCTTCAACGCCGGCCCCTCGCATCCCGCGGGTCCGCACGAGCGCGGCTCGAACGGCGAAACGGGACTCGGCGCTGCTCTGCCCCAAAGCCAAGCGGCGCCTCTCCTCGCTTGGATTTTCATCCCGGGGCAAAACGGAAAGGGTAACACCTGCCTCGCTCCCAGCTACCCCGAAAGGTGGTTAGTCACACAGCGCTGGCTGCGAAGCATTACGCGTTGTTCTTCCAACGCGCATTTGAGAGATGGACGAACGCCCCCGAGGCTCACACCTCGGCAGGACAGGGCTCCAAAAGTCAGATGCTGCGGCGGCGGAGAGACGCCGGTTTCCAGGTTTGATTCCTATCGCGGCTGCGATAAGCAGCAACCGCAGTCTGGGAGCGGGCTCAGCTTTCGGGCTTTTGTTCGGAGCTGGGATTTTGCTTCGGGCCCATCCTTAGCCGACAGTGAAGTGGAACAAAATCCACTAGAAGAAAGCATTTGGTTTCTTCGTTTCCCTGGCCAAGGTCTGGTTCCCCCCCTCGCTCACGCTCCGGTGGCTTAGGAAAACAACATCGCGCTCCTTCTGTGTATCAGATCACGCACGCAAATGGGAACTGGCAAACGTCGCCGCCGCTCACCGGCAATTTCTGCTGGAGGAAGGAGGCTTAGATCTAAGCACACCTGCGGTATATACAATTTACATCCCACTTAAAGACTTAGAAGGGGAAATAAGGGGACTGCGCTGTGTTTGCCTTCTGCTGGACCCGCTTTCATCCTCGCATGGAGCACGCGAAGCTTTGTTCTATGCAATAACACACAAGGATATTTCCCGGCGCTGCCAAACCTTACAATATGACCAAGTATTTCATAACCTCTCTTATTTTCCTTTCAAGCCCCAGCTCTCAGTTATACAAGAACCTCGGCTTTCATTAAGGAAAAAGAAATCCTTTGCACTCCTCCCTCTTCCCCTTCCAAAAAAAAAAAACCAAACCCAAAAAAAAACAAAACCAAAAAACCCCCAACCCAAATCAAGCAAAAAAGACCCAACAAAGCAGCAACGAAACGCTTCAGAAACCACCTCCACTCTTCAGACACATGGTTTGAAAAGCGGGGCTCCGGGTTTTGATTCCGCCAGCTCCGCCGTGCTCACCCCGTACCGCACGGGAGCCCCGAAGAACAACTCTCAGGCTCCTTCCCGTCTTTAATCTGTCTCAGCGGGCACAATAAACAACTACAAATGGAATAGTAACATCGGGGGGGGAAAAAAAGGGGGAGCTGGGAGGAGAGGAGAGAAGATGCCATAATGCAGAGAAGGCCTTTTAAGAGCCATACATGCTAATTACGGTGTTAAAAATCTGTCAGTCGAAGGGATGGATATTAAATGGAATTGGCTTGAGATGACAGGGCTGAGCGGGATTTTAAAAAAAAAAAATATTTATTAAAATGGCTCGGGATACAAATTAATGTTCTTAGTTCAAAACGTATTATTGTCTCTCTGGCTTTGATCTGCGGAGCACTCGGAGCGCTGAATGGGAAAGGTTGTCAAATCTCCCCCTCCGCCCCCCGCGGGCGCTCTTAAGGGACTCCGCATCTCTCACCAAAGTATTACTTTGCCATTTCCTCCAGCAGCACCTCTCCTGACACCCCCCCCCCCGGCCCGGGCAAGACCTGCCCGCGGTGCCGGGGAGGAGCGGGCTGCGGTCCCCAGCCCTCGCATGCCGCTGCCTGCGTGGTGCCCGCGCCGGGCGGGCTGCCCAGGGGCGCTTGTGGGGGGAATCGCCGGGGGAGAAAGAGCGTGGCCAACCGCCCCCACGCTTGGGACTGATGGAAAGCCGGGCTGACCCCGCTTTCTTAAACAAACTTTGGATCTACGAGCCAGGCGTCGCCTTTGCCCGGCGCAAAGCATCTTTTGGAAGGACTCAACTCCCGCCAACGGCCGCCCGGTCCACGCGTAGCGGTCAGACAGCACACAGCTCATCTGTTCTAGGAAATCAGGGGCTGAGGGGTGTCGCCCACCTCCAAATTAACAGGGAAAAGAGGCCAGGCCCAGCAGCACAGCATGGTTGTCCTCGGAAAGCCTGGACAAGGTGCGACAGCCCGTTTGGGAGGCTCCGGCTCCCAGCCGTGCCCTTGCGGTCCCTGAAGCAGGGAACACAGCTCAGGAGCAAAGCCCTTCCCGCTGGAAAACCTCACGTGCCTTTTTCGGGCAAGCCCATCACTGCTGTGCACCCTCACACGGACCCTCACACCGCGCCTGGGGCCGGGGAATCGCTCGCTCTCCCCTGCCCGGGCTCATCCATCCCACGCAAATTATTCACCGAGGGCAGCCACGTGCCGTGGCTCTCTGCAGAGTTCACTCCGCTTTGGCTCCCAGGTCACCTCCTTCCTTCCCGCTTTATCTCTTATTATTTTTTAATGTTGTGGGTTTGTTTTTTTTTTTTTTTTTTTAACAATGTCTGTACAATTTCACTCTCGATAACACGCGAGTTAATTAAGCCGTGATCTCCTGGAGACAGGTTGCTACAAGGAGATAAGCAGCAGCTTCTGTTCGCCATAAACAGCTGTGCTCCTGACCAGCTTCTGGGGATTTGCTGCTTTTTGTAGAGAAGACAAAACAATCATTGCCAATTAAACCTGGACATCATATTTCCCCCACCATCGGTGAGGCTCTCGACGTCACCTTCCCCATGATCCTTCCAGAGGAGCCGAGCGGTGCACTGCATGGCTTAGGGGAAATTAATACCTGAAGTTGTAGGTACGCCAGATAACGGCGTTAATTCAACGGCAGCGCAGCCGTGCTGCTTAAAAGACAAAAGCCACTGCACTTCCAGTAGAGTTGTGTCAATAATGTGGGTCCGGTGGATGTTTTTTAAACAAACTTTGGATCTAGAGCCACGGACGGAAAAAAAAAAACAAATAAATTCCCAGGGATTAAAAATAATAAATTATAATTAAAAAAAAATAAAAATCTTGCCGGGTCAAGCAAACTGTTTCATTTGACCCAAACAAAACTTCTCGGTTTTGCAGGGTTTACAAGGGCTGGGTGCCAGTGAGCCGGTGGGTTTGCAAGGGCTTGAGAGGGACAGAACTGGAATTCAAAAGGTCTCACACCGCTGGAGAAATGGTCTGATGTGAAAAGGAGGGAATTCAACAAGTAAAAGCACGAAGCGGGGGAAAATCAAAGCAAAACCAAACAATTTTGCTCTGCCCAGTGCGGGAGACCTTTGCTCGGCTTCCTACCTGCTGTTCTTCACCCACTGCAGAACCACTGGTTTTCACTAGTTCTCACCAATTTCACCAGCAGGACAACACCAAAACACCAATGTGGACCCAGAACCATCCACAAAGTGGGGAAAATAACCCTGACCTCACTCCGCACCCACGGCTGGAGGATGCTCCAACCCAGCGGTGATGAGGGAGATGCAGAGAGAGGGACCCATTGCATCCACCGGTGATGCAGGGCTGGGTGCCGGACCAGAAAAAAAAAATCCCCAAAATGGCAGGATGCGAGACTTTCACACTTCTGGATGCTCAGAAACCTCCTCTTGGGCTGCTCTGCTGCCAACACAATTACCAGAATATCATAAGCGATATGCCAGGAGCTGCTCATTAAACACAGTCGCTCTGTCTTGGGGGGTGGCGGGGAGAAAAGAAAGGTGGGGGTTCCTTTTTTTATTCCCCTTGAATGGTGGCTTTAATGATTTCAAATCCCTTCAACCCAATTACAGCTCTGTATCCTGATTAGGGACTCTGAGCTATTGTGCACCGGAGCCATTATCTGGCGGCCCATAGAAAAATTAGTACCTGGAGAGGCTGCGCTGGGAAATAAATCTTTCCCTGACATTTTGGGACCAATTCTCGGCCAATTAGAGCACACTTTGCTGTGTAGGTAATGTGTATCCAAACTGCTCTCCCTGCTGAAAAGGCCAAGCAGAGAACAAGTGTAATCCATGCAAAAGAGAAGGGAAAAAGAATTACCCGCCGCAGACTTGTAACTCGCCGCTGCTCCCCGACAAGTTACGCGCCCCGCTGCAAAGAGCTGTCTCGCCCGGCAGCCGCAACCTCCCTCCAACCCCAAAGCCGTGGGGCACGGAGCACGAAAAAATAGCCGCCCATCTTTGTGCTGCCAACCCCGTCCCTCCGCTGTTGCCTGTCCCATCCCGGAGCCCCAGGGGGGGCTCTTAAACATCGCCTGCAACCCCCGAGCTGCGGATGTCTGCGGATACAGAGCACAAAGGATGGATATAAAGGCAAAGAAGGGGACCCTGGCTGGTGACAGCCGTGTCCCTCAAGGCGTTTGACCTTGCACTGATGACAAGCCCACCCAGGCGGCGAGGTGATGGAGCCGGGCTAGACGTCGCATGGGCTGTGCAGCAAGCGGTGACGGCTCCGAGACACCCCAGAGGGGACAGGGAGGACGCCAGGTGGATCTGAGGAGGTGTACGTCCGACCTAGGGTGGGATGGACCAGAAACCTGCCCCGGCAGTGAGAAGCGGGAACCCAAAACAAGCCCCCGCTGCACACTGAGCCCGTGGGCAAGGGGGACAGGCAAGGGGGACATTGGAGACCGTTGGCCCTTGTCCGGCTGATCTTGCACCTCTCTGTCTCCTCCTCTACCCATCGGCTGAAGCTGTCCCTGGCAGAGGCTCCCTCATTGCTAGAAGCGGCAAATAACCTCCCAGCCCCATAACCAGGGCTGCGGACAACCCTCCCGGCCGTCCCCATGGCGCGGCAGGAGATGCTCCCACAGCCGCCCTACGCGGGGGACCCGCCGGGTCGCCTGGCTCTCCCTCCTCCCACCGCTCTCCTCTGCCGTGTTTCCAGGGCAACGGGGAAAACAAGGATGAAAACAAAACTGAACCCCAGAAGGAGAAGATGCTCTGTCCAACGACTTGCCACGGGAGCTCGGACAAACGGTGAGGGGCAGGCGAGCACCAGGCACAGCGCTGCACGGCCTTTTGGGCACAGATTGGTCTTGGTGGGGTCAGAAACCCCAACCACACGGCACCCTCCGGGCTCGGAGAAGGTCTCACGCTCCCAGAGCACAGCCGGGGACCTCTGTAGCCCTGGGGTGGATGCAGCCTCTGGGTTGCCTCCTTGGTGGCTCTACCTTATGGGTGAACGTTGAAACGAGCAGTAGGCTTGACCACCCGCCCCTCCAGGGGAAGAGGACCGAAGGAAGAGCCCAGACCACAGCAGAAGGCGGGTCGTGGCACGTATTCCCCACACCAGCATCCCCCAGCACACAAACCCCCAAAGCTCCCGCCAGCTCAGCAAGTCCAGCTACAAACCCCGCGTTCACGCTTGGTCCGAGGGCAAGGTCAAGGCGAGCAGCCCTGCCTGCCACCGGCGCGGCAGTCCAGCTGTGCAGGCACCCACGGCACAGCTGGCGCCGCCGTGACGGCAGAGCCGGCCGCTCGGCAAATTAAACCGGTGCCTCGCGTTTAACACCGTCCTCGCTCAGCCGCCCGGGGGAGGCAGCAGGAGAAGGGACGGAGGGTCGGCGGGTCCGGCGGGCAGTCGGAGCGAGACGGGGAAGGCGCGCGCGCGGGCTGGACCGCGACGCATCTCCGCTATGGGGTGGGGTTAATGCTGCACGGGCATCTCGACGCAACTTTTTGTCTATAATAATACCCTAACTGTGAGCGGTTAAACTCGTCCCCGGTGAGAAGATGATCACAGTTAATGGAATTAATGCAAGGTTTTAATTTTCCTCTCGCTGCTCAGTCCTAGCAACTCCCCAGCCTCCGGCAGAAGCGCCAAAAATACGGTGTTTGATCTTCCCTCCCCTGATACTCATGTACTTTTCATAGTATTCACCATCTGGAGGTGAGAAAACCCACCAGGCCCCCCGGCTCCGCCGCAGCACCGATGAGCAGGCAATCTGGTGCTGCAGCCACAACGCACGCTCTCCCAGCTCACCCTGGCCTGCGGGACTGCAGCAGCTGAGGGATGAATTTGGGGACCTCAACGTGTGGCCCAGCAGCTTCTGGGAAAGGGTTTGGGGCAGGAGAGGTCGGCAGCGCCGGGCTGACACGGCCACAGCAGTCGCCGGCATCTCTTTGTGTAGCAGCACCCAGGGACGCCGCCAGATCGTTTAGAGGGAGAAATAAGTGGACGTGGTCCAAATTTGGGGATGCAAACCTAAAAGCGGAAGGGTTTAGGGGCGGCTGGGAACACTGCGGGTGGTTGGGATGGCTGAGCTGCCAGTGAGCAAGCCCAGTGTGGAAAAAAAAAACTGCAAAACCCAGTAAAAGAACCGGCCAGGAAAAGCCTGATCCAAATAGACTAGGACAGCAGAGATGGGGGAAAGGAAAACAGTATTAAAAAAAGCAGCGGTGTGTTGCTGAAATGAGATTAGAACAGTAACAGGTTCACTCCCGTGCCAGCTAAATCCCCATTAAATCAGATTAATGCAGATGGTCTCTATGTAACTGACCAAGAAGATCAATATTGTTGTTTCAGTTGGGGAAGGAAAAAACTTGTCCTGTTTGACAAAAACATATCATCGATTACATACAGTGGCCTCCGTCAGGGCCACCCTGCTCAGCACCACCAAACCCAGGCTGGCGAGGTGGGACCGGCTACATCAAAACCATAAGGGATGGCTCGTTCCCGTAACCCACGGCCACCCCGGGGGCTAACAGAGGGGTTTTTCTTTCTCGGGGGGAGGAAATTTGGGGTTTCTCCACTTTGCCAGGGCTGTGAAGCTCTATGCCCCACGGCAGGACGTTGCAGGGAATTTCCCCCGCAGCCACACAGCCGCGTTTCTAATCCGTCCAGAAGTTCTCCTGTGCCGAAAATACGGAAAAAGCTGCATCCCACCCCTAAGTCACATTCACAGTGGTCTTTTCTATTATTCCTCACTCCTACTAAACCCACTCCTGAGTCTTGCTGAGGATGGAAATACCTCTCCCTACACGGCAGGTAGCGAACACCGTTGGACCTCCCCCCCCCGAAGCCTCTCAGCCCTCCAGGATCCACCAAGAGTTCGGAGAATAAAAAAAAAAAAGGGGGGGGAAACAAGGCAGGGGAGGGAAGGAAGAGAGCGCAGGAGAGCCTGGGATTAATTTTTCCCGGAGCCATTATCCAAGGGCCTATGGCACAATCAGCACCCGGAGAGGCCGCGCTGCAATGGAAATCTTCCCGTGACATTTCAGGAGCGATTCCCCACCAATCAGAGCACACAGTAAACGGGCCCGTCGTGACAAAAGCCAACCCCGGAGGATGGGAAAAAATCCATCTGGAGGAGAGACGGAGCGGGGGCATTGCTTTGGGAGGGGGCAGCGAAGCGGTGATGGGGGGGACCGGTCCGTGCACCCGCAGCGCTTCTCCCGCATCGCAGCAGGCGATGGGGAATCCTGTCCGCTGGCGGCCGAGACCTCAAAAGCCCATCCAAAAGCCCTGGCCCAAGCCTAAGCTTTGCCCAGCGTTTGGAAAAGCACCCAGGAGCTCTGGCTCCCTCTCTCCCCATCTCATCACGAGGGATGCATGAGATGCTCCGCAGAAAGCGCTGGGTTTGGTATTCAATCCCCATTTTGCACAAATGGGAAAGCACCAATGTCTTTCCATGAACACGCCAATTCGCCCGCCTTTTTATCCTGGCCTGTAATTCAAAACTCTTATGTTTAAAACAGTCTTTCGCTGCAACCTTTCCTTTACATTTGCTTTACGTGAGCCCTAAACCTGAAAGCTCAAAAGCAAACAGAAGACTACTTTGATTTTGTCGAGGCAAAAGAGTGAAATCCAGTCAGAATATTTTCCTGGATTTTAAACCCGGTGACATTTTGAAATGTTTTGTTTGCGAGACCCAAACGATTATTTTTTTTTTTTTTTTGGATACTGCCATCCATGCAAACACCACTTCCAACCTCCACTCCTGGTTTTTCTAACCAATTTGCCCTCTACAAGAGCACATTTCCTCCATCCCCCATCCTACCTGCTTTGCACCGGTGCCTCTACGTGCTCTCTAAAGGCAGCACCTCTGCCGCCAAATTCCGGCTGCGATTCCTCACAGATCACGGCTGCTTAGCACAAGGAGGGAGAGCTATAAGGATCCCTAGCTTTGTAAAAATTATCCCATTTTCCCGGTTTTGCCATCCTTCTCCCACCAAACGTGCGGCGCCGGGGTGGGCTGCGAGGGGTTAAGGCAGGCAGGGCTCAGCCCTGCCCGTGGAATCCCCCTCGGTGCTCAAAAAGCTAAAAATAATCATAAATTGCTTCCCCAGGTAGTGTTTTGCCCGTCCCTTGGGGGAATCAATCCCAGCATCAAAGGGAAGGCATCTCCAAAGGGCTCTGGCAGAGGCAGACACGCAGGCGCTGGGATGGGGGATAACTGCAGGAAATCCTGCAGTCAGCAACCCCCCGGCCCCGCCTGGGGGGGTGGATTTATTTTTTGTTGGGTTTTTATTATTTTTTTTTATTATTATTATTTTCCTTTTTAAAGTGGTGGGGTTTTTTGTTTGTTTGCTTGGGTTTTCTTTCCAGGTTTGCGCAGGAATGAGCGGCAGAATTCTCAAATTTAATTTAATTAGCACCTCCTTCCTGCCTGGAAATGGCTTTTCTTCAACCCTGACGGTTTCCATCCTTTGCTGCCTTCCTTTGGCTAACATTGACTACTTCCCTCTGTGTTTCTAATGGACCTGAAAAACTCTTGTTACATACTTTATTTGTGCTCCGGCACCAGCGAAGATAGACTAAAAGCTGCCGGGGGAACAGATTCAGATGGCGAAGGGATGCAGCACGCCCAGCGAGGGGGGAGAAGCAGCACACGCGCTTTTTCTTTCTCTCTCTCCATCCTAGGGAGATGCTGATCCATTTCATTTTTTTTTTTAATTGTATTTATTCCTCGGCAATTGGCGGCGGACATGGCAGCGACAGTGACACTAGATGGAAGGCAGCTAATAAGCACCAGCGTTAAAGAAAAACCCCCGTGTGCGGCTGCAGAGCGCTGTAAATCAGCGGCTGTGCCGGACAAGAGCCTCACCTGCCAACGGCCCCGCGCGGAGCTCTGGGCCCGCGGTGGTCAGGGAGCGGGGGAGGCATTTAGAAAGCAGAGATTACCTCCAACGAGCCCCTGCGCGTTGAGGGCAGCGGTGAAACTCCCAGACGGGCAGCTGGACTTGCAAATCATAGACCCGTTTAGGTCGGAAGGGACCTTGAAGACCATCTCATTCCACCCCCTGCCCCGGGCAGGGCCACCTCCCCCCAGCCCAGGTTGCCCCAAGCCCCGTCCAACCTGGCCTTGAGCACCTCCAGGGATGGGGCAGCCACAGCTGCTCGGGGCAACCTGCCCCAGGGGCTCACCGCCCTCGCAGGGAAACATTTCTTCCCAATATCTCATCTCAATCTCCCCTCTTCCAGATTAAAACCGTTCCCCCTCATCTGAGGGCTCCCCTCCCTGATCAAGAGCCTCTCCCCACCTCTCCTGGAGCCCCTTTAAGTACTTTAAAATCCCCTTGAACATAGCGGACCGCATACACAAAAGGAATAACCTGCCTGCTCAGGCGTCCCTTTCTCCCCCCCCCCCCCCCCCCCCAAAAAAAAAAGCACCCATGCAAACCCCTCCTTCCTGCAAGCACCCCTCCCGCAAGCCGGGAATTATTACTCTAAATACACCTAAAGACACCCTAATTGCACGGTGCGGAGAGAGCGAGGGGGACCCCGCACCGCCGCGCGCGGCCGAATGAATGCGCCCTGATTGGCACCAACGGCTTCGCCAGTGTTTGGCCATGGGAAGGGGGTTTGGCTTTGCGGGGGGGTCCCGGCGAGCAGCACACAGGCTGGGCGTTAAGGTCCATTAGATGCTCCCTGTGAAACCAGTGGGGACCGCGCCTGCATTCAGGGACGCCACGAAAAACATGGGGGGGGGGGGTGGGTGTGCAGGGATAACCTGCCCGTCTGCCCGTTGTTGGGGCGAAGTTATGGAAAGAATGATTTTTCCAGCAGCGTTCGGATTTCTCACTGAGGAACGGACCTCTCAAACCCTCCCGCTTCAGCTCAGGAGAGGTTTGGGGAGCTCTGGGCTGTGCTGGCCAGGAGGGCTCGCAGGTGTCTGCTGAAAGCCCCGCGATTCTATGAGAAAAAAAAAATACCTAAGCGAGTGTTTACAACTGTCTGCTTCCCCAGTCATTTTCCTCCCAGAAAGGGAAAAGAAAGACAAATCCCACTTGGCCGTGCCCTTGGCTCCAGCAGGCTGCCATTTAACCCCTTTGTCACCCAGAATGTTGTACTGGGAGGTGGGTACAGTCACCTATAAGCGTACAGTCCTATACTGCGCCAACTACAGTGCTGTCAACCACGACGCCGGGAACAGATTTGCACCGGGGAGAAGGACAACACCCAGACGGGGCACGAAACCCCCCCAGGCTCGGCACGGCACAACAGCGGGAAGGGAAAGCACATGGAGACAGAGCCCTGAGCTCTTCGACCCCAGGCAGGGTCTCCTCCAGCCGAGACCGCTGCCCCTCCAGCCAGCATCTAAAATCATCGGAGGGACAGGTCAAACCCTCATGGGCACAACCAAGGTGGGACAGACCCGCAGGTGATGGAGATTTGCAATATTCAGGAAGCACGGACTGACAGACGCACCCAGGAGGAGCAAAGCCGACGCAACTCCATCTCTCCCGCACCTTCCTCGAGCAACATGGAAACGCGGTACCCTCCCAGGCGTCCTTCTCCCTCCGCTCTCCAGCCTGTGCAACACCCCAACAAACCTCCCCATGATGACCCTCCCATTGCCTTTTCTTCAGGCACGCACACACAGAGCGCTGCGCTTTCTAAATATAATCTACTACCCAGCAATTACCGAGCGTAGAGAGTAGGACTGGAGTTGTATTGACTTCCAAAGCCCACACAGTCGGGATGCAGCCCAAACAAATCAATGGCATATTTAGCCAAATAAACTGCTCTAGCAAACCCATGACTCCAAGGCTTCCTTGCATTCAGTGGTCCGGAGGCATATTCTGCTGGAATAGTCCGTGGTTTGCAGGTAGAGCGGTTTTAAAAGCCTGAGGCAAACTAACGCCGGTGCTACGGACCTGTCTTCCACATCAACAGCAGGTTCAGCCAGATGACATCCAAGAAGATTCATCCAACTTCACTTATTATACTGTTCTGCCCACTTACAGTCAGGAGAACGTGGCCCCAGATGTTGGCAACCACTCCCAGTTATCCTCTCTGCCCCATCAAAACCTGACGGTGAGAAAAGATCAGCGACAGTGTTGTGGGGCTGAGACACCCGGGAAGAGCAGTATCGCAAAGGGGAGTGGAAAGACAAGCAGGAGTAGCACAGCTCTTCCAGAGAAGCCAAATCCTTTAGAAATAGCAAACCCAGTTACTTCTGCAACCCCTGGCTCCCGATATCAATTTTCAGCTGAAGAGCCGGAGCAGATGTTGGACCGTTTGCACCCAGAGACTGTCGCCCTTCCTCAGAGCGGTCAGTCCTTACGCCCTCGCACCAACAGGGACTCGTAGACCCTGCCATGGCCAGAGCCACGTTGCGACAGTCCCTGCGCGAGCACCAAACAGGTCCCTGAGCAGACAGAGTCTGATTTTCCCATAGCTTTGCATCTGGGAAGTAAAAAAACCATTTCTCACACAGAAGCAGCAAGTCAAATAACCTAAACACTTGAGGTCGCCTTCTCCCAACTCTTTAAAAATATATATTATTAAACAGGCAAATGTCAACAGAAAGCGTAATTTGGAAAGAAAGGCCTGAAATGTTTGTTTTGAAAAGTGGTTTTGGAAAATGGACGCTTTCCAGGGTTTTTAATTTTTCCTTTTCTTTCTTTCTTTCTTGGCTGAAACTCTTCACCAGATTTGGCAGGGCTTCACAGATGGCGCTGGCCGACCCACAAGTGATTTTTTCCGAGAATAAGCTATTTGTCCAAAAGAAGAAAACATGCCCAGATTTGCTAGGCTCCAACCCTCTCCCACGCTGCTCCCCCTGCTGCTGCCACCGTCGGCTCGCCCACCCCGTGGCAGAGGCTCCAGCAAGACACTGCGTGGAGAAAAAAAGCTCTTCTAGAGCAGGTGAGGAGCTAGTCCTCCATTAGCAGGTGGATGAAGATGGGCAAAGAGCATCCTCTGCATAGAGCATCCCCTGCACAGAGCATCGCCTGCACAGAGCATCCCCTGCATAGAGCATCCCCTGCATAGAGCATCCCCTGCACAGAGCATCCCCTGCACAGAGCATCCCCTGCATAGAGCATCCCCTGCACAGAGCATCCCCTGCACAGAGCATCCCCTGCATAGAGCATCCCCTGCACAGAGCATCCCCTGCACAGAGCATCCCCTGCACAGAGCATCCCCTGCATAGAGCATCCCCTGCATAGAGCATCCCCTGCACAGAGCATCACCTGCACAGAGCATCCCCTGCACAGAGCATCCCCTGCACAGAGCATCCCATGCACAGAGCATCCCCTGCACAGAGCATCCCCTGCACAGGGCATCTCCTGCCATGTCCGGTAGAAGACGCAACAGCACCCAACACCTTTCTGCACTTTGCCTCTCCCTCTGCGTAACGAGGGAGGAGATTTGCACCCGACAGGGCCATTTCCTCGCTGAGCAAGTTCCCTTGGTCCCTGCCGCCTGCAAGCGCAACGCAAAGCTCGGCCCGGGCACACGGAGACGGTCGCGATTCGCAAGTAAACAAAGGTGCTGTTTAAGATTTGCTCTATCGCTGGGCAAATCCTCTTTGATTCCGAGCCTCTGGAAGCGGAGCCAGTCGAGGAGACTAATCCCGAGTGCCCCTATTCAGGCGAGCTCAGCACTGGAGCTGGCTGCGGGGGTTGATGCTCAGGGAGATGCTCAGCACCCATGCGGATGCAGCCCACAAGCTTGCTGTGCTCTCTGACCACCTCCAGCAGGGCTGGGAGACGCTTTTTAACGCCACTTAGGAACCTCTTTGCAGCCCGCGGGTGGCAAGGAGAGCCGAAAGCGCTGCCTGTCTGCCCACAGGCGGGCAGCAGGAGACCAGCACCGCGTGCTTTTGCGAGGCAGGGATGCCAGCAGCTCCCCTCACTGCCACGACGCCGCAGTCCCAAAGGCAGCCCAGATTCCCCTCAAAACCACGCTGCCACCGCCTCGCTGCTGACAGGGCGACGGGGATGGCTGGCACCAGGGTGGCAGAGGGACCGCGATGCATCTTCCACCTCTGATGGACAAACCACCCAGCAGACCCAACCCTGGTCTCCTTACCCAGGTAACGCTCAGCCCCTGGCCCCCAGCTAGGGCAACCAGGAGCGTTTCTCCGTGCCTGGGATGGGAAGTCTGCATCCTACAAATGCACACCGAAATCCCCGCTTAGCTTGGATTCCCCGCGGTTTCGGGAGCACGGCAGAGAAAGGAGGGTTGGCGCAAGTATTTAAGACCCTGGCGAAGCAGACAGGCACCCAGGAGGATTTTCAAGAGAAGACATGAGGGGACTAGGGAAAGTCTTTGCTGATCCCTCAGCTCTATCCATACCCCGTTGATGCAGCACTGGCTCAACCCCTAACGGCATCGTCAGGAGCACCGTGTTAATAGCTGACGCATACAAAGCCAAGGGAGGGTTCGATGTAGCTCGGTGGAAGGCACCACATGGCTACGGCATGTGCGGCAGCTGAGGAGCTAGCTGTCGGTGTTTGCTCACAAACAATATGCTCGTCAGGAGTTGGCCTCGTCTCTCAACTAGAAGATTTCCTTATGGAAGTTTCTCTGCAGGGAGCAGCGCCACGGAACCCGCACGGCGGGATCAGTCTGGCAGGCGAAGCTCCCAACGAAAAGGCACGGCCAGTGCTCCAGTGACCTCCTCTCCACTGGATCTGCCTCTCAGTAAACGAAATATTGCTTCAAATTATTGAAATATGTCTCCCCTCCTTGCCCGCAGTACCCTGATGTTGCTATTACCCTGCTGGTATTGAGCTAGCGAGGGCCCAAAAGAAGCGCTTTGATTTTTATTTTTTTTTTTAACACTTTCACTTAAAAAAAAAAAATCAACTAAATAAAACAATAATCTATTTCTGGTTATTTGTGTTTTTGCTTCCTGACAGGTTCACACCTTTGTTGTCCCTTCAGAGGATGCATCAAACACTTGAGATGTGCCAAGTGACCTGGAAGCGGCCCCAGCTTGTGCTGCGAGACGATACCCGGCGCAGGAGAAGCAGATGCAGATCCCCGTTTTCCCGGGGAGGCACAACGCAGCCGCAGCCGCCTGGAGGGGAGGGCTCCCAGCGAGCGCCGGCAGCCCCATTTTACCACTAGCCCGACGCAAAAACCCGAGGCAGGAGGATGACTTTTACGCTCTTGAGAAGAACCGCATGGCTGCAAGCAAGCAAAGTCTTTTTTTTTTTTTTTTTTTTTAAAAAAAAAAAAAAAAGTAGAGGAGAGATACAACTTGGCTGTGCAGCGTGAGCCCAGTTGGGGAGCTCAGCCGGGAAGGAAAGCATCCCCCATGCCGCAGCTGAGCCCCCCACCCCCAAGAACCCTACCTGCAAACTCAATTTACTGCTTGGGTTTATTTGTCGGGGAGAAAATTCCCCGTGCGTGCAGGCGGGTAGGGAGGAGCATCGTAAATCTGCCAAGCCGCTTCTCCCCCCTCCCCGGGGCCGGCCGCAGCCGGAGGGGGTCCGCGCCGCCGAGGGAGCCGCACGCGGCTCCGCGCGCTCGTTGGAGTGTCTGATCAACTGTGGAGAGTTTGCACAGCTTGGGAGGAAATTAGCTCTTCCAACTCATTTCCATGACTGCCAGCTCTTCCTTTTAGCCCCCCTGCCTGAGCTCCTCGGAAGAAGCGGCTTCGCCCATAAAAGCAGTGGAGCGGTTATTCTCACGTCCAGGGACCCCAAAATGTTGCCATAAAGAAAAAAAAAAAAAAAAGCCAAAAAAGCTGGTGGCCTGGGCATGGCAAGACTCACCCCTTGGGTCCACGGGGCTGCCCGCAAAGGTCTTCAATCAACCCGAATTTCTGCCCAGGCTCCCAATCCTCCAGCAGCCTTGGAGCCAGCCGCTGGCTCGTCCCAGTTGACGAAGGGGAATGGGGACACCCCTCAAACAGCACCGCTTCTCACGCCTCCAACGCCGAGTACCCGCACAAGACAAGCTGCCCTCCGAGGTTTGGGCTGGGAAACCAAAGGCCCATCAGGCTGGAGGCCATGCCCGGTTCCCCCCCCGGCCTGCTTCTGTTGCGTGGCATCCCATAATGTCACTCCCATTTGCAGATTGCACTTTATCGGTTTTTATTTGGCAGCCTCGCTTGACTCTGCCCTTTAATTTATCCATTATACATTCTGATTAATTGGCCGATAAAGCTCTGTCCAGTTTTTAAAACAAATTCCCAGTCCATTTGCTTTTAGTGGAACTGCGAACAAGCAGTTTAACTCATTACGTTATAGCGCTTTCGTGCTCAAGGTTCACTCTGGAAGAAGATATTTCAGGATCATACATATGGAGACGAGCCCTGAGCAGCACGAACAGCCCCTGGCGGCGCTGGGGCACGGCGCTAGTTAAGGCGAGATCCCACGGCGCTCCTCGCCAGCCGCAGGGGAACGGACCCTGCCTCCCGGCCGTCCTTTCCCCGGCGGACTGGAAACCTCTTTTTTTATCCGAGTTAACCAGTAGTTCCCCCCAAACCAACTTTTGCACCTCTCTCTTTCCGGGCTGCGTTGCCCGGCCGCCCTCATTCCCAGGGAGCCCTCTCCAGGCTCCCTTTGCCTCCCACGCACCTTCTTGATCTCAGCATCCCAAAACCCCGAACAGTAAACCCGCCAGACCCTATTACGGGCGCAAATGAGGAGTGACACCTGCAGAGACGGGAGCGAGGGGAGAAGAGAATTAATCCTGCCGGGCTGACTTTTGAAAAGCGCGAAAGGAAGAAAGAAAAACTAACCGGAAAAGCAAACGCCGTTTCCCCTGACTATGAAACTGGGAGGGAATAAGCGATGGACTTCCACAGGGCGCCTTAATTCCCGTCCGTCAGCCTCGCTGCCTTTTCTCCCCTCGAAATGTTATTATCTATCACTCTGCCGGCGTGAACAGGACTGGGTGCATCTCTCCGTCTCACTAGCTCAGCTGATAAGCTTGACAGACCTGGGCACTGGTGACAGCGTTCACATTTCCAGTGGATAAAGTGCCATTTACATGAGGCAAGCGCTGGTGATTTTCCATCAGCCGGGACAGAATGAGGATGGGAACAGCTTGTAAGCTTCCCCTCTGAAGCAGTGCTTTTTATTTTTTTTCCGGTTTGCCCTTTTTTTTTTTTTTTTTTCTTTTCCAGTTGTTTTTTTTTTTTTTTTTAAGGGCAAAATCTGGACCTTCTCCTCCTCCTCCACTCAGATTTATAAACACCGCTATGAACAAGGCCCGAGCCCTGATTAAAATTCCCGGCATGCCAGAGTTTGCAAAAATCTCCGGACCAAAGCAAAACAAGCTCAGGGAAAAGTCTGGCAACTCATTATATCTGGCTGTTGTCGAGGGGATTAGAGGGGAATTTGGCATGCTCCCCCTTTTCCTTCCTTCGGACTGATGCCTTATATTTCTCAAGGAGCCTTCTTTAGACCACACTGCTTTCTCCGGGAGGAGCCGGTTGGTTTTTAATGTTCCCTTTTGTCTTCCTGACACTGCCGCTTTTCTTTGCCTTTTACTTGGCAAATCGTTGCCTTCTTTAGGCAGGAACAACCAGCGGCCGGTTCCCACAAGGCAAACCGGGGGGGGGGGGCGGCTGGGGACAACGCGTGGTCGAGACAAATTCCTTCCCTATCAGTCTCCTTCCACCCTCCGCCTTCAAAGCCTCCATCCTTCTGCCCCAGGCAAGCTGGAGCCCTCAATGCTTAAGGGAGAGAGCGGTCCACACACCCTTCCCATCCAGTTGACCTCCTTTTGTCCCCACCCCACCATGGGTGAAGAGCAGAGGGTCCGCGAGGCACGGACCCTTCCCCAAGGTGGCACGGGGGACGCAGTAAGGATGCTGCTGCTGCAGCACTAGGACGTGTGAAATGGCTGCAAAACCGCTGCCCTGCTCCCAAAACCGAGCTCGGTGGCCGGCGTCCCCCCCAGCGCCCAGACGAGTCACGTCGCGAGCAGTCACGCCACCAACACAAGTAAAACTTCATCCCCGGCAAGCGTGATGGAAGCAATAAAGATCTCCGAGAGCGCTGATAACCGCCAAGGTCACCAGCTTAAGGGCACGCTCCTCTCTGACAACCCAGGCTTTATTGACTTTTAAAAAAAAAAAAAAGAAAATAAAAGAATGTCTATTTTCTTTATTTTTTTGAGTTTATCCGCAAACTTATTTGCAGACCTGTTTCGAACCAGGGGTCCTGAAGGCAGGAAGGTGCATCCCCCATCCACCAGCCCCTCTAGCTCATTGCCGCCACGCTCGGAGGACCCTCTCAGCCCTGCGATGGATGTGGCTCCACGGAGGAGACGAGATCAGACGGAGCTCAACGCCACAGAGGTTCGGGCACGGCAATGCTGAGGTGAAGGGCGACGCCAGACCGACAAACCTCGTTTCGGACTGGAACCGACCAGCAAGCCAACTTTCGGCAAAATGAACAGAACGACTCATTAAAAGATGGGAAAGTCTCTTACTCGACATTCGTTCTTTAAATCGTACTTGCAGGAAGAACACATTTAGGAGGGTGTTTTTTAGCAGAATACTAAACCTACTTAATGCTCTACATCTCCATCTTCCTTTCTAATGGGGAAAGTATCTAGATGAAAGGAAAGCCCCACACTTCTACCGTCAAAACTGGTCTTCGACTCTCCAAAAACCAGAAGCCAAGCAGTTACAGGGAGGACGACAGGACGCGGCCACGCGGTAGGCGAGGGAGCGCAGGAATGCAGTACGACCTCGGGAACGGGAGGGGGAGTAGCGACAGTGGAAGAGGAGGGGAGAAAAAAAAAAAAAAAAAAAAAAAAAAAAAAAAAAGAGGAGAGGATTTCACGTTTCTTCTGCCCCGTTTCATCAAGGTTCACCGGCCCCTTCACTGCTGTAAAGTCATCTGCTTGGACACCTGCCCGGTGCTGGGGACGGCGCGGATGCGCCAAGACCCCTTCCACGGCATTCATCCCCCGGCTACAGCTTTTGCTCTCCTTTCACACCTAAATCCTTGCTGGAAAAGGGCAACATCTAACTGCTCCCAGCTGGCCAGAGGGGTGTTCGCCCCGAGCTATGCTGCCGGGCTTCCAAGGAGAGCGTCCAAGGTGCCATACCCGAGGAAAGGCGGCTCTCCCCGGGGTCGGGCACAGCGTGGGTGGGAAGCTGCTGACCACGGGAGCCGAGCAGCAGCTGCGGTGTTTCTTTACCTTCTTCATTAATCATAAGGAGACGGGAAAGGTTTGCAGTTACTCCGAGCGGGCGGCGAGCCAGCCCCAGAGGAGGAGGGAGATGCCCCTTTTGGCTTGCCGCCTTCAGGGCTACTTCTGGAAAGGCCAGAAGCCAGGAAAAGGGCTTTGGCTCCATCCCCTCTCCCTCCGGCGAAGCCCAGGAGCTGCGGCTACCGAACGAAAACGGGAGAAAATCTTTCTCCCCCTCCGCCCGGCGAAGCTCCTCCCGGCACGGCAGAGCCAGCCTGGCAGGAGGCTGCGCGGGGAGGAGCCCGTCTTGCCCGCGTGCCTTTGCTTCCTCCTCTCCTAAAAGCTGCCCCTCAACATCTGCCGGGCTTGCTCCGCTTGCCCCTCACCCTGCTGTTCAGACAGACCTTCCCACCCGTCTCCCGGCCGCCAGATGCACTGGTTTGGGTTTTTTTTTTGTTGGTTTTTTTTTTTTTCCCCCAGCAACCTCCTCCTCCATCCAACCCTGCAGAGCATCTCCATTCCCACGTCCTCCCGCCGCCGGACGCAGCGAGAGCTGGAGGGGCTGCAACCTCAACCCGCTTATTCAGCTGCAATCCCGGGGTTTGGGAGACGCGATGCCCAAGCTCCTATTTAATCCATCCAGAGATCTGCACAGAGCCCCTGCCCGGTATAGGGAAAGTGCCCTAATAGCGCCGAGCCTGGGAGAAAAAGCTAATTTCCCGCTATTTATATTGATTTCATACAATCCGCGCCTCGAATCCTGAGCCGGGGAAAGGAGATCGCAGGAATCGACAAACCTTTAGGGAGTCAAACATGGCACAGAGCAACGACAGCCTCGCAAACTGCACAAGATCGGTAAGAAAATCGCCTCTCAGCCTCCTCGGAGAAGGCTCCAGAGCCCAAGTCAGCTCCGAAGCTCCAGCTCGCCTTGGTTTGCGCTGCAAAAAAAAAATAAATAAAATACCCCCCCGGAGTCCGGGCTGGCAGCCGTGCCCTCAACTACCTCCCCAGCCATTCCCTCATAAAGTCTTTCTTCTTGTCCTGGTGCTAAGAAGGGTTATTACTCCTTCCTCACAGCGTGCGACTAAAATGTTTGCGCAGAGGAAAAAAAAAAAAAAATCCCCCAAGTCAGTACATTAATGTCCTGCAATGAAAAATAGATCTGTCTAAATACGCTCAAGGTAATTCAGAATACATTTGAGGTGATTTCAGGCTCTGAAAGTCTGCCTGTAACAGCATTTCAGGCTGTGTTTATCAGCGCTTTCCCCCTGCACTTGCATTTTTTTTCCCTCCCTAGTTATTTTTAAAACATTTGCACAACAACCGAACAGAATCATCACGGCTCCGGGTAGAAATCAGCCTCGCAGTGGCCTCTCCCAGCAGCTCTGGAAATTTTACCTTCCCATTTCCCCGACCCAAAGCCTGGCCTACCGCAGGCTGGGGTTCGGCTTAGGTCAAGGCGACGAGTCCCGTCTCCATCCCACAGCGGTTCGTCGCAGCCGGTTCGTCGCGCTCGCGTGTAGCAGCGAAACGCTGAGGACGCCCCCCCAAGTTTCAAGAGGACCAGACCCGGCGGTTCCACCCGAGCAACCACACCACAGAGCCACCCAACAAGACTGAAAGACAAACCTTCCCCAGCCAAAGCGCGAAGAGGGGGATGTTTAATCACGTTTATCCCTCCTATTTACCGCTGGGAAACATCTAGGAAAGCTCTCGGGGGTGCCCCAGTCGCCATCCCCAGCCCTCCCTGCTGATTCACCGCAAGGAGACGGCAGCTCGAGAGACGACCCCGAGCTGCGCATCCTAGAAATGGAACATCAAAGGGGCCGATCCCGGCAACGGATCACGCGCCGCACAAGTTCTGGCAAAAGCCCACGGCACGTGGGCAGCAGAGCTTCGGGGCAGGGCAGCGTGGTGTCCCCGTGTCCGTCCCCCCCGCCCCGGCAGAACGGCATCCTGTCCGCGGAGGAGAGGGGAGTTTCGCGGCAGGGCAAGGAAAGCCCAGCAGAAGCAGGCACGCAGGCTGCTGCAGGGCTCTGCTTGCCCCGACGAGGAAGAGAAATTCAGCGACTTGCGGCCAAGTTCAGATGTATTTATTACCTGTGGCAAAATCCCCCCCCGCCGGGGCAGAGGGTGCGCTGACAGCGCGCTGCGGCAGAGGAGCGCGCACAACTCGCCCCCCGCCGTTCCGAAGCAGGAGCTTGGAAAAGAAACAAAGAGAGACGGCTTCGGGCTCAAGGGGACCCATCTGTTTTCCAGGAGTATTTATTTATTTATCAATTAATGCGTCTATTTTACCTTGTGCTTTTGCACCGTCTTGAAAACAAGGAGTCATAACATCCCTCGAGCAATTCTGCCCCTTATCCACCTGGTAAACAGCCATTCCGCTTTATTTTCAAGCTAGCTTGTTTCATATTTTTTCTTTTTTTTTTTTTTTTTTTTTTAAGCTCTCCGGTTTCTGACGGAGCTGAAATCCACCAATTTCGTGACAAGGACATCACCGTTAATGACGATAGCGGGAATAATGACATTGCACTCACGCGGAGGGCCTCCGCCGGCGGATTTCAACCCATTTTGCGGTCACCTGCGAGCGCCCATCCGAGGGAGCCAAACTCGATGCTCGTTTCAGACGCAGCTAAAACTTGTAGAGAGTTTCCTACAGCTCTCTCCTCCACTCCCGAGACCAGTCTTAAAACAGGGTGACAAACAGCATTGCCAGCACCTTTTCTCCGGGTAAATACAGGGTTATCACGCGCAGGGACGTTTTCCCAAGCGCTTCTGCAATTAAACCCTTTTCTCCGGCTTGCCACCGGCTTGGTATAATTACCGAGAGCTTTTCAGGGGCCAGAGCCTGGCGGTTGCCAGCAGAGGGAACCTTCCCATTGCCGGTTGGGAGGCTGAGGGACCCTTCCGAGCTGTCTCTGCAGCCGCCAGCATCCCTTCTCCCAGCTTTGGGGCCGTGGAACGCACAAGGGTGGCTCGGGACCCGCTCGGGTACCACCCCTCCGACCCCCTCCCCGTGAATTTTAAATCGGTGTAAAGCCCCTGCCCACCACAAATGCTCCGCTTTCTGGGGCCGAACGCAGCCCCCGGCACAAATTTCCGCGCTGACGGCACTGCAAAAAGCCATTCGCATCCCCCCGGGACACCTCCACGCTCCCCATCGCTCGACAGAGTGACCGATACCCCAAACCCCCCCCGCCGGCAGCCCCCAAAATAAAAAGCAGGCTCTTCCCCAGGTCGGGGGGGGCGCAGAGCTCGCAGCCCCGTGGGCAACGGGGGGGTCTCTGCCCGGCGAGGAGGAGGAGGGAGCCGCTGCCACCAACCCAAATTTATGTGTCGCAGAAGCGTATGCCCGCATCCATTATTCATGCTGCTCACCCTAGGCTATAAAATGTTCCTTTTTAAAAGTTTTTAAGTAAAACGGAGTCTCTAAACGAATGACACGGGGTTAAACTCTGTCTATTTCCCAGCAAAACCCATTAAATTATAACATATATACATATATTCCCCCCTGAACGACGGAGCCGGTGCTGCAGCTGGAGGCAGGGCTTGGGAAGGAGACGCGCGGGATTTATAGCCTGAACGCCTCTAACAGTTGTTCACAGCATCAGCTCTCTGCACATTATAAACACTTACCATTTCCATCTCACGCACTGATTGTACTTTGCAGTTATGAAGTTGTTTCCACTTTCTCCTCCCCACCCCCCTCCTATAATATTTAGTCTGCAGCTCTGCTTATTTACATACTTAATTTCAGTTCTGTTTGCAAACACAAATTAGTTTTGGTGCAATTACTTTGTGCATGGACATGGAGTTTATCCGCTTCAGCGGTTTAACAACACTGAAAGTGACTGCACAGGACCATATGGCTCTCTATATATAATCACAATATTACCTGCACATATTAGTTACATAAGAGCTACGTTATAATTAGCGCAGTTCAAAGAGGTTCAAAGAGAAAAGGAAGGGAAAAGAGGAAAGGAAAAGAGAAAAGGGGGGGAAAAGCAGACAAAAAGGAAAAGTAGAAAAGGGAAAAAAGAAAAACGAGAAAGTAGAAAAGGGAAAAAAGAAAAAGAAAGGAAAAAGGGTGGGGGAAAAAAGGGAAAAAAAAAAGAAGAAAGGGTGTGGGGAAAAAAAAGAAAAGAAAAAAAAAGGAATAAAAGGGAGGGGAAGGAAAAAATAACAGCAAGAAAGGAAAGGCCAAAAGGATTCCCCGCCACCATCACGCCAGCAGCGTGGGAGAACAGAGCTCTGCAGGAAATTGATTTTGTGACAGAAGTGAAAAATCAGGTGAAAAATTGTTTGGGTCAAATTAAATATTTTGTTCAACCAGAAAATAAAGGTTTTGTTTCATTGTCAGGTTCCATCTTTTTAGTTCGCTTGTTTGTTTAACCTTAATAGCAACAATTTATTTTATATATATATATATTAAGCAAAAATAAAAAGATGATTGAAACATAACAATCCAAACGTTTTTCTGGAAAATGAAGCAAGTTGTTCTAGATTGGTTTTTTGCCTTTCCCCAACCCAAAATTGCTGGCCTGAGCTTAGCTCAGTAATACTTCCAGTCGACCCACACCTCCCCTTTTCCAAGGAAAGGAGTATTAGCATGAAAACCAGTAACGGGATCTACTGGATGGAAGGTTTTAACCACCCCCGTGAGTGGCTCCTGCGTGCAAAGACGTGCAGGGTGTTGGGGTGGGGTTTGCCACTTTTTCTTGCCTTTTTTTTTCATTTTTTTTTTTAAATCAGGTTTCTTTTAAAATCAAACACTGAATAGTCTCATTTTTTGCTGGCAAGTATTTTAACCCCGTCTAGACACCTAATGTCCCCCCAAAAACCACCCAGTGCTGGTGACCTCACAAGGGGCAGTGAGAATTTGAGGAGAAAAGGAGAATTTGAGCTGAAATGGAGAATTTGAGCTGAAAAGCGTGGGAATTCGGCAGGGACAGCGGGAGTTCACATCCCCGACTTCCCGAAGGACCCCAAAGGTGCAGGGACGGCGTCTGAGGGATGCTCTCCCGCCTCGCTCCTCCGCAGTACCCCCCTCTCTCCCCCTGGATTTGGCAAGAGCGGGTTTCGGCCGACAGCTCTGCCCCTCTGCAGCTGGCGGGGGTGAGGGGATGGGGACAAGGGACCCGTCAAGCACGCCAGCATCCCGGCAGCGCTGACGGTACCCTCGCTGCAGCGCGATCTCCACGGCCCATTTAATCACCGGTCTTTCCGTACAAGCAGCACAAAGACCCCGCCGAGTGCATCATTATTTTATGGTCTGCTAGGAAGCGGTGTAAGAACACAAAATTCATTTCACGTGCGGTGAACAGTCTCCCGATTGAAAAGCCTCCGACCTGCGCACACAGCGTCCCGGACAGCTTTTCCCCGCAGCCCCTTTGGGTGCCGGAGACTTTGAATCACTTCACAGCTTCACCTATTCCCAGGAATATCGCAGAAACCTTTTTTTTTCTTTTTCTTTTTTTTTTTTCTTTCTTTTTTTTTTTAATTCCCCTCTTCCCCTGCTGCTTGCAAGACGGTCTTTATTTATATAATACATTTCACATCCAAGACATCGCTGAGAGCTCTACACAAATATTAATTACCGAGCCCTAGGTGGTAAATTATAAATATCCGTTCTCTCAAGATTAAAAATCCTACGTTTAATAATAATAATAACAATAAAGACTGCACTGTGGCACAAAGTGCTACATGACGGAGTACTCCTCTGCTCCAGGGCTGCAATAAAAACACACGAGACCCCAGAAAACTTTAAAAATAGAGAATAGGGTCGGTGCTTAGCGGCCAGGCCAGCAAGCCCCGCTGGGAGACGCAGCTCCCCGAGCATCCCTCCTCTGCCCGTCCTTTTCCTCGCAGCTGGAATTCCTCACCCTGCGATATCTCTGCTGATACCCATCTCGCAGGCAAAGCAGGGCAGCTTGTCCGGCGCCCATTATACCCGGCAGGATCTCCGTGCTACACGAGGTGTCAGAGTCCCGACAACGTGATGATGGACTCGCCGGGTACAAGGCCAGGTGTAATAAGGAAGCAGCTGCTTTTCGATTCTGCTCTGGGATCTCTCGTCCTTGCAGAGCACATTTCTGGGGTCTGCCTGACGCTCGTTCCCCGAGCAAAAACTGCCAGAGCTGACAGTGAGGGATGAGCGGAGCGCGCGCGGCGGAGATAAGAGACCCGGGGTGGGTCCTGCTAGGCCGCAGCACGAGGCAGACCCCGGGGATGATGCTCCTGCTGCTGCCCTGCACGCTCGCAGCCGGCTCCAAACACGACCAAGCAAAACCCAACGCACAACCCAACCCCACACCCTTCTGGTTGCCCTGTCGTGAGGCTGACGTCTGACGCCCATCCCTCAGCAGATGTCTATCTCAAGCTCACCGTGAGGCGGCAATGTGCGATCGCAGCCCAGAAGGCCAACCGTGCCCTGGGCTGAAGCAGAAGTGTGGTCGGTGGGTCCAGGGAGGGGATTGTGCCCCTTTATTCCACTCTTGTGAGACCCCACCTGGAGTGCTGCCTCCAGCTCTGGAGCCCCCAACAGAGGAAAGACATGGAGCTGTTGGAGTGGGGCCAGAGGAGGCCCCGGAGATGCTGGGAGGGCTGGAACCCCTCTGCTGGGAGGACAGGCTGGGAGAGGTGGGGGGGTTCAGCCTGGAGAAGAGAAGGCTCCAGGGAGACCTTAGAGCCCCTTCCAGTGCCTAAAGGGGCTCCAGGAGAGCTGGGGAGGGACTCTGGATCAGGGAGGGGAGCCATAGGACGAGGGGGAACGGTTTTGAACTGGAAGAGGGGAGATTGAGATGAGATATGAGGAAGAAATTGTTGACTGTACAGGCGGTGAGCCCCTGGGGCAGGTTGCCCCGAGAAGCTGTGGCTGCCCCATCCCTGGAGGTGTTCAAGTCCAGGTTGGACGGGGCTGGGAGCAACCTGGGCTGGGGGGAGGTGGCCCTGCCCAGGGCAGGGGGGGGAATGAGATTGTCTTTAAGGTCCCTTCCGACCCAAACCATTCTATGATCCTACGATCTAAGGGATGCAGCTTCACAAGATAAGGAGGAAGAGGCAAAGCCGCCTCCTCTGTCTTTTTATCTGCTGCCACTGTCAATCCCCAAACGCCTCCCTTCTCCCTAGCAGCCCTTGTGGATTTTGCAAGACTCGCCAGGGTTCTCCCAGTGCTAAAACAAACCCGCAAGCCGCAGTTGGCCTCCAAAACCCCAGAAACGAAGCAATTTGCTGCAATTCTCGCTCTCTGCAGCCCTGCCCGAGCCTGCTCAGCTTCAGTTCGAGTGCTCAAGTAATCACTTCCAAGCTGTGGACGGTACACGCAGGGCAGATCATCTAAGGCCTTGGGGTTATTTTTTTTTTTTTTAATTTATCATTATTATTTATTTATTTTTTTAATTTTTGATTTCCTTTGTTGCTGCCTGCTGCGCTCCCCCTTTTTGCGTAGATCAGAGCAATCAGGGAGAACAAAACCCCAGCTTCCCGAAGCGGGAGAGGCAGGCAATCAGAGCTAGTGGAAAGGACACGCCGGGAAGTCAATGAAGATTGGAAATAACATTTACAAAACTGGGACTCAGCAGGCCCAGGGTACTTTGCCTGCCTGTTTGAACAGTGTGTGCTCTTCTTTCCCTTTGAGTGCGGCAAACAGCTGGTCTCTAAGTAAGGGTACCTGAGGATAATAAAGCCGGTGATGATCACCGCAGTAGCCTCCCCGTGCTTCGACCGCGATTTCTGCTTGCACGGCTAGCAACATCCGCGCAGCTGACTTTGTACACGAGGGGCACGTAAAGATTGGCCTCTGTCTGCTAGCTACCTCCACGCCAAACCCCAGCAATGCTTAAAGGACCTCGAGCAGCTCTCTGTCCCCATATGTGCCTTGGGGGAGGACTACCGGCTCCATCAAGGGATGCGGGACACAGCACCCTCACTGCGCTCTCCTCCCACCGCCCTCATTTTGCACAAAATAGTAAGCAGAAACGGACAGTGACTCGGTTTGCCACCTAATTTCAAAGGCTAGTGCCTCCAGCTGCCTCTTCAAACCACCCTTGCAGAGGAAGGAGGCTTAATTTGGCATTCGTTTAGCAAGAAAAGCATGGGTCCTACAAAAAAAACCCCAACCAAACCATGAGCAAAATGTCATAGCTATTTACTGCTCACCCACAGCACGATGCCCACCGGTTTGCTACTGCAGCATTATTCAGCATCCTCCCAGCACACACATCCCGTGCCCAAGGAATGGGCGCAGTAAAGCACAACACATCTTCAGAGGAACGAAGGGGAGAGACACCGAGGAAAAAAAACATCTCAAGTAGAAGACTACTTGATTTAAAAAGAAACCTCTCGCATATTCACACACAGAACACAAGTAACCATTACTTTGCAGACAGATTGGAGGTTTGACATGGAAAAAACACAAACAACCCAACAACCCACCCCTCCCTGTCCTCCTTTTTCTGCTTCAGCACGATGCCTTGGAGCACAGTCAGGAAAGCTTTTGCCCCTTTTCGGCTACCACCACCCACCAACTGCAGAGGAGATGGAGAACCTTGGGCAACCCGGGACCCCCTATAGACTACGGGTATGTCAAGACACATGGGGAGCCATAACAGCCCCGATTTCCCCCCTCACCCAGCTGTACTCCCCGTTCCTCCTCTCCCAGCCCCAGCTGTGGTCGATGGGTCCAATTTCACAGCTGCTCAGTTCCAAATTGGACTTGTGCTTCCCAGCTGTACTCGGACTCCAGCGTTTGTTTGCCATCAGCTTTAATTAGGAAAGGTTTCATCGCCTGACACATCCAACCCTCTGCTCCAGCTCCTCCGGGGCCGCCTTCCTCACCCTGCTCCATGCCGAGCGGCTCGAAAGCTCGCAGCCGCTGCCGTGGACCCACCTCCTCCCCTCCCGCCCTGCCAGCGAGGAAACGGCAAGGCGTGAAGGCACATATACCCCTGCCCCACCGCTGGGCACCTCCGCCGGGTCTCTCCCCGCCTGCTCTCGCCGAGCCGTGATGCAGAACTGAGCTGGAGAAATCAAAGCTGATTCCAATCTTATTATCCAACACGGCCCTATCAGCTGAGACAGCGACATTTATCACATTAATAGGAATGATAGAAGAAAACTGGGATCCTGTCCAACAAGAGCACTTTATCACATGTTGCACTGTCTTACAAATCCAATTATCACCAGCCGAAGGTCTTAACGGCCCTCCAAGAGTGGCTCTGGAAATCTTAAAAGACTATAAAAGCACTTGTCCAGAGTAGCAATATCGCCTTTGCCAGGGCATGGGATGGAGCATCACGTGCTTTTCAGGAGACCGTAGCAGCTTCATGCCTTAAAAGAGGAAGTCCAGCCAAGGGGGACGGTTGTCACTAGGAAGTCCCCACCACGGCAGGGGAGAAGGAAGGAGAAAGCCACATGCAGACCACCCGCCTACGTGGCACGAGGAAGGCAAGCCCAACGCCAGGGGAGTAGGGATGCAAGCGGTGCTCTCCCTTGCCAAGCCACATCCCAGGTATGTCCTCGGCCTCGGGGTGCTGCCCGAAAGCCGGGGATTTGTCCGTGCGAAGCACGAGGTGCCACCTAAAGGAGAAGCATCAGGAGTTTGCTCTTTCCCCTGGTTTTGCAGACCGAGAGCACTGCCTGGAACAGACTGCTACAGGCACTGTCTCGAAGGACTTTGCTGCTCTCTTGGCCTTCTGGCCTGTCTCGCTATGAAAACACTCGAGCAAAGCTTTTCTCGGCTCTCACTCAATGAGGAACAGTCAACCTAGCGTCAATTCCCTTCTTTTCCTTCAGCTGTCAGTTATTAGGGTTTCATTTCAGCTTGATCCAAAATGATTTTTTTTTTCCCATTTTCAATATTGCAAGCAAAGCAAAAAGCAAAAAAAAAATTTGCTTCCCCTCCCCCCCGTTGCTCTAATGATCGTACCTTAAATAATTTATCCACTCCTTTTCTACACTCCCGCCCTTCACTCACCATTACCTAAGCATGCTTCAGCATTTCTCCTTCTGCCCTACTTCAGCTACCGCTTGTGGTCAGAAACGATGACCAGGGGAATTCATCACAGCGGGACAGGCTTTTCATTTCCTTCTACTCCGCTGAGCATCTACAAACAACAGCTTCTTATTTTTACCGTCTCCCGCCCCATGCAGTCAGTCTGCTATTCCCCCGGGCGCACGTGGCACGGAGACACCTCCGAAAGCCACCGCGAGTTAAGCAGCTGGGCACCATTTGTGCCTCGCCTTTGAAAGCCTCCTTTGAACTTCACCGGGATGCTCAGACCAAACGAGCGTGATGACAGGAGTGAGAAAGACAAGGTGCAGGGCAGTGGAAAATCCCGGCCCTTGTCTTCAAGCCACGTGAGCGTGCAAGCTCTGGCTTCCCGGCAGCCGAGAGGAACAAATTCTCCTCTTGTTTGTGCTTTGCTAATGCAGGGTTGGCACGGCTACAATGGGGGAGCGTTGGCTTCGTTTGAACACTGGGTTTTACGATGGGTGCAGGGAGCTTGGAGAGGGTTGGGAGGCACTTCGCCCCACCTTGAGGGGACGGCAGCCCCACCACCCCCTGGGTGAGAAGAAATGGGACATGTGTCCCCCGGGGCTGCCCTAACCATCAATATGGGCAGATTTAGGGGATAAAGCCACAAAGCAGCCTTTCTGTACTTATATGGGAAAGATGGGGACAAACGTTTTAGCAGGGGCTGTTGTGATAGGACAAGGGGTAACGGCGTTAAACTCAAGGAAGGAAGATTTAGACTAGATATAAGGAAAGACATACTTAACGCTGAGGGTGGTGAGACCCTGGCCCAGGTTGCCCAGAGAGGTGGTGGATGCCCCATCCCTGGAAACGTTCAAGGTCAGGTTGGACGGGGCTCTGAGCAACCTGATCTAGTTGAAGATGTCCCTGCTTGTGGCAGTGGGGTTGGACTAGACGACCTTTGAAGGTCATTTCCAAACCAAACCTATTCTACGATACAGGCTCAACCGGACAAGGCCAAAGCATCACTCAGATCCTGCCATAGAGAGATGGTCCATCAGCAGAGCAGGAGACGGAGACGTATTCCAGCCCTGATCCAGCGCAGCCCCATATCAGATACAAAGGCTTTCCTGGAGGGCAGTTCACCACCTTACACAAGCACAGCAGGTCCCTATAATCTGGATTATTTCTGCCCGCAGGCAACCCGCTCTTCCAGGCATAAAGCTGCCGTGGTTTCTGGTTGAAGCCTCATGTAACCTCCACCAGCGCCGCGATGAGCTAACACGCCCCTGACCCATAGAGCCAACGCGGGAATCCCTCACGCCCCACATTTCCAGGCATTGCTGCTAAATAAAGCAACAACCACACAAATTACCCCGGTCCTCTACGGGGTCCTCCCTTTGGTGGCTGTGGCACAAGAGAGACTAACGTGCCTATCTGCGCCTGCATGGCATCACCACTGCCGGGAAGCAAAGGGTCTCCGTCGCGCTGCCCGTAGATATTTAAAGTGATTTAATGGCTGTCATTCATTATTAATCATGGTTATTAGAAGGATGCCGACAAAGGCACGGAGAAGGGGATCTTGCCAGGCTAGACGCTGCACAACCACCGAGCAGAATAAAAAGGTCCCGTCTAGGAAAAGCCCCGTTCTGATAAACCAGCAGCACTCGCTGGGAACGGTGTGATTTTGGAGCCGAGGTAAGGAGAGAGACAGACGCACATTTCATAAAAGCTTCTCCAGCTTTTAATCCTGGCCTGTTTCACGGCCGCGTGGTCCCCGCAGGACTCGCCGCTCTCCTCTGCTTACTCAGGCTGAGGTGGCCCACGAGTCCCTGCGAGGGACTTGAGCTCCGCTGTACGGGCTCAGATTAAAACGATGCTCCCTGCCTCCGAGCATCACCCTCCGAAAGGACTCCTGGCAGGCATAAATCTGGTGAATTCACAAGGCGGTGGGGAAAAAAAAAAAAACAAACCCAAATTTGCAGAGCGCCGGGAACATTCAGGGCGATAAAGAGAGTTTTTAATAAGCTCCGTAATGGAAATTTATGTCAGGGTCCACAAAACATTATAGATGGTAGCTTATGCAGCCCTTGTATTAAAAACCAAGTAAATTATATTATCCTAAAACAACAGACGAAATTATAAAGCATAAAAAGAAACAGAACATACCCAGCTCCTTCCCCGGCGGCACGGGCACGAGCCAGCTCTGCACCCCTGCCCCAGCATCCCACCGCGGGATGCTGCCCCTTACAAATCACTTCGTTGCCTTCACCCACTCTTAATTAAAACCTAAAGAAGCTCCCTGAGGCTTGGACGACAGAAAGGACCCTCTCCCCGTGCGTACAGCAAAGAGACGGATGACAGCGAGGAGCGTCGGATACGTGGGGAGGTGGAGGGGAGAGAAAGGGGGAAGGAAAAAAAGAAAAGAAACCAGCAGAAAACCTGGGGATTTTCAAAAGTGTGGCGTTAATCTTTTCAGAAACGATGGGGATTGATGGAAGTGATGGAATGCCGAGATGCGCGCCCGGGCATCCTGGAGGCACAGCCTGCTCCTAACCCCGGTGCCTCCTCCCGGCCCAGGATCCGTGCCTGTGCCGAGGGTCTCCCAGCTCTCCGGCCCGTTCCCCTGCCCCGGGAGGGCTGTGGGACCTGGGGGTGGGTTGAGAAATGAGACAAAGCGGATGCTATTGCGCTTCCCCGCTTCTCACCACTTTCCCCGGGAGACTACCCAATTTTCTCTCGGTAAAATATCTCCCACACCCTTCATTTTTCACAACTGTGGGGGAAAAGAGAAGGAGGGGGAAAAAGAGAAGACAAATCCCAAAGCTCAGCCGCCGCACGTTTTTCAGCCTCCCGAGGTTTTGCTCGGCTTCGGGGATGGCAGGAGGTGCTAGGGCTGGTGGCTCGATGCAGTTTGTTTTCAGCCCATAAAAGCACTTACAAGGTGGATTTTCTTCCATTTCCACAGAGCCCTGCACACCAATGCTGAAAGCTCTGGTAAAAGGAGCTGTCAGGGCACATTATCCAGAGGGGCTGAAGCCTCTGGAGAAAGGAAAGTTGAAACTATGAGCGAGAACGAGGAGAAATGACCGCCGAACGAGATGGGCATTAAAAGAGAGAAGGACACGATGAAGAATTTTAAAGTCCGCTCGGAGATCTGCTGCCCGGTTTTGGACAGACTGACAACACGCCAACCTGCTGCTTTTTATCTATCCCGCAACCACGCTCCGGTGGCACTGCCTCCTAAAAGGTGGGATTTATTTTTCCGACTGAGATTTATATCGACGGCAGTGGCCTAAAGTCCTCCTGTAGCATAAGTTCTACTAATTCTCTTGAATATCTGACACGGGTTGGGATGAGACGCTCTCTGCTGATCCCTGACGGGGCTCAGAGGCGCTCCTTACCCACCATCAACCCACGCTTACAGCTCTGCATTTTGGTCAAAGCTCACAGTGGTGATGGAACAACATTTTCCGAAATTCACGGTGCACCCTTCGTGGTCTCCATCAGCATCCCGGTTCAGAAGAGCAGCACGCACCACCGCTGGCGCTTCATCTTGTGTGCCGTTATCACCTGTATGACGACGACAACCTCAGCTACCTCCCCCGAGACCAGAAGCCAGCGCACCGAACGAGATCCGGGAGACACAAAATTGGCCGCCCCTCAAGGCAGGGTGATTATCACAGCACGTTCCCATGGACAGCCACCACCGGCTGGGGGGAACACAGCAAGAAATGCCAATTAACCAACTTCTGGGGAAGTTTGTTCCAAGCCCCCGACACTGCCAAACCAGTCTGTGGCTTCAAACAGATTTCACAGCACTTTTGCATTTGGGTTTGGTTTTGGTTTTTTTTTTTTTTCAATTTTTATAATCCTAATGTAATTGAGGATAGTCTCATTTCCTATATTAAGTGCCTAATCCCCCGCCCCAGACTGAGTCATGGCTCGTCGGGTAAAGAAAGTCAACAGCAGCACGTCACCAGGAGAGGAGGAGGAGAAGGAGGACTGCAAGTCACCGTGTCTTCCCCTCCTTGAGGCTCCTGTCATCCCTCGGCTCATTTTCGGCCGCTGCGAGGCTCAGCAGCACCTTTCATCATAAAATATCAGGGACCGGCGCAGCCCGGGGCAGGGTTATGCTCCCCGCGCAAGGGGAAGGCTTTAAAATATGCAAGCGGGGCACAAACTCAAAGGCTGTTTTTGGTGAGCAATCGCAGCCCTTCTTGGCAAATACTGCCCAAAGGAGCCATTTACCCGCTGCTGCTCCATCCATCCGTGCCGCAGGACTTCCGAAGAGGCAGCAGGAACCGCAAAATCTCTTCGACGAGAAGAAAGGTGATATGATCGGCGTTACCGAGCGATCAGAGTGACTGGCCCAGTCATTCTTTGCTATAATCCATTTAGTTTCCTACTTTTAGAGCTGCTGATCTCTCAGACCCATCGGATACCTACGGATTGCGACCGACACCGGCGGCGCCGGCCCAAGCAGGCACAGACCGTGAAAGGAAACTACAGACCGGGATGAATCTCTACACCAGCCCCGTGCTGCAAACGAGGGGGAAAGATAAACAGCTCAGTCCTGAGGAGCTTGATTTGGGGAGATGATAAATTAGAGCTCGCAGGCAGGCAGTATTGAAACGTCGGGGTCTAAAGCCCGTCGGTGGTGATCGTCTAACAAAGGAGTATTCATCTCCTCCATGCTGGCTCCCCACACTTGGCTGAGCATCCTTCATCGTAAAACACCGCAGACCTGAGCGCCGGGGACGGCGTTACACCGACAACGTAAACACATTAAGAAAGCGAAGAGTTACAAGCTCAGATGCTGAGTGTCGCAATCACGTCCGAGCTATTTAGCAAATAACGTGGAAAGAAGACATGATGGATAAAGACGAAATTAATGACTGAACTGGTGCTCAGTGATTATCAAGAAACTAGTGATGAGGACCTGATTACATTCACAACGGATAATAAAGGCTTGCCCCAATCAGTAATATATATACTCAGTGCTTCAAAAGGACTCATTTCCAACGCTGGGGAAAATTATGGGAGAAATTGGCTGGAAGGAAAAATGTCAACAGAGAAATGTGGGCTCGTAACACAAAACTTATTAGAGAGCCAAAAAGTCAGGACTCCACAATCCAAAAAAAGACAATTTTGGCTAAAAGCCCCATTCTTATTGCTAAAGCAGCAATCAAGCATAACGCAAAAATAAAAGGAGAAATAGACAGCAATCAATGTACATTAGGAGTTATGAAGTGCATTGATAAGGAAAGCTAAAAACACCACGGGGGAGGCACTTGCTGCCTGGCAGAACCGCAGAGGTGATTTGAACAGCCTTAGACCCAGCCTAGCCCAAGGCAAGCTGGTGTCTCACCCCTAGCCTGGCCCAAGGCAGCTGGCTTCTCTCTGCTAAAAGGCATTTCCAGAAATAAATCAGCTCCGAGCCCGCCGCGGACCCTCTGCCGCCCTGGCCACGAGGCTTCGCCCCTCTGCAGCTCTGTTCCCAGCTGAGAAATGGGCACAAGGGGAGCGCCCGTCCCCGCCGTGGGGCTGCTCTCTGTGCAAAGCGACGGCTTCCCACCCCCGTCAACGGAGCTGCACCCACCCAGGAATGAAAGACCCTCATCGACTAGAGCCAAAGCACCACCGCCACAAACTCAATCCCCGACAATTTGGACCCAAATCCCCCGATTTTGACCCAAATCTCGCGGCCAGAACTCTTCCTCCTGATGTCGGTTCCAACCTTTTCCCCTGCAAGGAGTGAATTAATTCCTGACCAGCACCAGGGTGCAACTCAGTTTGCCTGATGCAAATCACCACGGTGCCAATATTGGGCAAGGAGGGGCTGCCCAGTACATTTTGCCTTAGGAACCCCAAATCCCAGAGAAGTTTCAGCTCAGGTAATCACCGTCAATCTCTCCAGATGCTCGAGCAAAGGAAGATACCTTCCTCCCACCCATCCCCGAGCGGCTGAGCTGGAAACGCTGCGCGCTGACAAACAGACGTGCCAGGCGTTGATATTATTGTAACGTCTTTCCAACAATTTGTATCCCCAGAACGGTGGTAAAGAGATACTGTATGGCAAATAAATTAAAGCGTTTGGCCATAAAGCCAATAACAGAGAGACGGAGAGAAAGAAGCCCATACATAGGAGGAGCGAGAGGTTTTTAAATGAGATTAAAGAAAGATGGAAAGTCGATGGGGGAAAAAAGGAATCCTAAAAAAGAAAAAAAAATAGTATTAAAGCAGCAGCAAGGATGTGCTTTCTGGGATTTGTGGGTATGGCTCGAACAAAAGGGCAGCCCATTTGCTCCTGCCTCACGAAAAGTGCTTCGAGGTGAGAGGTTAAACCCTTATAAACACCTGAAGAAACAATACCAGCGGAAAATAGAATAACAGAGGAGGAGAGGAGGGAGGGGAGCTGCTCCGCTCGCACCTCCCTGCCCGGCCAGGGCAGGAGGCACAGTGAGACTCATCACTCGCACGACTGCTGCTATTTGCTCCCGAGTCCCTGGGATGGCTTAAAAAACATTTTTATTCAGCCAGATGGAGAGAGGGGGAAGGGGAAGAGGAGGGGGGGGAGGGAGATACATCTACGTGCCAGGTGCCAACAAGGGGGAAGGAAGAGAAAAAGAGAAATCAAGCGTGGAAAATAAAAGAAAATGTAGTCAGAGATATAAAGCCTGTCAAATTGGCTGCAAACAGTAACAAAAGCAAAGGAGAGATAGTTTTCTCTTTAACAAATGCTTTGATCAGCTGTAGTTGATATAATTACTATATAAAGCTACAGCGAGACAGAAATAAGATACATTTATCTTTGCAGAGCAAAGAGAACCTTTCTGATCGCTTCCTTTCTTTCCCAAGCTGTGACAGGCTCCAGGCTGGAAGGTCACACAGCTGAGATCCTGCTGGTCCCCCTCCGTGGGGACGTGGGACCCGAGCCTGGCCCCTCGGACTCCGCCGTCCTTGTCCGGTCCCTGCGAGCCACCACGGCTCCTGCCGACCGCCCCAAGCGACGACGGGCGATGCCGGGGGAAAGGAGGTGGTGACAGCAATGGAAGAAGCCACCGGTGTGGAGTTTTTCCTCCCTCTGGGGAGGACTGCCTCCAAGAGAGATGTAAAAACATCCCGGCTGAAAGCTCTGGCCGCTGAGAAGCACATGGCTTGGGGAATGAGAGACAGGGAAGGGCTTGGGGTAAGCGGCACCGTGCACAACCAAGACCTGACCTCCCCATCACCTGGGACGGTGCAGAGAAGAGGACCAACAGCCGAAGAAGCTTCCATCGCAAATCCAGCCGCGCCAGGGCTCCGACCACGCGTGCTTCACCTCCTTCCTCCTCCTCCACTGACCTTCACCGCGTCCCTCTCGCTCGCAACTGCTTCATCACGGCAGACGGGACTTCCAGCACCGAGAAACATTTCTCTACCCCGGGTAGCGACGGAAGGCAGGACTGCCCTCCCCAACACGTTCCCCTTCTCAGGTCACACCACATCAAGGTGTCTGATCCTGCAGTTTCCAAACATCACATCAGAATTCCAATCACTCGTATTTTTTTTTGTTCTTCTCAGCCTAGCCAGGTAATGTTAAAAAAAAATATAAAGGGAGAAAAAAAAAAAAAAGCCACAACAAACTACTTCTATGAAATATTTCCCTTTTGACAAATTGACATTGCTCAATGGAAATACGATTTCGCCAGAAAGCCCTGCCAAACCCCAGCAGCTCTCCCCGCACCCGCCGCCGTGCGCTGGGCTCTGTCCCCGCCTCGGTGACAGCCACTCCAGCATCTGCTTGAGCAGAGAAAGAAGAGAGACAGCCCCATAGTGCCACCAGGGTTTCAGCCTGGGACCTGAGCGATGCCAAAGGGCTCCAGGGCTGGAGCGACCGGGTACCCCCGTGTGCGTTCGGTGGGGGCACGGACGGCGCGGGCACCGCGCGATGCGTGATGCAGCAGAAAACCGTGCCCGAGGGCAGCGAGCACGCAGGCAAGCCGTACCCGATGGCCCGGCAGCGAGCTCCGCACGACGCATCACGTCCCGTAGCGGGACAACCGGGACGTGCCCGGCAGGACAGCGGGGACATCGCTCAGCGGGGACAACAGCCGCGGGAGCCCCGCCGGCACGTCGCCTGGCTCGCCAAAGGGGGAGCGGGGCTCCTCTCCTCCGACGTGCAAAGCCCTGATTTATTTAGACTGGAACAATTTGTCGGTGGCTGTAATTTTAACTACCTCCGCGCTGAGGAGCCAATCAGGGGCCGCGCTCATCGAGGCTTTTATGAGTTCCCATAAAAGCAGCAAAATGAAAACTCAGGGGCCCTTAAAATATACTCCACGGGTTTGTGCCGTGCAATTGGAGGCTTTTATGACTCCTGTCAGGGCTTTTATGACCCTGTAAAACTGTGCAGCATCCTAGCCTGCGATGAAAAGTGGCCTCAGATGTCTTAAAAGCCTAAATGCTCCTGTACATTTACAAGACCTGTTGGTACAACGCGGGGAAGCCCTGGGGGACGCCGCCCCGGCTCAGCTCTGCCGCGGCTGGTGCTGGGTGCTGCCGAGGAGCAGCACCGCGCAGGACGCTCGTCTTCCCTTGAAAAGCCAAAAAAAAAAAAAAAACCCCGAGTTTTCCTAAAATATCAGGAAAAACAAGCAGCTGCCCTCCCGCCAGGGGGAGGGGGAGGGCGGCGGGAGAGATGCGCTGCCCAGCAATGAGCTCGCCGGCTCCGCAAAAATGCCATTTGCACGCAGCCGGGATGCGAACCTAGCCAATCTCCAGAATAAGTGAGTTTGATGGCATCGCGCTCTCATTTCCCAACACAAACACCGCTTGATTTAGCAGAAGCAGCAGGGTTTTGTCCCCCACCTCCCCACCCCCCCTCACCTCCTTAAATGAAGCCAACACTTTAAGATTAGGGATGCTGCGGGAAAGCAGAAAGAAAACCCGTCAGGCAGGCGGTGACAAAGGGGCATTAATAAACTGTACAAGGTACAAAATGCCAAATAGAAATGGGGGGAAAAAAGGAATGAAGAGCAACAAGGATAATACAAGAGCCAGGGATGCAGCCAGAGGTTGCAGGATGCTTAGGTTTGGTGCTGTGAGCCAGGGCAGCAGCACATCGGGTCACTAAGGCACGGAATTGCAGCAAATGGTGCAAATAAAACCGGTAGCACATCGCAGAGGGCATTAACAAAACACATGCCTGATCCCATCAAAAAATAAGCCATCTCCCTATGCTCTCCTGAGCAAGAAAATACGCCACGGTCTCCTAAAATAAGAAGAGTTGCTTCATGCATGAGAAAAACGCTGGTATATCAGCAGAGAAAAACTTGCAGTCTTTCTACACGCCACGTCTAAATCTGTGTTTTATCGCTCCGAAGAAGGCGAGTGAGGAAACCCGTCCCCGGCGGGGTCCCGCGTGCGGCGGCGGCTTCGCAGCATTTCTCAGCGAACTGCAAACCCAAAATGACTAGGCTAGCAAAACCGTCTGGCTCCAAAACGGATTTGGGAAAACCATGACCAACGTGCAAACAAATAACCCGCCCAAACTCACAGAGCTGAAACTGGGTGAATTTGTAACCCGGTAAGAGTTTGTTTGTTTTTTTTTTTTTCCTGGAACTCCAGTGACAATATCTACAGCGCTTTCCCGCTGGGTGACGGCGGGGATCAGCGCTATGACTGCTGAACCAACCGCCTCTCTCCCCAAACTTTGCTTTTTTTCAATAAATAGCTTTTAATCCAAGCTCGGATGGGGGAAATCAGGTGCTGATGGATATATGCTGCCAAAGAACAAACCCAAGTTCTGACGGGTATCTCGGAACCTGCCGTCGCCGCCTCCCGCCACCGCTGCGTCAGCCCTGCAGCTTTAGCGCGGGGCAGAAAGGTGCAGAGAGGTATTAATCCCACTAAATGAGGGCCGAAAGCAAAACGCCAACAGGATCGGTAAGACGCCAGACTTGCCAAAATGCTGCGATCCGCCCGTAAGCGCTCCTAAGCAACTTTGCACACCCAGCAAAAACCAAATCCTACGGCCAAGCCTGCGCTTCGCGTGCGAGTTATTGGCTATTAACATTCAGAGCCAACACATGCAAAATCAGGGCAAAGTGAAAAAAAAAAAAAAAAAGAGAGAAATTGTCTTTATTTTCCCTTCCTTCTCCCCTCTCTCCCCCCCCCTTCTTATTTTTTTTTTTTTTTTTTAGGAACAGAGCATGGATGTGGAAAATAGCCTATTGAGCCCACTTCCCCGCCTCAGAGGAGCTGCAAATGTGATCCTTTGCTAGCTCAGACAAAATCTGCCATGCTACATTAGGCTTGATAGCAAATTTGCTACTTGCAAGCTTTTATCAAAACTGTATATCTAAAAAATCTTAATAATACGGAGCTTTTGGTTGGCCTTCCCGGCTGCCTCCTCCCACCCCCTCCGCATCCCTCTCCCCGCCGGGCACGCGGGGCTCTGCTCGGAACCAATTCCCAATTTGGAGCTCAGCATTTTTAAGGGCACGCGAGAAAGCGGAGCGTGCCGAGGAGGGGAGAAATCGGCCGCATCTCCACGGTTGAAATTTATTCCGGTGGCAGAGACGCCCGAACAAGGCCCGTACGCTTCCTCCATCCCCACTCGTGACCTATTTCGAGGACTTACAAGTTCATTTCGGAACGAACAAGGCATCCACGGTCAGCGGAACAAACGTAACACGGCCTTCGAGGGCTCTACAGCCAGGTTCCTCAGCGGCTGTTAAGGTGCAAGGGCCGGTCAAAGATTTATTTTATTTTATTTTATTTTCCTGGAATTGCTCAGACAGAACTGTCTTTTCTCCTCAGACACTGTCTGATGTTTAACAAAGGCTCTGCATATGCCGGAGCCCCAGTCTCATGGGGCTGCTGTAATAGCCAGTCCCTTCTACCCAGCCACCTATTTTAATGAAATTTATAGAAATTTAATATCTCTGAGACCTCTTTCCTTCTGTCAAATTGGGTAGAAATTGGCCAAAGGGCTCAAGAACTACAGAGGGGAAGGAGTGGGTACGGCAGAGAGACGGGGACGGCGTGATTGCATAGTCTCCTCTCTGGAAGGATCCAAACTGAAAATCAATATCTTTTTCTTTTGTCTCCACTGTTTCGTATTTTGAGTTTGTTTTTTTGGGGGTATTTTTGAGGGCATTTTTTACAGAGCAAAATCTGCCCTTAGGAAAAAAAAAAAAAAAAAAAAAAAAGATGCTCCCATAGAAAATTTTCTATGCCAAACGCACGATGGGAAGCTTTCAACCAGCATCGCTCGGAGCCACAGGACAGGCTTTGAGAAGGGGACACCGCCACTCGTGTCCCCTCTCTCCTCAACGCTCAGTACCCGGCGTTTGCCCCAGTCCCGTCCCCGCAGCGATTGAAACTACGAGACGGGATGGAAGAGCAGAGAAGGTTTTGTGCCTAAAAGAACCCATAGAGAGCCCCTACACATGGGTCCAGTTGGAGGACCAGCTCCTCGAACTGGAAGAGGACACTTCAGCTCCCCAAACCTCTCTGCAAAACACTTTCATCCGCAGTGAAAAAGCTCGTTTAGCCTCAAAACCAGGAGAAAACGAGGGAAAACTTTGGTGGAGCTGTTTAAACCGCTGTTCCAGGTTCGTCTCAAGCCGCAGGCGCTACATTTCGAGCCAGATTGGCCGCTTTTTTTTTTTTGGTTTCTGGTGCGAATTCTATCACCCAGCAACTGCCTGAGCCAGCTGGGATCTGAGGGGTTTCCTTGAATTATATTAGAGGGATAATCTCCGCGCCCTGGCTCGGGAAGCAGGGAGGGGGGTTCTTAACTCCATTACCGAAGTCGATAGAGCAGATGGACGCAAAGCTTTCTAGGAAAGATGGACGCTCTGCCGATGTCCGTGAGCTGCGCGGGGGCAAAGGCGGCAGAAGCCAGCCGAGATCGCTGCGAGGGACCGCTGACACGCCGAGGACCCCGCTTCATGCTTACTGCCAGTCTGTTCAAGCTTTAGCGAAGGACAAAGCCTTCCCCCCGCCCCTGCACGGAGCGCCAGGCTCTTGCCAAGTGCAACAATATCTGGATTTTGTAGCTTGCCCGGTTCCAGCAGGCCAAATCCTCAAATAATACTTCAGGATATTCTCCGAGGCTGTTGGGCTCTCGATGCGGAAAGCCGCCGCCGGAGCTTGCTTAACGCTTCCCGTCCGAAGGGCGACCGGCGCTTTGGCAAGCTCAGCCGAAACGAAGCTTTCAAAGGGTGGCTAATGAGATTCCTGCCGCTCCTTTCGGCCCCTGCAGAAATCTCCGATTTAGGGTGAGACCTTGTGGACCGGAGCATTTATTATTTGGTTTTTTTTGGTTCTCCTTACAGTCGTAAGGAGGGAGAGGTCCCGAGGGTCTCTTTATTCTGCTACACAGGGCTGTTGGTTTGGTTGTTTTGTTTTTTTTTTTCCAGGGATGCAAATGCCCAAATCCGCCCACCCTGATGCTCTCCTCGCCACAGAAATGGCAAAGTTGCCAGTACCTCCTTCCACTTTTCAAATCGATAACTACGCGTGAAGCTGTCTACCCTCTCCCAGACAAGTTACTGAGATGAGTATTTGTGCCACATAAACGATCCTACTCCTCCGCTGACTGATTAGTTACTATGCAGGATCCTCTCTATTTCCATTAGGAAGGGAACGCGACGACAGAAGCATGTATTTCTTTGGATTAATCTCGCATTTTGTCATCTTTCTTTTAAAGCAAGCGAAGAACCGATCCGCAAACGCACCGCCCCCTCCTGGGAAAGGGGATGGGGCGCATTTACTGGAGCCAATTCCCAAACTCCAGAGGGAAAGCGGCTCGCCCCAAAAAGCATTTCCTCGCACCGTCCCTTCTTGGCTCCTTCAAGCAACGCCTCCCGGGTTGTCCCCTCGCGCTCTGCCCTCCGTCCCCCAGCCAGGCTCGGCACGCCGCATCCCAACGCGGCGGCGCTCACGGCCACGCTCCTCCGGAACCACTGATTCCCTGGAGCACAGCAACCCAGATAAGACCTTTATCGGCCCTTTCTCTTCTGCAACAGGGAGAACAACGGGGCGAAATTCAAAGAGGATGGAGTCGGACTTCATAAACAAGGGCTGATTACCCACTTCACGAACCGCGGCGGCTCCCCCCGCCTCTCCGTTTTCCCCGGGGTCGGCTCAGAGAAGGGATGCTCAGACGGGGAGAGAGCACTCCTGCTTCCTCCTCCCCCTTTTCCCAGCCCAAGCCACAACTCTACTTCGGCCGCGGAGGCTCCCCAAACCTGTGGCTCCCCTCCTGGAGATCCTAGGTGTCACGCAGGCATCTCAACCACCGCCTTTCCAAACCGAAACCCCGGCAGGGAAGGGAAATCTCGGGGGGATGACGCCCCTTGGCCGCGCGAAGAGCATCTCCCAATATTTCCCGGCCCTTCTGTGCCGCTCTGCGTGTGCCAAAGGCAGCAACGGACGCGGCGTGGCACAGACCTGCGCGTCACGTCCGAGTCTGGCTTGGAAATGAATGGTTTCTTCTATTTCCCCCCCCGCCACCATGAGGAGAAAGGAGCGCACACCCGCACAGACACACGCACGCAAAAAAAAAAAAAAAAAATAATCAATAAGTCGTCGGATCTCGGGGAACAACTCTTTTAATTACAGCTCTCCCCCGAGCCGGACGCGGGGCAGGGCGTGCGGGCTGGCAACGAGACGGGGAAGGAGAGTCCCTGGGGATGTAACGGGGACCGGCGGTGATGCTGGAGGCAGAAGGGAGGAAAATTACCCACTTTCCCCCCAGTCCCACCTGGGGACTGCCCAGATCTGATCCTCCTTGGCCGCACAGCGGCCGGCCAGCGCGGCCTCTCCTTACCCTGGTGTGAACCTCCAACTAGACAGCCCCGCGCTTGCTATTTATCACAAAAGGACTTAATCCGAAGAACCTTTTGCTGCCGGCGTTATCCATCGCGTTTATCTGCTGATCTCTCCCCATCTCATCTCGCATTCAGCGCAGCCTCCCCTGAGCTGCAGCTGGTTTGTGAGCAGCAGGCGTAAATCCTGATTTAATACCTGGGAATGGGGCGGGGGGGGGGGGGGGGAGAGAAGAGCAGTGCCCTTTTCGGGGGGAGGTACCGCCGGGGCGATGCCTTTGCAATGGGCATCGGGATGCTGCCGGCCCCGTCCAGCGTCTCCAGGCAAACCAGCAGCCCGAGCCGCTTGATCCCCCTAAAAACCTCGCCAGAAGGCAGGCAGGCAGGCGAGATCTTCGCCCCAAGTCTCAGCCGGTTCCCCCCTCCCTCCTCCCTCTCGCTCCTTCTTTAACTCCGCTTCCGAGCGCTGAGTTACTATCAAGGAAGGTTTAATAGGGTCCTGGATTTTAAAGCCACTGGCAACACAGTCTGGGCCTTTTATGGTTAGTAATGAATAAAAGAACCCAAATCACCTTTTTTTTTTTTTTTTTCCCCTCTCTCTTAACAGTCTCTGCCTACAAATTAAAGGCATTGTGCTTCTCCCTCTGCCCTGCTCCTTTTGTCTTCCTCTAACGCCACCCGAGCCCATGCGGCACTAGTCCGAGACCTGCGGTGCCCTGCTTCCCAATGCCTTTTTTTTTTTTTTTTTTAACATTTTGCCATATTTCCCCTTTCCCATTCTTCTCATTATTCCATCTCACTCCATCTCTTCTCCTCCCTATCCTTTCCCCTCTTCCCCCCTCCCCCCCAAGCTTGTCACGGGGATAATGACATTTCGGAGCCATTCTGCAGAATGAAGCCCTTGACTGCTTTCCATAGGGCTGGCAACCAGCCCTTCACGGTACAAAAAGCCAAAATTGCTACTATCTTGTCACCGATTCTGGTTATTTTTAGCACTCTTCCCCCTTAAAGCCCCAGCTCCCCGAATCATGTGATTACAACAAGAATCTTATCTCCCATCTAAAAAAGTTTCATGCCCTCACAGCTGCCGAGAAGTGCTGGGAAAGATGAGTCAGACTTTCAAAAACACACAGCAAGGCTCAGCTTAAGTGCATCTTGCCGAAACCGTAACTCCGGGGGCACCTACCCCCGCTTATTAAATGTTCCTAATTTTTAATTCGATGCTGGAGAGAATTAGCCAGCCAAACACCGTCAGGTGGCTTCGGAAGTCTCCGTTACCTCACTTAATTAAGACAGCACAGAAGATCTTCATATCCTTTGGGTGAAGCACTGGCTCTGTTGGACATTTCTTCATTAGCTTCACCAGAAATAAGATTTCAAAACTTGGCATTTACCACAGCAGAAGAATGAAGAAATCAACGCGAAGACAAACCCTTTTGGTAACCGCAAGTGGATTTCAAGGCAAAAGCGACTCTCTTATCTTCACATTTATCTTTATCCCATTGATAAAGCGCTACCCAAGTCCGGCAGCTATCTGATGGCACGCTAACGGCTCTATTTGTAGCGATAGCCCCTCTCTCTCCCTCCTCACCAGCAGATTCCGTATGACAGGAACCTTCCACGACCTTTTCTTCCACTTTCCCCCCCGCCCTGGACTTATTCTGCATGTGGAAATGGCCAATCTCAGTCAGCCCTGAATAGCGCCCGGATCCCGGTAAAATGGGAACTATATGATTATACTAGACAAGCCAAGAAGGAAAAGGACAAGAAGAGGAAAAAGATGAACCGCCTGATCTTCATCTCATCTCCCTACGAGCCCCTGCCTCCCTCTCTCATATTTACCCTTCTCACACGTGCTTACAATTTTTCCTCTGTAAAGCACGGGGAGATGCACCGAACGACACGGAATACATAAGTACACATTTTACCATTCGACTGCTATTTATTATTAATAATAGGAATGTTAACTCTGCCCTTGTAGGCACCTCTATGAGGGAAATAGTGTTTGTAAATGTCAATAAGGAGTTTCCCAGAACGCCCAGGCATCTAAAGCAGCCGTGCTCCTTCCCCGCGCAGTTAGAAGGGGGCACATCCCAGTTTTTGTCCCCTCTGGTCCTCAGGCCTTTCCTCTGGATTTATTTTTTTTTTTTTTCGCATGGAGGATATAGCTGGGTAGATACTTCTTTCACACCCCCCCAAACTTCTTGTGTTGACAAGACCAATCTCCTCAGATGAGCCCCCAAATATTTTTTTCCCAACCTTGGTGACCTCGTCCACTTAATGCTCCTTCCAAAATAACTCCGAGCGAAGCAGTTTGATTTAAACGCGCAAGAATTGAGTGTTTGTCCCCCCCTCATTTCAAATGACACACTCAAAAATAAAAAGCCACTTTTGCCTTAATTTTCCATGCTTTCCATTTCCCCCAAATAACTTGAGAGCTCTGGTATGAATGGGGGAAATGATTTCAGATGGCCTCAAAAGGCATTATTACTTCTTCAGTGGAAATGCATGTGGAATTTGTTCTGGCTGCCACGAGGAGAGAGATCCCACATCCGACTGACTACAAAGGCCGATCTATGTAGGACATAAACACTTCAGGGAAATCAGAGCAGCACAAGGGCTTCCTCCAAACTCCATCTGGCTCATGGGGACAGCACCATGGCCACCAAAGCCCCCGTGGCAGCTCCTGGTGGAGGGGACACTTTAGGTCCCCCTCTTTTGGGACCAAGACCTCTTTGCACACACCCCCCCACCCCCCCCCAGGATTTTGGATGCGTTACCTGGGCTCCACAAAGATTCACCTTCCAGCATAAGGATTTGTTGAAATGTTGCTGCCTGCCAGAATATGGTTGTACTAAAGGACAGCTGATGCCTGACATTTATCTTCATGACTGAAGACTGTAGACCACAGAACATGAGAGGCAGAGTTAGTTATCTTCTCCTTACCCGTGATTGACAGTAAATGTCAGGAAAGATTAGTTATTCTGTATCATATACATGCCACGCATGTTTTTAATTCTCCTACTGCTCCAGCACTATTTTCAGTCGCAGTTGTAATAAATCAAATGTACTTGCTCTGCGAGAAGAAGAGACTCTGCAATCGGAGCAGACCTGCTGGTCGCCCACCGTACCTCCTTCACCTGTCCTCAGCCCAGGCAGGGAGTTCCCTGCTCTGTCCTATTCTGACCTCGATACCTTAACTTCACTGAAAACTGTAATTAAATCCATTGGCTATTTGTGCATCACCTTCCCCCGTGACCAATCCAACAGCACAAGCTGATATACAAGTGAGCTGCTCTCCCCATCGGTGAGATGCAGCCACCTCCGGGGTGAAAGTCACGGTATTTAACAACCTGATGCCACCTGCACAGCAATTAAGGGCAGCCAACAAAAAGGTACAAAGGAAGAATTTAGAAAAGAAAAACTGGAAGACGCTAAAAGTAACACCTTTGCCAGCAGAAATTAAAAAAAAAAAAAAAAAAGAAGTATCTGGAACACGGTAAGCAGTCAAAAACTTTGGGTTTACTCTTGTCTAAATGATGGGGCATATTGCAGCAGTGGGACGTACCCACCACGCTCACGAGAACAACAAACCCAACGCGCGCCATGGCCAACGCGCATTAACGTACGGTTTTAAATCACAGCCGCCAGCTTTGCGATTGAGCTAATTACAGCTTGGGCGCAAGATACAGCAAGCTCTGCCGCAGCCGCCCCGAAACTCCCCTGGTCTTCTGATGCGCTCAGATCACCCTGTGACACGGAGGAACTGGGAAGGCCTCCATCTCGCCTACCCCAAGGTAGGTGCCAAGTCGCCTGTGCCCGAGCAAACAGCTTTCATTTCCTCTACTGTCCAAGAAGGGCACCTCTAAACCGCCCCCGCTACCCTTTGAAGGACAAGCTGCTCGCTCCTCAACAATCCCCGCAGAGGCTGATTCCACGGCTAAGTTTTATAGGGCTGAAGTAGGTGAGATTAACCTCATCATAAACCACCAAGATGCCTCTCTCCGATCAGCAATTCCCCTCTGCGCACGGAACAGCTTCTTAAAAGACCTTGCGTTAAGCCAGCCCTCCCTTGTAAAAAAAAAAAAAAGCCATTTAGTTGAAATCTCCCCGGCCAGCTCTAATCACGGCAAAATGGTGACAAGTACCGCAGATGGAGCTGTGCCACCGGCAACGAAACCCTCTTTGTCAGCAGGACGGGGTGACCGCGAGGGCGCTAGGTTTAGATGATGTTTCCCCAGGGTGGATCAGCAGGCGGCGGGAGGGGAAGGCGCGCCAAGCCTAGGCTGCAGTCCTTCCCGACCATAACTAGGAGCTGCAGGAACAGAAACAAACTCCACGAGAGCTGGAGAAGCAACAGGAAAGGTTAACGTTGTCCTGACCCGCTGTCTGTCTTGTTAAAATGGATTTCAACGTGTAAGACAGAGCACGAGTCATTTCCGAGCACATCACAGCTCCGCATTTGCCTATACAAATTCAGGCTCTTACCAGGACGACGTGTCAACGAAAGACAAGAAATGTGGTCAGCCGAGACTATCTCCTGCTGGTGCGCCCGTGTGTATCGCACAGGCTCAATCTGAGGAGGAGGAGGAGGGGCTGAAAGGAAGACCCTCACCCTCATCGCATCCCGAAAGGCGCCGGACTGACTGTCCTCGGGAATCAAGTCCTATCTCTAGTCAAGGAGTAACGAACGCAAGCGACGCGACATCTCGACCCTCTGCACCGTGCTGCCCGGTCTCCTCTGTTGGAATCGCCCTGCCTTGCACGGCCTTTGCTATTCTCCTTTTTTTGGGGTCCAGGCCAAGCTGCCCCTTGCTGCACCCAGCCGACCGATCCCAAACCAAAACTTCGGGGCCATTTGGAAACCAACTCCGACTTTTGGCCAAGGTAGTTACCATCTTTGCTTCGTGTCATCCCGCACGCCTCCTCTCCTCTGCGTCGGCGCTGGTGTTTGCAGACAGCCCGGCAGGCTGTCTAGGGGAAGGCATGGAGAAGACTGCAATATCTCCGGGGGGGCACCGGGTCCCTTCCTAATGGCTTTCATGTCTTCCTGTATCTTTAAATAATTGAAATCTCTTTGTTGCTAAGTACAGGCAAGCAAGAGGGCACTAAAAGTTGTAAGCCTCTCTGGGGAGAGCAAGGCCAGGAAATCTACACAACTCACAAGATGTCCTGCCACCAAAGTACCTTGTCTCCCGAAACGAGACCGACTACGCCGCTCCCCCGAGCGGCTCGCCTTAGCGGCTGCTCTCTCAGGACGCTTGTCGCTACTACGGCAAAGGCGTCCTCCTTTATTCATAACAGCGTTTTCAAATCTAGTGTAGAAAAAAAAAAAAAAAAATCATTTCAGAGTAGAGCGCGATGTCTACAAAGTGCTCCTCCAGAGAGAAGCGGCAGCGGGGTGGCCCGAGGAGTAGCCCGCCAACCCCAGACAAGCAGGGCACGCAGCTACAGGCGGCTGCGTTACCCTGCCCAGCGCAGACACAGCAACGGAGAGGTGCTTTTACATCTTCCCGCCCCGTGAACTCCCCAAGAAGAGAGAAGACCTAAACCGGTCTGTTTTCTCCCCGTACATCAGCGAGGCGGGCGACTCCTCTACAACTGCCAGGGGTCGGGATGTTGCGACCAGAATGCCGCCAGTCAGAGCAGCAGCACAGGGCGACGACGTTATCTGAAGACAGCAGAACGCTCTTCAAGACCCTTAATGAGCCCAAAACGGTGAGCGCGTATTCCCCGCGTCACAGAGTAAGAAGCTGAGCACCAGAGAGGTGCACCCGAGGGTCTTGGAGGAATGACCCCAGACAACTGTCCTTTGCGGCGACCACCGATTCCCACTTCTGATAACTAAATCCCTCTGCATCACACCTGATGTAAATAACCATCCATTTATAACTCATTGTAATTACCTGCCTATTTCTGTGTCCCGCCTTCGCAAGGTAGTCTCTCTGCAATTATAGTTAATTGCCTTGATTGCTACTGCATATTTCAAGAAAGTTCCGAAAAAAATACATGAGAGGATAGTCTACCGAGAAGCCATACGGGGACCAGCACAGAAAGAGTTAATATTTGATTTACTTTTCATTCCTGCCACCAGAGTAAGCCCTAAGCGTGCGAAAGCCCCACCGGAACCGCACACACACATCTTGACCATTTCTGTAGCAGCCCATGAAACTTTCTTTGAAAGAAAAAAATAAAAAAAAGTCCTAAGAAGCTGCCGAAACACTCCCTGGAAACGCTCTTGGCATCACGGTGGTAGCGGCAGGTTTACATCCCATTACCTACAGCAACTCTAGATATTCTTTAACCTGTAATTGACTCCTCCTCGGCCAGGCTCTATATTTCCCGGGGCGGCGAGCTACATTGGACTATTGATTTGTAAAGCAAGCAAGCTCCCCAGCCTGGGCACTGCCCAGGGATGCTGCAACGCTCCCCCCTGCTCTGCTGTGGCACTTGAGCGCAGGCTTTGATGCAGGACCGAATGGCATCCTCAGCTCTGAGCGCCACCACGAGCCGCCGGTGTCCTCAGTTGCCCTCCATCCATCCTCCGCTGTCCCCCCCTGCCCACGTCTCCCCTTGCCCAGCTCCCGGAGCTGCTCCCACGGCATTGACCAAGGCCGGCCGCTTCTCAACGGGGAAGGTCCAGCAGAGCAAAGGCTCCCACCCAACCACAAAACCTCAGCTCGGCTTCCTCCTGAAGGGACATCAATTACTCGGGGCTGTCAGGATGATAAGGCGGCCCGGCCTCCACAATGAGGAGGATATTCAGGCTAATAACTTCCCATTAAGCTCCTCGGAGCTGGATGGTTTCCATGCTTTTCTGCAGAGCTGCTGCCAGGGCTTGTTTGCTCCCCTTGCCCAGCTAACTCTTGAAGGGATATGGCTTGAGGCGCTGCTGTAAAATAAGCCGTCTACCACCAGCCCTGCCTGGAAATCCTTGGCAGAGCTGGACAGAGAAACCACAGCCCCGGGGGGTTTTCGGCTCCGATGCCAGGTGAGCCTTCCTCCCTCCAGAGGAGGATGACAGCGTTCAACGCAGAAGATTTAAAGCGAATCGAAAAAAAAAACCAAAAAGACAAGGAAGAAGCCTCTTATCCATCGCTCCTGACCAAATCATTGCACGCGAGCGCGTTGCCACCGCGCTGAAGGTGGCAGCCAGGCGAGGACAGCCGGGACGCCACCTTTCACCCTTTCCCCCCCTGACATTTGCTAACCATCGCCACCAACCGAGAGGCAAATCCGAAGCATTCCCGGGTTCAGGGCTAGTTTACGGCACCGAGCTGAATATCCACATTGGCATCCTCTTCCACTTCTTCAACACATCCTGCACCTCCTGCCCACCCTTCCCAGCAGCTTCTCCCCTCCCAGGGCTACCACCACCGCGCCAGGGCACGCACCGGGATGGGAATGAGCCCTTCCCTCAAGCCACGGCTCAGGGGACTATCCCAAAGCACTCCGGGTCCTACGTTTCTCAAAAGTGCTAAACAGGGCTGGACTTGGAGGGGGGGGGGGGTTACCTTTACCCTCATAAAATTTGCTTGAGAAAAAAAGATTTCCGATCCATTAATGCTTCATAAAAATTTTACAAGGTTTCTGCTAAAGGAAGGAAAACAAACAGAGATGGTGTGGGCATCCCGGCACTCTTTATATCAAACATTATTTCTCTAATGCACTTTTTTTTCTTTCTTTTTTTTTTTTTTTTTTACAGTACCAATCAGGAAAGCAATCAAGCGTGAAGCCCACAGCTCCCACTGCCTCCATTTCCAGCATCTGAATTTTTCCCAGCTCAGGACATGCAATCCCAGTGCTCCCATCAGCCCCATGGCTGGCTACAACAGCGTGGCCCGCCAAAGTCGCTGGAGCGGCTGCGAGGGCGAGAGGAACAACAAAACCCCCCACCCAGAGAGCCGAGGACACGGCACCCTGACAAGGATCCCGATATCCGGGAGAGATGCTTTGATGGAGTTCATTAACTTTACTGCAGCAGCATCCCAAACCGGAGCGGGGTCAATGCATGGCGTGATCGGGGACTGGGAGCATCTTTCAGGCACGTGGGGATGGGTGAGGGAGTGAGGAAGCTCCCGTCCTTCCCTAATAAAGGCAGGAGCCTTTACGCCCGCCAGCATTAACAACTCCTTCATTAATAACCGGAGCCTGGGCTGCTTTTCCAGCAGGGGAGGGCGCAGCGCGGCAGGGCGAGCAACAAGAGGTTTGCCATTAAATCAGCAGCTGAGGTCTAGTCTAGGCAGAGACATTTGGAAACCGAGTACCCGAGTCAGCTCGAGACCCATCTAATAACTCTGGGAAAATGTCAAAGGTATTTCTGCAGTATTCACTGTCCAAAAAGGCCCGATAAACTTTTTCTTTTTTTTTTTTTAACCCACTTGTTTGTGCGTTCCTTTGTTTTTCTGAGACTTTCCCCTTTCGCTGCAGAAAAGTTCCGCTGCAAACGCACACCGTTCCCCAAATCAGGCTTCTTCATAAACTGTATATTAAAAACCAACCCCCCAAAGAAAACTCCGCAACTGAATACAAAACACAGTTATTGAAGAGCTGCACAGTGACAGCTAGCGAAGAGAAACAAGAACACCCAAAGTAAAAGGGGAGGGGGGGGAAGTAAATAAACAAAACACCGAGCAAAATATTCTGCTGAGAATCCGGGAGACATTAAAAATCTAACATCAAATGTATATATATAAAATATACATAAGCTTCATAAATCTGCATCATATCTAGATACACAACGTTAAATATGTATTATTTATTTCGCAAAACTTTAATTTAAGAGGTCCATTTCCAACCATAAGCGGTTTTTGCCCTCTTCTACCTGCCACAGATCCCGAGAAAGGAAAAAGTTTGTTGGTTTTTGTTTTTTTTTTTCCCCCCTGAAAGAACCGCGCAGAGCTCTGGGATAACTCCCGGGGGCCGGGAAGGATGCAGGCAAAGCTGGTGACGCAGCATCTCGGTGACCTCCGCAGCGAGCGCCTGCCTCTTGCTGCCCCAAGGCAGAGAGGAACAAACCCCTTCGGAATGGAGCCCCTTTAGCAGAGCAGCACCCCGTTTCCCTGCTAACGGCCCCCCAGACCTCGCTCCGTACCCCGCTAATTCCCAGCCCGGCTGTGCTGCTCCATCCCTAAGGCAGCGAAAGCGTAAGAACTGCTGAATAAAAAAACAGAAGAGGCCGTTTGTCCTCTCCATCTTCCCCCTATGGCTGTTTCACCGGGGACATCTAAGCTGGTTAAATAAATAGGGGGCCTCCCAAAACATAGATCCACCCTGGGGATAAGTCAGATTAGGGAGAGCGTCATATGCACCTCTGCTCCGCTCCCAAACCCCTCTACATCTCCCAGGCTGCCGCCGGAGCCGCTGAGCATCAGAGAAGGGCAGCGGGGGGAGAAAAACGCACAAGCCTAAGAGAAAAAAAAAAAAAAAAAAAAAAAATTAGCAATAAAGCCTTTGCTGCCTGCATCCCTCGCTCCGGAGAGGCCGGGAGGCTGGTTAATGGATGTCAGTTCTGTTTCCATTGAAGAAAACAAAAATCGATGCCAGCCTCTCAGGCAGGCAGGGCACAGCCACGGCCCCCGCGCTGCCTCGCCTTTTCGGCAGGCAGCGCCCCAGCCAGAAAAGGAGTTTGCGCCGGCGGTGCCCAACACGCGAGGCAGAACCCAGCAGCCCTACGGGCTCCTACAGGGGCAGGGGAAAGCGGAGCATCCTTAACCTCCCCCTCAACGCTGCCTCTTTGCCTGCAGATGTTCACTCCTATGGATTCCTGCAGCGACGGCTGTGCCGGGGTGGGAAGATCCTCCGCTCAAACTGCCACGTTGGCAGAGGCCCCGTTGCAGATGCGATTATAAAGATAAAATTCTTCTCCGACCATTTTTGGGTTGGTGGGATCTTTTGCCTTTTTTGGGGTTTGGGTTTGTTGGTTTTTTTTTTGTTTGTTTCATTTTCTTTTCTTTTTTCTCCTGTGGTTTTGCCACACTGACACAAAACAGCTCTTCGCTGGCAGAAGGGACTCGCTCTGGGTGGTCTCCATCGCCCCGGAGTCTGATTTTTCCCTTACTGCGAAGGCGTTGCAGCCTCTCAGGCAGAAAAGATGCAGCTCGGACATTTCGTTAGCACTAAAAAGAATACTAATGAACTTGCAGGTTTGCTGGGCGAGGTACCTAATGACAAGCCACACGCAGAATTGCTTAGCTAGAAGGAAGCTAGAGGGATGAGGCGCAAATGGACTCAGGGTCCAAAGAAATCACCAAAACCCCCCGTTTCTTCTCGGTGAAGCATCAGGTGCGCTCCTGCTGCTTGACCCCCATGCCTGGTGTTGATACCATGCCCTGATCAATGTTAGATATTTCCTATTTTGATCCCATGGCTTCCTCTAAACACTTAGGTTGGGATTTATCGCCTCGTCATGCAAGCTAGCCATTTGGACCCCGTTTTATAGCAAACGGAGAGAAAAAGGCACTGCTAGGACACAATCTGTCTGACCTATTTTAGACATCTGCCTTAGACTGGGATGAATTGCACCCTAAAAAGGCCCATTGCTCTCCAAGCGACTACAAAGGGGGACTAGACAACATGCTCAGATGTAGACATCCATCATCTCAGACACCTGCAGTTACATGAGCAAGTATCCCAGATTGCTCGTGCTTTTCTGGGCTCCTACAGAAACGCTAATGGCTCGAGAGCAACCCAGCCTTTGCTTTTTCTCTCTTCCAACAGATGCATTTCATCTCCCCTTAGCCTGTGGCTGGTCATCTGCGTCCCCCCCCGACGCCAATGACAAGAGATGCGACTCTGGGAGATGAACTCCTCTCTCTTTCCAAGACCTGCTTACATCAGGCATCTAATTTCTGGATGCCCAAAGCTCAGACTGACCTGACTGGGAACAGCTTGGTTTTAACGCACGGTCCCAGGTGAAGCGGTGGGCGAGGTGAGCACGTTGAGCTCTGCCTGCCGCCGCCGCTGCGCAGCCATGGCGCTGACAGACGCTCAACAGCGGGAACGCCTGGCGGGTGCAGGAGGACCTGGTTATGACTCCATCCACGCAAAGGGCACGGCGCGAGGCCTCTCCGCAGGTGTCTTGCTGCCCGTGGTCCCTCCTTGGCCGTTTCACATGGGCAATCCCACCCAGCTCAGGATTTCGCAGTTGGGAGGACCGCATCCAGCCAGCGCCGGAGGGCAGCTCTCGGACGAAAGCAACCAGCGCTCCCAAAGCCTAACATCTTGCTCAGGCTAAGAAATACCGTGCTGGGAGACGCAAAACCAGAGATGGGCACTGGAGAAGGTCTACAGGAGGCACGTCCCAGCGCGTCGAGCAGAGGGCTCAACCCGTTCAGACTGGCCTGGGGAAGATGGTGAGCCGGGACGACCCCTGCGTGCTTGACCTTCTTACCCTCCCCTTTTCTTTCCTCCAGCGAGGGAAGCTCGCTACGACCTGGCCGAGCTTCAAGCTGGCTCCTGCAGCCACCGCTGTGCCAGGGATGTCACATTCCACCTCCAAGCAAAGACCACATCCCAACGCTTGCCAGAGGAGTTCTTCAGCAAACCGCTGCCCGAAAGTACAGCTGCAGCACCTCAGCGTAAGGGGCAGCGGCTCGGGAAAGGGTGAAGGGGGCTCCTTTCGGACAGAAAGCCACATGATACGAGAAAGAAAAAAAAAAAAGAAGGCAGCACGTTCTACCCAAGAAAGTCCATCTCCGCGGAGGAGCTTTCTACAGCACCAAAATACAGACCCAAGTCTAATATCTCTCGCGCGTGGGAAAGGCTGGATGTGGAGCCCACCTCCCCAGCTGCCTTGTTTCTGAATAACATACCCTGATGTATTTTTAGCCCTGATTCCTACTGGAATGAGCTTGTGCAACCGTGCTCTTTGCCTGCGTGCCTCTGTCTAGCAATCTTCCCCAATAATTTGTGGAGCCTTCGGCCAATTTTAACTAAATTTGACAGAGGAACAGATGGCTCAAAGACATTAAGTACCTGCAAGCCTAGTACGGATAGGCAGCCAGGTACAGGAGAGGGACTCTGCGAGTGCCCCACGGAGGGAAAGGCCACATAAAAATGAGATTGATCCTCATCTGAACCTCAGAGAATCTGCACAGCACAAAGCCTTTCCAAACGTCCCCGCCGCAGGCGGCAAGTCATTTACTCCTACTTGGACCAAAATGAAGGAAACTTTTAAGAAACCCAGCTTTATCGGCTTCCGCGCCAGTCAGAGGATGGATTTTTGCATATGAAAGCAGAGCCTGCGTGACAACTTAGACGGAGGAGGAAAACCAACAAGGGAAGGAAAGTCAAGTTGCCGCCGGCACCAAGGAACTGCTGGAAATCTGGCGCCAAACCCAAACCTTCTCGCATCTACCCCAGGGCCTCGCAGCCCGCAGCCGGGGCGAGGGGATGGCTCAGAGGCCGAATTTGGGGGGCTCCATGGAGGGAGATTTCTGGCACCAAGGGAGGGCAGGCAGCACGTCGCGCTCTGCACCAGTAATAGAGCTGCTCATCTATTTCCCATCCATGTGTCTATTTAATGAGGGAAGACGGCTTTTTAATAAATAAAACCTTTCACTAAAAATAGCTGCACGGTCATCTATAATCCCCTGAAAACTTAAGAGGGCCCAAAGTCGAGACGCAGAGCAATAGTTAGCGGTATGTGTGTGTGTGGGGGGGGGGGTTGGTGCCGAAATAAGGCAGCCAGCCCCAACTCTTTTACAGCAAAAAATAAAAAATACGCGTAACGCCTTCTGCGCACACCTGCGAACGCCTCACCCTCGCGGCACCAAAAGAATGTCAAAACCATTCTGCGAACTAATTAATACTCCCCAAATTCCCAAAGCTTAGGCAAGTGCTATTGTTCCTATTACAACACGGGGACGGGGAGGGGGGAGAGAGGCAAAGAGCAGCAAAAATGACTTCATCTGAAAGGGCGAGCTGGTGGTACAGCCAGGATCGGAGGCTGCAGCGGCCCCCCCGTGCCCTGCCTGAGCCAAAAACGGGGAGGGATTAGGCGCCGAGCCACGGAGCCACCTCCCCTTTCCGTGTCTACCAGCACCATCTCCCCTTTCCTCCAAGTAAAACAGATTTGTCCACAAAATCAGCTCCGGGTGGCGCAGCCTCGCCCAGCAGGTACAGATGGGCTCGCTGATCAAGATGAATCATTTGGCACGTTAAAACGACCTGGGCGCAACCGCAGAAGGGGCTCCTTGCTCACAGACTCCTCCACGGCCGGGGCATGGGGGGAGGAGAACCCAGAGGAGCCTCCAAAATCCGGAGGAGCCCCACATCTGGCCCCTCCGGGCTCGTCTCCCCCCTCCCCAGGGCGGTCTGGCTTGTTTGCGGTACCGAAGCCCCCCTCCTCGCTCTCAGACAAGGTTAATAGGGTAGAGAGAGAGCATCTGTTTATGAGAAGGTTATCAAGTGAAAGGCAGTAACGCAGCCTCCAAACCAGCTTTTCATAGCCTCTTACTTATTATTTAATTTGGCTCCAGTACGTGAAATTAGGCTAATGGCTGTTAAGTGGTTAAGGCACGCACATTGTCCATCTGCCGAGAAGGCTCCGGGCCGTTGTTCTGTTTCAAAGGCTAAGGAGGAAAAATAATATGAGAGTTGCATGCTGTTAGTTTGAGAGCTCATAAATGCATTTTCTCCCTCTTTCCCCCGCTTTTTTATTTCTTTTATCTCCAGTGCTTCGCCTGTTGCAGCATTAGGAACTTCTGGAAAGCGAGTTACTGCTTTTTTTTTTTTTTTTTTTGTGTCATTGCTGTTGTGCTTTTCTTCTTTGCTTTATTTTTTTTTTTTTTTTTAACTGAAGGGAAGGGTGAGCCAGCCGGTTTCAGCAATGCCACAGCGCCCAGCTGTCGCAGGCTTCCGATTCGGGCAAGCAAAGTGCAGCATCCTCCACCCGGTATCAGCCGCCTTACGAACGAAACCCCGAGCTTTTGTCTCCCCTCCCTGACACCAGGATCGGCATGCCTGTCTCCATCAACACAACAACATCTTCGCGGTTTTCCTTACACGCAATCTGGAGCGCCCAAGCCCTCCCCACCTGGACTCCTGGCCGCATTTAATGAGCAGCTCCACACATACCACGGAGGACGCGTGGTTTCCTACACATTTGAGTCTGAAATGACGCAAGCTCAGGCTGGAGCTCCCTCTTCCCTCGAGTCTTGCATATGGGCAATGCCCACGCGGATCCTCGGCTGTCTCGTGCAAGACTTGAGCTCGTTCTGTCATTATTTCAGAGGACTAACGAGGTCTCTCGACGTCTACCTGCCTATTTTCATGGAAGCTGTAAGAAAGGTAACTCCCGACCCTCTGTAAAACCTGACTGAAATCAGCCAGCTGATTCACAAAAGTTAGCAGAAATGGCGAAGGGGAAAAAGGACCCGTAGAGAAAGAGAAATCACCTGCACCTCGCTTCCACAAATTCACAAAGAAGCTCTGAACGACAACTGGGCAAGTGACCCAGACAGAGGTTGGGCTAAACTGCATGCAAAGCCCGGCCAAAAATCCTTACAAGATCCCACAGATATCAAAAACCACCTCTACAGTGACACTTTCTATCCCTTTGTCCTCAGACGCAGTTTGCGAGCTCTGCCTCACCCACAGAAGGACAACGCTTCACTGCCGGCTAAAGCTATCGCGTGGCTGGACGTGGTTTGATTAAGAGAGCGTAGACATGGAAAGATCATGGAGTAATCAATACACTGTAGGGGGGGGACACCACCCAGGGGGACCTGGGCAGGCTGCAGAGGTGGGCCCATGCGACCCTCATGAAGTTCAACCAGGCCAAGTAGAAGGTCCTGCATGTGGGTCAGGGCAATGCCAAGCACACATCCAGGCTGGGCGGAGAATGGCTGGAGAGCCGCCCTGAAGAGAAGGACCTGGGGGTGCTCATGGATGAGAAGCTCACCGTGAGCCGGTGATGTGCGATTGCAGCCCAGAAGGCCACCGGCACCCTGGGCTGCATCCCCCGCAGCGTGGCCAGCAGGGCCAGGGGGGGATTGTGCCCCTCTGCTGCGCTCTGCTCTGGGGAGACCCCCCCACAGTGCTGCCTCCAGCTCGGGGGGTCCCCACAGCAGAAGGACACGGAGCTGTCGGAGCGGGGCCAGAGGAGGCCCCGGAGATGCTGGGAGGGCTGGAGCCCCTCTGCTGGGAGGACAGGCTGGGAGAGGTGGGGGGGGTCAGCCTGGAGAAGAGAAGGCTCTGGGGAGACCTCAGAGCCCCTTCCAGTGCCTAAAGGGGCTCCAGGAGAGCTGGGGAGGGACTCTGGATCAGGGAGGGGAGCCGTGGGACGAGGGGGAATGATTTTACACTGGAAGAGGAGAGATTTAGATGAGATATTAGGAGGAAATTCTTCCCTGTGCGGGCGGTGAGCCCCTGGGGCAGGGTGCCCCGAGCAGCTGTGGCTGCCCCATCCCTGGAGGTGGTCAGGGCCAGGTTGGACGGGGCTGGGAGCAACCTGGGCTGGGGGGAGGTGGCCCTTCCCGGGGCAGGGGGTGGAACGGGATGGTCTTCAAGGTCCCTTCCAACCCAAACCATTCCATGACTCAACTTAGGGAAGCCGTGACTGCTACCAGAGCAGCACCACTGCTTGGGACCTCCGTGGCATCAGCAACACGGCCGTAGAGAGGGGAAGGTACCAGCAACGATGCCCATGCCCAAAAGCCGCGGCTGCCGGGGAGCAGCCCTGCCTGCCATGGGGGGTCCCCACAAACTGGAGCCCACATCAGGAGAGAACCCGCTTTCCTGGAGAGCAGCCCCAGGGGGGGGGGGACAGTCTCCGAGGAGGTGCTCTGCAGGCAGGAAAGGGGCCCTTCAGCTGCGGCAAATAAAAACAACAGCCAAAGCCCAGCTCTCTAAGTGAGAGCCGAGCCGCCTCCGAGCCAGAAGGGTTATTTATGGGGACGCGAGGAAGGAGAAGGCAGCTGAAGAGCATTTCTCATTTCCCTCCATTACTGCAACAACCCCACTTGAAATCCAACTTTATTTCTTCCTTCTCAAGCCAGGAAAAAAAAAAAAAGTAAATAAATAAATAAAAACGCTGCAAACCAAGTCCACCTTCTCTCCCTTGTTAACCTCCTGATTTTGCCGGAGGTTAGCGGGGCTGTTTCAGACGCACAGCAGGAGAAACAAGCAGCGGTCGGCACCACCCAGAGAAAAGATTAGAGCATTTGCTAAGGGGCTCGTCCCCAAAACGGCCCCCACCGCTGCTTTGCCAGGGGACCGCTTTTCCTGGGTACGGCTGGGGTACCTAGGCTCGCTCTGTCCCTCTCTCCCATGGGTATCTGCACGAATTACTCTCCCCCTGTACTATATCTCCGTTCATCAGCCGTGCACAAAGTATATAAATATATATATACGCACCCAAAATTGGTCTCTGTGCGCGACGATGGGTGGTGTGTGCAGAACGCAAGGATGCTCGGGGCTGGTTAGTTATAACACTCAAACCCCCCAAATTACCACCCATCCATTCATTTTGATACTTATCTCCTTGCTTCCCACCGAACCGAACCCAAAAACGCACTCTCCAGACTTTTGGGTTTTTTTTTTGGGGGGGGGGGGGGGGGGGGGGGGAAGAGGCGAGGAAAAAGGAAATTAAGCTGAGGCGGAGTGCCGATGGCGCTGCCTGACGCGAGAATAAAGCGGCTGTGCGTTGGCATCACCACCAAAGCGAGATGCTCAGCCCGTGTCCTGCAGCTCTGCACCTGCTCGCGCTGAGCAATCAGCGCACGGCACACGGAGCCGCCGGGGATCACGGCGAGGAGAGCGGGATTGGCGGAAAACTTGCCCGGATTTGGCCGAGCGGTGCGGAAAACTTTCGCTGGTACAGCAATCTCCGTCGGTGGGGGGGAGTGAGCTTCTGCAATATATATTTTTTATTTTTTTTTTTTTATTTTTTTTATGCTGGCAAAACCCCTGCCTTGACACATTTATGCCTGCGTGTCTGTACTGTTGCCAGCCCGGCTTATTCCCCTCGCAGGTTGGTAGGAGCTATTAAGCGATCCTAGCAGAAGTCTGACACCGGGAGAGTTTTTGTGTGAATAGCATATCCAGGCAAATCTGCAGGATAGAGAACATCTAAAAATCAGGTTAAGGGATAAATACCGGCAAGCCCTGACTGGAGAAAAAGAAAGCGTGTTCATTCAAACGCCCACACAAACTGGAGGATCGCTACGCTTTTCCCCCCCCCGAAATGATGCCGAACCAGGTCGGCGGTGATTGAGCCACCTGGAAGACCAGAAGAAGGAGGCGACTGCCAAGCTGAAGGACTCCTGTGAACCTTGCCAGGGTTTTTTTTGTTGGTGTTTTTTTTTTTTTTTTTTTTTTAACAGACCCTCCAAACCTGCAGCTGGAGCGTGGGGGGGTTCCATCTGGATTTTGGGGGGAAAGCTGGCAGGGCAGGGCTCGTGGGAAGCCTCCTTCGAGGAGTCCTTAGCGCTACCAGGCTGCCAGGGAGCATACGCGAGGCAGGGAAGCTTTACAGCGCTTTTGCTTCTGATCATCAGTGTTTTGAAGGGTTTTCTTGGCCTTGGTCGCCAGCGGATTTGGCAAGAGGTTTCCCAAGCGCTGAGCTGGCGGTTGTGGGAAAGAGGGTGGCTTTATCCAAGACATCAAAAATCTGGGGGAGACGGCTTTGAACTACAGCTGACGGGGGAGAAACGCGAAAGGAAACGTCCTCGTGGGCACAGCAGCTGCTTCGGAGGCAGCGGGGAAAATTCGTAGAGACGAGAAGTGAGCTCGGCGGAGAGTTTTTTCCCCAGGCTGCAGGATCCCAGCTTGGAAGGAGAAGGGAGGAGGGCAGGCTCCATCTTTTTTCCTCCGCTTGCTTTAAGAAAAGGAAGCTTTGACCCCCTCCCGCACCTCCCAGGGGGACGGTGAAGAAGCAGGAGATGCTCAGAGAGCCTGCAGCCTCGCTGGGGGGACGGGAAAATGCTCGGCCCCTGCTGGGATGCGCAGCCCCGGCCGCTAAGGGGAGTGATGGATGAGAGGGAGGGAGAGGAGGAGAACGCTGCGTCTTAAGGCTTTGCAGCAGCAAATGGCCTCGGCGATTAAAACTGAGTGGGCAGTTGTGTATCACTCTGGATTTTCTGCCTGTTTCATCACTAGCAGTGACTCAGGAATATTCTTCATCGCCCTCAAGCGAGGATATGATCATTTTCTGCCACTTGAGATGAAGCTAATTTTACAGCGGCTTAGAGAGAGAGATGTCATGTGCTGATGTCTACACTGCCTGTATCACACATCAATGCGGCACGGCAAGGCTATAGGTGCTGACTGCTGAAAAGTTATACCACCTGAGACCGGGAGAGAAACACCGTGGGCCAGGGGAGGGTCGTTTGGAGCGGCAAAGGCCCCTGAAAGAGGAGAGGAGAAAAGCAGTACAGGCTCGAGACTTCCCAGCGAGGAGAAAGCCAACAGCATCCCCTCTCCAGACAGGTTCGTTAGGAGGAGAAGCATCCAGACTGCCTGAAGGTTTTGAATATGCTCCTAATAGGACAAGCGTGCTGAGCAAGGCTGACGGGCTCAAAGGACAGATCTCTCTGCTCAAAGCCAACCCAGTCCCGGAGAGAGCGAATCTGCCGAAACCGAAGCCTGATGCACGAGGAGCCCACGCTCCAAAGTGAAAAGCATTTGGGGTGCCAGTGCCAGATTGCTCCCTCGGCGCATCAAAGCCCGGGTCTGGCCGAGCTCCCCATCTCATCCTACCTCTGCCTCCCGCGGGGCTGGGACGAGATGGCAGAGGAACCGGTGCCACCACCGGCGCCGCAGCTGGACCGCCCGGGATCCTGGCTGGGAACCCACCAGCCCTCCGGCCACGTTCAGCTGGGTTTTCTTGCTCGCTGAGCGGGGCCGTTTATTCCTTTTCGAGATGCAAAAGCCACCTTCGCACCGGGCCCTGGCAATGCCTCGCTGGGCTCCCCGCGCGAAGCCACGGTCTCCCAGCCACCGGCCGGCGTGCGATTCCTTGACAGCCCTGGCTTCAGGAGCTAACTGGCAGCGGTAGCTGCATTTGCAGGGGAAACGGAGCGGTACTGCCAGCTTTTAGTGACAAAAGGAGTGTTTATAACAGGCGCGGTGACAGCTGTCCGAATGCCACATTTATTTACAAAACGTTAGTTAAATTACTGACAGTTGGTGCTGCAAAGGGAAGCTGAGAGGAAGAGCTGACATCTCCCCGCCGCACTAATACGGCAGCCCCACGCCGCCTCTCCGCACGCCGCAGGCTTTCAGCCTCCCTTTCTGCCGCCGGCTGCGAACCCCCTTGTGCTCAGGACACGGCTCCGCACCTCCCCTTCCCGCTCAACCCCCCCGGGCATCGTGCTGCAACTCCCACCGGCCCCGGAGGGTCAGTCCCAGCAGAGTGGGTGAAGTTCCTTCTATGCGACGCGTTGCCATCAAGCGTTCAGTCTTTTCTAGAACCACAGAATGGTTAGAGTTGGAAGGGACCTTAAAGATCATCCAGTTCCACCCCCTGCCCCGGGCAGGGCCACCTCCCCCCAGCCCAGGTTGCTCCCAGCCCCGTCCAACCCGGCCTTGAGCACCTCCAGGGATGGGGCAGCCACAGCTGCTCAGGTCAACTTGTTCCAGTGCCTCACCCACCCTCACAGTGACAAATTTCTTCCTGATACCTACTCTAAATCTCGCCTCTTCCAGTTTAAAACCGTTCCCCTTCATCTTCTCGAGGAAGGACCAAGAGGATATTTATCACCCTGTGATCTCTTCAGACCTTGGCTGTCTGTTCTGACTACTCAGGGCAGTGCCACTTGAATGGATGGAGGTCACCAAGTGGACCTCCGAATGGCCAGAAATGTCTGGCACTCTGGTTTCAGACTCGCAGAGGTGTCCGAGGTGAAGGGCCCCGCCACGTCTTGCTACACAATGTCAACAGTCTGCGTGCTGCTGGCTTTAAACCAGCGAGGAAATTGGAGCTGCCGTCCTCCACGAGCCAAGGACGGCCGGGGAAATTTAGGAGACCCAGCTGACGCGCACCAGGGAAGTCATCCCCCCCCGACCAACCACCTCCACGACAAAGCAATAAAGATGGGATTTTGACCTTCTGACCACGTCCCACCCTGCCGCAGAGCACAAGCGGCTGGAGAGGGGAGAAGCTTGCTTTAATTTCCCGAGTACACAGGTCAGGGCTAACGGACACCTTTTGCTCCTCGTGCTTGTAGAGGACTAAATCACATCACTTCAGACACGCACACCATCGGGGCACCTCCAACCCGCTCCCTCCCAGCGCTGCCACGTTCTGCCCCGGCTCTCGCACTGCGGGAGTTTGCTGAACAAAGAGGGTCGCGGCGCCCGTCGGCCAGCCTGAAGTTGGGCCTTGGAAAACAGATACTCCACGTCAACTTTGGCCAATTCAAAGCAGAACGGCTCCTCTAACTAGGAGAAAGCAATAGGAAGGGTGAAGCATGACGGAAAAATTGACTCCAAAACGTAAAGCAGTTCAGAGGCGAGAAGGGAAAGATGGTTTTTCAGCGAAAGGGAAAGTCTGTCTATCCGGAAATCCTTCCTTTCTGAGACTGAACGACATCAAAATCGTGCTATTTCCTATAAGACACTTTAAAACCCAAAATCTTGCTTCAGCTTAATCAGAGCATTTCCCATAAAATTTGACAAGATGCTTCAATGAACTCATGTACTGAGATTAAAGAAAGAAATACCATTTTTCCAACCAAACCCAAATCTGCCCTTTTTCCCAACAAGGAAACTCTAAACTAAGTATTTGCCAGTCAAGGCAGGCAAGTAAGAAATGGATTTTTTTTTATTAAGAAGATGATCTGTTTCGGAAATAAAAATCTGAATTTCCTAATGTAACAAAGTCTACAAGTCGGAATTTTTTAAATATAAGCATGAGAGGCAGGAGCTCGCCTCGCTCCCACTGAACTGCAATGCCGGATAAGCAGCAAACCTTCAGAGACTCGGAAAACGCTGGCTCACGTCTTCGCCTAGGTCACTCTTCCTTTGAACTCACCAAGAGTTTTGTACTGGACCGTAAGAGAGGAACAGGGATGGAAGATAATAAAGATTATCCTGGAATAAAGCCCTACATCTGTCTTTTACCGAATTTGGAGGACTTAAGGGTAAGAACCCAAATATGCCTTCAAATATGAGCGCTGTGCCTATCCGTCGGTCCAAACCGTCTTGAGATTTGGAAGCGGCTCTGAACCTGGCGCTGCCCTGCTCTTCTTTCCCCCCTTTGAGAATTGGCTCTTCTCGACAGCTTTCTGTCACGCTTCTTATTAGAGATGTGTAAGAAACGTACGTCTGAAAAACACACCGGGTTTTGCTGTACAGAGGATGTGAAGCTGGGAAAATAATGATCCCACCGTAAAAAAAAAAAAAAGAAAAGAAAAGAAAAGAAAAGAAAAAAAAATACAGACTCAAAAATCCAAAGTAATGACTGTTTGGATCATGTCCGGGGCTCTGCATGTGTCTGATAAAACAGACGCAGGTGTCAGAGCCATTTATGGCTGCGGGCGCAGAGCCGGTCAAAATCTCCCATCTCTGGGAAAAAAAAAAAAAAAAAACCCAACAAAAAAAAAACCAAAAAAACCCAACTGTGATATTTCACCAGCTGCTCATGTTGGAAGGTGGTTTTATTCCTTATTTACTCTGTCCTCATTGACATGCAGAGCTGGACTCGCACGTCTCCTGTTTGACCCTTGGTGTCCTTCCCTATTCAGCACTCTTCCCGAAGGTGTCCCCACCTTCAGGCCAGGCTCAGCTCTCCAGACCTCGGCTCCATCTCACTGACACTGGTTTTTCCAGGGCAGAATCCAGCTGCCAAGTCAAGTTTGCCTTCAGCCTTTCCCTACCTGCTCACCTGCTCTTCTGCCTCCTGACTTTGCATATAAACTAACGACCGCTTCCCAGCGCGACTGCTGGTGGCGAGAGCCGACGCCGCTCGCCGCCGGCGGAAGACTCCTTATTTAAAGCAAGATTTTTAATATACTAATGATTAAGGCGCGTTTGGCATTTCAGCAGACGCTGCAGCATCCAGACGGCCAAGCCCGAGTCTCCGACTTGGCTCCTCCACTGCTTTGCACCTCCGAAAAGTTAAACCTAAGGAGAGCAGAAGGTATTTCCGTTCGCTTTGCGAAGGTGCTGCGCGCAAGAACCAGCAACCCCTTTCCCTGAGGGGAGGGCGTTCTGCATCGCTACTCCCGGCGCAGCCCGCGAACCGTCCGCATATTGTAGAGAGGCTGAAACGCCGTCTTCCAACCTGATCCGCAGTCCATTACAGTTAGGATAAAGACCTGCGGCGACATTAATGAGCACTGGATCAGCCCCTTTTGTCAGCATAAATCTCTCTCTCGCATTGGTGGGATTGCGTGTTCCCATTTGCTTGTTTGTTTGGCTCTCCATTCTCATTACAATTTCTATTAGCCCATTCTCCCGCTGATGCGGTTGTAGATTAGCTCCTTCCCGATTTTCCCCTTTCCTCCTGCGGGAAAATAAGGGTCTCTGAGCTCAAACTGGGGGGTTTAGGGGGGCCTGGGAGGAGGAAAGAACAACTCTGCGAGACCAAGAGGAGGATTTTCCCAACAGCGTAGCTTGGAGTACCTCCGGTGATGCCAGCAGAAGAGACAATGATTTTAGGCAAGCTGAAGAAGACCCACATCCCCGACCCACCTCTCGTTAACGCAGGCAGGGAGCTGCCCGTTCCCAACGCGTAATGCCAAGCGGCAGCGTGCTCGGTGCCCAAACGGCTCTGCCAAGGCGGAGATGGGCAGCACGGAGATGGCACATCAGGGTGGCCAAGAGCTAGAGATGAGGCCAGTTGCCATCCCTTGGACCGGCACCCACAGGCGCAGTACCACAACCGCACACCATATACCCCTGCCATGACAACTCCCCGGCACCTCCAAATTAAAAATGCTCTCGGTAGCCTCTTCAACCTCCAAGCAAGGGCAGGACAGCGGTGGACATCTGTGGCGCCCCTCCAGTAGGATGCTCTTAGTGTTTTCCTTACGGAGGGACGCATCCTGCCACAAAAAAAAAAAAGACTGCAATGCAAGCAGATGACTCACGGAGCCAGAGAAAGGAAGCGCCGCAATCACTGCGCACGAATATATACATTTATAGGACCTAGGAGGGCACCTAACGTCACGGGAGGAGTGGAGAACAGGGCTAAGATCTGAACCTCCATTTCATAACCCCGGCTTCGCGATTAGAAGTGCCACCCTCCACTGGCCACCTCCGTCACCCTCGAGGCTGCTCTGACCTCCCTTCCTCCTCGCTTTTCTTCCTCCCCAGCAGCCCTCCCCACCCCAGAGGAGCAGGGTACAAGTCTGTTTGACTTCAATCTTTCCGGAGCTGGTAGACCGGAGATGTTTAACCCGGTGATAGAGGTGACAGCTCCAGAAAAGCATGTTTGTCCCCTAGGAGACCCCAGCCCAGACAGCTCCAGTGAACCAGAGGCAGCAGCTCTACCAGGAGAGCTATAAAGGGAAACCCTCCCCTGGCACAGCAATCAGGAGCTTGTCTCATCTCAGATGGAAATTGCACTCAGGAAAAAAAAAAAAAAAAAAAAAAAAAAAAAATCCATGCATATGACAATCTTTTTTCCCCCACTTTAAGCTGATTCCATCTCCGAGATGGGAGAGAGGTGGCGAAGATTTGCTGACATGTCACTTTAGCAATAAACTCCTCTTTCAAAAAACATGCCGTCGCAAGCAAAGCAATCGACTCGCAAGCTACAAACAGCCGCGAGCATCGCACGTGGGCAGCGCTCGGGGCTTCTGATGGAGGGTCTCCAGGAACATGGGAAGAAAACCCTGGCCAGAAAGGAGGACGCGGCAATGATGGGAGGAAGGAGAGAGGCAGGGAAGTGGCACTGTGCACCGACGGGAATAGAAACTCAAGTCCTAACCCTCAGTACTGCTCACGATTCCTGAGTAAGGGCACGGGCGCAGGAGAAGATGCTCTCCTTAATATTGGAGGGGTCACCACAGCCCTGAATCCATTCCCTAACCCTCAGGAGCAAAAAGGAGAGAGGTTTGAAGGAGGTGAGCGTGCTGGATATTGAAGGAGTCGAGAGAATTCGCTCCATCCTCACCCCGTGCCCACAGGACCGCCGGGGGCTCGTCCCACCCAAGCCCAAGCTCTCAGGAATCCTTCACTGCTCAGTAATCAAGAAAAGCAAAGTAATTACACCTCGGCTTCCGCAGCCTGTAACCCAAGCTACATCCCTGTGGGTCTGGGCTCGGGAAGAGGGCACGGAAGCAACCAGGAGCTTCAGGCTCTGCTGGGTCAGACTCGGAAATAAATAATTATAGCAGGATGAAAAACACCAGGTATTGGGCTTGGACACCATCAGACCAGGGTGAATATTTCCCAGGAGGAGCCGAGCCCTGGGGAGGGAGGTGCACGCTGTGACGAGGAGTTTGGCGGTTGTGCAAGGATGGGGCGTTGGACGGGTCAGGCTGGAGATGGGAGCGCTGGGAACGAGCAGCACATCACTCCGGGCGTCCTCAGCGGTGCCGGCGCGTGGGAAAAGGGCAGGACACGGCATCACTCCCCGGCTGGGGCTATCGCGGCTCCCAGCACCAGCCGAGGCGGGAGCGGCAGAGCCTCGAGCAAAACGGGCGCAGAGCTGTGCGGCTACCAAAGGAGATTTGGCAACCACAGCCGGACCCTTTGCAAGAACCCTTTCGTGCCCTGCCTGGCTCTCCGGGTTTGCTGCGGGAGCCGAGCGCCTGGCGGCACCCCACGAGCCCCCCACCGCTCAGCCCTGAGGCCACGGGGATGGGCAGAGCCGCATTCTCAGGGACAGAGAGCCCCGGAGCGGGTTTCCCCCGTGGCAGGCTCTCTACACTCACCGCCTGCAAACCGCAACAGGCAGCTGCCCAAAACCTCAGCGGAGAATCGCCATGGCTCAAGCCCCGGCAGGAGCGGCCCTGCCTCGGCACGGGGGGAGACGCACAGCCTCCCCCAGGACCCAAGCGAAACACTCCGCCCTCGGAGACCGGCCCTATTTTTCACATTACACAATAAGAATACAAAAAAGCAAATTCCCGTGGATAAAGGGGGGGGGAAGATGGGGCGAGCAAACAGTCACAGAAAACAGACCCATTTCGGAGCAATATTCTTTTCTGCTTAGCAAACAAGCACTTTCTGTTTGCATCCGTCAAACAAACATGCTTGATTTTGTTTTGTTTCGCGGCCAAGTTATCATTTCTCCAAAATTATTTCAAGAGCACAACATGAGCAAAAAATCAATTTGCCAAACAGGCTTTGCCATCTCCGTGGCAAAGCGCGCGGTCCTTTTCAGAGCCTGAGTGGAAACCACGGGAAACATCAGGGTTAAAAAGAGATTGAAAAAAAAAAAAAAAAAAAAAAAAAAGCTTTGACTCACATTAAACTCAGATTTGGCTTTTAGCGTTAGAATCCCAGGGGGAACAAATAAAGGTATGGCACGAGCCTGCCAAGGAAACCAGAGGAGGAAGAAGTGGCCCTCACCCTACAGCCGGATCTGCTCGCCATCTGGCCGGTGAGTTGGGGGTGACACCATGCAAGCGCCTGTACGTGCCGATGGGATCGTCAGAGCCTCGCCGCGGAAAGCGCTGACTGACGCCAATTAAAGCGAAATCCTAATCAAGCCGTTTGTCTCGGTGCTGCGAGAGCTGCTCCAAAGGTCTCAGCAACGCCTGGACTCGGTTCAAGCGCTGCGTCAAAGTTCAGGACGGGTCTTCTCCAGCACCAACCGCTTGCTGCTGGCGAGGGCAGATGCTGTCGGGAGGGGATGGAGACCATCCTCATCCTCACCACGTGGCCGTGGGAGATCCAGCTCTGACCTTGGCGCACACGCACACCCTGGGGGTAACGGCGAGAGCAGGAGCAGCCCCAGCTTGGGGACCACCAATAAGAATGCCAAGCTGTTGGCCCCAACACCCACAAACACTTTTTTCCTATTCCTGCGGGTTTTGCTGCAGCCCGGAGTAAATCCTGTCCCTCCTGCCCCAGACGGCAGCTCTACCCCGAGGTCTAAACTTAGATTTAAAGTTAATACAGTGATCTGAAGTGCTGGTACCAAAGCAAGACGCAATTGTACCCTCCAGCAGACGTCACGAGGCAGGAGGAGATATCTGAACTTCTCTGGTGACTCTGGTCCTCTGAACATCTCCGGGAACCCTGGTCCTCACCCGACTCCTCCCGGTAGATTTACAGTAGCCGCGGAGCAAAGCCCGTGTCCTTCGCAATGGGGGGGGGTCTCCTCGTCGCAGCCATCAATCCAGCTGCTTTAACCGGCGCTGCTCGGAGGGGTGGCGGGGACGGAGCTGGAAAGAGCCTCCTTGGCAGGGCACCGCTGCTCGACGGCAGCTTGGGGTGCCGGGCACCACCCCAGAGAAAATAACCTATTTCCAAGAGCCATGCCCTCTCTCCCTTTGCAGGGGGACAGGACTTGCCGAGCGCTTCAGAGAAGCGGCAACTTCTGCTGCTAAGTTCTCAGCTCGCTTTCGTCGGCTGGGAAAAACCAAGAAGGGACTCCCTAGAAACATCTCTTGCCTTCCAAATCCTTGGCTGCGACTCGCCGTCTTCCCACCTCACATGGAAAATGAGTGGGAAAGAGAGGAGAGCCGTTTCTTTTTCCTCGCCTGCCTGCCACCCTTGCAGGGCCGGGGCCGTGCTGGGTCCGCCGAAGCCCTGGTGAGCAGCACTGCTATTCTGAACCAGTTAACTCCTCCACAACAGGATCGATGGAGACCCACCAGGCTGGGAGGGGAGCGGGCACAGGAAGATTCACACCTTCCTTGATTTCCCCCTCTGGAAGCGTGCGGTTTTCACGTGTTCTTCTCCTCTTGGCTCCTGCCACGGCGCAGAACCTACTGGGGGATGCAGCAACGTACCACTGACAAACTGCTCCCACCTCAAACCAGAAGGAAAACGCCCCAAAACGCCACTGCAAAACACAGTCCTCCACCCCTCTAGGCTGCAAAACCAGTGCGCCAAGCCGGCGGCGGCAGCAGCAGCAAGACATTAATTTCCAAGAGCAATGCCCACTCTAAGGGCAGGACAGCGGGAACATCACCCGCACGGTTTGCACACCCCATAGCCCACGTGCCCTCCTCCCGGGGCACACTTGTATTGATGCCGAGGAACACAGACAGCCCCTTGCCACCAGACCAGCTCCACAGCTGAACCGGGACGCGCGTACGGCAGCTCCGGGGCCATGACAAGCCGCTGCCCTCCCTCCCCAGGACCACCACCCAGGCACAGGATTTGTCCCCCCCTTCCCCACCGGGCTTCACCCGCAGAAGGAAAGCATCCCTCCTGCTGACTCACCCCGGCTTGCCTTTGTTCTCCACCGGCACCGGGGCACAGCACCGGCATGATCTGCGCCAAAAACCCTTTTTGCGGCACCTCCCGCTACGGCAACCAGCAATTCATAGACTCGCAGAACTCACCTCCTCCCAGTAAGTTTGCAGAGCACCCGCGCCCGTACCACCCTCCTATATATTTTGCTGCCCGAACCTCCAAGTAACCCAACCCCCTCCCCCCTCTTTGATACCCCCATGGCAAAATCCATCGGGATTTTTGGTGCTGGGGAGAGCCCTGCGATTCAGGAGAGGAAAGGAGCTACTTTTTTTTTTTTTTTTTTTTTTTTAAAAATCATTATTATTTTAAGCCATGCTCAGCGGGGCAAATTCCTAAGCCAGACACCCCGTCCTCCACCCTGGGCCACCCATTTCCACGCCTCTTTGCCCAGCCGTGCCATGACGCAAGACAAATCCAGAGGAATGGCCACCACACAGCTCCTGGGAACGTGCAAGGGCCGCGGGGGGGGGGGGGGGGGGGGGCGGGATGACAGACGATGAGGAGAAGCAAACAGCTGAGTTGCAGAAAACACACAGGGAGGGGATTCGCATTTCCAGGGGCCAAACCCAGCCCCGGCGGTTTACATCCTCCCACCGCTTGAAAAAGCAACCTGGCGTGAAATTCCTCCTTAGGGTTGGTTGTTTTTTGGGTTTTTTTGGGGGGTTGGTTTTTTTTTGGTTTTTTTTTTTGGTTGTTTTTGCCCTGGCTTGGCCCTGCTCCACTGGCTGGCGTAAAGCAGGAGCGCGGCTGGCCCCGCACACACCCCGCAGATGTTAGTGTCACCTACGCAACGCGCCGGCGGAGGAGAGTCGCTCCCGAGCACGTCGGAGTTGCAAAGCGCCGCTTTCCCAGCGCTGCAATGAAAAACCCGGCTTTTTATTTTTAATGTCCCCATCAAACATCCTCCGGGACGACTGCGCCCATCTGCTGCGAGGACAGGGACGGGTATCCGGGCAGAAGACGTCCCAGAAGTTACGCCGATCAAAATGACGGTTCCCTTGGCAGCCCCACGCGCCCCTCAGATTGCATCGGGGTCCTGTCGCCTGCAGCAGCGACGCCCAGCCCCACATTCCCCCCCCCCCCGCCACCACCCCAAAAGAGTTAACGCTGGCAGGGAGCAGCACCTCCCTGCCTCCGGAGCAGGGGGATTTCTAAAGAGCAAGAGGATTTTTAAGGAGCAAAAGGATTTTTAAGGAGGGCAGCATCCGTCTGCCCGGAGCCAGCTCCATCCTGCACACCCCCCCCCCTCCCAGCAGGTCTGGGCATGGGATAAAGGCACTAACCCCACACAGGCTGGGTTGGTTTGACACACACAAAGGCACCCCCGGCACTGCACCCCGGGAACAGAGCGGTGTTTACCCGCACCGAACGCAGCCAAAGTGCCCGAGCCATGACTACCGACCGCAGACGCCGAGCCCCCGCCTCGCACCGCTCTAAGGCAGGGGGCCAAGGGGGAACCGCACTCCCCTTTTTTCATCCCCCCCCGTAACTTTCCCGGAGATGCCGGGGGGGTGGGGGGAGCCTGAGCCAAAGCCCCAGCACCCGAATCTCCCTCTCGGCTCGCTGCACCGCCATCGCATCCCCCCGTGGGGAAACTGAGTCACGGCCCCGACGGCACCGGCCACCCTCCCCACGCAGCGGGACCCCCCCGGTGCCCCCCAAGGTAGAAATGCAGCCGGTCCTACCTGAGCGTGGCACTCTCCCCTTGCCGCACAGTCACGTTGTCCATAGCTTTGGGGAAGGTGGCATCTCCGCTGCGCACGGGCACTCCTGCGGGCACAAGGAAGAGCAGCCTGAGACAGAGGACGACTAGGCACCTCCAGGGCAGGGCTAAGCACCCACCGACCCCCATCCTGGCCAGCAGGGACTTTTCCAACAGGCAAAAAACACACCCGACAAGGCCACCGGGAGCGAAAAGGGGGGGGGGGGGGGGAGGAGGGAGGGGGTGCCTGCGTGTGGGGACGGGGGGGAGCAAAACCACCGGGGCGAGCGATGCGGAGCTCCACGGAGATCAGGAGAGCCCCCGGCAAGGCAGGCTGCGAGCGCTGAGCCTGCCGAGCGGCATCCGAAGGGAGTCCCCAGTATCCTTGGGTGAGGGAGGAGGACGGGAGGGCCGGGGAGGGGAGGAGGAGGAAGAGGAGGAGGAGGAGGAGAAGTGGCAAAGGTGCTGGACGCTGGGCGAGCCGGCTCTTCCCGGGAAGCAGTCCGAGGCTCACTTGGGCGAGGAGGCGCCGGGGGGAGCCGCCCGGCTGCGCCCCGCTGCCGCACGCTTGGCCCCGAGTTCGCAGCGCGGAGCAGGGGGGGGCAGTCCAAAAACCAGCGGAGAAAAAGAAAAATTAAAAAAAAAAAAACAAAAAATAAAAACCAACAACCAACAAAAACAACCACAACACCCCTGAGGCGAGCTAGACGCAAGAAGGCACAGCGGGCAAAGGCCTCCGAGGTGCCCAGCAGTTCCTCTCCTCCTCCAGCCCCGCGGTCGGGTCCCCAAAGGCGGGCTGGTCCAGGCGGGATGCAGGATGCCGGGATGCAGGATGGGGAGGTGGGGGGCGGGGGGAGGGTATTGTCCGGATGCCGGGATGCAGGACGTGAGGATGGCGGGACGGAGGGGTGCCGGAGCCCCCCCAGCAGCCCTCAGCGGCGGGAGGACGGGCGGCGGGGGCGCGGGGGGGGCGGCGGCAGCATCCCAGCCCCGCCGGCGCGGCTGGCCGGCAGCATCCCTGGGCGGCGCGCAGGCTGACTTCCCGGGGTTGTCATGGCAGCGGCTCCATCACTGACCGGCACTTTGCCTCCCGCACACCCCCAGCACCCGCAACACACACACACACACACACATACACACGGAGAGAGGCAGGCGGGGACACGCACTCCACACGCCAGACTTTAACCCCCGCCGCACCACGCTCCTCGGGGGACGGGATGGCAGGAGGACCCCCCCCCCTCCCCTTCCCCTCGCTTCCCCGGCGTGCTTACCTGCACCCGGCACCGGATTACCTCTAACAATCACCCTCCTCTACCCCCGCACCATCCCCCATGGTGCGGCAAAGCCACTATGCAGGAGGGGAAACTGAGGCACGGGACACTTCTTCCCCCCTCCCCAAAATCAGGCAGGTGGTGAGGAGGCAGGAGGACGTCCTCCTGGTCCTCTGCACCTCGCAGGCACACAGCATGAGCTTAAGTGGCGAATTCTTCCCCAGCCGCGAGGCACGGTCCCCGCGTACTTTTTATCAGCTCATAATTTAACAAATATCGCATTTGCTTATGCCGAGTAATTCCCCCTTCCCTCCGCTAGCGGCTCAACACATTGGTATTTCCAGGCACAGTTTCATGCTGGTAAAAGGTGCCGGGGAGCCATCCACGGAGCACAAAGTCCTGGAGCCACCCAGCAAGTGCAGAGCGAGCAGTCAAACCACCGCTTTCGGGGTGCTGCGCCCCTGGAAGGTCCCCCCCCTCTCCCCCCGAGCTGCGGCAGCCCAGCGTTAGGGGAAGACAGGCCTCCCCCACCTGCTGTCCCCGACGACTTCTCCGCCACGCAGGACCTTATCCAAAAGTCCTCCCTCCCTCCATTCCCCACCGCCTGCTCTGCAGCTATTACACGGCACCGATTTTTTTTTTTTCCCTTTTTTTTTTTTTTTTTTTTTTTCTTTCCCCTTCTCGAAATCGCTGCCAACCTGAGCGGGATTCAAACTGGTGACCTAGATGTGAAAGGATCCATAGCCCGTTACTAATCCCCGGAGTCTCCGAATCCCCTGTAAACTACTGCTTAATTCACTAACTGTGCTATTTAATCTCTAAAACATTATGAGCTGTGCCGGGCAGAGGAAACACTCAATCAAATAAAGCTTTATTATTATTGTGCGTGCTGATAGGTCATACGAGAAGGGGATTGCTCTGCAAGCCTCTCTATTTCCTCCTCTCCTGAAGGCTTTCTGCTCCTTGAATTTAGCGCTGGTGGGACGTGCTGCCTCAAGTCCTACTGCTCCCCAGAGGGGACCGCAGCTTTCCCCAGCTCTTGGCAGGAGGAGTTTAATCTCCGCAGCTCCCTCTGCTCCTTAGCCGGTCTGGCAGGGGAGGGGTAACCGCCTGCCTCCAGCGGCCTCTCTGGGCCCGCTAATTACACGGCAGCGGGTCTCTGAAACCGAAATGCAAGAAGCGAGACCACGGGTGGTAGGGTGCAACCCCTTGTACAGGGTAGCGGCATTGCACTGGGGCGCACAAGTCAGCAAAGAATAAAAGATGCTGCTTTTGCCGATTGCTGCAGCATCCAAGCACACACACACCCCACCCCCCCCGGCAGGATGGGGACCCCGCTGGGCTACCTAAAAACCCCCTCGTGGGCAGGACCTACGAGCCACCGCCACGTTCCTCGCGCAAGAGCTCGCTCTCTTTGTGAGGCCGCTCCTGTGGATGGGCAGGGACCATCTTCTGTGTCAGCAAAACCAAAGGGATACCAATAACCACAGCCAGTTAACCTTTTAACACAGCCCAGATTGCCAGGAGCATCTTAAATCACGAGAGGACGCACCTGCCTACGCTGAAAGCCTGCGAGGTTGGGGAAGAACATGACCCGCTGAGCGGCTGCAGCCCTTGCAAGGGCTGAATTTGGCCCGCTGTTAAGAGTTCATCAGCGCTGTTTGAAAATCCCAAGGAATTTAAATCCAATCTCGCCAGCTCCTGCATACTAAAGCCCAGCAGAATCCCATGTCTACCTCCGGCTCTCCCTCTCTTGCATACATACAATGTACATATAAATCAGCCTGTCACAGCTCGTCTCTCTTCTGACAGCTGTAATTGCTTCAGACTATAAAAATATCTATAGACAATAAACACAACGCATGAAAACAGCAAAGAGAAAACGAAATCAAGATTCCTTTAAATAATTCAGTTGCTCCAGCAGCAGAGGAGCCAGCAACTGAGTCCAGCTGTGAAGGTTCAGCAGCGAGAGAAAGAGAGCTTTGTAGCCTCCTCTGGGGATGAGAGAGTCTTTTTTTCCTTCCTTGGTTTTTGACCACAGCAGAAGAAGAGTCTGCCGTACACCGGCTCAGCCGCTCGCAAAGCGGCACCTACTCGAGCACGAAACGCAGCCTCTTGGCTTTCAGCTACTTCCCTTTCGTCCTACTTAGATAAAAGTCATTTTGGGGGGTTGTTTGGGGTTTTTTTTTTTTTTTTTTTTTTTTTTTTTCCTTTTCTTTTCTGTTGCGAGCAATAGGCAGGAGAGAAGCAGAACCAGCAAAGCCCAGGCACACTCTAGATGTTTATTTATCTCCGCATCTATCTCCTCAACCTCCTCCTTTCCAGCAAGGCTAAAGGCCCCCCTCTCCTGGCAGAGACCACAAACAGGGTAGCACAAGCAGCGCGGGCAGGGAAACAAGGGCCGGCATGGCACGGGACTGGGAATGGGAAGGATTTCCCCGTGGGAGATGGCGGGGAGGATGCCGAAACCACGGTCGGGGAAGGGGTTAGAAGGAGCGAGAGCCTGTGGGGTTCGCTTTGCAGAGGAGCATCTCCCCGGGAGCGACGGGAGAGGTGATGGAAGAAGGTTTGCAAAGCAGAGCAGAGGGCAGCGGCTGCAAAGCCCGGCAGTTTGTCAGCCAGGCAAAACCATTTTCGGCAGATATTTACTCAATTTTCTACAAAGAGATTGGACGGGGTGAAAGGCGGCAGTGCCACCTCCGTAAACATCTTCCCTCGGATCACGTGGGCCTTCTCGCCGGCCAGCTGGGGGGGGTGGTGCGTGTGTGTCATTTTAAGATTTTAAGCAAATCGGTCCCCCAAAAACACCCCCCCCAGGGAAGAAATGTGGGGTTTGGCCCGGGCCAGCATTTCCCACAGCCGGCTGCGAGAGATCCCGGTTCCTTCTGCCAGTCCTGGGAGCCTTCCAGCAACCGCTGCCCCAAACTCAGCCTTTTTTGAACAAACCCAAACCTCTCATCTGCAGATTTGAGCGGTCCCGACGGCTGATAACCAGAAGCAAAATTGCATTTAAGGTCCCTCTATCCTGTAAAACACGATTGCTGCATTATTTTTTTTTTTATTTTTTTTTTTTTTGCTTTCGCAGAAATGCCTAGCGCAATTCTAGCCTCTATTTTGCTTGTAGCTGCTTGCGGCGATGGTTAATACAGCCTCTCCCATACAACACGTGCCTATATACCTGCCTGCAAACCTATATACATACTATACTGCGCCTCCCCACAGCGAACGATTTCATTCTTGGGGAAAAAAAAAAATAAAAATTAAAAAATTACTTTCAATAAGTAGGTCATTGCAAGGCAATTTGTAGAGCCAGATTTTTCTTTTAATTCCTTTTTTCCTTTTCACGAAGCTGATAGATGGCAATCTATAACCCCAAAGTGGAAATTTATTTTTAATCTGAAATTGCCAAATATGATCAGAAACATAATTTATGCTCGAGCCGTTTTCGTCCCTTCAAAATGAAAACACGATTTCATAACCCCATTCCCACTATCGCATACCGCATTATTCTCCAGTAAGCCCAGAGTTACAAAAAAGTGCTTAATTTTCTTGGCATTAGTCAGGTGAATGACACACCACTCTGGGGGAGTGACACACCAGTCTGGGGGAGCTTTTTCCTGAATAACTGAGCCCTCAATGTCTACAACCATTCACCGCAGACACAAAGGACCTGGGCTCCCGCTCCGCTCACCACGCTGACTCATTTATCCCCTCGTTAACGGTGGCCCCAATTAAAAAACAATGATTGAGAGCCTTACTTGGCTGGAGCCACTTGGCGCCCTTCGAGCCCCAAAGGCATTCCTGCTCGGAGCGGGAGAAATTGCCCGATTGGGGACTTTTCTAGGCCAGTTTTCTGAATGCAAGCGGCATCCTCGTGGGCGCTCAGCCCTCAGCCCCTTCCACGGCAGGCGGGCAGCGCTACCAGCACCCTCTTCGCGCTGTTTAAAAACCATGCCGGGGACCCCATTAATCCCTGCTAAAGATGCCGTTAATATGTAACTGGCATTTATGTAAACTTACAGTAACCGTCCTATTAAATTCAAACGAAGTATGCTTTTGGGAGCCTTCCCCGAAAGCCATGCCGGGACCCGCTGCCCGCTCCTTGCGCCAGGCGCCTCGCCGTAAAAATAAAATAAAATAAAATAAAATAAAATAAAATAAAATAAAATAAAATAAAATAAAATAAAATAAAATAACATTTTGTTTGCCCTTTAAAAAACCTGCTGGGCTCAGGATTGTCGCTCCCTGCTCGGGGGCTGGGGATTTTCCAGCAGGAGTTAACTCCTTCCAGGGCACCCCGCTGCCGCCAAGGGGCCGGAGGACCATCCGCCCTGCTGGAGGTTGCAAAAGCCTGTCCCAAACCGGTGCTTTAAAGCCAGCAAAGCATTTACCTTCCTGCAACATCTCCAGGAGCCGCCAGCTGCCAAAATACCCCATAATAGCACCGCCGTCCCGAATACAGGCAGAGATACCCAACGGCATCCTGGAGGATGCTCTGGTGGACAACAGAGATGGGCCCGGCAGCGCTGCAGCTTGGGGGAGGGATGCACAGCGGTCCCCAGGGCCCCGCTTTTCCTTCGGGATTACTCCTTTCTCCCACGGTTCTCAGCGTCTGAGCCTTTTCCAACGCACCGTGCCTATTTACGAAGCGACGCCTGCGTATGTTCCACCCTTAAACATCTATACAGGGAGTTCAAAAAATTATCAAGGGGATACCGAGCCACATCGGCACCGTGGAAGTTACGAACTGGGCCCGATCCTTGCTACAAATCAATACTGATTTTTATATAAATCTGTTTGTTGTTGCATCGTTGTGGTCACGCCGCTGTATTAACACCCCGAAAGGCATCCTATGCCCTCGCCCTGCACGCACAGCGGAGTTTGACCAGCATGAATCAGGTGCCAGAGACAGCTGACGACGTTGGGTGAAACCATGCCATTAGCCACCTAATAGCACTTCATAAACACATGACATTAACCCAGTGCTCTACAACTCAATCCACTCTGCGTTTTAACAGGAGTAAGCACGCACGGGAAGAGCGAAAGAAGCCGAAGAGGCTGAAAAGCAAAGGCAGCCCCACCTCAGGTCCCGCCGATGATGTTTGGGACCCGAAACGTGAAAACGAGAGCTTCTCCCCCCACCCTCAACTTCTGCCCACAGCCGTAGGGCGCTTGCGAGCTCCGAGCGGGATAAGCCTTTGGAAGAGCAGCTCCAAGAGTTGCTGTCTCTTCTCCCGGGATGGCCCCAAGCCAAGCCTTCCCCAGCACCTCCTCAACTCCAAGGAGGAGCGAGAAGGTGGATGTCCCCGGCCAATGCCGGCCCCGTCACCACATTCACCCCCCCTCCACCTCACTTTCCCCAGCCAAGCCCCTTCCCTACCGGAAAGCCGCTCGGTCCAGGCAAACCAGGCGGAGCAAGCGCCGGGAAGAGGAGCAGATATCTCCATTTAGAACACGACGTTCAACATAAAAGCCGGCGATAGGGAGCAGAGAGGCTCCCAAACCCCTTCTTGTGAAACCACCGAGCGTGCTCAGGGGCTCTCCGTGAGACCCCACCCCATCCCCATGTGTTCCGCATCTCAAAATCAGACTCTCCCGCAGAGGCTGATTTGCTTTTTGCCCGCAGCTGCTTTCGGCCGGGGCGGAGGGGGGGTGTCACACACCTGCAAAGCCCGGCTGGGGAGATGCCAGCTCTCCTCTCCCGCTCCCCACCCTCGGATGCACCTCAAACCCGAACGCCTCTGCGGGCGCCCATCTTTTCCCGACCTTAAGTCTCGCCTTCCCAAGGGGCCCGGCTTGCCAAATCGCTCCCAGCGCTCCCCCGGAACCAAAGCCCGGCGCGCCGCCGTCTGCCTGTATCAATTTTAGTTTTGCCACTGGTCCTCTGACCCTCGCGGCGCGATGCATCCAAGAATAATATTAATAATAGTCATGCCATTAAGCAAGACGCTCGGTTTGAATCTGCAGATTTTGAGAAATGATCTCATAAATTTAATTCCCGGGGTACCATCTTTGAGCGTTAACAGGCACAGTCGCCTCTGAATTCTGGGAAATGAGCATAATTACATGGAGATCGACAAGGCACAAATGCCAAGAATTCTGTTAACCTTTAATACTGCAAAAAAACTCTCCCCTTGTAATTATCTCTTTCCTTTGTCTTAAATGTTACTGATGAATATTTAGCGGGATAAGCAAATAAAAGGAGGCCGAGGGGCGCGAGGAAGCGCAGAGTAACTCTGCAAACCTCGGAGCATCGCTGGGGCTCGGGGCTGGGACCCCGGGGTGACAAAACCTGACACCCCCCGTGGCGACGCGCAGCCACCGCAGCGCCGGTGGAGGGTAACTGGAGTTACGCCAACATCTGACGGCGTTCCCAGCGCTGCCGCACCGTCCACCTTCACCCAAGTGCCCCGCTGCGGGCACGGATCGGTCCCACCGCCCCCAGCGCAACCGTTTCAGGCGCCCTTTCTCCAAACCGAACTTTTTCTCGGAATAAAACTCGCCGGGTGGGTGAAAAAAACATATCACCTTTTCAAAGATATCCTCCCCAGGGTTGCAAATGGCACTGCCCTCTCGCTGCACGTTGAGCCTGATGGAAAGAAGATTTTCTCCCGGTGTGAACTGCATTAATATCTGTCACCACTCTGGCATTTCTGCCTATAATGATGAAAAATATGTGCAGAGAATGCGGGGTGCTCTCAGCATCGCCTCCCTCCCCGTGAAGCGAAATTAGAAGCAGCTGCTCCCGTTCCCATCCCCTTTACGGCCCCACAGCATTATCTCTGGAAGCTTATTACTTGGGAGACGGCGTGGGGATAACCGAGACTCACGACCTATCCATATTCAAAACGCGCCTAGCTGCAAACGGGGGCTCAGCCCTCCCCTCCCCTGAGCTGGAGACCGGTGTAAAGGTCACTCTCCTCTTTTAATGTCGCATCAGACCCACCGCTGCGCGAACACGGAAAGGGAAAAGGCGCCTCTCCCCCCGCCGGGTGAAGAAAACCCATCTCCGCCTCGGGAGGAGCGTGCCAGCACGAGGTGGCCGGGCTGTGACCACCCGCAACACCGAACGCTTTTGGACCACCACCCGGGAGCCCTGGAAGAGGTGGAGGGAGAGTCCCCCTGGCTTTGAAGGTGCCGCTTTCGGCCGCATCCCGCTGCTTGGGATGAGGAAGGAGGCAGGGAATCCCGTGCCAGGGAGGAGCGGCATTGCAGCACGTCCCTGCGCTTGCCCCAAAACGTGGCAGGGAGTGTGTGTGGGGGGACGACACACAAGAGGATACACCGTCCATCAGCGTGCCAGTCCCAGATGCCAATGCATCCCAAATTAACCATCGCTGCCCGGGCCAGCGAGTGCGCGAGCTGCTCCACCTCGGAGTCCCACCGGAGAGGTCAGAGCCGTCCGCAGAGCAAACTCTCCCTCCCAGCCCCAAAGCCAGACCTTTACAGACTCCCTCGTTCCACGGCGCACCCAAGCCCAAGCAGTGTTTGTTCACAGAGGAGCAGGGAGAAAAACGAAATAAAAGAGGTTAGCTCATTAAGCGCGACACCCGCCCCTCCCCAAGAGAGGTCTGAGGAACCGGCTTTGCCGTCGCCCAGAGGAGGAACACGTGTCAAAGCCCGGAGCCAGAGCGGCTAACAGCAGTGAGAGCTCCGAACCTCCCCCAGACAGGCGACACCACCACCAGCCCGGACCTGGGGGCCCACCAGCCCCATCCACCACCCCACCGCCGGTTCCTTCCCACCTCGGAGCACCGCAGATGTTTGCTCTCCTCCCTTCCCTCTCTCTTTTTTTACCCGCCTTCGACTGGAGTGAGCTTTCTAGTCTCCAAGCTGCTTTTATGCCCCTTTAAAAGGTTATAAAAGCTGTCTTTATATTCCAATAAAGGGATATAAAAACACCCTTTTTCGCAGTTCAATAAACGCGGTTAACTTCCCCCCCCCCCCCCTTAATACTTTTTGCCTCGGCGCTGCTGCAGGGCACGGAGGAGGACGGGGCTTCGGGCATCGCGCCGCGACGCAGGAGGCGGCGGAGCATCCCTAGGGAGAGGGAACCCAAGGCACCGAGCAGAGACAGACACCGTGACCCGAGCTGCTGCCCAAAAGGGAGAAAGATGAGGCTACAGCGAGAAACTAATCACCGGAGACCCCGCGCTGGTGGCGTTTACTCCGAAGATAACACCCAGCAGGGTTTCCCCTCTCCTGGTGAAGCTCCCTTGAACGTAAGCGATGATAAACCGCAGCCACCCCGGTCAGCATCCTTGCACGAAGTAGCCAGCAAGCCACGGCACGCGGGACCGTGCCACTTCTCCTCCTGGGTGACAAGGGACAGGTCACTTCAGCGCTCGCTGGCAGCCCCCTGGCTCTTTGCAACATCGTCCCCTCCAGAGCATCGCTGCCAGGCGTAGCGCGAAGGGACGCTGCTCCCCACCGCTGCGGCTCTAATTATTATTTACCGCCTGCGCAGCCATGCCCCGGGGCTGGCAACCCCTCTTTTCTCAAAAGCGCCTCTTTTCCTCGCAAGAGGATCTAAACCCGTCCCGCCGCCCGCCTGACAGCCTCTCCGGGCGTTCCAACACGGAGGTTTATTATTATTTTTTTGGTTGCGACAGTCCCCGGTCCTGCAAGGTGAACGCGGCTCCTACGCATCAAGCCCGCTCGCGTTTCATACAGCGCCACCGACACACCGACAGGAGGGGCGGGAGGGGGTTCGGCCACCCCACGCGGAGCGGAGAAGTGGGTTTTATGGGCGGTGATCGAGGAGGGCGCCGGGACCGGGGCTGCCGGAGGGAGAGACACGAGTCCATAAATAAGGGGTCCCGGCTACCGGGAGCCGAAATTAAAGCCCGGCGCCAAGGCAGCCAGAGCCTTTCCGGTCTGCGCCCCCTCTCCCTGACCTAATTTAGCCCTCCCCGTGGACCCTGCGATGGGGACCAAACTCTGGCCAAGGCGGGAGCGGAGGGGATGACCTCGCAACCCGTTCGCCGAGGGGCTCCTTGCCCCCCGCCACGCACCCTGCCCAGCTCGCCCCTTCACACCCCACCGGGATGCTGAGCCCTCCCCGCCGTTTATTAATCTAATTAATCTAGCTAATTGCCTTTACCGGGCTCTCTTTTGGAAGGCTGCGGGAGAACAAGGAGGGCAAAGGGAGAAGGTTGAGCATCCGGGGCTCCCCGGGGAATCCAGAAGCGTTTACATGAGAAAATCCATACTCATCTTGGCTCCGGGAGGCAGAGCTGCCCTCCCAGGCTCCTATTAGCAATTTCCAATCATCTTTTATTAGGCCCGCATCGATCTGCTGCTCATTTCGGTGGGGAACGAAGGCCTAAGAGCCTCGACCGGGTCTCAGCCGAGGAATCCCGGCGCGGAGCTGACGGTGCCGGCAGGAGAGCGGAGGGGAGAGAGGGGTTGGGATGGTGCCACGGCTTCAGCCGTGCCGGGAGCGGAGCAGGAGCAGAGCTGCCGCTTCCAAACAGCCTCGCACATCCCGCCGCGTCCTTCCCACAGCCGCTCAGCGCCTACGGCAGAGGGACCAAGGGCAGGAGGGGCTGGGGAGCTCTTCATTTAGGGAGCTCCTTCCATGCCGGGGAGGGGGATTTGCACTGTGCCCCCCTTTTAGCAGGGATTTGTGGAGCCCTGTCCCTGTCTGCTGGGAGCAGTCCCCAAATCCCAGCCCTGTAGAGCAGCTCGGGGCCAGCTATCGCCCTCGGGGAGAAACAAGGCTCCTAAACGCTACGCTTCGGTTTCCAAGCCAACATTTCCGAGTAGCTTGTGAAACACAAATCCTGTTAGGAATCATCTGAATATTTTGTTCTGATAATGCCATAACACCACCGTACGCATTAGCACATGCACCACACAGAAAGGAGTATCTGAATATCAAAACAAAGTGAGTTTACCGGGTTTTTCGCTTGGGGTGTTTGTTCTTTTTTTTTTTTTTTCTCTATTTCCTGCTGGCAAAGCCATCACCGCAAGTTATCAGTTTCCAACCGTTTGCACCACAGCTTTTCCATGCACGTCCCTGCTGTCGTCAAACCTGCTGCTCTCTGCACCCCGTGTCCTCAGATAACCCGAGATGTGCAGACACGGGTACAAAAGGACCTCACAGCCTCTGGGGAAGAGACCCCGAGCGCCAGCAAAGCAGCAAGCAGGGGGGCAGCTCTTTGAGCCCTGCAGAGGAGATGGTGGGACATGCAAACCTCCGTGTGTCTGAGCCTCAGATACAGCACTGCGCATCCAACAGCATGAACTCCATCCCAGCACCAACCTCATCCCATCACAGCATGAACCCCATCCTAAAACAGCATGAACCCCATCCCAGCACAAACCCCATCCCATCCCAGCACGAATCCCATCCCATCCCAGCACGAATCCCATCCCAGAACAAACCCCATCCCACCACGGCACCAACCTCATCCCATCACGGCATGAACCCCATCCCATCCCAGCACAAATCCCATCCCAGAACAAACCCCATCCCACCACGGCACCAACCTCATCCCATCATGGCATGAACCCCATCCCATCCCAGCACAAATCCCATCCCAGCGCAAACCCCATCCCACCATAGCACCAACCTCATCCCAGCATGGCACAAACCCCATCCCATCTCGAATCCCATCCCATCACAGCACCAACCTCATCCCATCCCAGCATGAACCCCATCCCACCACGGCACCAACCTCATCCCATCATGGCACAAACATCATCCCATCATGGCACAAACATCATCCCACCATGGCACCACCCTTCCCAGCAGACTGAGGGGGCTACACACTAAAACCCACAACTTTGTTGCGTTTAGACTTAATTTTATGTGTATATATATATATATATATTTAAAAAAAAAAGAAAAAACAAGCCTGCATTTAGAGAGCAAGAGCCACCCCAGGAAACATTAAAATGGGAGAGCCGATTCAGAGGAGAGCGGTTCGCAACTGCCTGCGGTGAGGCGGATGAAAGCCAAGGGCTGCGAAGCTTTGGATGTGCCTCACTTCAGACGGCGCGGGAGAAAATACAGACGCTCTTAAACCCTGCCCCAGATCTGCCAGCACAGAAACTTTAACTCCGCTTTGAACCAGGCAACTGAATTACCTCCCCGGGAAGCGGCCGCCTCCGGGCAGCGATGGGGAAGCGCAGCCCGGCCCTCGCCGGTGCGGCTGATGGAGGGGTCCAGCGCCCGCCCGGCGGGTGGTGGCCGAGGGGATGCTGCCGGAGTGACTGCCACCGAGGCTGCCCCACTCAGGACCCTGCAAGGGATGGGTTAAGGAGGGAGGGGGCTCTCCTGACTCCCCCTGCGTGGGGATGCGGGGGGAGCCTGCTGCTGTCACCGGGTCAACGTGGCTTTCCTTCAAAGCACACGTCGCTGACACCAGTTACAAGAACGAAATGGGCAAATGAGGTCTGAACCGGAGGGGCTGAGACAGTCCTCGTATTATTTAAGCATCCGCTGCCCATTTTTTCCCCTCTTGTTTGTTTTTTTTTTTTTTTCTGTATACCTCCAGGCAGGCAGGGAGACGAACCCTGGAATACCACGGATGCGACACCCTACAATGAACACGTCGTTTGATCCCCCCTTCTCTCCCCATCAGCGGACACCGGTGTCCCACGCCAAAACAAAGACCGAAGGACTTTTGTCCCGCGCTGAAATTGGGCCGCCAAAGCCCTTGCTGGCACCCGCCGCGCCTTTCGACTGGCATCGGCGCACAGCGAGCAAACCAAGCGGGCCAAATTCCTCCCTGGCGTAGCTTAATTAAAGTCAATGATGTTACACCAGGGAGGAACCTGGCCCGCTGTCCTGAGCCGGAGTCCACAACGATTCCAGCTGGCGACGGGCATGGCAGGCGGCTCGACGGCGGCAGGAAGGATCCCTGGCACCGGGAGCGGCGCTGGGAACCGTATTCGGCATTTGCGAGTGGGAGACAGACTCAATAAACACAGCACTAAGTTTAAAAAAAAAAAACACAACAAAAAAAACAGCTCAGTCATAAATAACAACAACCAGCGTTTCGCCTCTTCCAAATGCGACGGAGAACCGGACCAAATTGTCCTCCCAACTCCCGTGAGCGGTGGGGACATTTCATTAGCCCTATTACGCTGACGGGGAAAGAGTCACCGGGAGCTTAATAATAATAAAAATCTATTATGTTACGGCGCTCGTCATCTGTGTATCTCAACTAGCTGCAAAAAGGCAGGGAAATGGCTCTGCTCGTTGTAATGGAGCGGGGAGGGGGGGGGGGGGACGGGACAGAGACGCACGAGAGGGGTCAGCAATTACCTTCAGGTCGCTCATCAAGCCGGACGTGAAGTTTGCCGAGCGGTGCCGCTAAGCCGTGCCCGGGCTGGGCTGATGGGCTCGAAGCCACCAGCAGGACGGGTCGGACAAGATGCTGTTTCACCGCCTTTCATCGAAGGAGGTTTTCCGCCTGGCCAGAGGGACCTGCTACAGCTGGGCTCCATCCGCCCAACCCAACCCAACCCAACCCAACCGGTGCCAACAGACCCACAGGAGGTCCCACCGCATCGGTAGACGCTAACGGCACGAGGGGGGCAATTACCCAGCAATCGCGGTATGATTACGCCAGAACTACGCTTTCCACACCTGTAATTTCCACTACGCGCGTACAACTCCACGCCGAGCTCCAGAGCCGCAAATTAATTAGAGTGTAAGTGCAAAATCAGTGGTGCCACGCAACGCTAACAACACACGAGCCACGGTGACCAGAGCGCCAAAGCCACAATTGTGGGGACGCAGGTAGCCTTACAGCTGAAACGTAGAGAAATTCCAGTTAGAGGGACTAGTGGGTGGTGATGAGGTGATTCAAAAGCCTTACCAGGGTATAATTACACCGCATTCGTAAGGTAATTACAGCCCCGCTATTATATGCTACAACCCTCCATTTCACGCCTAATCCCATAAGGTAGATTCAGAGGGATAAAAGGCAGCAAGAAAAGACACTTGACGGTTGGAAAAAAAAAAAAAAAAAAAAAGAAAAAAAGATAGATGGATTGACAGGGGCAGCAAAAGGAGAGGAAGTAGGAATGGAAATGCTGCAGGCGCCCGGAGCCGTCGCGAACGCCCAGAGCAGCCCCGGAGGGACGGCAGCCCTCCCACGCTCCGGGGATTCAGCCCGGGCACGGGGGAAGAGCCGGGCTCGGTTGACTGGAATCTATCGAGGAGGTACGAGCATCCATCAAAAGCCAATCTGCTTTTGAAAAGCAGAAAAAGAGGTTACTTCGGATTAATTTTTCACTTCAGAAGCTTTATGGGCGAGTTCTGGAACTGTCAGGTTGAGACACTTCAATATTTTTGTAATGAAAAGCTCGAGCGCTGGTTCACAACGCCTCTCTGTTTGGATTGTCAGGTAATTTGTACCCAAACATTTAAATTAAAATTTTCCATTGGCTCATCTGGTTTTGGGGGAGGGGGAAAAGATTTGGAGCGTTTCTTTATTTCTCAATTCCTGAATTTTTGATCCTTCGCGCTCAGGGTTGAACGGGCCGGGGGACGGAAACCTAAAAGCCGGCGGCAGAGAGAGAGCATCCAGCTCTGGCTGAAGGGATAAGTTCACCCCTACTGCCCCTTCCCCTGTCACATCTGAGCACACTGTGGTCCTCAGAGCACCGGGCCGGTCTCCTCCGATGCCACGACGGAGGGACAAGCCATCTGCCAGCGCAGGAGGCCACCCTGCACAGGGGACAGGCTTGGGCACCCCGCTCGGGAGCAGCGGCTCCCCAACATCCCAACCCTTTCCAGAAACCATCGGTATTTTCTGGATGCTGCCAGAGCTTTCTGCCTTTCAAGTCAACGGGATTTTTGCCCACGGAACTCACTCAACCTGTCCATTTCCAAGGCTTGCCTACACCCACACCAGCCCGGGGCTCCTCCGCCACCAGGTGGGTAAATACTCAGCGGATTAACTTCCACGTGGCTCCGTCAGGTCCCCTTTGGACCTCCGGTTCTGCACAAACCTATTTAAAACTAACTCCGGCCACTCAAGGCAGCCCAGCCCCAGTGGGGCACAGACAGCCCTGATGTGACCTACAGGTCTCCTGCTCCGTACCTCCACCGGATCTTCTTTGCCCGGTGCTATTTGCATCCGTATTTCCGCTTGCTCCCGAGGCGGCGGATGGGGAGATGCGGGCACAGGGGGGGGATGCGTGGTACCGTATTTCCAGGGCGTAATTCAGCGAGGGCTCCCAGTAACTCAAACCCTTTCTGTTGCACAGCTCCTCGCTGCAACAAGAGACTTCTCCTCCCCGGCGCTCCAAAAACATTTACGCAGAGCAGACGTGTGGGCATGAAAATACCGTCGGTTGGGAGACAAACTGTGCTTTTGCTGCTCTGTGGGTTTCCCCCCCCCCGCTTCTTTTAATTTTTTTTCAGCCCAGCTGGGCCAAATTCTTTATCAGCTGCTTCTGCACAAGCCGGGCAGAATCGGCGGAGCGCAGCATCACCGCAATTACGGAGAGGAGGGCAAATCCCCGCGGGATGCGAGGCCGCATCCCCACGGAGCAACTCCTGGCGTTGCATCCGCGTGGACCTGCTCTAGTCCCTCCGGGTGCAGTTTCACCCAGTGAAATCCATCCTTTGCGAGGCGCGAGCACGCCTGCCGTGGGAAATAAGGGCTGAGCTACCGCAGGAATGGCTTCCCCGTCTCCATTAGGGGCTCAGCTAAGCCATGAAGCCTGAAAGTTGATTATATCTTTCATTAGGAACGACTGAACGATGTTTTTAGACTGGAAAATGAACTCGCAGCTAAGAGGAAACACTTTCTTGGCGAGGCCGTAGAGTGGGTTCCCCGCGGAATAGATGCAGTTGTGAGAGTCAAAATTAAATTGATATTAGAAAATTTCCTGAGGGGAAAAAAAAAGTCATATGCTGCCTGCAGAAATGGTATCTCACAGAGAGCTGGCTAGAAAATGGTAATCCACTGAAACTCAAATATATATATATTTTTTTTAAATAAATAAAAAAAAATCCTGTAACTTCCCCATCTCAGCAGAAATACCCCAAAAGTAAAATTTCCATGGAATAGATTCCCTCGCTTCCTCCTTGGAAGTACCATTTTAACTAATTCAAGAAGGACATTTCAGCTACCTCCCTGCTGCTGGAAGCATCACGTGGGTTTCACAAACTCCCTTTAGGTGGGACACAACATGACGAGTTGCCTTGGAGGTGGGCTTGGCTGGGGGAGCGGGGGGGCTCCCCCCTGCCTCCCTGCAGGTCTCCCCGGCCAGCAAGGACAACTCCTCCCGCCTGAGCCATCGGACAGCCAAACCGCTGAGCTCCTTCCAGGCAACCAGCCATCATCTAGATTTCGATTTTCCCAATGGAAAATCAATTTTTCTGGAAAAATTGACATTGTCCTAAGAAACCGTGCGGTTTTGGCAATACAGGCGCTTTCTGGAGGATGGAAGATTCCCAGCTAGAGTTTCAAAGGCGGCTTTCTCCATCCTTGCTCACCGCGTGTTTGGGAAGGGGCAAACGGGGGGGAAGCGCAAAGCCGCGGACGCCAAAGCGGAGAGCACGCCACCCAGGTGGAGCGACAGAAAACGCCTGGTGCATCAGCCTCCCTCGCCCACCTCCAACCCCACAAGAGCACCGGGAGGCTGCACGCCGCAATTTGCATTCGCAGGGAGAGCGGGGACCGCTCCAGATGCATTCACAAGGGGACCCTTCAGATCAGATTAACAAAAAGCCGCCGATGGCGACAGTTCCTCTGCTGCGCCGTCGCCTGCTAACAATTTACTGTAACAGCCTCTGAAAAGGGATGCGCGTTCCTTCGGCGTTTGTGCCCTACTCGGTCCGAGGAAAGGCGGAGGCTCCTCGGGGAGCTGGAAGGATGCTGCCAGCGCCCCACTCGCCCCCTACCCTGGACGTGCTGCTCATCCCAGCCCGCCTCGGCACCGCTTCAAATGCCGCCCTTTCCCTTGCCTATCACCGGTTTTCTTCCATAAAAGCAACCAGCGTGGCCGGCTCCTCTCCGGGGACGCGCAGGTCGAAGCTCCCCACGCCTCCCCACCAGCCCTGCAGTACAGGCTCATCCTTCCATCATCGCAACCCTTAAAACCCCCCTCCTCGGAGCACCTCCAGCGCTCCAAGTTAAAGCCCCCAAACCTTCATTTTGACATCTATAATAAAAACGGTCATAATGAAGACGGGCGGGTTTTATTAGCCTACAGGTTCCAGCTGTATCGCCGTGCTTTTTTTTTTTTTTTCCCCCCTGCATCTCCAAGCTGCTGCGAAACGAACGCCCAGCTTCCTGCGCAACCGCGCGGTGCCAGTAACATTAAGGAAAACATCAACTCTGATGAGACCTACGAGACCCGCAGTAAAAACGGGAGGGCTGGTGGCACCGCGCGCATCTGCTGCCAGCAACATCCTCCGTGCCTTCGGCGCCTGATCCCCGCTCTCCGGGTGGGTACCAAAAGGGGTCACGGCATCCCTTTTGCGCAACGCTGCAAGGCAACGGGGCCGGAGCGAGGGCAGAAAGGGGGGGAAAAAAAAACATAAATCAGTGGCAAAGAAGAGGTAGGACCTCAAGAGTGCAGGCTCCGAGAGGGAAGCTAATAAAAAGGCATCATCCCTTCGCAGAGAGTGAATTGTTGCTTAAACCCCAGGATCACAGACAGCCTTCTCATCTTAAGGGGGGCAGTCAAGTGAAGAGATTTCCTAGCCATTAAGTCAAGCTATAAAGTGCCCGCAGTAAAGTAGGGTAAGTGGAATTTATCATGGCACCGTATAGACCGTAGGGCCAAGAGAGAGCCGGCTTGGGTCAACAGGCTGACCTCTCGCCTCGTCTACAGATCCTTCCCTTCATCATCCCCATTAACATCTCGTCTCCGGCGCTGCCGGCCGGCGCCTGCGCTCCCTCCCCGGGGAGACTCTTCCCCCTCTGCCCGCTTGCTCCACTGCTGGGGGGGAACTTTCTTAATGGCCAGGCGGAAAAACTTTCTCTTCCTTAGCTCCGAGCCACCGCTCCTTTGTCCTACCACCTTTGGAGACCATGAATAATTCCCTTCCTTCATTTCCAACATCGCCTGGAAGGTATTTATAGGCTGTGATCGCTTCCCACCTCCTCAGGAGGTTTCTCCTATAATTTAGCATCAGGCAGCCCAGCCTTGCGGTGCGCATGCCTGGGGAAACCACCTCCCCGGCTTCTCTCTAACCTACCGGGAAAGGAGTTTTATCCTGCCCATGATTTTCTTTTTTCTTGCTCAAACCTGTGCAGGAATCATCCTGCTCCTCCCAGGCAGCGACACCAGTCCTCTTTGGTCACAGTCGTCAATAAATAAGTTGTTTTGTTTTGTTTTGTTTTTAAAAAAAAAAAAAACAAACCAAACATACAGCCAGGAAGGGAAATTTGGGGCAATTGCTTTGCAATCAGGGATGGCAAAAAATCCCTGCCAACGCCTGTGATCCGGGACCTCGGCCATTCAACCAGGATCAGGCAGGTTTTTATTTGGGATGGATGACCTTGTTTAGACCAGAACCAACTGAGCCCAGCAAGACCTGCAGTAACGAGGATGTTTTCTCGGTGGCAGTTTTTCTCCTTTCTGCCTTTTTCTATTTCCTAGCAGAGGCAAGGCAGGAGCAGAGACAGCAGAATAACCAACGGGAAGACAATTCCCACGACAATTCCTGCCTCGTATCAGAAGAGCCAAAAACGCGCAGATGAAAACTCGGCAAATGTTTTGCAAGGGAACAGGAGCCCTTTTGAAGGTGGCTGATTTCCCAGTGCAAACATTTCATCTAGCCCTACGAGTTTCTCTGCAAAACAGTCTGAGCCCCATGAAAAGAAAAAAAAAACCCAACCCCCAAACTGTCAAAACATTGGGAAAGAGGTTGAAATTTTCTGGTTGTTTAAAAAAAAAAAAAAAAAAGCCATCAGCACCCACTTGCCCAGCAGACTGGTGGATGCGTAAAGCGCAGGTAAATCAGGCAGTCGGTGTTTCTGCCTTCTCCGTGCGAGAGCCAAGCTCCTCGCTCAAAGGACAGCACGGAGTCACCTGTCCTGGGCAGGGAACGACGTCCCCAGCGATGCCATCGCTCTGCAAGTGCTCCTCCGCTTAATAAATGGTCACAGCCCTACTGAGCCCATCGCTGTCGCGGCGGGAGAGAAAGCCTGCAGGTGCAATTCAGCCCGCGCCAGCCGGCATCACCCGGTTCACAGCCGGCTTCTCTCCGGCCATTGATTTCTTGGGGACTTGGGAAGAAATTACCCTCACCCAGAGTCAGCTTGTCTTGAGATTGTTTGCTCCAGAAAGGGGGATGGCATTCACGGAGGGGAGACAGCATTCAAAAGGGGGAGAGATGGCATTCAATGGGAGGGGAGATGGCATTCGAGGAGAGGGAGATGGCATTCAAGGGGGGAGAGATGGCATTCAATGGGAGGGAGATGGCATTCAAGGGGAGGGGAGATGGCATTCAAGGGGAGGGGAGATGGCATTCGAGGGGAGGGGAGATGGCATTCAAGGGGGACAGCCCCTGTCCCTGCCCACAGCCCCGACATGAAGCACCCGACCCCGCTGCACCCAAAAAGCACCTGATGCCCAAAAGCTGAACCCTGCCGCACGCACGGGGGATGAGCGTGGTGCCACGCTGCTTTCCCCTCCCTGCCTGGCCGCTTTCCACCCTCTCTCCCCCATCCCTCCACGCTCATGACTGCAGCCCCTCCTGCTGTGCCCAGGTCCCCCTGAACCCCCCCAAACCCTCCCCACCCGGCCCGAGCCCCTCGGCCGCGGCCCAGCGGCGCAGATGGTTGCCCGAGAGCCTGGGGGAGGCTTTGCCGGCCACCCCGGCCGCCCTTTCCCTGCGCACGGCCGCGCCGTCTCGCCCCGTTTCCTCCTCTCCACCTGGCTGCTCCGCTGGCCCGGCTCCTGCCAAGAGCGGCGAGGGGAGCGCCGGATGGATGGGCAGCAACTGTCAGCAGAGCCAGTCTTGCACGGACGCGCCGAAGGCGGTTCCTGGGGGTGCCTGCCAGCTCCGGTGCGCTCGCCGCTCTTCCTCCCACCCCGTCCCCTCGCCGCTGGGTTGCTCGGGCGGCACGCCACGGCTGGGGAACCGTCCCTCCGCGAGAAGCAAGAACAATCAAACCACCGGAGCGTGCTCAGCAGGAGGAACGGGGATGTTTCCGCACGCCCCTGGGCTTGCTTGTCAGGGTCAACCAGGGTGATGTGGCCCCGAGCCTGTGGTCCAACCCCGCGAGAGCTAGCCCAGAGCAATACTGTGCTCAGTATACCTCGAATACACCTCCAGTACTGTGTTCAGTTTTGGTCCCCTCGCTACAAGAAAGACACTGAGGTGTTGGAGCGTGTCCAGAGAAGGGCAACGGAGCCGGTGAGGGGTCTGGAGAACAGTCCTACGAGGAGCGGCTGAGGGAACTGGGGCTGTTCAGCCTGGAGAAAAGGAGCTTCAGGAGCGACCTTCTCGCTCTCTACAGCTCCCTGAAAGGAGGTCATAGAATCATGAAATGGTTTAGGTTGGAGAGACCTTGAAGATCATCCAGTTCCACCCCCTGCCCCGGGCAGGGCCACCTCCCCCCAGCCCAGGTTGCTCCGAGCCCCGTCCAACCTGGCCTTGAGCACCTCCAGGGATGGGGCAGCCACAGCTGCTCGGGGCAACCTGTGCCCTTCCCCAAGGAACAGGTGACAGGACAAGAAGAAACAGCCTCAAGCTGCACCAGGGGAGGTTTAGATCGGATATCAGGAAAAATTTCTTCACTGAAAGGGTTATCAAGCATTGGAACAGGCTGCCCAGGGAAGGGGTGGAATCGCCATCCCTGGAGGTATTTAAAAGATGGGCAGACGTGCTGATGGACATGGTTTAGTGGGAACTTGGAAGCCCTAAGTTAACAGTTGGACTTGATGATCTTAAAAGTCTCTTCCAACCTAGACGATGCCACGATTCAGTGGGACCTGTCCCCACGCCGGCACGGGCTGCGTGTCCAAACCAGGCTGCAGGTGCCCGAAGCATCACCTCGACCCCCTCTCACCAACCAAACTCTCAAGACCCCTCCACCCCGAGCTGCTGCCCATCCCCTCCAGCCCCCTCTCTCCCTACCCAGCAGCGCAGGGCTGGGAAGCAGCTGGTAATAAAAGCCAGCTGGGAGGGATGGATGGAGGGATGGAGGAGGGAGGGAGCTGCTGCTTTTCGACAAAGCCAGAACGCAGCTACGATGCTTACGAGCTTCCCCCCCCCCCCCCCCCCCCGTGCGAGCGCCGAGAAGAGGATTGGTACCCTGGGTGCAGCAGGCTGGGGGCTGATAGGATGCAGCAGCTAATTTGCACTAATGGTCCCAGAAAGGCGGGGAGTGCTCTCCAGAGGAGAACGCACTTGAGCAATAACCTAAATAGATACGCGTTTCCAAGCAGAAAGTCCTTGAGGAGGGAAGAGAGGCCCCTACAGTTGAATTTCTCTCCCCACCTGCACTGTGACTTGGCTGGGGATGTTGGAAAGGAGCTGCCTGGCCGTGGAAAAGCATCGGATTTGCAATCTGGGGAGCAGCTCTTGGAAGAAGCTGGACCGCGGATGGATGTCCAGCCCCTGCTTTTGGAGCCCGCTTGGACAGACTGACGGCAGCCCTGGGCAGAGCCCAGCCCAGAGCGCGGCTTGGCTCCGTCAGCAGCCCAAAGCAAAAAAAAAAGTCAGCCCATCTGTGCTGCGACAGGTTGATATAGAGGGCGAAATGCCTAAGTAAAATTCCACAACAGGGCATTAAAAAGATGTAATAAAATATACACGAGTTATTAAATATTGTCATCAAGATGAACCATAAATCAGGGGGTTTATGGTTTCTGATTATAAATTCCATTTATTCTGTAAGCGTTTAAAGAAAGAAAAATGGAGACTCGGTAAAGATTTAAGCCCAGCCATGATGCTGCTGATATTTCACTGTTGCTTGTGGATGTCGCGCCTGTGGGAGCCCAGCGTTGGGTGCGCTGAGTTGCCTGGAAGGACCCTCTTGCCGGGCAGCCTGCCACGCCGTGAAACTCTGCGGCATCCTGCCGGACACCGCTACGGATGCTCCTGCCCATGCAGACACGATGACGGGGTCCCCACACTGCCTTCCTCCCCTCCCCGGCACCGCTTCTCCTCCCCACCTCCCTCCACACCCGGCTTACGGCTTGTGAGATGCAGCGCGAGAAATCAACACCGCTTTGGGGAAGGGAAAGAGGAAAACGGCGAGCGTACGTGGGAAATCCTACCTTCCCCCCACACGCACACCCTGCCTTCCAATGCCAAGAGAAATATCAAAGAAATTGCTTTCTTGGAAAGACTCAAAGGTTCAAATAAATCACCAAGCGTCAGTCGGCAGCGCTTCCCATCACCGCCTCGGCAGGACGGTGATGCTTCTCTCGTAGGGAGAGGGAATCGTGGGGGGACCGAGCTGCACCTCCCGCCACCACGAAGAAACATCAGGAGACGCAAAGCGTGAAAAGTCTCCCATGGGAAAACAAGGAAATGTGCAGCACCTGCCCATGCCCGAGGAGCACCTCGGCTCAAGGCAGCCTGAAGCTGCCCCCAAACCACTCTGCCCTGGTGTTTTGCAGGCAGCAGTACGCAGGAGCCTCGATAGCGCAGCCACATCCTAGAGGTGCTCACTGTAACATGATTATTTCCTATATTTAATGCCCATTGCTATTCTTCAGCATCACGGAACGGCGTTAGACATTCCCCTTCCAACCCCGGAACCGGCTGACTCGGTTTCCAACCCGCGTCTTTCAGCTAAGACCCTTTGCGGAAACACACGCGTTGATGTACAGCTTTGCACGGGCTGTTTCCCTTCACCTTAATCCCTTCCCCATCCTACTGCGGTTCCTTTCCAGGGGGAGCAAAGCCCAGGGACGCAGAACCATAACCCCGGCAGTTAAATCCCATCCCTCAGATAGGCTGGGTGGAAGGCAGACCACAGGGCAGATCCTGTTTAATTAGGGCTCGTAAAATCGGCTCAGTACCGCACCGGAGAGTGGGGCTGATTTGCAGCTGCCTTTAAAACCGAGCAGGGTTACTGCTTCAGCAGTTTTTTTTTGGTTTTTTTTTTTTTTTTTCCCCCGCCGGTTTTATGGAGGCAACAATAAAGCAGAAAAAGTTTGCGTGCCGAGAGTTTTACTGCCGCAGCATCTGATAACGTCACGCCAGCTTATCGCGGGATCGAGGGACGGGGAGCGGAGCCGCGGATGAGCGGCGGGAGGGAGGCAAACCCAGCCCGGCGCCGCCGCAGCAGCTTCTCAACGGGCAGATAAGAGGCGCTTAAAATGAGCTTTGCCATATTTCCAAATAGCCTGCGCGGAGGTTTATATCCTTCCAGACGAAGCCATGATGGGCTGCCGAGGCCTGGGAGCCGCCCGCCCGCGTTTATCCGCCCATCGGGGAGCAGCTATTCACCGCGGCCCCGGTGTTGGAGTCGCTGGGGTTTACGAGGTGCCCCGTGGAGGGGACCCCCACCGAGTTGGGCTCTGCACCGTGCCTCGACTGGGGGAAAACACTGGCATATATCATCAACACCTATTAAATAAGGATGTTTTTTATTATTTCTTTTTTAAGTACTGGGTAGAAATGCTGCCTCCTCCTCCTCCCAAGCTCACCTCCTGAGCATCACCTGGACGGCTGTGCCGGGGCTGTACAGCCCAGCACAGGTCGGCGGGCATGCTCTCCGCCTCGCAGAGCGGCCGGTTGCGGAGGGCACCCACCAGGCAAGGGGGACGGGAGCAGAGATTGAGTTTATTCCTGATGCTGAGCCTCCAGCGTGCAGCCTGGCCCCTGCAGGAAGGGGGGGGACTGGGTTGTTTGTGAGAGCCCCCAGCGCTAGGGCAGCCCTGGGCATGGGCCAGACAACCCAGGTGGGCGTTTTGGGAAAGATGTACAGGCAGAGCAGGGAAACGAGGGGGGAATAAATCGCACATGAGATTTCTGGGATAGCAAAATAATCAGAGGATGAAAACCTCCTTCAATGCCCACGCTCAGGCAGTGCTTCCCTCCCTGCTTCGCTGGCTGCGGCTTTGGGTAAAAATCTGATGAAGCAAGCTTTATGCATGGAAAAGGCCAATTTTAAAAAAACAAACCGGGGCAAGTGTAAGGAAAAAGAAGAACAGAGCGAGACTGATGGGGTCAGGGCACTGTTAAGGATGTCAATACCCATCACTCACCAGTAACCTTTCTGTAACTCCTGACCTAGCAGTGGCTGTCGCGAAACCGCAGCAAAATTAAAACAGAAACGAAGCAGCATTAGGTCCCGGCGAGAGGAGGCAGCGGCTGACAGGCGAGGTAAGGGCCTGACGCGGAGACAAGTTGGGGCACGGTGTGTGTCCTCCCCCCGGCGCTGCCGGGAAAAGTGCAAGGGATGCAGGATGCTGCGGGTGGGAAGGGGGAGCGGGTCGGGTACCTGCTGCCTGGCGCGGCGGGGCACGGAGGAGGAGAGGGCACACGGTTTCGGCTGACAGCAGCGGGCTGGCGGAGGTGAGCATCCTCCCCCGGGGAGAGGGGAAGGACGAGGCTGATGGAGCCCCAGCAGCTGAGGGTGGTGAAGGGATAGCGGTGTGTGACAGCCGGTGGGGTTACAACGCCGTTGCTCTGTGCTTTGGGGGATTTCTGCTAAGAAAAGGCTATTTCCGCGGGTTCCAGGTGTGTCCGGGGGCCTTTGTGTGGTCCTGTACCTCATCCACCAGTAGAAGTAGCAAAAAAAGCAGCAAACCTCCCTCTGCAAGGGCTGGAGGAGGTGCAGCGCTACCCTCCCCTCTCCTCCTGCCCCCTGCTCTCTGTGCAAATTTAAAGCATGTTCCAGATACGGGCTGACCTTTACAGTACACAAGAAAAGGCAAAAGGAGGGCTGGAAACGCACAGAAGGGAAATACATGCCTTGCAACGGAATACAGACGTTTCGCATCCCAGCTGGCAGAATGGGGGATATGGGGGAGGAAGGGGCTCTGGCCTAGGATCAGTCCCTACCAAAACCGTATCTTCACCTCAATGCTCTCCCGACCCCACAGCATAAGCCCCAGGGGCAGACCCCGAGTGGCTTTAGCCCAAAAGCCGGTGGGACCAACTTTTCCGCCGAGCAGACCTGCTATCGCCCTCATCGCACCCCCGCAAAGTGTCAAAACGAGCCTAGCGAGGGGTAAAACCCCACCAGAGGGGTTGCCCTGGCTGGGGAGCATCCGCGATTCCCATTTGCGATGACCTCTCGGCGATTTAATCAGCCACGGGCGGTGGTATTGAGGGAGGCGAATTCCCCAGGTTGGCTCACGGAGCAGACGGTGGCCAGTAGGCCATGGCCAAGCCTCCGCGGCCTCATGCAGAGCATCCTTCTCCCTCCCCGTCACACGGATACCTGCCTTTCTGTTTTACCAGTCCCTCCCCCGGCCCGCTGTTGTGAGAAAAGGAGGACAAGTGCTTTTTTCCCCCCTGGCTCCCGGTGCCGGCGGTTCTTCTCCGCACCAGGCGCAGCCCTCGCCAAGGAGAAGCCCGCGGAGGGAAGGCAATCAGGCGAACCGCGGGGGACGCGCTCGCGCACACAAACAGCAGCCAACCCGCTGGGAACCCGTGGCCACGTGCGTACGGGCTCCTGGGGCCCACCCTGCCCCCTCACGGCTCTTTCGGCTTTAACTGGGGCCAAGGCGAGGGCCGCGGCGCTCTCGGGGTGACCCCCCCCTCCATCCACCTCCCGGCGCGGCAGGACGGGCTCAGGCTCCTCTCTGCAAGTGGTCCAGAAGCTGAGACAGAGCTGATCCATCTTCCCCGCTGAAAGAGCGTAAACAACTCAGCTGCAGGCTCGGAGTGCAAGAGAGGACACGCAGTTGGAAATTTTAAGGGCCAATTTACTAGGTAATTTACTAAACACGCTAATAATTGACATTGCGAGCGCCACACCGCTTGTCCCCGGCTCCCGCCTAATACCCGTAGCGAGAGGGAGAGAGCAGCTTCCCCCGTCCTCGCCGCTCCGCGCAGCCGCCTCTGCCAGACACGGTCCCGTCTGCCATCTGGGCAGCCTCGCTCCGCTCAATCCCAACCAACACAACAGCAACCCTGGCAAAAAAAAAAACAAAAACAAAAAACAAAAAAACCACCCTCCTGATTAGCATGCATATTTCCGAGCGCTGATTTCACCTGAGGATCTTTGCGAGGGAAGGGTGTGTTGTAATTACCGCCTCTTCCCCGGCTGTAATTAAAGACAAACTGAAGGGAGTTATGCCCAGTCTCTGAGTCCCCCTGAAGCTTTTCCCCGTGCCAAAAAAAAAAAAAAAAAAAAAAAAAATAATAATCTCACTGCAAGAAAACTCCCAGCAGCTTCTTGGAAAAAAAGCAGCAGCTCTGGCCGGAGTCGCAACATGTTTGGGATTCCAGCAGCGAGAACTGGCTTCCCGTCCAGCCACGAGGAGGGAAACGGGGCCCAGGTATCCCACAGCCTTCATCCCCACCTTCAGGAGGAGCACAGATGGCCAGGTTAGACCTGACACCGACAATTTAAGCGACCGAGCCCCGGTGCGGTGAACCCCACTCTATATATTTATCAGTAACGGCATCTTTACGCCAGTAGAAGTTACACGTTCTGTCCGAAGAGATGTTCAGCTAACCATCCCAGCTCACCGAACCCCTGCGCAAACGGGAGGGATGTGGGATGTTTGGTCAAAAACACTGTTTTCTGAAATTTAAAATTCCCACGGGAATGTGTCCATTCCGACAAAATCACACTTGTGCTTCTATTAGCTGTGGTTCACTTCATTTCCAGGCACCTTTGCTGGTTCTTAGTGGTTTATACTCTCATCTAGCAAACCTTTCAGAGAGGCGCGCTGCAAATGGGACCAGTTGACCCCCCCACCTCTTCCCCACCACGAAACTCCATTTCCACGGCAGGAAATCAAATTCAAAATCCAAAACTCAACTCAAAATCCAAAACTCAACTCAAAATCCGAATCCCAACTCAAAATCCAAATCCCAACTCAAAATCCTAATCCCAACTCAAAATCCGAATCCCAACTCAAAATCCGAATCCCAACTCCAAATCCGAATCCCAACTCCAAATCCGAATCCCAACTCAGAAGTAACACAAACCTAGGCAATATAGACTCAATAGCAACGCAATCCTGGGCACCACTGCGGGCAGTTTCCCGTGCCACCACAGCCGGGTACTCAAAGGACCAGTGAGCACGTTTGCATTTATTTCTGTCCTGCACCGGGCTGGATCTACGCATTAAAAAAGAGGAAGAAAAAAATCTGATGAGCCGTAAGTGACTCCGAGTGCTCAAAAGGTACAGGCGTTTAAAGAGCCCTCTCCAAAAAAACACCCCAACCCCAAAAACCTCTCGGGCTCCTTAAAGGCGTTTCACATTGAATGAGCATCTTCAGCCTGAAAAAAAAAAAAAAAAAAAAAACCAAACCACCTCAAAAGCTGTCACTTAGAGCAACCCGGGTCACAATTTGCAATTTATCATTCGCTTGATTAATTTGGCCTCTTCTTACTGCCGGTCCCTACGGGCACGGCACGCTGCCGCTGTAATTGCTCCACGGGTGGGCTACAAGCACGCTGAATGCGTGCCGCACGGTCGCAACCGGCCCGGGAAGTCGCAGAGGGAGTAATCTATGTTGATGCTGCCTACACGGGAACGTGAAGCCAGGGCGGCCACAGCACCCTGTGAACAGGGCCGGGCACGGACGCAAGGTTGGAGATCTTGCCCAAATTCTTGGCCAAGAGTCAGACTTGAATTCCTCTGCCGGCTGTAAACACCGCCGCATCACCCAGCCCTCCGCCTCATCTGCTCTATCAGGAGATGCTCAGCTCTACGCTACGCTCTCCAATGGACCAGAAAAACATTCCTTTAAAGGGTTGGGGGTTTTTTTTTTGGTGGTGGATTTCTTTTTCTTCCATTAGGAGACATGTTCATTAGCAAAATATCAGAAACCTCTGGGGCAGCTTGTGCTTCTAATTCATTTTCCAAATGTATAATGAGCCAGGAGTAAATTTTTTTAGGGTGAATTTAATTGACCTTTGCAGTGGCATTAGGCAGATTGGCTTAAAGTCTATTAGACCATAATATAACCTGGTGAGATTTTAGGGAAGGTTATTGGAAAAAAAAAAAAAAAACAAAAACTATCAACTTGGACCGCTTTTCTCCTTTCCTCCCCCCTTCCTCCCCTTAGCTTTCCTCATGGAGAAAAAGAAGGATGGCTCGAGAATAGAGAGGGCTGAACAGAAGGGGAGAGGGATGAACAGACGGGGAGAGAATTAAAAGGGAGGAGTGAGGAAAAGAGTAGGAGGGAGCGGGAGGAGAGCAGTTCACACTGGCCCTCAGCTGCGGAGCGCCGCGGCGGGCTTGCTTGGCTGCTCGGGGACGGGCATCAACAGCCACCGACCGAGCAGCTGGCCCCGTTTGCTCGGTGACACGGTGCCAGGCTTGCACCAGCTGAGGATCAGGCCCTCCGGCGATGGAAGACATCCCAGCTTTGCGGGAACGGCTTCGCGAGCCGCTGGTTCCCGCCGTCTCCTAGGGAAAGACGGATCCGCAACGGCTGACAGATGTCCGGGCTCGGTGCTGCCTTGCTCCGCGTGCCGCGGCCGGGGACACGAGCCTGCTATCTGCACCTGCTTGAAGACACCCTTTTGGGTCAGATATAAGCCAGCCCTATAGAGGCTGGGGGAGGCAGGTCAGCGACACAGCCCAGATTACATCCAGGAGGACATCAGAGCTCCAGCATTGCTGACACGGGCTCTCCAGGGGCTGCTGAGAAGCAGCAAAAGGTGAAAGACGCTGAATTTCACGCCGGCACCACGAGTAGACACCATCCTAACAAAGGCACGTCCTGCACACCCCGGCAACTCTTGTCTCGTGCTCTTGGACCGCGCTTCGGAGCCAAACGTACCGTGGGCCAACCCCATACGGCCCAGGGAGGCTCCAACCACCCAACAGCCCCACGTATAAACCCAGGAGGCGTTTGGCAAACACCCAGCCCTTGCACCAACGTCTTTGGGTGCCCTCCTTGAAGGACCCGGGCTGGGCTCCTGCTCCCGCCTGCTTCTCATGGCCGCGGGGAGGAGGTCCCCGTGGGGGTCAGCACCCCCAGCCCAAGCCCCGTGTGCAGCAGCGGCCGGGCTCTGCGGCACCCACTGCGCTAAAGAAGTGTTTTTCCTTTGGTGTTTTTTGCACCGGCCCAGAAACGAGGGCCGGCAAATCAGCCTGGGAAAATCTGCTCGGCGGTATTTTGAAACCTCGCTTGTTTTCTGTTGGTTGGGTTGGGGTTTTTTCCCCCATCCCCCCCCCCCCCCCAGCCCTGATAAGCTCCGGCACACCCAGTCCACCCGGGGGGTGAAATGGGGTATGAAATGCCAGGCTCCCTCCAGCCCACGCCATTCCCACCCGGCGGGCAGCACTCCTCCCTGAACTCAGTGCCTCGCCACCCCAGGGAAGGGCAAGGAGACAGGGTGTGAACCCCAGAGATGGGCGAGGAGACAGGGTGTGAACCCCAGAGATGGGCGAGGAGACAGAGACGGGCGATGAGACAGGGCACCAACCCCAGAGAAGGGCGAGGAGACAGGGTGTGAACCCCAGAGATGGGTGCCAACCCCAGAGATGGGCGATGAGACAGGGTGCCAACCCCAGAGATGGGTGCCAACCCCAGAGACGGGCGAGGAGACAGGGCACCAACCCCAGAGACGGGTGCCAACCCCAGAGATGGGCGATGAGACAGGGTACCAACCCCAGAGAAAGGCAAGAAGACAGGGTGCCAACCCCAGAGAAAGGCAAGGAGACAGGGTGCCAACCCCTCAGATGGATGCCAACCCCAGAGGTGGGTGAGGAGACAGGGTACCAACCCCAGGGATGGGTGAGGAGACAGAGATGAGTGAGGAGACAGTGCACCAAGCCCAGAGATGGGCGAGGAGACAGGGTACCAACCCCAGAGATGGGTGCCAACCTCAGAGACGGGCGAGGAGACAGGGTACCAACCCCAGAGATGGGTGCCAACCTCAGAGACGGGTGAGGAGACAGGGTACCAACCCCAGAGATGGGTGCCAACCTCAGAGACGGGCGAGGAGACAGGGTACCAACCCCAGAGATGGGTGCCAACCCCAGAGACGGGCGATGAGACAGGGTACCAACCCCAGAGACGGGTGCCAACCCCAGAGATGGGCGAGGAGATGCAGTGCCAACCCCAGATATGGACAAGACGACGGGGCGCCAACCCCAGAGATGGGTGCCAACCCCAGGGACGGGCAAGGACACAGGGTGCCTACCCCAAATATGAGCAATCAATGTGCCACGGAGAGCCCGTGCCAGGGCAGGGCTGAACCCGGCTACCCCTGGGCTCGGAGCCCTGATGCTGAAACCACCCTCCCTCCCCAGCTTCTGGAGAGCTGCGCCGGGCTGCTCCGCTCCGCGCCATGGCAGAGAGGCAGCTCTCGCTCGCTTTCCCCCTACTGCGACATAAATGAGATTTCAAGCGTCCTGATTTCCAGTTACAAACCCTCCGCCGTGCACTGACCGGTGCTAAACGCGCCTGTTGTGCCGGCAGGTCTCTGCTCGAGCCGGGATGCGGGAGATGCCTCTGGCCGCCCTCCCTGCACCAAACCGGCCAGAAAAGGGTTACCGACCTGCTCTCCTTTCCAAACTTTGCCGGTTTCTGTTCCTCCCCTGAGAGGCTGCAGCAAGGGAGAGACGGGTTTCAAAAGAGAGCCGGAAAATGAGAGAGAAAAGGGGAACGTTTCAGCTGGATGCAGTGAAATGGAAGGCTTTGTGTTTTAGAAAATTAAGGGTGTAAGGGGTCTCTTTGTGCTAAACGCTCTGGATGGGATGAAAGTAAATAGAGCTCAGCTGGGCAGGGGAGTTAGGGCGACATTGAGAACAATTTTTAGCCCTGTTAGATATTAATTTCCCCTACATCATCTGCCTGTCCTCTGCCCGTTTGAAGTGCTCAAGGTTTCCGGCTTCAAAGCGCACCACGACTGCCATTTGCACAAAGCGCGGGGACCCGTGGGGAGCCGCAGCAGCAGGTTACAGCCCCGCCGTCCCAGCAGGACCCCCCCCCCCGGCTCCTCCCGCACAGCCACCCCCACCCCAACCAACACCTCCATCCGCAGCCTGGACCAGCCCGGGGATGCAGCGGCTCGTGCCACCGTGCGGCGAGTTCCTCGGGTCTCAGCTGCGGGAGGCAGCCATGGGGATGGGGGGGGTAGTGGGGGGGGGAGGCAGAGCAGATGAAAGCGCTGACCCACTTCGCGGCCCCAAAGCGCTCATTAAAACCCAACCACGTGTAGGCGGACGCCTGGAAAAGCCGGCGGGGTCACAAACCCCGTCCCTCGCATCCCTGTCGCCGCTGAAGCACCTTCCAAAATCAATGGCGCTTTGTTGGGTTGCGTCAGCTAACGAGGATAAGGCCATTTATTGTTTCAGCGGGGGAAAGGCTGACGCGCCACAAAGAAGGCCCTTTGCCTGACCGGGAGCAGGCAGCCTGCGAAGATCTGGGGGCTTTTTCCAGGATGATTTGGCTCCGACAAGAGGCTCCTGTCCTCCAAGCAAGACGCCGGGGCTCACGGCAGCGCCAGGGTCCCCCCCCATCCCTGTCCCCACTGGGAAAAGCACCTTCAGACCCCCACCTGAGGTTTTGCAGGGATTTTAACAAGAGGAATGAGTCGGGCCGGGCATCGCGGAGCGAGGCGGGCAGAGGTCTGCCCAGTTCGGCACGGCTGACGGCGGGGCAGGAGGCAGAGCCGAAGCTGAGCCACGGCCAGGGCAGGCGAAGCCCTTACCATCTGCCTGCCGCAGAGCCAAACGCGCTGAGCTCACCTGATTGAAATAGCGAGCGCGTAAATACCCGACAAAATAAACAGCAGTCATAATTAATAAATGAATGAATGAATAAATAAATAAATAAGTAAATAGCCTGTCCTTTTTCCTCCTGCACTTTGCGGCCACGGTGCTCAGGGCACATCACACGCCAGAGTAACAACTAATTATAAGTACCAATTACGATGATAATGAAATAATCTACCTTCGAAAGCTGACTCCCATTAATTTTCTCCTGCTGTAAATAAGGTTGAGCGCTCGCACCGGACACAGCGAGCGGAGGGGTTTCACCCAGGGGGAGAGGGGCATCCTCGCTCCCCCTGCCCTCCCGCAGCAGCGAGTTCCCCGGGTCGACAGAAAAAAAACCATGTGCTACTTGGGGTGAGACAGAAGAAAAGCAGCACTGCGAAAGACTTGATTTCTCCCCTCCTTCCAAGGGCTGAAAGCAAAGTAAGGCTTTTATTTCACAACACCGTTGGCAGCAGGAATACAGTGTCCAGCTCCGGGGGTCCCCACAGCAGAAGGACATGGAGCTGTCGGAGCGGGGCCAGAGGAGGCCCCGGAGATGCTGGGAGGGCTGGAGCCCCTCTGCTGGGAGGACAGGCTGGGAGAGGTGGGGGGGTTCAGCCTGGAGAAGAGAAGGCTCCGGGGAGACCTCAGAGCCCCTTCCAGTGCCTAAAGGGGCTCCAGGAGAGCTGGGGAAGGACTCTGGATCAGGGAAGGGAGCCATGGGACGAGGGGTAATGGCTTCAAACCTGGAAGAAGGGAGATTTAGATGAGATATCAGGAAGAAATGTTTCCCTGCGAGGGCGGTGAGCCCCTGGTGCAGGTTGCCCCGAGCAGCTGTGGCTGCCCCATCCCTGGAGGTGCTCAAGGCCAGGTTGGACGGGGCTTGGGGCAACCTGGGCTGGGGGGAGGTGGCCCTGCCCGGGGCAGGGGGTGGAACGAGATGGTCTTTAAGGTCCTTTCCAACCTACCCCATCCTATGAGTCTACGATAAAAAAAGGGGGGGGGTGAAGGAGGACACTTGGGATGGAGACGGTGAGGAGCAGCGTTTTTCCCCTCCTAGACTGTGACTCAGACAAGCTCGTGGGCACGGCCTGATGCGTAAGGCAGCAGTTAAGCAACAGCCTGAGTGATGAAGTACTCCGGGTTTGCACTTCATCGCTCTCCTGAGTCAGAGCCTGCATCTTGCTCCTGCTACCGACTCATCTCGCACAAGGCTGCGGATGTCACTTGGCTGACCCGCGCCTCCGTTAATCCACGGGGAGACCGGCGATAACGATGCCAACGCATAGTTCTTCTTTGGTGCCCCCGAGACGCGATAAATACACGCTCTGCTTTCTGGCTTTGGCTCTTGCTTTTGCATCGTTGCTCGATGCCTTGCATCAGCTAGGATGGTGACCAAGCCCCGAAACGCTCTCCTCCAACCTCCCCGAGAGCCACCGACGCGCAGTATTTGGTCAGAAATGCAAAATTTGTGAGCTGCGAAGAGGGAAAAGCAACAAGTCTGCGTGCCAAAGAGGGGTCCAGGAGACCCTCGTGTCCCTCGGACGGGATTGTCCCAGCCCAAATGCTTTTGAGCGACCAGATGTGCTGACAACCACAGGGCACCAAAGGGTGAGCAAGGCCCGTAGGATTTATCTTTTTTTTTTTTTTTTTTTTTTGTTTTCGGCTGCCGGCGTGTTTGCTAGAAAATGTCATTTTCAGGAACCGAAACTATCTGTGGATTCAAGTCAGGTTTAGCGAACAGTTTTCGCAGAAAATAAATAGAACGGGGAGAGGAGGGAGCTGAGGAGAAGTCAAAACATCTCACGGTGATGTTTCTTGTGTGTTACATTTCAATCTCTCACTTGAAATGTCATTGTCATTCCAAAAAATTGACATTTATATAAAGGTTAAAAAAAGGCTATGTAAGTGAAGCATATGGGTTTATTTTCAGGTTTGCATAAACTGTTTCATTATGATTTGACAAAAACAGCGATTTTTCGCCATTAAAAAAAAAAAACAACCTCCCTACTTTTCTCCGAGGTGACCCCAAACCAATGTTATTTCTTTGCTCTGGCCACCAACCAAGCTGTGAAAAATAATTAAAACAGCCATTATTCACCCAGCATTAGCGCAGAGCACCGCTGAGGGTAGGTGAGTGTGTGGAGCCATTCCCACCAGAGGGAATCTTTCGGAGCAGTGTAGGTGTGTGGACCGCCCCCCGAAAAAAGTCATCACAGGTTTCAGCGGCTGTCACGGAGCAAAACCGGTCCTTATTGCACTTCTGGAGGATGCTGAACCCCACAGACACGGAAAAAAAACGAGGCTAAAACACGTCGCAACCGGCACGGCCGGGAATATAAATTGTCCCGTCTCTCCCGACTTTGACCCCGGATTCTGGGAAGCCCACAGAAGCGTAACCACCAACTCCCACCGATTTAATCCTATAATAATTATAATGCCAGGCTTCCAGGCTGGGTTGGGTTTTTTTTTCCCCCTAGACCCTGTAAATCTGAATAAACACCCCCCCCTCCCCGAGGCAGAAAAGGCCCTTTCATCCAACCTCTGAAAAAACTGGTCAAAGTCCTGATTTCTCTCCATTTCCCCCCCCCCGCGCTGATGTAATGCAAATAAAAATTACAGGGCCGGGAGGGAATGATTGACTGGAAAATAGAGGGAAAATTTCTCTGCGAAACGGGCAGGCAGTGGGTCTTCTGTGATATATCAATTTGAAGCTTGCAATGGGGGGGCAATCACTGCAGGGGCAATATTCAGACCAGTTTAAGGAAGATGTTTGCCCTCCCCTGAGTTTCTCAGGGCAGAGAATGGTGGTGTCCGTCCGTCCCCGTGTGTGTGTCCCCCCCTGCCACGGGCAGCATCAGCAGAAAGCGGCCGGGGGAGGACCAGGATGCCCAAACTCCTTCCAACCTCACACGTGGTTGGATCTCAAAGCCCCCTAGAAAAGCAGCGCCGGCACACCGAGGATCTCATCCTGCCCTCTCATCACTCTCCAACCTGAGCAGAAGAGACTTATTTTTTTTTTTTTTTTTAGGACCTGCTTCAAACGGGCTCTGATTATAAATTAACTGCTTTAACAGCTTCGGCTCTTCCCCACAGGGGCAAAAATCCAAATCAGAGCAAAAAGCAGGTGGTTTTAGCAGCCAGAGCGCTGGCAACATTTCTGATCTGGATGTCAACTCTGTAGCAGCTCCTTTTCTTTCTTTTTTAATTCTTTAGTTGTTTTTATTTTTTTTTTAATATTTATTTAATATTCTTTTTAAACAAAGCTTCAGGATCCTTAGAAAAAGGACGCATGTTTTTCTGTTTTGTGCTTGGATGATCCTCAGCCCCCTGACAGAGAATCCAGAGGTGCTAACAAAATACAAATGGATAATTAATCACCATAATTGTGGATTGGGTGGGTTTTATTCATTTCAATCTCCTCTGCGGTGTTTCTTCCAAAGAAAAGAGGGGAGGAAAAAAAAAAAACCAACCCTCTAGTAGAGAAGAGAAGAAAAGAAAACCTGTAAGCCTAAATGGGCTGCACAGATTTATGGAGAATTAGTTTAGTCCTAGGGACCTTGTGACATGAGAGTCCAACCAAACTCCATTCTTGGCTTTATAATGTTTTCAAGCCCCCTCAATGCAATTATTTCCTTGTCTCCCTACAGCCCATCCATTATTCTCTATAATAATATGTTTTCTGAAACTCCTTTCCATAAACAACTATAGCAGGCAGCGAGAAACCTCATTGTTATTGATATCATGTCACATCACCAGTAAAACAGCTTATGGAAAATGGACTGCGAATGGAGACGGTCGCAATTTAAAACATCCCGACCTTTTACATCATTTCAAGATAAATCACGCTAACGCGCAGTGACGTCACATGTGGAAATTCAACCCCGACGGCGCCAGCGCCTCACTCCCCAAAGCATCACCCTGGGGGGGTTCAAGCCCACAATTTTCACCGTAAGAGGTAAAATCATGGCAGTTACACCGTGTAACTGGTCGTTTCAACGGCAACATCACAAACAAAGTGTATGAGATGCGCTTAAGTATATAAAATCAAGGCTTGCGGCAACGCTTACTCAGTGTAGGACTGTCGGGTGGGTTTCTAGAGGCTGGGCAGATAGAGCTGGGCTACAGCTCCACCCACACGGATGCCCCTCAAGCACATGGTCATGCTCACTTAATCAATTAAGATAGTCAAATTATGGTACTGGCAACATCAAACAAGGAGTAATAAACTTGCTACGCTTTCTAGCTAGACCCAAGAGTATGTCTGACCCCCCCAAAGACCATTGAGGTCTCTAAAAATTTCAGGCATAGCCTGCATGACCCTCAGCCTTGAAAATAAATCCTTACAAGGAGCACTATGGAATCAGCCTATTCACAGGTTCAAGAACAAACATTTTTGTATTAAAAGAGCAAGAAAGAAAACCAGTTATTTTTCTATTGGAGGGAATAAAGAAAAAAAACAAAAAACCCATGCCCCAACACGCCTGGAAGCAGCCCCACAGGGCGAGCTAACCGCCCCCGGAGGCCCCGCACCCTTCCTCACCCTCCTGTTTATTTTGACATCTCTGCAATAGCGGCAGCCAGGCAGGGTACTTTCTCAGGGACCAGATTTTTATCTTCCTAATCACGGTCCGGGACCAATACACGGAAGCATTTACTGGTCCAGAAAGCATTTGTACTGTTCCAGTAACTAAGCACTTTTGAAATACTCTTTTCCACTTGATTGTAGGAGCTGATAGCTCATGAGCCGCTAGCTAGAGATTGATGCTTCATATGTTTGAAAGCTAAAACTCCAAGCAGAGTATATAGCGCTGGTTTCTAGCTCTAGTGGTTTTCATAACACCCGGCAGCGATATCATGTCAGAACAGCAGCTGCAAAATCTGGTCTTCAATTACTGCCAACTTCAAGTTCAAGGAGAGCTAAAGCCAGGGGTTTGGTGCAACCTGTTGTAAAATGCAGCTCCTACCAGGGCTCCCTTCTTTTTCCCCCCCGCCTACATATTTTGGGAGCAGCCGGGCGCCTGCACCAAATTAGAGACTGCAGAGTCCAAAGGGGTGTATGGGTAGAGGCATCCCCTGCCACGGACGGCTGAAATAGATGGGATAAATGGTTTGGACAAAAAAAAAACAACCCATATTGCTTTCGACCTCAGGCAAAGGGGACCTTCAACCCTTCTCCCCCCACACCACCTTTCACAGCCTGCAAAGGGGCGAGTCGAGCAGCGGAGAATGGCCGGGCGAGACCTGCTTTCCTGCCTGTGCTCGTTTAGCCCAAGGAAAATGCAAAGGAGATTTATGACATCTTCGGGGAGGGCAGCCGACATCGCATTAGCTTGCGTGGGCAACGGCGCTAGGGACCACGCGAGCAGGTACGGCGGAGAGACGGGCGCCTGCCAACCCTGCTGCCCCCATCCCTTCAGAGCCTTCTATAGTCTGGGCTTTCCCACCGTTCCCCCAGGAGAAAATTGGGGGCAGTTAAAATTTCACCGGATTACACGCGTTTCCACGGCACAGATTATTCAGACAGCGGGGCTGCTGAGCTTCCCCCCTGCAAGGACACCCCAGAACACATCCAGAGCACTTTTGATAGCACCGCGCATGGGTTGTGCAGAACCCCACAGCAAAGAGTTTCAGTTAATGTCACACGAGCGACCCGCGCAGGGTATTAAAGCAGAGGATCAGGATATGCTAATGCTATCACTTTTGCAAACAAAATTAATGCTTTTCAAGCCCTGGAGCCACCGCATTCCTCTTCTCCTGCAGGGACTCGTGTTGGGTGAACGCCGAGGCATGTGGGAATTTCATACTCCAGCGATAGAAAAGATGAGGTTTTAGCACATAGGGAAGCTACGTAAGGACACAAGAGAAAGGCCATGATGAGTTTCCATCAAACCACAATGTCAAAGGCCAGAAGAGACAATCAAATCCGACAGCCTGAAGCCGCCACGCAGCCCAATTTCCCCCGTAAGCCCTGCAGCAAACAGAAGGATTACTCCCTTGCGCTCGGGCAAACACTATCAGACCCGATAACTTCTTGCTGATGCAACGGAGAGCTTCTAGCCGGACAATCAGTCTTGTTTAAAAGACTTCAAGTGATGATGAATTTACCATTTTCCCCACGTAATCAAGGGATAGCTTGGTTTGCATCTGCCTTCCATTCTACTGGAGTTCAAAAGACGTATTACACAAACCTGCCTGGGTTCAGCTCATGGATCACTGACATCTCCATCGAAAGACTAAGGCTTTGCCAGCGTCTACAGGCAAAACTCCTCTTCCTCCAAAGCAACCCCTCAGCGCCCAGGACAGAGGCTGTCCTAGCCAGGGGTTGGTGAAGGGGACACGTCCCCGCGCTGCCTTACCACCAGTCTCCAGCCTGGGAAGCTGCAGAGAACCTCCATGTGCTTCTTGAGACCTCCACACCAGTTAGACAGGGGGCAAAAAGACCCTCCAAACCTGCTGCAATGGTCAGCTCGGACCCAAAGCGTCCTCTGGGTCCCACCTGGCAGGGGGGAGGAAACGTGGGCAAAATAAATAAATAACAAACCAATCTCCATTTGGAGGCACTAAATCCCCACTCCTTTCCAGATGGCTGGGAGATTTCTCCCAGGTGGTAAATATATTATTAAGAACTCATTTCACCGTGAAATTGACTATTCAAAACACAGACAGAAGTTAATATATTAGGACAACCTGTCTGAAAAACTCACGTTAGAGGGAATTTATTTTTGTTTAATATAAAAGCGGCGCTATGCACATGGCCTTCCTCAGGCTTGCTCCATCGTGAGCACCCCAGCAGGAACACGCCGTCGTACACCGGGGCGGTCTGCTACAGCAGGACAAAGGTGACTGGAGAAAGTCACCGTCACCTCTGGGGCTGCCCAACCACCAAGGACATCGGCGCTGGGAAGCGGTACCCATGCCTTGGTTGGGACACTTCTCTAGCTCTCATTGACCATCTCAATGCGTTCATTCTGGCGCTCCTCGGGAGTCCAGCACTTAAAGAGAGGAAACCAAAGCACGGTAATAATAAAGATCAACTTTGCACAGCAGCTCAGGCTTCCTTCCACCGACTCTGAAAGGAAAAAAAAACCTGAACAACACAACGAGGACGCAAAGAACATCTTTCGCAGGGGCATCGTTTCGGTCAGAAGAGCCCTCTGGAGATCACCCGGTCTATTCCCCCACTCAAAGCAGGGGCAGGTTTCAACCCAAAGTTGAGACTAAATTTCCTCCAAATTTAGATTCAGCCTACACCTTAAAGCTGTTTTCATTCAATCAAAGACTTGGGCACGCTGGAACCCACTGTTACTAACAGCACAATTAACATATTATTTCTTATTCTGTCTAATAAGAAGATGCCCAACTAATGTGTTTGTTAAAGCATTTTCTAGTCAAGTCAATTGTTTTGATTTGGGTAATTATTTAAAAGTATCCCAGATAAATTTTTTTTTGGGGGGGGAGCAGCAGCATAATTTTGCAAATCGGTAATGAACGAGCCTCACAGGAGCGACAAATACTTTGTATTGTTTAATTTGCTTCACAGCCTTTCTGACAAGGAGCTTCAGCTTTCCTTTGGTGTAAGATCTGCCCGGTGGAAGGTCAGAGAGGGTGACCTTTTTCTTCCCACTTAATAGCAAAGGATGAGAGTCTGACTGCTGGACGCATGCGGACTTCAGAGCGTGTCTTCATTATAAGCTACGCACCACCTCTGAAGCCCTAGCCCTTCTGGAAAAGCACGGATGGAAGAAACCTCTGCAAGTCGCGGGTCTATTCGACTAGAACTTCTCCTTCCGTTTTAATCCAGCTGCTAATTAACTCACCTTAAGCTAAATGCCTACATCTAGAATAAAGCGAAGTCTTTGCAGACCTTTGGTCCAGGACACACATGGCTGGGCAGCTTCCTCAGCAGAACTTTGTGGCAGCTGCAGCGGCTGAACTAGGAGGAAAGGCCTTCAAGGAAATGTCCCAGTATCCCTGAACTCTTCCGCAGTGTTGGTTGGGGGAGAGGGTGTACATTAGCCTGGACAGACATAATATGGGCTGTACAAGTCGTCCTTTGAGAAGGGATACTGGTGGAAGATACCCAAGGAGCAAGAGAGCAAAGAGAGCCAACGGATAACATGTGAAGGGGAAGAGTTATCCCACCCTGGAAAAAGCTGGACATTCCAAAGAACCACCGCCTTTCCTAGACCTTGGAAAAGTTCCACATAGAGAATTACAAACAACCCCCTGCCACCCCACCCATAAGCCCAACTTATCAGGAGCAACCTCTAAAATCCACTATAACCTTCCTGCTCAGCCCTAGAGCAGAAAACCCACTTGAACCCTAAAAAGCCAGTTATCCGCAGTAATAAAAAATCACAGCCTCTCTTGGCAACTAAATATCTCAGCTATCAGGCTACAGACTTGGCCTCTGGCTCTTTCTCTCAGTCTCTTCTCTGAGCCATTCTGTTGCAGATAAATAATTAAATACGTGTTGGAACAGGAACCTGAACACACGTCTCCTCCATCCCGGCAGAGTGCCCTAGCCGATGGGCTATAAAATCTCTGCTGGCCCAACAAATATTTATTCATGCAAAATGGAGCAGCTTCACCGAAAAGACAGACCAAGTCATGCTCTACACTTTTGCTCTTCAGAGAACTCACCCAGGAGCAAACATTGACAACGCGGACATGTGGTTTCATTGGCCAAACCCAAATCAATTTCATCTCTCGGCTGAACTCATCATCCTCCCCGACTCAACCACGCAAGTGAAAATAACCGTAATAATTCCATGAGCAGCAATATTATTAATAAAATAAAAAATGCTTTGGATGAGGAAAATAGCCGCCTTATCCAAGGTGCTCTAACTCAGCTGTTGGGACTATCAAACATGAACAGGCACAGTGGCCTCCTCCAACGATAGTCAAGGCCACCCAACTAATTGCAAACTCCACCAGCAATAAGCACAGTCCTTGAGGATGCTACAAGACACCCGGCCCCTTAGGAAGCCATCGTATTAAACTGGTCCTTCTTTGATTTGCCAGTCCGTGCCAGCAAATCAATTCCTAGACGGAACTTCTCTTTCTCGGCCCTCTTAGTTTTGATTCTCTTCCATCTCCCTTCTCCAGTGGAATAAGCGATCATTAATCCCGTCAAAGGAAATGAGACTTTCGCTCACATGTAGGAACACATCTGAAGTTCCTGCAAGAAGTAACACATTACCTTGATACCCTGACATCGTGAAAAATGGTTCTGCGGAATGTGTCTTGCTTTTCTTCTTTTTATCGGTTATTCATTCAAGGCACCAAAACCAGCTGTTATGAGTGGCTGGCATTTGCTTTACAAAGGGAGCAGGGAAAATAAAATAAAATAAGAAAAGCTTCCTCTGTGCATAAATTCTTTCTACAAATCTGAGTGCTAATAGTATTTGACACGTTGGTAATTTGGGTTTTTTACCATAATTCATTTAGTGTGGTTCTGCTTTATTATTGTACATTTTACACAGTGATGCACAGAAAATGTTGTTGCTTTTTTTCCTCCTTAAACAATTTTATTCGTTCTAGAAATCACTCATTCGTGCTAGCCACATTTGAGGCTAGCGAGGGAGGGAAGAAAAAAGCAGAAATCAAACAGAAAGCAGGCAGCGAGAGAAGAGAAAATAAATGAAAAGTAAGGAAAAAAGAAAAAAAAAACACATAAGAAGAGAAAATAAACCGAGAAATTATGCAAATAGAAGACAACAAAGCCAAGAGCCAGAAGGGCAGAGAGGGGAGCGAGTTTGCTGTGTTTTGGGGGAGCACATCCTCCTTCTGCTCAGATGCTGGAGCAAAGGGGAATTTAGCTAGTTAAGCCTCATTTGTATTTATTTTCCATGGAATCGAGCAACTCTTTAGCTCAACAACGGAATGCCTTCTCCACGCTCAGAGTGCTTGTGTGACATTCGACAGGATGTTCTTCTGGAAATCTCTGCAGTCTGAAAAAAGCTGGGCAGAAAATAACTGTTCCCACTCTATAAAAACTTTGCCCTTTCCTGTAAAAGGAAGGAGGGGGGAAGAAGCCCTAAAAGTTCTCAAACAATTTAAACTCCAGTAAAACTTGGGCGCAAAGTCAACATGATCTTTACATTTCAACCATTTTTGCATATTAACTACACAAAAAAAAAATCAGCTACGCCTCAATTTTTCATTTTGAGCCAGAAAATCGATTTTTTTTCCTTAAAAAAAATACATATATAGATTTTTAAATTTTGCAAAATGCTTCTATTTCCCCTGTATTTGTTAGTTCTGCCCAAGCACTCCTGTTCTCTTGGAAAGGCTGGTCTCTCTAAATCAGCGTGTCCCAGTTTAAGAAGGACCAAGCACCTTCCATCATCACCTCCAACCAACCATGGCAAGGGGGGTCCGTGCCACGAATCTCAGCCCGCCCTCAGCTCCCCACGTGCAAATCGGGGAAGGATTCGGTCCCTCGGCTCCCAGCATCTTGGGATAAACGGATGGATGGGAGATAGCCAGAGTCAACTGAGGTGAACAACCAGCAACAGAGACCTGGATAATCCACCCAACCTCTTGCGGTGGGAAGGAGCCGCTTTGCTCCCAAGCCATCGCTGATGTTATTACACCTCTCCGTGGGCTTCAAGCTGCCCGCAATCCCCTGTTAGTTAATACGGAAAACGAGAGATTCAACAATTGTTTTTGCTCGGGCTGCCTTGTAAAGGCTTTGTCGCTCAGCAATGAAACAAAGGGGGACTAATAACACCCCGCGCCGCAAAAGCGAGTGCCAAGGAAGAGACAGAAATCAATTATCTGGGTGAAATTCAAAGGGAGAGGAAGTGGCGAACACGTACACATCAGCAAACAGCACGCATAATCCCATTAACACAGACGCCGTCTCCCTTGCGGGAGCACCGAGCCAGGGAGAAAGATGATAATTAAAATAAACAAACAAAAAGTAGCCTCAACTTCACGGGTAAGGGCTGGCGGGGCGGCTGGCTGCCACTGGGAATCACAGAATGGTTTGGGTTGGAAGGGACCTTCAAAGGTCATCTAGTCCACCCCCCTGCCCCAGCAGGGACACCTCCCCCCAGCCCAGGTTGCTCCAAGCCCCGTCCATCCTGGCCTTGAGCACCTCCAGGGATGGGGCAGCCACAGCTGCTCGGGGCACCCTGCGCCAGGGGCTCACCGCCCTCGGCATAAAAAATGTCTTCCTTATAACTAGTCTAAATCTACTCTCTTTTAGTTTTAAATTAATTAGTACTTGTCCTAGCGCAACTTTTCAGGACCCTGCGAAAAGTCCCTCCCCAGCTCTCCTGGAGCCCCTTTAGGCACTGGAAGGGGCTCTGAGGTCTCCCCGGAGCCTTCTCTTCTCCAGGCTGACCCCCCCCCACCTCTCCCAGCCTGTCCTCCCAGCAGAGGGGCTCCAGCCCTCCCAGCATCTCCGGGACCTCCTCTGGCCCCGTTCCAACAGCTCCGTGTCCTTCTGCTGTGGGGACCCCCCGAGCTGGAGGCAGCACTGCGGGGGGGGGGGTCTCACAGAGCGGGGCAGAGGGGCAGAGATGCTCTCGGGAGGCGGTGCTGCTCCCCACCTCAGGGACCAGCCCCCCTGACATCCTCCTGTCCCGCCCTGCCGGAGCAGAGATTTTTGGGCTGGTACCCAAGCAGACACACCACCATTTAGGTCCTCCTTAAACATCTCTGCTCTCTCGGTTGATTCACTGAAAAACTTCAAACCGCACCTCTCGCCGTTGTCTACGGGAATAAATCGAGGCAGCCTTACTGGCTTCCACCAGAACACCATTAAAAACCCATCAGTCTCTTTTTCTAACGAGGGCTGCTCTGGCAGCTCACGTGCCACGAGCCAAGGGCACGGCGGAGAAACACATCCCTTCCCGGTGGGCATCCGGAGAGCGCCGCAGAGTAGCTGAGGCCGTTGGGGGAGAGCTCTGCCTGCCCCGAGCCGGGGCGCAGGCTGCAGAGGGGGGACGCCGGGCTCGCCGGGACGCGGCTGTGTGCTCCGCTGGCACAACCCCTCAGGTGGCTGTTGCTACAAACGCGCGTTTCCCCAACAGCCGGTCAGACCCAAAGTGGCTTTGCCACAATTAGACCCTCTAAAAATAAAAAAAAAAAAAAAAACCCAAGCGAATCGCAGGCGCAGTGCCAGCGTGTCCATGGGGGGTTAGGGGCAGCCCCGAGTGCGTCCAAATATTTCGTACCGCGTGAAACCTCGGAGGAACTCATAGGAGAGAGCGAGGGGATGGCTACGGAGCTCCCGCAAGTGGCGGTGCTGGAGAGACCCCCTTCCCATAGACCCCAAGTCCACAAAAATCTCCATTTTTCAGGAGTGATGCTGTATATGAGGCAAGTCCAGCGATTTCCCCAGTGCTCCTGCCCAGGAGACAGATTCGAGGAGCCACGCAGGGGAATTGAAAAAAAAAAAAAGAAAAAAACAACCCAAAACAATAACAAACCAGCATCATTTCTTAAGGCTTGGGGCTACGCGGAGACAGAGATGGCCCTTTCTGTTCTCCCACAGGGAACGACATTTCAAATACTGGTGACCCTCTATTTTATCTCAGGAGGCCATCTGGGCAAGGACTGGTTTGGCATAATTGTTTCCGCAGCCCCCATCACAGCTTCCCAGATAAAATTTATTACTCCAGCGTAACTCTCTATTACTTTTTTTTCCCCGAGCATCTGCCACTGGCAGCTTTTTGGAGATAGGACACTACGCTGACCTGGTATTGCAATCCCCATTTCTGCTCAGAAAAGGCCTCTCTCCTCCAGAGCCCGCGAGAGTTAATGGAAAATGGGTTTCGCACCACCTCCCAAGGATTTGGGATCAGAACCAAAATGAGCTCAGGAAGTCAAAAAGTCTCTAAATCCTTTTCCCCTCACCCCCACGACCGCTCTCCCTAACAGAGCACCCTTCGCCTCCAACTCTGGCTCAGATATACGGCTATTCTATAATTTATACATTGTCTCCAAAGACGACAGAGCAGCTCATAAATTTAAAAAAAAAAAAAAAAAAAAAAAAAAGATAGCCCTTTGCAAGGATGGTTTTAATATAAGGTTTTTCATTAAAGGAAAGAGCAATTCAAGTTAATTCCTGGAAATACTCGGTCCATCTGTCCCAGGAGCATCAGTGGCCGAGGACAGGGAGGGAGAGCGAACCTGCAGCCCCGGGCTGGGACCCGCGACACATCCCCACGACGGCGGCGAGATTAAAATACAGTCACTTAATCCCCTGCAAAGCCTCTTAAGCGTTTATATCAGGGTCAGCTCAGTCGGTACTTAGTCAACCCGCCTCTGGAAAAACATCCCAATTTAGGCCCTTCCGCTGACTGTCAGGTAGGCTGAAACGCGGGACAGGATCAAAAGCAGCGGGGACCAAGTGGACGGAGGTGAACGTCCCGCAAGTAACCCTCAGTAGGGAGCAAGAGCCTTTTATAACCTCCTCTTTCCCACACGGGGCTGCTCCCGCATCCCTCCCCGAGCCAGCCCGAGCAGCTGCAGAGGGAGATGTTCTCTTCCCTTGCTTCTCAGCCCTCCAAATTTCTGATGGAGATAACCGGGATGACCTATCCCCGGGGTGAGTCCATCAGCTTCAACGGAGTCCTTTGCAGAGAGGGCTCTGCTGCCTGAGCCGGGGGACGGCAGAAGGGCTTTTCACTGGAGAGGTTCAAAGGAGAGTGAAGTCCTTATGAAACCATCCTAAACGTGGGTCCTTCAACCTCCTGGGCTCCTGCAACCCCTTCCAGGCTTCACAGTGGCGATGCATTTGCACCCAGAAGCAAAAGCCTTGTTTCTCCTGATGACCTTCCCCAGGCTGCTTACGAGCAGCTCACCAAATCTCAGTGACATTATCCTAAAGAAATCAGCCGGGGATCACGTCAGAGAGCGTAACCGGGGAATTTTAAGGGCTTGCAGCAGGCGTAATGAAAACAAAACATCCTTTGACAGTTTATTTCGGCTGGGCTCTCTGCTCTGCCACGTTCGGTTTGGATCACCTCAGCAGCCAAAATTTTCCTTTTTTTTTTTTCCCCCCCCTGCTCCCACCTTTAAGTCAACCAAAATTAGAAGGGAGATCCTGAGCTACTTCTGCACCAGTCCTGTTCCCGACAGGTAGCGGCGGCGGCGCCGGGAGTACACCGAAATCTGGGTTAATGGTGCGCTGGAGCTGGAAAGCCAGCCTGGTGCCGCGGGACACGCTGAGCCCCGGGCTACCTGCCTGTGCTCTCCCGGCACAAACTCTTCCGAACCCGCTCGCCAGCATGAACACGGCTGCCTCCGCTCTCCAACGCCACCCCCAAAAGCATCGGCATCAAAGCCCGGCAATACACTGGATTCGCTGGGAGTTCATCTCCCCCAGGACGGAGGAGCCGCGCAAACTATTTCTGCCTGAGCCAAGAGTCGATAATACTGCGCGGCGCTGTCTGCTTCGCGAAGGCATACTGTGCACTTAATTATAACCATAAGCACAAGCGTATATGTACGCTCAAATACATGCAGACATACATCCAGTGTGCAAAGTCCAGATGATCCTACAGCTGTATTTTAATATTTCAATACCAGGGTCAGAGTGAATCTCACTGTCTCCCTCTTATCTTCCCTCCGCATACCAGTGCTGTCAATGCCATCGGCAATTTTACATGTAAATGAGCCCATCCATCACTCCCTGCTCTGCAGCGCCTCACTTCCAAGACTACCATGGAGTTACACCATTAAATCTCCCGGCTTTACAATATACATCATGACATATTTGACATCAATCAGCTGTGTCAGTCCGCTCCCTGTAAACCATAAACTTGCTCTGCATTCCAGCTCCGTGCACAGTGATTAAAACCTTCTCAGCCTGGCTTCCTGATTACGGTGATAGATGATGATACCTTCCCTCTTCTGACTCAACGCTCGCCCGTCCTCCCCTGATCGCCCCCCCCGCCCAGGCCGGTCCCTTCCCCAGTTATCCATGGGCAGCGCTCACCCCCCCATGTGGCTCTCGGGTCTTTCTGTCGGGTCCTATCTACCATTTCTGGGCCACCTCATCCATCCCTTCGCCTCTCTGCGGGCATGTGCGTTCCTCCTGCACCTCCACCTGCCCCCACGTCCTTCAAAGGAGCCGCCGGCGCGGCTTGGATCATCTCTGGAGTTCGGGTAAAGCATCAGAAGAGACGTTCCTGGGAATGACTGTGACCTGGATGGATGTAGGCAGGTCAACGTAGTTACCCAAAATCAGCTCTCGCACGCACAGCCAACATCTGACAGACTTACACATGTAGTCACCTTTACATACATTCAATATGTCAAAGTGGCTTCAGTCAGACATACCGTAATCCTGCTTCACGCAGCACTGTGCTTTGAGGCACCTAAAGAACCCATCTCAATTGTCAAAACAACTCATCCTTCCTTAATCCCATTTGCTTCCTGAGGAGCGAGTGACACCGCGTGATCCCTGCGGATGTTAAGTATCGGGTCTATCAAACCAGGCACCGGGCTTCAAACCACAAACGCAAGTTAGAGGGGTTGGCTTCAGGCTACTGAAATTTAGGCCGCCGCCTTAATTTTCATCTTTCTACGATGTGAAACTCAGGAAGAAGATTTTAGTTGGGCAAGTCTAGACTTTAGTGTCTGTTCTGGGAGCTTATTTTTCATCAATCTGCCTGAAACTGCAGAAACTCAATATTTCCACATCACGTTTTGTATCACGTACGCACACTTGGTTTTTCGCCATTGGAAAATGAGGCTTCTCGGAGAACAACTGATCTTGCTAGTAACTCTGGCCCAAGATTGAAACCATTTGGGAAGATGCGATCGCATCACTAAAAAAAAAAAAAAAACCACCAAACCAAACTTGAGCAAAATCATATCACCATCAAAGACAACATTTTCAGATGGGTTCCTCCTGGGTTTGGAAATTGAGCTATTTGCGAAAAAAACCCACAAGTGAATGCAAGAAGTCACAAACAAAGAAGTCATTACAGCTTGTAGCCAACTTATCTTGCTAGAATTTCTTTCAGCATCTAATTATCGCTGTTTCTTGCACCAGAGAAGCCACAACTTATTGCCATTACGCCCTCCTGCTGCATATCCCCATGAGAGTCAGAAGCCTCATTAGGACTTGCCGTATCTAAAATAGATTCCTATGGCTTGTGCCATCACTTGGGACCTTTCCAGCTGGCCTTCCTGCCACCACGGCACCTTCTGGGCACCTGGAGATAGAAGGGGCACGAGGGCCAGGCTCGGTGATGATGATGTTCCCATCCAGCGCCTTGCAAACGACCTGGGATGAGGCATGGAAATCGTGGGGGAAACCGGACAGGCAGAAGAGGGAAAAAGTTAGCAGCTCGCTTTCATTCTTGGGACATCCACAGAGAAATGATCCCTCCTTCACCGAAAGATGAATGGGCAGCTGTACTGGTTATGAGGGAGGTTTTATTGCAGATCAATAAATCTGTGTCAGAGACCCCATCTGGAGGGAGTTTTAATTTAAAGAAAAGAGTGATGAACACCGAAAGACAATAAATCAAAAAGTTGTGAAACCCCATCGGCGTTAACTTTCTATCAATGCAAACACAGGCTTTGGGGCACGCGTGGGGACAAGAGTCTGCCCGCCCCACGGACCTGGGTACGGGGGCCATGCAAGAGAGAAGCATCAACAGGGATCAAGGAGGCAAAAGAAAGCCAGGATTTATTACTGCGGTGCTATCAGACATCAGCGGGTGTCAGGAGGGGAGATAGCTCTCTCAGATCCAAATCGGGGAGAAAGCTTGAAAAAATAAACCAGGGAGAGTTCACAGCGACAAACTTGAGACAGCAAGAGGGGAGCACGAGAGATTATCTCAAATCTCTCTGCAGGAAACACAAGGGGAAAAAAAAAAACAACCAAAACCCACCTCCTCCCAAAGCCCTCCTTGTCATCATGTGGCTTTCCCCATCCGCTAGGCGCAGCTCCGCAACAGAAGTCAACTGCGGCTCCCATCACAAAGACAACAGTGCAGCTCGGGCTCAGCCACGAGGACACATCCGTAACCCAAACCTGGCCAAAGAGGATGGTGAGGGAGGAGAACCTTCTGAGAGAGGTTCTGGAGGAAGCCCCGAGTCCACAGATTGGGGGTTGCCAACGTTAGCACACCTCTGGGGGAGGTCAGACCCGGTCAACTTGGCTTTGCTCATCAGAGAGGCTCAGGTCCCCTCTTACACTAATTTAGGATGAAATCAAGCTCCTGCAGCCCATTTCTCGCACATCTGCACCCGCCGCCCCCCTGCCAGCTGCAACACCTCCACTTCAGCCTCGCATCACGCCGAGGTTGCAAAAGAGAAGAGACTCTTCACGTTGACGTTTCCACATGGCAACGAGCCCGGCGGGTAATTGCACGCATCACCTTGCAACACTGCCTTCCCCTGGTCCTGGGGGTTAAAACATCACGTTTACCGGAGCCGGAGAACACGCTTGTTACCCACCCTAAGAAAACCCACTTTACAGAGAAGCAAGAACTGTCGTATCTGGGTGACCATAGTTATTTTCTGGGTGATGAGTGATTTGGGGTGCTCTTAAGACAATTTACGGAGATCTGATTTTTCCCAGAGTGGATGCTGGGAGAGAACCAGACACATATCTCCCCCCGACTGAGAGGTTTCCGCACATCTTAAGCACGGGTTGCTTTTAAATTTTGGAAATCTGCACTTTTACTAAATTCCTGAGCCATGCTATTAATCTTATCTTCCATTAGGAAAACAAGAGCTTTTTAAAAATCCAATTTACTTTTCACCATATACACTTCAGGTTAACTTTATTTTTCACGTTACTCAGCTTGAACTAAGCAATAATCATTTCCAGATTAATGATGATAATTTCAAACACTTTTCAGCGCAGACATCTTAATATCCTCTCCGACCAGCGGAGAATTTCCTGTTCTACAACAAGATTACATTTAGTAAGATTAAACGCGTTTCTGTTTTGCTCGCGGCGGTGTTGATAGGGACTTCGCCAAAGACTCTCGGCAGCTCTCTCCATCCAGGACAAGCTCAGGAATGCAAAAACCATGGTGGGTTTTTGTTTGAGTTTTTTTTTTTTTTTTTAAACCCCCCCTAAAAATAAATGTAATTAACTGTAAAAGGTACACTATGAGCCCTGGAAACAGCCATTCTGCTGGGAAAATACAGTCCTGTGCCGCACTGTGCTCTGACCCTGGACTCAAACGCCACTTTTGATCCCTAATTCCATTATTATAACCCCTCCCAAAAAAGCGTTGTCCTACAAACGCTCGTTGGCTGCCCAGGCTGCAGGGTCTCGGAGCAAGGGAAAGACTCGCTGGGTTTACATCCGTGACGAATTTTACAGAGCTGCGTAAGTGCCCTCAGCTCCGTCCTGCAAAGGGGAAACTGAGGCCAAGCGAGGCGACGCTACCGCTTAATTGGTGCTTATATTGACGACACAAATTACACCTCAGCGGGTCCAGTCAAGCCAAGCGAAAGGGTGTCATCCCAGCGGGGCTGATGGTGGCGAGCTTAGAAAAATCCCGGTACTGTATTCAGTCCCACTTCTAACGAATTCAGTTTCCTTTCAAAAGGCAAATACTATAATAGGAGAGGGTATTTCACATCGGCTCTCAAGAGCTTTTTACGGGCTTTGAGCCACCGAAAGAAGAGACAAAGCACAGCAGGCACTTCAGCAGCAAAAGGCGAGCTGACGAGTTGATGGAAAACACGGACCAGGTCGGACGCGCAGCCGATGCTCCTGCGATTCAGGAGAAGGAAACCAAAGGGATAAGCGGCAAAAAGGCGATGAGAAAAACACGAAGGGGCTCCCTGCATTAAAATTACACCAAATTGTTGCCGATTCTCCCCTGCACCCCAAGCTCAGGCCTCCCTCGGAGAGCTCAACCACGGCACGCACTTCCGCCCTCCAAGGCAACACGCTTTCAGGCACGGGGAAGGAAAACCAGTCAGGAACTCACAAAACTTCACTAATGACTCGTACACCCCCCCGTAATTCACCGAGCTGGTATGAATTCCCGGCCCCTGAGGTCCAAGTCCAAGTTTTAAAGGTAGCAACGTTTCCCCGAGCAATAGCTGGAAATGCCTGGGGCCATTCAGAACAGGGCTGCTTAAAAGAAAATAAATAGATTAAATTAAAAAAAAAAAAAAAAAACAAAATCCTTCAGTCAGAAATGGGTAATATTAAGGATGCGGCAAGGCAAAACTACACGATTAGAGCCGTTTCTGCAGCAAATGTCTAATTAGAGGCTGCCTTTACAAAGAAATTTTATTAGTTTTGTCTTTTTAACTGGGATAGGAGAGACTTGAGGAACTCCCAACTGCAGGATAGAGTTTGGAATGCAAAAAAATGCCCCAGCAGCATTGCCTGGAGAGCTGGAGAAGCCCCAGGCCCATAAAAGTCTTGGGATATTGTGTGGTTCGGCTCAGGGCTCCCCCTTTGAAGCCAGAAAGGGGCTGCGCGGGGAGATGGGCAACAGTGCTGGCGACCGCCGGGCAAACCCACTGCGATTCCCAGAGATATCGCCACTTTTTATCCCCATCCCTTTGATCCAGCCCCCTTTTTATTTATTTTATTCGTCTTTCCCCAAAGGACATTTGCTGCCATCACAAGCCCAATCGTCACTTTTTAATCGAGGCTCCTCCGGGACCCCGACATCTCTTCCCAGGGCGGGCGAGAAAGAAGTTGGGTTTTGGTTTTTATTTTTCCCCCTGTTCAAACCCGAAGCCTTTGACAGAGAGCCAAGAAAGGAGCGCCGGAGCGAATATTAGCGCATCAGCTTTTTGGGTCACCACTAAAAAGGATCATGTGAAAGGAGGTCAGATAAATATTTAACACGGTTATTAATATCTGCTCCTAATTTCATTCCTCCTCCTCCCCGGCTCCTCCCTTTACTCTTCATCTCTTCGTTTTACCCGCTTGATCCCTTTTAAGAAGGTCAGTCGGGATCATAGGACGGCGCTGGCTGGCAAAGGGGGGGCAGGAAGAGATAGCGGCGACCTTCCTCCCGGGGAGCACGGCCCGAATTAGACCATTTGCCGGCGATGGATGCCGAGGCATTAACGCCACCCTTGGGTTTCTCCCAGCCTTTGTTTTGTTTTTTTTCCCAGCAAGGAAAACAAGGCAGATTCCCCCAAACCATCACTCCCCCCACAGCTGCCAACTCTCTTTATGCGCCGCTGAACCCACAGCGATGGTTTTGTTTTTCCAGGGGGAATACGGGATCAGGTCCCACTTTCCTCCTTCCTGAGCCACCGCCGCCGGTACCCGACAGCGCTGGCAGGCAGCTAACGCCGACGCACGCGCTGCCTTAGCCGATTTGGGAACTTTGCAGCTGCATATCATTTTTTTTTTTTTTTAATTTTTTTTAAGCCTTATTTACAGATTTCACAACACGCACCTGTAGGCTACACTCCCTCGCATTTTACTTGCTGTCCTATACTGCCATCATTTCTGAAAACAACATTCCTTCAGGGTGAAAAGAGGAGCGCCCCCTCCGATTTTCTTATGCAAACGGTCCAAGCAAACGCTTCGGGGTCTTTGGGCCACCGCGCCTGCATCCCTTCCCTCCCTGGATGAGGATGCCAACAGCTCCTCGGCCCCTTCGCACACCCAGAACCTCATTTCTCCCGCCGTCGGCATCCCGCTCGCTGCCTGCCACGCTGCCTCGGCAAATTTACGGCTCCGCCGAGGAGCGCCGCGTGACTTCGGGCCAGGTCCGGTTAACAATAAAAAGGATCCTAACCGGAGCAGATGTAAGTCACCCTGCGCCACGGCGAACCCAGGCGAAACAACAGGCAGGGAAATGATTTTAAAAGGGTGGAGAAAGAAGCTCGCGTGTCTCGTTTGGGTCTTAGAGAGCAGCCTGCTATGGAGAGAGGCACCCAAGGGCAAAAAGGGAAAAGCCAGCAGCCCCTCTGCCACCGCCCCGGGAGATGCGGGATCCCCCTCCATCATCTTCTGGCGTCGCTGTCGTTCAACGCCCAAAGAGCCATCCCTTCCCCAGGGATTTCAGCTCATCCTTTCGCTTTGCACGCTAGAAAAAGCCCAGGACACGCTGAGCCACCAGAGATCGAGGAGTCGAGTGCTTGAGCATTAGGGCAGGCGTTAATTACGGCTCTCAGCGCATCCCCATCCCAACGTTTCGGTGCGGGTCCTCATTGCTCGGGTGGCTCCAGACCTTATTTATTTTACACTGTTCAAACCCGTTCCAAAGACAAAATTATTCACCTCCTCCTCAGCCTTTCTCTGGTGCCCCTCATGACAGTGTTAAATGCTTCGCAAGCATCCGCGCATTCATCTTCGCATCCCTCCCTCGGTTTCAATATTTTTTCCCTGTTTTACAGCCGGGAGCGGAGCCCCGGGCCCCCCCGGCTGCTCAGTCTCCCCGTGTAACCTTTGCCAGCAGGAGAGAAAAAAGGGGGGGAGGAAACAAGGAAAAAAAAAAAAAAAGAGCACCAAACCCAACTGAGCATCCAGGGGGATGAGGATGACCTTCAGGCGCGGGTAAAATAAACAGTTGAGACCCGCAGCATCTGAAGCGCGGGGCGGGATGTTTACATACTTGTATTCGGGCGGCTAAATTAAGAAGCCGGTCTCCCTCGGCAAAGACGCGCGGGAGAGAGCTGCTTCTCCGGGAGGTCACCCAAGGAGAAGGCTGCCGGCAGCGGGATGAGGAGCTCTGCCGGGAGCAGCCACCCTCCGAGGGGCCAGGAGGGGGGATGCTCTGTGGGAACAGCACCCCGAGGACCACGCTGCTCCTCAGAGGTCCAGCCCCAGCAATCGGACATCTCCTGGGCTATCCCTCGGTTTTCCATTACACCGGAGAAGCGCGGGAGCTGCAGGCGGCACCCAACGGCCATGCATCAACCCTCCCGCTCGTGAAACCAGCCCTTAAAATCTTATTTGCAGCCTTTTCTCCCTCCGAACCATCCTTTTCTTCCTCCAGACCTCCCTTCTCTCTCCCTTTTTCAGTATACAAAAGGTCTGCTGCTAAGCAGGGGTTGCCATGATAACAAGACAAGCCCTCGGCTGCTCCGGGTGGGGAAAAGCACCCAACGTACAATGCCATCCTCCTCTCCCTAAAATAAATAAATAAATAAGGAGGGGAAAGGAAAAAAAAAAAAAAAAAAAAAAAAAAGGAAAGAAAGATAGATGCTTAGTGTCACTCGAGAGGAGCGCGGAGCAGAAATTATGGCAATTTCCTGTAACTGGAATCAAATGCCCAACTTGCCGGCTCGCAGCAGGCACTGCCATTAATTCAAACACTTGTGAGAGAGCCGGGTTTCCATTAAAGGGGCCAATTTTGAGTCCATTTCCCTGATAAACAGACAGCAGCAAGGCTCCTAAATTGGGGCTTGATAGATTTGATTAGGGCCGAGTTTGCACAGGTTGTGATTCTGGCGCGGAAAACTGCCGTTTGATGCGCGAGGAAAAAAAAAAAAAAAAAAAAAAAAAAATAATTGCACTCGAAATCCTGCGGCGGTTGGCGAGGGGTGGGAGATGCCCCGCAGCCCGGCACCGTCCCAATTCTCCCCGGCGGATATCGCCGAGCGGCAACACGTTAAGGGAAATTGGAGAGATTAGCCGCTGTGAAAACAAAAATGCTATTTAAACAAGGTCTAACGAAGGGCCGGGCCGCGGCAGGGATTGGCAGAGCTCTCTGCAGCCCCAGCCAGGGTAAGCTGCGAGGGGCTCCGCTATCCGCGATCTCGTTTCCTACGCTTTTCTCCCTAGTATTTCCATCCCAGCTGGAGGATGGAGTGCTGCACAGCACGGGAATCCGTGGCGGGTCGGCTCCTGGGGCGAAAGTGGAACGCACCCAGGGTGCTCACAGAGGTACCGCAGACGGACGGACGGACGGACGGATGACTGCAAGCAGCAGCATCGCATTATCTTTCAGTCCTGGGTCTTCAGACCTGAAAGAAGCAAACCCACGGGAAAGGTGGCATCGCTTTTTCTGCCCAGTCCCAACCCAAGTCGGCACCTCACCAGCCCTGCCTGAAAATCAGGGCTGCATCGCAGCCCCGGGACGTGGGTATTTGGGGACAGACGGCCCCCTCCTCTGCTCCCCACCCCCAAAGCAAGCTGTCACCAACGCCACCCTGCTGGGAGAGGGCTGTAATTCCTCCGCCCCCCCACCCCAAACCGAGACGGGGAGCGGGATCAGAATTCCCACCGCAAAGGATGAATATTCATTCCGGCATTAAGTCCCCTATCAGGACTTCCAGGCAGGTGGTATTAAGACCGGATCTCCAGAGAGTTTTTGTTTTATTCTCGGGAAGCAGAGCCCTGACTTCGAGACACAATAACTCACTTAAGGAAAGCTAATTCGCTCTGCCGGGGAATTTAAAGCGCGGCAGAAAAGGCGACAGCGGAATGACAGCCTGGCGACGCCTCTGGCGTCTCTCCGCGCCCGTGCTGGGATGTTCGCAGGGAACGGCTGCAAAGCCCCAGTTCCCCGGGCGCTCGCTCAGCCTTCGGCCTGGCGGAAGGCAGGTAGCGCGAAAGAAAGAGAAAATAATCCATATTTCATTGGGACCGGCTGCCGCGGTGGCATTTACCAAGGTCTTTTGTAACTCCCGGTCATCCCGCGGGGCTGTAGGGCTCTCCGGAGGACGGCGCGTAGGGTCAGTTGGGTTTTGGAGGTGGGGGTTAAAGGGGGACAAAGTATTTCTTGCTACGGTTTAACGCCCGAGCGAGAAGCAAAACCCCTTTGCAGGCATGTGCCAGGCTCCCAAGTGCCAGTGCCTAATGAAAACATTTGCAATTGCAATGATAACATTATGATTTTTAAAAGGAATTAGATTCGGCTGACCTAAATATTCACCGCGTGGCAAGTCGGGGCTACGTGGACTTCTCAAAATAAGATTGCACGGCTCCTTCCCGAGGTTCTACAGGCGCACGGGGATGCAGGAGATGGAGCGATGCTACAGTAACCTACAGCAGCCCTCCCCCCACGTCTGCCTGTGCAATACGCTGCCTCAGTTTCCCCACCTTTACAAAAGAGATTAAAAAAAAAAAAAAAAAAGGCTAAAATGGAAGAAGAGAGCGCCAAATACTTTTCCTCTTTAAAAAAAAAAAAAAAAAAAGAAATCACAGAAAGATGTTTCTCTCCTCTGAAATTGCACAGTATTAAACTCCTGAGCAGTTGTGACAGGTGCTATAACAGCAGCATTCATTATCAGTTTTGTTCTGTTTAATGCTCCTCACTCACGTGCTCCTCCCCAGAGCCCGCTTCACTCCTCCTCAGCCATCGTGCCCAGTCTGATGCCTCTTAACCCAGTAATTGGGATCACGGCATCCCAAGGACGCGGAGCCCAACGTCCCGTCCCGCCAGCCCCCACGTCACCCCGGCTTGCCTTCCAGACCACCTTCTCGCTCCACAATCCACCTTCCTTGAGGGATTTGGGGCACCTCACCCCGTTTTTGAGCATCAACGCCCCGCCGCATCCCTCTATCCCACCGTAGGCGACCAAGTTGTCACCAATCAGCTGTATATAGGAACCCTCTGCCGAGCTGCAAAGCCTCGCTCGCCCCCCCTACAACCCCCCCGACGGGGGATCATCCACCCAGCTGCACCAACAGATATTTTTTTGGGGGGGGGACACGGGGACGGGGACAGAAAGCGGTTTGCCCACCTCTATCCTCGAGTTTTTAATAAAAGAACAGCTAAAGCTCTTTGGGACCGTGCGGAAACGTCAGCGAAGTTAAGCTGCTCCCCATATATCTCTGGAAGAGCGCGGGTCTCCTCGCTCGAGGGCTGGCGCTGCCCATTTGCATGGGTGAAGGCAGGCACAAAACACCCCCTCCTTCGGCCTGCGCGCCGATATAAACGAGCACAAGGTCTGCCGACACTGCCTGCATTCAAGTACCTGGCTGCTGAAGAGCACGGCCTCTATTTATCAACAGATTCGAAGCTTTTCCTGCTCGAGACGCCGCCTCTTCCCACGCCGGGCAACTCGTGGGTGATTGAAAAGCCGCTCAGTCTCCGTCGGGGGGGAAGTTAATTATAGCTACATCATCATACCGCGGACACGCTGCAGCCGGGGTCTGATGAGAAACCTCTTCCCTTCCCTTCGGACTGTAAAGCTGAACATATTTAATCCCTCCTGTGCCATTCGCAGAGCCCCGCGAGCCCCAGAAGATTCATGGCTGGTTTCTTACAGCGCTGCTCTTCCTGCTAACGATGCCCTTCCTGCTAATATATGCCGGATGGGATTCGCATTAGTCAGAAAGGGGCACCATAAAACGGCGTACGGAAGAGTGGAAGGAACCTGCGGGCAATAAAACACCTGGGAGAAGCACCGCCACCCACGAAGCAAGCCGTGGGCCCCCCAAAAAAGGCTCTGCCCTCCGTGCTGAGCCACCCCACCACCGGCAGAAACTCTCTTAACTCTTGGTGTATCAGGAATTTGGCATCTCCCGCTCGGCGAGGACTTCTCAGCGCTCCAGAACCGAGAGGCTGCGGGAGGTACCAGATGATGATACAGCCGGAAAGTCTGAGCATCACCCGGGGGGGTGTCACGGGGGTCCCTCCTTCCTCTCCCTCCCTGCCCGGCCTTCCTGAGCAAAAGCAGGGGGGTGAAATAAATACATCGCTTTCCCGCTTCTAATTATGTCTCACAAGTCAAGAGAGGGGGGGAAAAGCCCCTGCAGGAATACCCGGAGGGCAGCTAGGACGCTGAAGGTGTAGGTGTGACATGAGGTTCTGTCTCTGGCACTGTGGGGAACAGCCCAGAAAGCTGCAATAGTAAGAAATCCCCTTACTAGAATGGTAACGGCAAGAAAAACACCATGCCCTCCCCCAAAATCAAAACAGAAAAAAAAAAAAAAAAAAAAAAAAGACAAAACCCCCCAAAAAAACAAGAGCAAGAGGAATCAAGAGCAACCTTTCAAAAGGTGCATCGTTTCCTTCCAATTTTTAAATGGCAGCATATCAAAACACCCCATAAAAAATGAATCTGAGTGTGTTTTGTAAATAATAGATGAGCCAGAAGCGATCCTTCAACTAAAAAGACCGGTGCCAAGTTGCGATTCCAGCAGCGTTCCGGCGGCGTGCGCTGGGCAGGAGGTCGCAGCAGTCATAACAGTGTGTTCTCTCTGTATTATTATTATTCTGATGCAGAAATAATACCAGTGCACTACACGAGGCCGGTGCGTGGGGAAAGAGAAGGGGGGGGGGGGGAGGAACGGACAGATGGAAAGGAGTGAGGACGGGGCTAAAAATTGTCTTTATTCCCTTTATCTTGCCCTGACTAACTGAAGGTACATGTTCGTACACAGCTGGGTGGAAAAGAAATCGCTCCTCTTCCCTCCCTCCCTCGAGTCCATCTCGGAATAATCCGAGATATTCTTGCAAAATCAAGGTCTTTTGACCAAATGGGAGTGAAACTATTGCTCCAAACACATGAAGCTGAGTAAAAGGCCGTATCTCCGGGCCGGACCCGCGTGCAGCATCACCTACACCATCCTCTGCATTTGGGGTTTTATTTCGCTGTTCTCTGCGGGTGTCAGAGCAGGGCAGACGGGAAAGGTTAATATTAAAAGGCGCCTCGTGCCAAAAGGGGCCCTGAAAAAAAAAAAAAAAAAAAAAGCTACATTTGGGTTTTCTGCGAGTTTCCAAGGAGCTTTTATTTCTCCTTCTTTGTTTGGCAATTCTTTTCCGACACCAGTAGCGAGATCGGCCAATTACCATAATTGGGTCACCCCTAAAGATGGTGATAGACACCCAGGGCAACCTACCAGAGAGAAGCTGACTTATGGGCTCATTATTCGCTCGAGCTTGACAGGTTATTTCAGGAACAGGCAGAAAAGCCATCAGAGCGAAGGCACTGGGGAGAACCCGGTGGCTCCGCCGCGGCGAAACCCCACAATGTCACCGGCGGGCGGCCGCTCTCGGCCACGGGGACGCGGTGCGGTCCGGGGAGGGCTTACGTGGGTGAGGAGCAGAGCTGCAAATAAGAGGCACAGCCTTTACACCCGCGCATCGCTTCGGCTTGGCAAAGCGCCGCCTCGAAAAGCGGACCGCGGTCCCCGGCGCCGGAGCGCTCGGCTTCACCCAAATCTGTGTTTTCTCTTATTTTTTTTGGAGCTCTTCGGACACTAGGAGGGTTGGCTGGTGGTTTTTGCGATGGCGTGGGGGGACCGCCCACTAGAGCCTGGTCTTTGCCCATCTCTGGCCTTAATACTCTTGAGTGGAAAAGGTCAAGGATGAAGTGTTTATCTCCAGCCGACGTGGCGTGGCAGGGAAAGCACACTCGCCTTCGTAACCACCAGCTCATTGGAGAAAAGGAGTCAAAAGCTGACTTCTTCTTGAGCTCCTAGAACTCCTTCAGAAAGCCCAATCCCAAATCCCAACCGTCCCCTCCCGTGCCGCAGCATCTCTCGCCCCACCAGCATCAAAGCCTGGACCACTTCGGGACGAATTTTCTTCGCCCCGTCCCTTCCGAGGAGGGATGCTGCTCCCTTCCCCCCTTCCTCCGGCACCGCTATCATCACTCGGCAAACGCATCTCGATCCGCAGCGTGCTCAGGCAGCCAGCTCCGCCGAGGAACATCTCTCTCTCCCCGAGCCGTTAAAGGACTGAGGAATCGGGAGGGAACAGATGTTTTAAGGACTTCACAAATGGGGGAAGATTAAAAAAAAAAACAAACCAAAAACAAAAAACCAAACCAAACAACCCACCCCACCCACCCAGCACTTTCTACCAATACCCCATGCTGACGGACTGCTGTAGCAGGAATAAATACAACCACCCACAGAAACCTTCCGATAAATCTCCTCCACATTATATTCTATATATATATTTTATATATATGAATGTGCGTGTATATATATAAAAATTTATATATATGAATGTGAGTATATATATAAAAATTTATATATATGAATGTAAGTATATATAAAAATTTATATACGAATGTGTGTATATAAATATATATATAAATGAGCGTGCGCACGTTGCCATACTCATGTGTTTTAAAAAAAAGAATAAAATTGCCAAATTTAGACCATTATGACTAAGAAAAAAAAAATCCTCCTGCCTCTCTCCCACCTCTTCCCAGGCTTCCTTCGCTCCCATCAATCTGGCCAGCTCCCCCATCGCTCGCCTCTCCCTCCGTCCCCTCCCTCCCACGGCTCTTGTCGCTCCCCGATTCCCCCCCAACACTATCATCTCCCCCAGTAACTCCTCACCAAAATCCAATGAGGTTTTCTAATTAGACTAATTAATTTTCTGCCCAAGTTAATAAGACTGTCTGCAGTCCAGAAATAATTGGACTTCCCAAACACCAATATCAACCCCCCCTCTCCTCCCTCCGCAGCAAGTGGCGATAGAGCTCCTTAATAATTCAAAATCAGCCTCTGTTTTTTTTTTTTTTCAACCCGTGGTTTTGCATTTCAAGAGTTATTTCGCTTTTTTTCATTACCGCTCTGACACCAGCCTGCCCCCGCCCGGGGGAGGCACGGGGAGGGCAGCGCGTGCCGAGGGATGAAGGATGCTCTGGCGTGCGGGGGATCCCTTCCAAGAGGCGGTACATCCCTTCGGGGATCAGCGCACACCGCTCCTCCCGTGTTACCAACCAACAACGTCCCACTGAATTATTTTTCCCCACACCGCGCTTTGCTTTTTCCTTTGCAGACTGTTGTGGAGTTAGGACCGATTTCGGTGCCTGGTACTGCAAAAGGACTTTTTGCTATCAGGAAACTCTCCGTTACAGCCCCCAGCTAAGGCTTTGCTAGCCATAAGACCGCACAACGCAGCCAACTGCTGCTTGACGTTGCCTTTCAGCGCTCTGGAACAGACTTGCAAAGGGCAGGAGTCCCTTCTGCTGCCCTTGGGGACAGCACGGTGATGCCCCAACGCGCAAAACCTCAGGTTCACCAAAGCCTGGATTTCCACCCGAGCTCCACACATCATCGCCGGCGTAGACGCTAAACCTGGGCAGCTCTGTTTTCCCGGTGGGAAAGGATTTAAGAGCATCACGAGGAGCAGCCCACGCGGCTCTCCTCCTCTAAGCCAAGGTGCTGGAGGTCCTGCACCACACGGTTACAGGGGAAGCATCCCGCAGCCTTGAGCCCCAGCAGACAAACCCAGCCTGAAGCTCAGAGGTCAGACAGGACAAACACTTCAAGATTTAGCAGCCGAAACTAAATACAGAAGCAGGTCAGGGGAAAAAAAAAAAAAAAAAAAAAGCAGAATTGTGACACCAAAGGAAAAAAAAAATATCTCCGTTTTAAAAGCATTAATGGAGGAGGCAATTCAACAACCTTCACCTGAAAGCATCCAAACACTCCGACTTGATAAAAGAAAATGGTTTAGTGACAATGAAGTTCAACGTTTCAATGCAGAGGGCTTGTCAGGTTTGGAGGAGAGCGAATCAGGCCAGCAGGAGAGGCGCATTCACATCAACTCTGACTCATCGCCGAGGCAGAGGAGGAGAGCAAAAGCTTTCCTTATTTTTTTGACCATAGGACCCCAGACCGAGAGATCCCGGCTCAGCGGGCTCGGACGGGAGGGATGGAGGGAGGTTTTCATGTCCTGACGTTTGCAGAGCATCTCCTCCGGGTGAAAGCTGGGCCGGTGCTACCAGAAGGTCAGCCCAGATTAGAGCAATGAGCTCTCCCGGCCTTAATACCCTGAAACAGGCGCCCTGCCTCTCGTCTCCCCCCCCACACCAATAACTAAATAAAAGAAAGAAGATAAAATGCCAACCACAAACCAGAGATTTGCAGCTGGGGGATCTAATTCCAGGAGGCTGCAGGCCATAAAAAAAAAAAGGGATCCATTAGCATCCACTTACCTGCCATGATGAAGTGACCGCGATAAAGTGCACAGGATTAAATAAATTTAAGTGAATCCCCTGACGGCATTTTTATGGGATTGAAAGAGGTTTTATCCACTCGCAACCTCTATCCTCGGAGGAAACTGATTCAATAAAAACTAAACCCACTTCATCTAGCAGGAAGGGAAAAAAAAAAATACACACAAACTCTGCAACGTTTACAGAGTCACTAAAGCAGTCAGGAAAAAAATTAAATATAGGGCAAATCCCTGAGTGGGAGAAATGTGCAGAATTCTGTAGCTGAGCCCCATTAGTTAAACTTCAAACTTTTAACGCTCCTTCACTCCCTGGGGCAGGAGCGGGGTTGGTCCCTCTGCCGGGCTCCCTGCAGCTCCCACGGCATTTGGAGCGAGGGAAAAAAAGAAGTATTTCCCACCTTTTGCTCCACCTCCTGAGACTCCCTCCTCCATCCCTCCAGCTCAGCACCTAAATTGCCCCTGCTACCCAACACAAAAGCAGCCAGGATATCTACAATGCCCTGCAACCTCCTGTCCCACCAGCCCAGCCCAGAAATCCACCTCACCCCCATCTGCTACCGAGGATGGGAATCAGCCCCTTCCCCACTCTGCTGTTTTGTGCTGAGCTGTGCAAAGGCAGGCGCTGCCGCTGCTGCCTGGAGATAAGACGCTGATGCTCCCCGAGGAAAGCGAGGCCATTTCCCATCCAACAGCCCCCGTCTGCCGCTGCGGCACATGAGCCATCCCCAATGCCGAGCCATCCCCAACGCTGAGCATCCCCAACGCTGAGCATCCCCAACGCTGAGCATCCCCAACGCTGAGCATCCCCAACGCTGAGCATCCCCAACGCCGAGCCATCCCCAACGCTGAGCATCCCCAACGCTGAGCATCCCCAACGCCAAGCAATCCCCAACCGCTGAGCATCCCCAACGCAAAGCCATCCCCAACGCCAAGCATCCCCAACTGCCGAGCATCCCCAGCCGCCGAGCCATCCCCAACGCTAAGCCGTCCCCAACGCTGAGCATCCCCAACGCTGAGCATCCCCAACGCCGAGCATCCCCAACGCCGAGCATCCCCAACGCTGAGCATCCCCAACGCTGAGCATCCCCAACGCTGAGCATCCCCAACGCTGAGCCATCCACAAGCCCACCCATCCCCAACACCAAGCCACCCAACGCCGTCCTATTCCCAACGCTGACCCATCCCTAACCGCCAAGCCATCCCCCCCCAACCCGGCTCTGAGACCCCAATCCAGAGCCAGAATAACGCTGCCTGGAGCCCCGAGCCTTGTTTTCCTGTGCGGCCTCAGTTTCCCCAGGTGGAACGTGGAGCATGGCAGAGAGGGCACCGTCTCTGCTGCCTCAGCTCTGAAAGGGAATTTGCTTCCAGCAGCGCGGTCTGAGACTGAATTCGGGGCTGTCAGCCCATGGAAAACCCCTTCTCTGCTGTCATGTGGGAAATGCCTTTTTCGGTCCATGGGCTCATACAAACTCAGAAAAGCGATGATGTCTCTGAGCTCAGCCCAGGGAAAATATCCCCACATCACTTCTCTTTCTCCATCTCCTGTTACCAACCTCTCCCTGTTCCCCTCCTTCCCCCTCACACCTCAATTTTCCCTCTCCGCTTCGTGCGCTGCCATGGGAAGGTCCTTAAAACCTGCAAAAACCTGGATCTAGCAAAGCCTCACCCACAGGGATAACCAGCTGCAGCGCTTGCCATCACTTGGACCATGAGCTCAGCATCGCTGGGGTGGCTTTTACCAACGGGGGGGGAGGTCCCTGGTCCTCCTGAGAAGTTGTGGGGCTGCAACAACCCGAGGGGACTTCATCCGGACCAACCCTTTCCTGAGCCATCAGCGAAGAACAATGCTGCCACACCAAATCAGCCGCACGGTGCTTATTTTGCCGTAAGATGCACGTGAGCAGAAGGCACCACAACGCAAGGAGAGGCGTCTGACACCTTCGCTGTTCAAAACAGGGACATTTTGGGGTCCTTCTCCCCACCAAAGAGGGAGCAGAAGGTCAGCAGAGCAGTGGGGCATCCTCCCAGACACATACATGCTTTAAGCATCCCCGCATCCGTTTGCTGCGGAGCACTCGGGTTTGCAATAAACTCCGCTGCACCCCAATAATCTGCCTCTGGATCTACCCCGAGACGGATCTACCTCCCGGCAGGGCTTTCAGAGGAGTTGGGCTCCTCCAAACCACAGCCATCGCCTACAGCACCCCCAAATTTATCTGCCCCCAAAACCAAGCCACCATCACCAAGCTACGTCTTTCGGAGCCTTCTCGCCTCCTAAATTATCCAAAGGGGCCGAGGAAAAGAAAACCTCTGGGCTTTAGGAGACCCAGCAACAAACTCCAAAAGCCCACGATGAAGAAGCCGAGCACGAAGCAGGTCCGGCCCCCGAAACACCAAACGGTATCGATTCAGATCGGAGGAAGAAGAATAAAAATTAGAGGCTCCTCAGAACAAAGCCATTTTCCTCTGATGTACATTCACGGGAGGGGGAAAAGCCATTTTAATTACTGATCAAAAATAAATGACTTGCCATTTGCTAGGACTTTTTTTTTTCTTCTATTTTCAAAATTACTTTGTAGAACTACTTAAACTTATTAATATATTTATAAGGAATGAAAACACCCATAAACGCTTGGAATGCTGAGCCAACGAATTAATTAACATCAAATTACTAGTGGTTACTACAGCTTGATACTAAACATTGCTCCCCTATTATGTGGAGGATGGACAAAAATCTCTCGCAGCTGTTAATTATTTCAATTATTAATTTTACTTAATAATTCATATCCCTTTCCTAACCCCCTGGAGTATACTCCGGTATCTACATTTCTTCCTCTCCTCCTCCATTTCTCCCTAACTCCACTTTCAGCGAGACAATCCATCACTCAGCAAGGTTACTGGCTTCAGGAGAGAGGGTTTTTTTTTTATTATTATTTTATTTTATTTTTTATAATTGACAGTCATTTCCTCAGAGAAATACCCCCAGTAAATACCTGCTCTAGAGAAACGATAATAAATCCTTAAAGGTGAACTTGGCTGCTTTTTCCCCTCACGCGCTCCCTTTAAAAAAAAAAAACAAACAACGTAGTATGTCTTAAAAAAAAATAAACGTCTGAGAGCCTAAATCCTTAATAGTACATACATGGAGGGTGAATTATGAATAAATCCACTTTAAAGTCAAACGGAGAGGATTTTTTATTTTTTTTTTTTAAACACCTGGATTTCGGTTGCATCCCCCATCCCGACACCTCTTTGTGCCGCCGGCATCGCCCAAGGCTGCACGTGGTCCCCGGACCCTTCCCCAGCGCTCGCCCCCACTGCCCATCCAGCGCAGGTGACAGCAGATAAAGGGAAACTGAGGCACGAGCTGCCATTAAGGAAATCCATCCAGAAACTCAAGTTCCCACCTCTTCCCATCGCACGTCTCGCTACCGGTCCAAAGGGCTGCCCTGCCCCCAGGCATCCCTCATTAGCTGAACACAGCCCTTAAAATAGGAAGGGATAAAAAAAGATTCACTCACAGACTGTTTCCTATTTTTTTCCCTTCTTTTTTCCTGTTTTTTAAGCATTCTGCACCTGCTTTTTTGAGCTTTTGTGCTTAACCACCCTGAATAGAGACTTATTTCAAAGGGAAAAGGAAAGTTGGGACTGCAGCGGGACTCCCGATGGATGAGCTGCGGTGTCAGGAAAACCAGCTCGGCTTTGGAAGCGGGTGGGAGCAAGCACCGCGTACCAAAAATACTACTTATGGGGAAAGATGTGCAGCTCCTGAACAAAAGCCATCCCCAGCTTGCAAAGGAATGAATGGGAAAAAGCTTGCAAAGAATGAATGGGAAAAAAAAAAAATAAAGTAAAAAATACTGTATATATATGCATATTTATATATCATATATATTTTTATATATGAATAAAATATATCTTTTTCCACAGAACAGCTTAATCCTACAAACACCTGTTGCATTCGCTGCCCGCTGTGGCTCAGGGATGTATCAGAAGTTGGGTTGATCCGCTGCTTAATTACAGGAGGTGCCACCAACCCGGCTTCTGCGTGCCTGAGTTTATGTGGAAATTAATTTCCAGCTCAAAAAAGGAGACTTTTTAATGACAGACAACAAATGGGGGGTGGTGGAGGATGGAGAAAAGGATGAAAACCCCCGCGGCCCCAGGGCTTTTCTTGCCGCCGAGGGGATTCATATTTCTGACGGGTTTTTTTTTTTGGGGGGGGAGAGAGGAGGAATTTGGTGTTCAAACTCTGGGGCAGAGTGTCCCAAATTTGATTCCAGAGGGAAAACGTTTAAGGAGAAGAAAGCGCTCTCCGCCCCGGCACGCACAGGCGCGTACCCACACAATAAAAGCCCTCATCTATTAATCTTCTCCCTTGATCTAGAGCGTAGAGCTAAAATGACGTTTGATGCTCTTTGCTGATCTCCGGAGGGCAAATCAAATAACAAATAAGGGGAAAAGCACTCAGAGAGATACAGCACCGTTCATATCGCACAAAAATAGACACACAGAAAAATAAAGCGCGGGGATTGTTGGTTTGGGGTCGTTTCTGGGAGGGGGGAAGGAAGGGGGAAGGTCGCTTCAAAAACTGACTTTTTCTTCTTGACTGATCTCTTCAACATTGCGAATAATGAGATACGATTATTCGACGGGTGGCCTGGCGGCTTTTGCGTACTCTCCAATGGTATAGCAACTGCGTAGAGCCTAAATACAACAGCTGAACCGTCTGATATGCTGTTGCTGAGGCCAAAAAGCCTTTCCGTGGCACCGCTTTTCCGGCTGTGGCCAAGCCCTTGGCAAGAACAATCCGAGCTTCGCTCACACCTCCGTTCACCAGCAGGTAAAAATCAGCCCCGTTCCTGAAGGACTGGAGAAACCGGGGCAAGGAAAACGGGAAACAATTTGCCCGTGTTGTCTCAATAACGCGGTCACAAAAAGAAGCCGAGAGCGCTTATTCCCGCCGGGCTGCTAAACCCAACTCCCTCCCCGAGCGGCTCTGAACGACCCTGACACTTTTCCTCCGCAGTCTGCGGCGGCCACACGCTGCTCCTGGCTCCCCCTCGGCTCCCACCGATGGGCATTTGCACCCGCGCGAGGGGGCGCTCGGCCCTTCACCGAGGGAACCGGGCTTCTCCGGGGGCTCCCGCCGCCTTCTGGAACGGTGAAGGGGTCGGAAAGTAGAGGAGAAAAGCCCAGCGGCCACAGAGGAGGTCCCTGCTCTGACCCTAAACCCGCAGGAAATCTGCAATTCCAGACGCCACCCAGGGGGACCTGGGCAGGCTGCAGAGGTGGGCCCGTGCCAACCTCGCGAAGTTCAACCAGGCCAAGTGGAAGGTCCTGCACGTGGGTCAGGGCAACGCCAAGCACACATCCAGGCTGGGCGGAGAATGGCTGGAGAGCCGCCCTGAGGAGAGGGACTTGGGGGTGCTGATGGATGAGAAGCTCACCATGAGCCGGTGATGTGCGATCGCAGCCCAGAAGGCCAACCGTATCCTCGGCTGCGTCAGAAGAAGTGTGGCCAGCGGGGGGTGGGGGGGGATTCTGCCCCTCTGCTGCGCTCTGGGGAGACCTCACCTGGAGTGCTGCCTCCAGCTCTGGAGCCCCCAACATCAGAACACGGAGCTGTTGGAGAGGGGCCAGAGGGGACCCCAGAGATGCTGGGAGGGCTGGAGCCCCTCTGCTGGGGGGACAGACTGGGAGAGCTGGGGGGGTTCAGCCTGCAGAAGAGAAGGCTCCGGGGAGACCTCAGAGCCCCTTCCAGTGCCTAAAGGGGCTCCAGGAGAGCTGGGGAGGGACTTTTTCCAAGGGCATGGAGTGATAGGATGAGGGGGAATGGCTTCAAACTGGAAGAGGGGAGATTTAGATGAGATATCAGGAAGAAATTCTTCCCTGTGCGGGCGGTGAGCCCCTGGGGCAGGTTGCCCCGAGAAGCTGTGGCTGCCCCATCCCTGGAGGTGCTCAAGGCCAGGATGGACGGGGCTGGGAGCAACCTGGGCTGGGGGGAGGTGGCCCTGCCCGGGGCAGGGGGGCTTGGAACGAGATGGTCTTCAAGGTCCCTTCCGACCCAAAACATTCTACGATTCTGTGATTTCCCTCCAGTTGCCACTTTTTTTGTTGTTTTTTTGGGGGGGTTGGGTTGGTTTGTGTTTTTTTTGGCAAAGCAGAGAGTAGCACACACCTTGTAGCATTACGGCGGGATAGTTTGCCATTGCCCTCCTGCAATACTTCTCCCCCCTTTAGCTCTGCCCACCAGCACGTCCCCAACCTCCCACTGCCCGTTGACGCAGAGAACCACATCCCGACGTATTAAACTCCTGAGATTAAACCCCACAGCTCCACGTTTTCCCGGCTGGCACGAGTGCACTGGCTGCAATCCTAAAAGAAGAGTCACCCCAGAGTTTTCTGCCCCTCCAGCCCCCACCCCGCTCCCTAACAGGGGACCGCGTGCCTGATGCACCAAGACCATCAGCCACAACCAGCTTTTCCCGCGCAGGCAAACAACAAACAGATCCCACATGGCTCCTCCACAACCACTTTCCTTTAAGGAAAAGGCTGGGTTTTGTTAGCTGGTTTTTTTTTCCTCTTAGGCCTGAACGGTTTAACGAGCGTCCTTTTGACCTAGGAAACTTAGTTTTAATTTTCATCACTTTATCCAGAGAACAATGTGTCCTGGGGGCATCTTTGAGCACAATGTACACTTTCATCATCAAAACAAATGCTGGAAATACCCATCTGCCATGTTATCAGAGCGTATTGGCTCACTGAGCCGGACACCGCTTAGGGGACAAGGGAGGCTTTTACTCTTCTCAAAGTCACGAGCGCTCCCTCTAAGCTCTTTAGCATTAGAGACTCCTGTGGAGACGGGTATTAGAAGCGCCATTTCTTTTTTTTCCCCAGTCAGGAATGATGGGAGATGGAGCTTTCTTTGGAGATTTCTGCTCCTATGGAGGAGAAAAGAAGAGCGGATCTTCCTTTAGTCATCCCCGTGGGTGCCTCGTGGGGTCTGAGGAGCACGTTGCTCCCCGGGCGATGCTGCTCGCTGGGAGGGATGCAGGAGCAAGCTGGACCAAAGTCAAGGACTCATCTCCAAGCTGAAGGTTACCCAGGGCAAGCGAGCACCCAGAAAGGCTCCAACCTCAGCTTTCTGTCCCAAAAAGGGGGAGGTGACGACTCTCTTCCAATCGATTTTGATCACGAAACATTCGTCCCTATCACGCCTTTGGTCTGCACCCATCGCCATGGGGTCCGGATCCCCCCCCCCCCCCCCCAGCGCCATAAATAATCCAGCAGATGTCTACCAGCACCATTCAACCCCATCGCTATGCAGACCTTCCCAGTTCCCCCACTGGCATCCCAATAAGCAAGACCATTCGCTGCCACAACACTCGACGTTATGGGATTTGCCTCCTTTAGGTCCCTTCCCCAAACCCCCTTCTCCGCGGAGTTGTGCAAGCCGCCGCCTCCTCTCCGCTTCAGACTGGCATAATTTGGAATAAGTTATAATAATAGTAAACATAGTAAAAACAACAACAAATCAAACATGCTTTGTTACTCCCCAGGCACACGCATTTGTCTTCCAAGCGACAAAGTAATCACATTTTTGGTTTTAATTTATTACGTGCATTACAGTCGGTGCCTTAGGGGCATTATCACAAGTCACAGCCCCAGCGCGCAACGGGAGGAATCGAGGCTCTTAAATCCTCACCTCCTTTAGCTTCTCCACCTGCCAGCGACTCCAGAGACAACATCCTTCCCCCGGTTTGAGCCGACTGCCACAGGGCTCAAAAATCGCACCCCAGCTCCAGGGGGGAGAGCCGAGCCGAGCCCCCGGGATCACCGGCCCCACGGAAAGGGGACGCGCAAAACCCACACATTTGAGAGACTGTTTCATTTACTAAGGAACGTGGATGGAGAAGTGTATTTTTACCTATTAGGTTTTACATTCTCCCTTCAAACGACCTCAAAATATAACACCCATCATTACTGTTCATGGGACACCGATATACGTGCAGAAATCCTTAGAAACTTCCCACGGGCCAGACGGCAGCAGGGAGAGGGGGTGAGGACCGGCTACGGAGAGGGATGAGCAGCAGGATCTCGGGAGGAGTTCCTGGGCTGGCTCAGCATCTTCCCGGCTGCTAGAGGACACGGAGGGATGAACGGAGAAGGTGCCCGGCCGCCGGCTTGGCGCGGCTGCCTCTGCTGCCCAGCCTCTCCCTCCGCACCGAGCGGGCGTCACAGAGCTTCCAGGAGCGATCTTCTCCATGGGAAGCAAAAGTTTTTCCCACCTCTCTTTTGACCATGAGCTCAGGTATGCTGCTGGTATTTTCGCACAGGGAGTAGCGGCTTGTGCTTAACCCAGCGAAGGAGGAGTGCAGGCTTTCGCCTCTGCGTCCTGCACCAGGCACACAGCCCCTATGCGTAGGAACAGCGTCCCAACGCGTACGCACAAATCGGCTCATTAGCAAGCACGGAAAGCTCTGTGTCACCTCTACACTGGGCCAGAGTAAGCAAGGAGGCTCTGCCGGGCAGGGGAAGGGAATGGGACGGGGGCCGCAATCGCGTCCCCCCGGGGAGAGGAATCTCCGCCGTGAAGCAGCCTAATCCCATTTCTTGCCAAGGAGCAGAAGCCTTTTGGCAGGTAGGGGATGGATCTCAGGAGCTGACACGTCTCTCTGCCGTCTACAGCTGATGAAGTGTCAAATGAGATGGAACAGAAAGCGAGACCCAGCTGGGGAAGCAGGCTCCGCCGGGCTGACTGATACCAGGAGGAGGAGGAGGAGGGTGTTGAGGTGACTGGAGCGCCACGGGGACCTGCTGCCGGTTGCTCCTGTGCTCCCGAGGGGCACTTTTGGGCTGGCCGACCCCGAGCATCGCGGTCACTCCTCCTCCTCCGGCCAGCGCAAGGTGGGAGCAGCCTTCGTAATTGCCAGCGCAGTCAGCGGTGACAGCGCTCATAGCCCTCAACGCAAATAATGATGATCATTAATTACTGTCCTTATTCATTAGCATGAGAGGGGGTCCCTGGGCAGGCTCTGACAGGTAGGTCAGGGAGTGCTTGGGGGTCCAGGACTTTGCAAGAGGGCTGGTTTCAAATATTCAGATCGGTGGTTGGGTTTTCCAGCACTGCAAGAAAGGAAGGAGGAGGGAAGTCCATGACTCTCCTCGCTGGGTCATGGTGACTCCCAAAATCTCTGCACCGTCCCTGGGCTGAGGGCTGCAGTGGAAATAAGGAGGGATGGGGACACACTGGGAGGAGCAGTAATGCACTTGTGGGGTCACTGGTAGGGTGTAATGAAGCTACACCCCCCCCCAGAAATGGAAGAGTTGGTAAAGGGGAGAGGACACCTCCCCATTTCTCTGCCCACAGCATCTACATCCCATACAGGAATTAACAGAAATAAGAAATTGCCAGCCTGGCCCCTGAACTGTCACAGCTCCCTCCACCCAAACAGACCATCAGCCGCTCCAGAAGAGCAGAAGGGTGACCTTCAAGATGCGGGGGATGATGTTTCTCCAAGGACTTTATGGGAATTCGGTCACGGGTTAATGGAAATCCCCTTCCAGCCCAAGGAGAGACCTTACGTCTGGGGGTCTGGTTAGTCAGGGGCTGAGGCAAGGCACAAGATCCACCAAAATGAAACACAACCCAAAAAAAACCCCGCTTGCAGAAAGCCAAAAAAACCCACACAGCCATGAGGTGCTGTGTTTCACGATACCCCTTAACAGGATCAGCAAAACAGGGTCAGCATGTAAAATACAGCTGCTTTGGAGATCACAAAAAATACTTTAATCTGTGGTGGCTTTTCACCTCTGGGGGCCTGTGAACCAGTATACTCTATCTGCCTATTTAGCTGATCCTGTTAAAAAGGTATCAGAATAAAGCAGAAGGGGGCGGGGGGGGAATCCTTGATTCTGTGAACTGAGCCAGAGAAAACTTTCCCTCCAGCAAGACTCGGGCAAAAATCCCAGTCCCGCTCCACCGGTGCTTTGAAATACAAACAAGAGGCTCTGCTGGTCCTAAAGCACGTTTCCCACCGCCCGCGGGGAGGTCCTGGAGATGCTCCTCGGAGGTGGGTCTCCCAGCAGGGGTGGTCAGCCCGGCTTGTGCGAGGAGATAAGAAGACGGGGAGATACAAGACCTGACTGCAGAGAAGCCGTGATGGATGGGGGGCTTTAGAAGGAGTAAAGCACGATGGAGTTCATATCCGACCCCAAAATGAAGCTCCCCTCCGTTCCAGCTGGGAGGCAGAGCCTGAGGGCAGCGGCGAGGAGGACTTTGTCACGTAGCCACATCACGAAGCGACTGAGAGAGCTGGGAAGTGAGGGGGGAGCGCTGGTGAGGGACACGCTGCCGTGCTGGAGACGGACGCTCGGCACACGCCACTGCCTGATAGAGACATCACACGGCGACCACGCGCGAGAGAGAAGCAAGAGCTGTCTTCACACGTTGCTAAGATCGGGAGAAAAAGCCACAAACAGAGGCAAGACTTAAAAAATACCGTTGGCTTTTGGTTGCCTTGAGTCAGTGATCCTATGGCTGGAAGGGAAGACCCCCAGCTCTATGAGGGGCTGCTGCAGCCTGCCGCCAGCCAGCTCCTGCCAACCTGCTGCTATTTTGTGTGAAGAGATGGGATCCGCACGCCAAAACGCCAGCAAAGTGTGAAAGGACAAGAGTCCATCCCCGGACTCATAACTCATTGCTATGGGGTACCCAGATGATCTTCAAGGTCCCTTCCAACCTAAACCGTTCTATGATTCTGTGACCTCCGGAAGGATGAGTGCGCCTCATCCTCTCAGACTCCTTGGAGAAACACCCAACCAGGGCATTGAGCCCTACGCGTCACCCAAATTAAAAGCAGCACGCCTACGTCTCAGCCATGCTTCCCACCAAGATGGAGGGGACGGCGTCCAGGAGGCTCAGTGCCAGACCCTACGCCCGTGCGGTACAGCAACTCAACGCCGCTCAGCGGCAACGGTTCAGCTGACCACAGCTCCTGGTGTGCTTTGGAGAAGTGGAGGGACCAACCTTGAAACCTCCAGCTTGTTTTAGCCCTTAACATCAGTAAATCTCCCTTAAGGAGAAGGTTAATAGCGTTATTTTGGGACAAGTGAGGCTTTGAGGCAGCAGCTGGCCCAAAATCATCCCAAACCCCTGAAAGCTGGAACTAGCTCTTAAATTTAGCCACAGGACTCATCCCAGGAGACAAGGCTGTAAAACAATCCAGCCTGGACCGAGGAGTGACAAGGAGCCATCCTGCCAGGTCCTGTCCCCATCCCCTGGGCCGGAGACGCCGGTGGGAGCCGCTGCGCCGGGTGCTCTCACGGAGGGAACGCTGCTGCCAAGCGCTCGGGGCCAGTGCGGCCCTGATTGCTTCCGCCAGAAAAAGAAAATTGAAAAGATTGCGGCCCTCGCACGCCCGCCGCACACCGCGCGGGAGCCGGGGACGGCAGCACTTGCTGCCTCCAGCCCTGACCTTTATTTTCCATTAATGGACCTGGGTGAGTGTCGGCTGCGTTTGAAGCTGCATAAAATGAACCGAAAATAAGAGGGATAAACAGCAGCAGTTAAGGTGCTATTTTTTTTTCCCCTCTCTCCTTTTTTTTTTTTTTTTTTTTCCCCTCCTAGAGGAATGCTGAACCAATTGCAGCAGTTATTGACACACAGGGAGCTGCTTCCAGGCGCGGGCAACTTGCCGGGAACCAGCTCGCAGCCTGGGGCGGCAGCGGGGAAGACAAAACCCAGAGGAGAGCTGCTCCACGAGGAGAGGTTTGCAAGTCCCCAGATGCTGAAAAAACATCTGGCTCAAGTGCCAGCAGGGCAGAGCCATCCCATCCCCCTTCGGTGAAAATATAATAAAAATTAAAAAAATAATAAGTGAGCATCCTCAAGGCTGGAAAGTGAGGAGAAGGTATGGGAATGGTGACGCTGAGAGTTGTGTTAACTTTACGCCAGCGTTGCGTGCCCTGAGCGTTTTCATCCACCCCAGGGATGCGATTTGCTGCCCTAATTGGGGTATTTTGCCCCACCGCTCCTGCGGGTCCGTTGGGCATCGCCCCTTTGGCCAACCCCAAAGAGATAAGTGGGTCCCCACGGGCGGCTTACACAGTTTTGTGCCAGCAAACCCCGCGCCGAGGATGCGAAGACTCCGGTGGGAAGCAGCAGCATCAGGAGAGCTCTCGTTTGGGCTTTCACGCACCCAAATTGCCGGCGGAGGGCAAGCAGCCAGCCCCAAACTTCTAAAAACATGAACCTTCCATGGTATTTACAGAGCAAACAGGGAGCCGGCGGCTCAGATTAAATGCCAATGTTTTGCTATTCCCCCGCCAGCTGCGGGGTGCCCCCGAGACCGCGGCACCGAGCTGCCCCCGGGGAGCCCGGAGGCCACGGGGATGGGCGTCCCAGCCACCTCCAGCCCTGCGACACCCCCCGGCTGCCCCAGCCCAGCCGGGCACGGCGTGGGAAGGTGTGGAGGGATGGGGTTGGGTTAAGATAAGCAGTTTTAGGATTCCGGTGCATGCCGTGCCAGACCGCGAACTCCTTTAAATCCAAGCTCATCTCCCAGCTAGGACTTTAATTTAAATTTAGCTGGATAGCTGCTCCATGTTTAATAAATAACTATTGATTATTTAAAGAGCGCCCGGGTTGAGGTTTACCACCTCAGGCTGGGTACACATGTAAAAATACACAGTACCTATTACCGCCTTATTAAACCTTAGTCCTAGGCATGTGCTTAAGAACCACTTGCTATTTAATTAGCCAGTGAGTTCAGGGCTTATTGGGGGGAAAGAAATTAAATAAATGCCAACGGGGACGTAGCCGTGACAGCCCTGGGAAATGGCACCTCCTTTGCTGTCCATGGTCGCGCTGCTGCTCGTCCCCAGCGCCGAGGAGGGATCAGAGACACGGGGAGGACAAGAGACATCACCCCCCCACACTGTCCCGCTTTGATCCAGCCCAGCAGGACTGGGGGCTGACAAGCCTGCGAGCGAGCCCCGTGCCACCACCCACGGGGACACCAGCCCCAGGCGGCTGCGGGGCCAAGCCAAGGGCAGCCACCGAATCCCCGCCTCTCCGAAACCAAGCCTGGAGGTGCCTTCTGCTCCCTCCGCGACCGCGTCTCACCGGGAAGGCTCTGAAAATCCCCATAGGAGCAAATGAAGCCCCGTGGCGGCAGCAGGCAGCGCGTGTGTCTCCCTCTTCCCCCCGACTCAGCGTTACCATATTTCACCCCCCCGACGCCAGATATTTAAAGGTAAGTTTCCATCAGGATCCATGAGGATTTATCTACCCGGGCTCCCATTAGCGGTAATAAGATGAAGGCGATCAGCCTCATACATTTCACTTTGGCCAGTATAAATGCCTTCAGATTCCTTAGACGGATGTCTGCTGGAGTCACGGGCAAGGAAAGAGGCGGCGGGGGGGGGGGGGGGGAAGAAGAAAAAGAAGGGGAAGAAAAGGAAGGAAAAGAAAAAGAGATTCCCAGATTACTTCTAGCTTTGTCTTTGCCGGGAAGGCGGTTGGGCTTAGCGGAGATTTGGCACATGCTGGCTGGGAGGGTGCAAGGCGGCAAGGTGGGTCCCATACCCGTTTCTCCCAGCAGACACAGCCCTGGCCCTCATTACTGGGCAGACTGGGGGTGATTTTGGCTGTTTCTTTGCAGGATTTCTAGTTGCTCGTTTGCTCCGTCCCAGCGGAGGTTGCCATCTGCCAGCGCGTCACCCCGACAGGCGATTTTGTCAGTGCCACGGTCGGCGTCACTGTGAAGGTGACACTTTCCAGGGGGCTGGCTATGGTTTTTTATTTATTTATTTATTGTCTGCGTTAAATTTATTCGCAGAGCAACTTCAAAAAAAAAAAATAAAAAAAATTCAAACGCAACTCGAAGAGACTTTGTAAAAATAGTCATTACAAAACTCCACGCTTTGCAATATTGTTATTGTTGCAGTGAGCCCCAGAGATAACAGCTGAAATCAGGGCCCTGCTGTGCACTTCACAAACATGCAAAAATAGTTCCTCCCTTCAGCAAAGGGCTGCACTCGCTCTGAATTATCCCACAGGCAGCGGAGATTTGGCGCTAAGCACTGCAGCCGCGTCGGATGTCTTATCACGCATTCACACCAGTCGATGTTAACTCTGAAGCATACTGATGGCGAGCTAAAAGTCATCTTAGCATTTCGGTCCACTTGCTCAGCTACTCTTCAGCTGTGCGCACAGCCTTCCGCTTCCTCTCCAAGGAAAGGTCCCTCAGCACCCATAAACCAGCCCGAAAAGGGCGGTCGGGGAGCATTAACCCCGAGGCAGCAGCCGTGCAGAGCGGGGTAAGCACACTATTAGCATGGTTTTTTCCATCGTCAGCTCCCCGCAGCCACGGAGGAGCCTGCCGTTATCTCCGACCCTTCTTCCCCGCTCACCGGGTGGACACGGGGTCCGGACAACCTTTGCAAAGCTCCAGCTCCATTGAGCCAAGTCACCGCTTTCCTGACATGACATTTGTTATCCCTAATTACCAGCTTGGCTTCATTTTAAAGTCATTTGCGCTGATTACTCTGACTGCTGCCTTGGGTAGTCAATGACTTAGATTAACTAATCACAGCACATAGGAAAATATTTTAAATATATGTATATTCACCTAAATTCCTTTAGTGTCCTGCTTTGCAGCGCCTTGGCGTAAATTGATGCCCACTTGTTCCTCTAATCTGACACGAGCTCAAAAAGCCTCGTGGCATCAATCCGCTCAATTCCCTTCAGAAACGTGTAAGCCCTCAACGAAGCCCCTTCTTAATCTGCTTTTTGCCAGTGATTACAGAGCTGGTGTCTCTAACTCAGCCCGGATAAGAGTCCCCACGTCCCCATCGGGTTGCCTTTTGTTCGCTCGGCTGCTCGGTGTCACTCCCGCAGCACCGCCAACCCCGCAGCCACCCGCCCCGCTACCGGGAGCAGGGTTTAATAATGCATTTACAAACGGCTGAGACTTTGGGGGTAGTTTAGACCCTCACCTTCGCAATTTTCACTAAAACCACCAGATAAGAAAATTGAAAGGGTTTAAAAAATGCAAAAAGAAAAACAAAAACTTTTTTTTTTTAAAAAAAAAAAAAGGGAAGAAAGTTGAAATTCTCAATTGCAGATTATGGAAAATCCACGGCAGAAAATAAATTCCCTGGAGAAGAGCATGCTTCAAAGAGAGGATGTGCATCCGCTCTGCAGCACCACAGCACCTCTCCCATCCCGCTTTCCGCTTTCATGTACCCCCGGACCCCCCAAACTGCACCTATTCTCACTTCTTCCCCCCTAAAACTCACGCAGCAGTCCCATTTCTTGCTCTGGAGACAATGTCAGCTCTGCTGAGCTCATCTCCAAAAAGCCGTGGATGCCTCCAGCTCCTGGGCACGCAATGACTTCACCCCTTTCTCTCCACGGCCCCTGGGTAGATGGGAACAACGGTGCCATCGGCATTAGGAAAAAAACTGCGGAGAAGGACGGCTACGTGTGCGGACAGACAAACAGACGGCCATACGGCCCTCCCTGAGCCGCCGCTTCTGCCTCTGCTCCCTGTTGGGATGGATCGCCCATGGTTTAGCACGCAACAAACTCCTTACGGGCTTGGCACGGGGAGGAAAAGCAGCTGCACGAGCCCCGGCCAGCGCTCGACGGGAGGGAACGCGCCTCCGGCACAGGTCGTAAACACACGCGGGGCGAAGCCGTGCGGCTGAGAAGCCGTTTCGGCTCGGCATAGCCTGACGGCAGGAAAGCAGACAAACGGCCGACCGGCGGGAGCCCGCTCTGCCCATGGCGAGCAGGAGCCGGGAAAGGCTCTGCCCAGCACAGAAGGGGCAGCGAAGGGTCTGCGAAGGGTCTTTTCCAACCAGCCCTTTGCTGCTGCCGGGTCCCACCTCCCTTAGCACTTCCCACTGCAGCAATGAGTTCTGCCCGGCCTCAGAGCCCCGCACCCATACCACACCAGCACCCCTTCTGCTGCAACCTGTGCACCCGGGGACAGCGGGGCTTTGCTGCAAGCCACCGGGCTGGTGGCATCGCGGAGCAAAGGAAGGAGGAGAAGAGCAGGAGGACCAAGCTGTATCACCTGCACGAGCATCGCGTCCCGGCCTGAGGACGCTCAAGGTCAGGGAAGAGCTGCAGCTCCACGTCGCTGCCACGCTCAAGAGAAATCTTGTTCCCCCAACTTATCTCTCTTTTTGCCCAAGCCTTCAGCAGAGCTGACAGGGCTGAGAGCCGGGAGGATGGCAGGGTGAGGACTCCAAGGCTTTTTCACAGCTCGTTTTCGCCATCTAGCGAAGCTAACTAAAGCCATCCCGCACCCTCTTCCACCGAGACACAGGCAAAAATACGCGTTATTTCACATGTACAGAACCACCCGAGGCGGAAACCAGACCCTAAGGTGGTTCAGACCCTCTCACCTGAAGCCCCGGAACTGGAGATGGTGATAAATGCCCCCGTTTGAGTCATTTTTAAGAAGTATTTTTTGCACGTGGATGCAGAGAACAGAACTGAGCGGTCCCAGATGGGCAGAGGAAAGGCACAGGAAGGACACACTGGGTTTGGTACCTGAAACCTTGCTTTCTGCTCCTGCTTTCGCCATGCCCACAATGCTGCCCCTTTTTCCTCGGCTTTGAGAAATCACTGCGAGCGCCTCCTTGTCCCCAACCAGATCCAGGCGGGAGGGAGGAAAACTACTCTCTTTAACAACGCAGAGAAAAATTACCCGTTTTCATACCTCACCACCGGCACGCTGGGAATCTTAAGGGAGGAAAGTTTGCCAATACCTTCTCGAAGGGTGAAACGCCTGAATGCAGAATGCTTTCCGTAAGACCTACAACGTAAACTCCTCCCCAACAGCACTTGAGAGGGAAAAGCAGAGTTCAACACCCACCAGCGCGCCCAAATCAGCCCGGATATTTGCAAACTGGAGAAACTGGAGAGAGGCTGGTCTCCGGCAGAGCCTGTGGTCACCCCCCCCCAAGTGCCACCAGGCTGCGTGGCGGTGCTGCAGGAGGGCATTGCCATCTGCTGACAAGCTGCAGCCCTGCATGCTCCTGCAGCAAGCCCTGCCTGCGCGCCCCTCCTGCCTGCTGGGCAGGCAGGGGCTGCCTGCTTCCCTCGCCGGGGATGAAGCTCACGGCGGTACCCTGCTCCCCACGGCTCTCCCTGGAGCCCAGCGAGCTCCGAGCTGGCATCCCGCATCCTGGGCAGGATGAGGCCCGGGATGCTGCCCCGTACCAGCACAGCGTGGGAACCAGCAGCGGCATCTACCAGCAGCGGCTGTTACTCACGAGTGAATAATCAGCTTATTACAGATTCAGATAGAAAATCATAATATTTGCTAATCACAATATTAATTTCTTGCTAATTGGCTGCCTGATGGCACAGGCAGAGCAAAGGGGGCAGCAGCTGGCTGCCGGAGCAGCGCCTTGCCTGGCTGCTACGCGGCGCCGGAGGTTTGGGCTTCCACCAGCAAAGTCGGGTGCAGAAGTTGAGGTCCCCTTTCCCCGGGATGGGGACAGCTCGCAGCCTTTTGTCACCCTGCCAGAGGGACCCTCACCCTCCGCCTTCCCCAGGGCAGGAGGAGGGGAAGGAGCTCAGTACGAGGGCAGGGAAACTGAGGCATAAACCATCCACCCCGTATGAACAAGGAGAGGAGCAAAAGCAGAGGACCCTGAAGGACAGGGCAGCCTTCCAACGCTTGCACCCCACCGTTCCTCATCCCACCTCCAGGACTGTCCCCATGTTCCCCCCACCCTCCCCTGGGGGACAGGGGCACGGGGAGGAGGAGGAGGAGGGTGGCATTGGGCAGCGGCTCTGCCCCTTTCGCAGGTGAGCCCTCCGCACGGAGCCCGTGCGACAGCGTGCAGGTTGGATGCCAGGCAAGGCTGATCACAGAGTCATTGCTGCTGCTGCTAATGAGGCCCTTAGGCTAATTAAAAAGACGAGTAGAACACAAAAACATAATGAGGAGCCAGTTTATCAGTCAATCGGAGGACATGAATACGCCAATAAAAGTTTGAACTACCTCCTTGCTGCCAGCAGCCCGGCTCTGGCCCAGCCCGAGGCTGGAGGGGGACCAGACAGTCACCAAAACGGCTTTGTGCTTCTCAGCTCCTGGCCGAGGACGAAACGGGGAGATGAGAGGCCGAGGAGAGGCATGCAGCCTCCTCTCTGCCCGCCTGGCACAGGGCTGCTGGCATTTACTGGGCAGAGGATGGAGGGCTTGAACAGCATGGAGCAAGAGGGGCTTGGGTCCTCTCCACCCTCTCGGAAGCCGGAGGGCTTCAGTAGGTCTATACGGATCATCGATGGATGCCCAGACTCAGCCCTGCGGCTCCATGCTCCGCGGACATCACGCTTTGCACCCACGCAAGGGGCAGCAGCAATGCTTCCCACCTCCACAAATGTCATCTCACCCACAAACATCCGTGTCTCTGCGATACACAGAGCCACTGCGCTCCCTCCCCCGGGCTCCGATCGGCCGCAGCAGAGGACGGCGGTGAGACCCAGCAAGAAGGAGCCTCCCTCGAAGCCGCAGTCCCCTCCCCCGAGTGCCACATTAGCCTCGAACCAGGCAGACCAGGCTGCGATCCCAGCCAGCGCATCACTGTTGGTATTAATATCATTAATAACATTATTATTATTCTCCCTATGCCAGGCTGAGGGAGTGATAGTCGCAAGACGACCACCTCAAGCAAACCACAGAGTAAAAGGATGGCCAGCAGTGCCTGGTCCCACTCCGAAGGCGCCCAAAAAGTGTCGACAGGGGACAGATCCTTCCTGGCCCCAAACCGGGGGGGTCCCAGCAACTCCCACAGCCCCCAGCGGGGCACCCAGCCCTGCACCTACGAGCAGAGGACGCCACCGGGTGTCGGTTTTGCAGGCGAACGCCTTGCACGGCTTTCCGCGCTAAGCTCTCCGGCCCCGCTTGCGGATGAGCCGGGAAATCTCAGGGGCGTCTTTGCGATAAACAAATGTAAACACTTATACCTAAACAGCAGCAGCTGGAGCTGGCGTGTCTGGGAACCCCAGGGCACCGGCGGCACGCTGCCTGCTGCCGATCCAACGCCGGCGCGGGGATGAAGGGGAGGCGGAGGGATGCTCTGCGGCTGGGAGAGGGCTGGAGGGAAGGAGGAGGGATGCTCTGCGGCTGGGAGAGGACTGGAGGGAAGGTGAAGGGCTGAAGTGAAGGCAGAGGGATGCTCTGCATCTGGGAGAGGGCTGGAGGGAAGGTGGAGGGCTGAAGGGAAGAAGAAAGGATGCTCTGCATCTGGGAGAGGGCTGGAGGGAAGGCAGAGGGATGCTCTGCATCTGGGAGAGGGCTGGAGGGAAGGTGGAGGGCTGAAGTGAAGGCAGAGGGATGCTCTGCATCTGGGAGAGGGCTGGAGGGAAGGAGGAGGGATGCTCTGCATCTGGGAGAGGGCTGGAGGGAAGGTGAAGGGATGCTCTGTATCTGGGAGAGGGCTGAAGGGAAGGAGAAAGGATGCTCTGCATCTGGGAGAGGGCTGGAGGGAAGGAGGAGGGATGCTCTGTATCTGGGAGAGGGCTGGAGGGAAGGAGGAGGGATGCTCTGCGGCTGGGAGAGGGCTGGAGGGAAGGCGGAGGGATGCTCTGCATCTGGGAGAGGGCTGAAGGGAAGGAGAAAGGATGCTCTGCATCTGGGAGAGGGCTGGAGGGAAGGAGGAGGGATGCTCTGTATCTGGGAGAGGGCTGAAGGGAAGGAGAAAGGATGCTCTGCATCTGGGAGAGGGCTGGAGGGAAGGAGGAGGGATGCTCTGCGGCTGGGAGAGGGCTGGAGGGAAGGCGGAGGGATGCTCTGCGGCCGGGAGAGGGCCACGGGGGTTTTGGGAAGGGGAAGGCGCAAAGCATCACAAGAGCAAAGGATTGGTGGGGAAAAAAAGAGGGGCTGTCTGGCAAGAGAGGGGGAATTGGGGGGTGCAAGCCGCTCCTCCACAAACCTATCGACAGGCACTGCGTGTCCAAGCACCTCATTTCCCAAGACGGCCCCTGATTACGGCTGTGCCACACGTTCCCACGCAGGACAGAAATTCCAGATCTATCACCGGAGGTGTCGGAGCGCGCTCCTCCCAGGCTGCGATGCATTACAGCAGGGCGGACGCTTTGCAAGAGGAGGCGACGCCACTTCATTTGCCGTCCCCGTCCCCGGGGCCAGGGCTGGCACGTCCCCGGAGCTGCTCCCCACGCCGAGATAATGAACTGGCAGCGGCCACCGGGGCAGGGGACGGTGGGCACAGGCTGCCCCTGCCTGCAGGAGATGCTCCTTGCGGTGCCCTCCTTCAGCCTACACGCAAAGATTTCCCTATATTAAGCTTATTTTCACCGCCCTCCTTTTGCACAAGCCCAGAAACACAAGATTCACCGCCAGCCGATGCGATAAACCCCACACCGGTGCACAGTTGCTCCCCAAATGGGTGCTCAAACCGGCCAGACCCCCAGCTTGGGGAGCAACCCCCTCCATCTCCTTTGGCAGAGCCCCTCTGCAGCCCCGGCTCCTCTCTCCTGCCTGCCAGGCCGGCTCCGAAATGGAGATGCTAATTAAATTACGCTGCCAGCCGAAACTGCTTCGTCAAGTAAATAAATAAATAAAAATTAGAAGGTCATCAAAGTTGTGTTTGGAGACCATTGCATTAGCATACATCTGCATAGCAATGAAGGGAAAAAAGGGCCATTTAAAGAGAGCTGGTAATTTACCCAGCCAAGTAAACTTCATTACCTTTAAGTAGCTCTGCACGACAAGCACTAATTCACACCTTTAACGACCCTGGCACAGATGGCGGAGAGGGATGGGGGGAAGGCAGGGGCAGCCAAGGTGCCCTGGCCCCCCCTGGGAGGCTGTGGTCACGCTGGTGGGGGTACAGCATCGCCCCCATCCCTCTCAGCGCCCTCAACACCCACCTGGGCCAGGGGATTTGGGTGCCGCAGGGGTGTCAACGCCAAAGCTTCATGTTGTGGGGTGCAACTGCGGCTGGACCATGGTATACAGTGGGGGGGGCTCTGCTTCAAGTCAGACTCGATAATCTACGGTTGGACTCGATGATCTTCAAGGTCTTTTCCAATCTGAGCATCTCTATGATTCTATTCTCCAAGGTCCCGCAGCCCACCCAGGGGACAACCTCCCTCCAAACCCCCCCTCGGAGCACATCCACCTCCGCACCAGCACCACCAGCATCACCCGTCTGGCATCACACCGCAGTCCCCTGCAGCGGCTGGGGAGGAAGATGGGGAAAACGGGGCTGTTCCCCATCTGCTTTCGGATAAGCCAGCGGCCTGCGCATCCTTCCCAGGCATCTCCGCTCGGGAGCGGAGCCTTGCAGTACTCGGCGGAGCCGTGCGAGGCCACCACAGCCCCGCGCTCCCATCCCTGCCTCTCCATTAAATGCAGCATCTGATTTCTCCAGGCTGTTATGTGTATATTTATTTCCAATGAGGTCAGGAGTATCAAGGTTGTAAAATAACATATTTTCACTTGTTTTCTTCCCTAGATCTCATGCCAAGTGCTTCCGAAGTCAATTATCTCCCGGAGGCTGTGCTCCCCGCGCACGTACACCCGCTCGGCTCTGCCTTGCGGCACATCAGCCGTCCGACATCCCCGTGCCGGGGGGGGGGTATGTGTGTGGGGGCAGAAACAGGGTGGGGGGATGAAGGAGAGAAGGGAAAGAGAGGGGAAAAAAAAAAAAAAAATCGCAATCCCCCGACGGGGACGTCAAGGCTGTGAAATGACAACGGCGTGCAAAAGACAGTCGGCAGCACACGAGCGCTTCGCGAGCTCGCGCTGGCGTGGAAGGCCCCGTCGGGAGGGACGCGGCTCACCCCCCGTGGCATGGAGCTCATCTCCAGCCCTATCCAGAGATTCAACTGTCTCCTTTCAGTAGGCAGCAGGAGGGGAGATGGGGTGCGAGCTTCCCCGGGGCCTGGCGGTTATGCTTTTCACGAGAAGAGGACAGGACTGTTTGGCCGTAACAGCGCTCCTTGCAGAAATGTCCCTTCCAGTTGCGGCATCTCCCCCCCCCCCCGGGGACAAATTTGTTAGGATAAGGGCTCCCCTTTTCCTACCTGCTGCGTTCCTCAACCCACTGAAATAAAACAGATTACTTTACCAGACTCAATAGGCTTCGGAGAAGGTCTCGAAGAGGCAGAAAGTCACAGCAGGAGAAGACACTAGCCCACCCCAGCAGGTTAGGACCAAGTCTGGCAAATTCACCTTCCACCCCCCCACGCCCCCAATAGCTCAAAATCAAGCACCACCACCAAAAATCCCAACGTTTCTCCACGCAACATCCCAGCCAGCCCTAAGGGGAGGGAGCAGGGTCGCCGTTCCCACCCCCCCCCCCGTGCCACCCAAGGAGCCACCCGGCCGCGAAGCCCCGACGCCGTCCCCGTTTGCCGCTTCCCTTCCCATCCCCTCCCCTCCCGCCTGCTCGGTTGTGTTTTCTAAAGAGCGCTTTTTACAATGTCTCATTTCGTTCCTCATCAGATGCTTTCACAGAGCGTAATCCCAGCTTGTCAGCCAGCCCTTGCAGAAAGGAGTAAATCCTGTTTGATCCGTTCCTGTGCACTTTGAAAAATGCAGAGGAGCACCTGAGGCAGGAACACAATAACCGGGTGCGCAGGGGGCTTGCTGGGCTCCTTAATTATCCAGGCACTGGAGTCCTCTAGCGCTGGCTAGAAGTGGTTTTAGCACATCTATTTCTCAGCGTATTTCCAGCTTGTTTCTCTCTCTCTTCCCTTAACTCGAGTACCAGCGCAACTAGCTAACAATTGATGGAAAACAATAATAACGTTTTAAAAAGACAAGGTCGGAGTTATTCCTTTTCTCTCTCCCCTTCTTGAGACAATAGCCATGATGATGGGGACGATTACCAGCAACGTAAGGTAATTTCACACTGAGTTTGAGGGCTCGCTATGAGCCGGGATCACTCCTTGATGCTTTCCCCCCCCCTTTCCCTCGGCGTTCCGGGGGCAAGGAGGTGGCAGGGAGGGCAGAAACGGAGAGCAGGCACCGACAGCATCTCTCCCAGCGACACAAGCATCCTTCCCCTCACGTGGGTACCAAACTCAGCACTGGCGCTGATGTCACAGCATCCCCATCCCTCCATCGCTTCCCTTTCACGTCCTTACGGGCAGGGGACAGACCTCGGCTTTTGGACGTGTTGCAGGCTACGCGCTGGGGCAGGGCCAGCTCATTAACCAGCGAGCTCATTAACCCGAGAGGGTTAACCTCCCCTTCCCCACCGCGTCCCCGGCCCCCAGGAGCTAAGCAGGTTGGACACAGACCCCAGAGACGGGGACCAGCACAAAGACATCTCAAACTGGTGCAACCGACTCTCACCCGGACCCCCGAAACACCCTCTCGGTGGCACAGCTACACGCAGGCGATGAGATCTGTATTGCTTTCACGAGACCCATTTGCGGAGCAACGCAGCCGGAGCGGTACGAATGCGTTTAGAGACAGACTCTCAGAAGCAGCACAGATATTATCATGAAGCATTTGCATCGCCACAACACATAGCTGGCCCCATTACGGCACTTTGCGAGCACCTCCTAATTACAGATGCCTGTATCCTTGCAACCCTCTGCAAAAGGCAACGTACACCGCTCACGGTACCAGCCCGCCACCTCCGACCCAGGCAGGAGGGTTTGCCAAATAACAGTTATACAATCCTGGAAATGCTCAGCCGGATTTGCAAAAAGTATCTCCCTCGTTCTGCTACTTGGTTAAAAAGCGGCCCGGAGCATCCAAACTAAACCTGGTCACCGGTGGCACACACCTCAGGTCCTCTAAGAAGAGCATCAGAGGGATGCAGAGCCCCAGAAGACCACCGTGTCCACCCGAAACATCCCACCCCACCCCGGCGCCCGCATCGGGGGGGTGACAAGGCGGCATTGCTAGGGCCGCCCAATTAAAATGTGATGCAGATACTGATAGCGCAGCCATCTCCCTCCATCCCCCCCGGGTACCACCTCCTTTGCTTCCTCCCCAGCCGCCCTGGACCCCACAAAGCGTCTTCCTCAGCTGCTCGGTATGAAAGGCACTGCGCAAAATAAAGTTGTGTTGCAAAGTAATTGCACCCGGAAGGCAGAGCCGCTGCTGCGACCAAACACCGGGCGCTGCCGCCGCTTTGAAATTTGCAAGAAGCGCCGCGATACATCGGGAATAAAAACAACAAAGAAGAAAATTGGGACAAGCCACGCTAATACAGTGGAGGTGGGAGCAGCCGGTAGCTGGAAAGGAGAGTGGGGGTGGAATGAATTTCCTTATTCCCTCATGAGATATATAGGCATACGTATATCTATATAATTTTTATTTATTTATTTTAAAAGACGTTCCTGCTTCTTTCTCCCCCCTTAAAATCCAGCCCGGTTTCACCCGCTGCCGCCCCATTACCTCCAGGGCAATCTGAGGCAGGACTGGGGCTCACGGGGATAGACCTGCCCCAGTTTTAAGCCACCTTCTTCAAGAAGGCGCTAACGACCCAGCTACGGCCAAAACTCTGCAACCCCATGGGCAGAGTGACATCAATATACAATCCGGATCCTACTCCCAACTATTTTTATTTTATTTTTTTTTTTAATACTATTATTTTTTTTCCAAACCCTCCTCGGATGCATTTCTTTGAAACGGCATTTCCCGGTGCCCGCGGGTTCGCACAGCGCCTGGCACGGGGCTGCGGGCTGGCAGCCACCGCCGGCACCACCGCGAGACTCATGATTAATACGGGCAGGGAGGGACACCCCTGGAAATCTCTGATGTCCCCTGGAAATCTCCCTGCTGCTGCTCAGCTTGTGCGTCACCTCGCAAAGGTGATCCTGCTTGAAGACCAACATAAGATCACCATTTCTTTTTATTATTTTTTTTTATTTTTTTTTTTTCCCTAAAGCACCTCACTCCAGTAATAACTTGGAGAGATGTCTCGGGATGCCAAAAAACAAAATGCATTTCCGCAGCGGCTTCATAATTAATGTTTGCATCGTTTATCTTTCATGGAAAGATTATTCTGACTAACGAGGTTCTGGGCCACTAATTCATTACAGTGCCTTGTCACTTCCTGCTCCTTCTTATTACCCAGAAATAGACTCATTAGTCAGAGTTCAATGACAGGGAGAAATTGTGTTCGTTAATTTAATTCCTCTTCTCTCCCTTCCCTGGGTCGGTGTTTGTCTAAAACCAGGGATTCGAAAGGAGAGGGAGGACACACGACCTGTTGCGGTGGTCAGCGCTTCCCACCTCGCGCGGGGAGGAGGGGAAAGCCTCGAGCATCACTGAGCGCATCGCAGCGACGGACACGTCTGGGGGTGGCTCAGCTCCTTTGGCTTTAGAGCCTTAAAGCTTTCCCATGGCCTAGGCAGCGTTGGCGTGTGAGCACCGCGGGTTGCAGCCGAATTTCTCGCACTGGGTGCTCTCGAGGGAGACGGAGAACCGGCTACCCCCGACTGGGATGGACCCGGAGCAATGCAGACCCCCACCAGGTCCCGCGGAGCTCACCCTCTTTACACCAATACCTATAATAATACACTCCTCTCTTGGGGATTTACCTCCTCGGCATGATGGTGTTACAGCTCCGTATTTCATAGAATCATAGAATGGTTTGGGTTGGAAGAGACCTTGAAGATCATCTCGTTCCACCCCCCTGCCATAGAACCTCCCACCAGCCCAGGTTGCTCCAAGCCCCGTCCAACCTGGCCTTGAAGGATCCATCCTCCAGGGATGGAGCTTCCACAGCTTCTCTGGGCAGCCTGTTCCAGGGGCTCACCACCCTCACAGTGAAAAAATTCATCATTCTCCGTTTCTGCTGTCACTCCTTGTCTTGCTCCCAGCGGCGCTTCCAGCTGGGCATCCCCAAAAAGCCGCAAGGAGCTGGCCCGGAGCAGCAGAGAAATAAAGAAAGAGATGGCCAAGGAAGAGGGGAGATCGATCCCAGATGAGAATGGATAACAATTGCCAACCGGGGCTGACGGAATCGATTGATAGGCAGCGCCGGGACCCCCGACCCACCACAGCCCCATCAACCCGCGAAGACCTATGAACTCTCGGCGGCAGAAGCACGTGGGACAGGGAGGTATTAAAAGCCGCAGGTCCAATTATTTTCACCTTGGCTCTTGGTCAAGGCCCTTTTCTTACCATCTGCAGTCTCCACAGAAGGGCACAGGGCTTTTTTTTTTTTTTTTTTCATACATTTATACAGCCCCAAGCAACCGGCCGAGGAGGGACCGCTTTCATCCTTCGCTTTGGGGGCATAAGGTGGGGGTGGAGGGACAGGCAGGGGGAATGAGGGGAAAAGAGGGAGAAAAAGCTATTTTACTCCCCTCCCCCCCCATCACGTGCGCTAAAACCTGAGCGATGAGTTTAACACGTTTAATCCAGCAAAGCCAGGACCAGCGGGGCGACGCGACGGGGAGCGCGCTCAGAGGCATCCGCTGCCGGGACTGCTCAGCGCGGAAAGGGTTAAAAGCTCTTCGATTTACCCAGTTTTGGCAGCGTATTCCCGGGTTTTCTACAGGTAATTACAGTAATTGTGGGATGTAAACACTTTACAAGAGAGATCAAAAAGGGGGGGGCGCGAACGGGAGAGGCATGAGGACGAGCAAGATCAAAGGAAAAAATTATTAAAATCTATATAGCGCTGCTTCCTCGTTCCTGTGAAGTCTGATAACGGGGCTGCAGGGGCGCGGGAACAGCCTCAGCGCCGCATTAGTCTCCCAGCCCATATACCCCCCCCCCCATCTCATTACGCTCGCTTGTTAAACCGTGCAAGAAAACCTCCCTCCAGCACCGCCCCAACCCCGGACACGCTTTATATTCCCGACGCCAAAACACGGCGAGGGGATGCACGAGCTCACCCTTTTTAGGGAACAAATTGCTCGATTTGTTGCTTTTCCAAGCGGGATCCAGACAAAAACTCAAGAGCTTGGGACGGCTTTGACTTTGCTGTCCCCCCCCCCGTCGGCGATGCTCTCCCGCTCTAATCTGTGCACGGCAGGAGGATCCGCTTTTCCCTGCGGGATCGGCTATTAACAGTTGACGCTTCGTTTAAACAAAGCCTTGAGATTGTCCAAATATTTGCCTCAAACACACTTTGTGTTTTGCCTCTCAGCTCGGCTCCCCTCGGAGGTGTTTCGCTCCGACTTTCCCATCTATCTCGGGTCCCCCGGGCCACCGCCGCAGCTCAGGTACCACTGCCGCCGGCGATGCTCGGGACTCGCCGGGAGCGCAGCGATGAGATCTCAAAAGTGCCGCCCGATAAAGCGAACCTCAAGCCTACACATTGGCTCCCTCCCCTAAAAACAAAACATCAAAGCAAAGGGAAAATCATCTTCTTGGGAGCAAAGTGGGTTTTAAGTCATTTACTTTCTATTTCCCTTTTTATTCGGTAAATCCGGGCAGGTGAAAGAAGAACACCAAAGTTCAAAATGGAAATCAAAATATTGATTTTTTTTTTTTTTCAAACCTTTTCCTCCCGGCCCCCAAAATATAAGGTTCAATTTGTACCTTTTAATACAAATTAATTATCTGTTTGCAGGAACATGCTTCACACACACACACACACGCCTTGTCTCCTCCTGCCTCCATCCCTGCTCCTCCTAACACCCCGCGCTGGGGCAGAAAAACCTGCTTGGAGAAAGGTTTGACGCTGCCTTTCGGTAAAGAAAATAAGGAAGGAAGGAACAAGGACATGGCTTAAAAAATATTGCCCCCACAGCAAACTTCTAATGAAGAACCGCTATCATGGAGAGTCGGAGGGAGCTGCGCATCCGTGCGGACCTGGGGCAGGATTAAATGGATGACAAAACAACTTCATTCAGACCCAAGGTCTCCACGGCCCATATTTATTCTCTACCAGCCTCTTTTCCTTCAATTCCAAGTCAAAAAAAAATCCAGATTTCCCCACTTTTCCCCTGCCAGCAGCTCAGCCCGAGCCGGGCTCTGGAATAACCCAGCCGCGGAGCTGGTGGCTTGGAGCATCCTCACGAGCAAAGGAGGGATTGCGAGGTGGTGGTCCACTTGATTGACGAGGAGCAAAAAGGAAGACGAAAAATAAAGAAAGAGCTGATGACAAGGGTTACAACGTGCTGCTCCGCGCTCCTCTGGGCTCCGCGGGGACGCCAGGAGAGACGGGACGCGCTGCTGTTTGCTTGGGTAGGGTTTTTTTTTTTTGCTGTTCTTTACAGCTACTTTTTTTTTTTTTTCCTCGTGCTAGACTTCCCGATAAGCCCTACAGCCTCATACCTGCTCGGCAATACCCTGTCCTGCTCACGTACACGTGATTATAAAGATATCTTGCCGCAGAGCAAAACAGGGCAGGAAACAATAATTCTTTCCCGCCCGTTCCTGGACGGTGCCCAGGGCATTTGCTGCTGTAATTTAGGTTTTTCTTGCCAGGCCAAATTTTCAGGAGAAGTCAGCACGCTCGCAGATGATCAGTCTGGAAAGGCCCCCGAGAAATTACCTCATTCCTACCGCAAACCGGCAGCAAACCCAGCTCCCGCTGAAGCATCCCGGAGAGTCACGCGAGGAGCAAGGTTTGCCCCATCAAGCCCGACCCGAGGAGCTCTCGGGGATGAGAGGGATGCGCAGGAGAGCAAGGAGATGTCTAGCGTCATTGCAACGTGTACTCCAGCAGCTGAGAGAGTCCTTCCACGTGCTAACTGGATTCGTTGCCATATCTATCATGTTTTTCCCCTGCGCCGGAGCACCAAAAAGCATTGCTACAGCCCAGATTGGTAATTAAAGGTATGAACGAGCATCAGGGTGCAAAAACGACAGTGAAGCAGCACATCCATACGCTTGGCCACCGGCGCATCCATCCCACCGAACCCCATGGCACCACGCGTCAGCGGGGAGCGAGCCCCGCGCCCACGCTCCTGCCCACCAGCATCCCCCCTCTGCTTCCCGGGATCTGCCAGAAAGGCTCCTCCTGAGGCTCTGCCCAACATTTTTTTTTCTCAAAACCAGGTGCAAGGGAGGATGTTGTGACGGCCACGGTGGTTGCGTGTCCCCCGAGGGCTGCACCCCTCTCCCCAAGGTTGGTGGCGGGTCCCCGCTTGGAGCCACGTACCTGCACAGCTTTCTGATCCCTCTCTCCCGCTGCCACCGGCCACTGTGGCTGTGTGGCTCTTTCACTGCATGTGTTATCCCCCCACCCAGCCTTTAAAAAAAAAAAAAAATAAAAAAAAATCCAACTTTGCCTTCAGGATGAGCAGAATAAAATGTCACTTACCTATTAGGAACAAAAAAAAAAAAGAGAGAGAGAGAAGAAAGAGGGAAAGCATTACACACGCTTTCTTTGAAATCAGGTCAGCTTAAAGCTTTGAAATGGCAAAAATTGAAAGATATTTTCTTCCCACTTCCCTTCCTCTTTCCCCCCCCCCCCCCCCCCCCCTTTTAAAGGACTTTCTTACTTTCAAAGTGTTTCTGTGAGTTCCGTTTTCCCTCTGTTACAGCTTTTTTTTTTTGCTCCACGCTGTGCCAGTGTCCACCTCCTCCCGCCACACACAGCTGCTTCCCCGCTACGGGGGCAAAGGAAAGAGCCGGAGAAAGTAAAAAAAAAACCCAAACAAACAACAAATAAAGGGGGAGAAACGGTGGTGGGGAGAGGATCTGGAAGAGGTCAACTCAATGCGCCTGAGCAGCGCACTTCGGTGGACTCATCTTTGCAACGCCTCAGCACCTCCCAATTAATTTGCCCAGTTTGTCCCCATTTAAGGGATGGGAAATGCAAGGGGAGCCCGGGAAACCTTCCCGCTCCTCCTGTGACTCAGGACCGACCCACGCAGGGCTTTCTCCAGCTCGTTCCTCAACGATTTAAGCAGAAGGCTCCTGCCCCGTCTTTCACAACGCTGCCTGCAGCCCAACAGGCCCTAACGCTAAGGAGAGCTTAGTACCAAGAGAGATTTTTATCATGAAAGAGAAGTTTTACCGTCTCCATCCATCCACCTGCCCACCTCGACAACACGCTCGTTGCTGGTAGACGAGCGCTGTATTGAAAACCTCAAAACCTGTGGAAAGGTGACATACGGTCTTCACACGGTCCAACTAGGCAGGGGGAGAAATTTGGGTCTCATCCCTCCTCGTCCCTTCGCATAGCATCCGCGTGTGCTGCCTGAACGGGAAGACCGCGAGCGTAGTTAAGACCTGGGGGGGTTATTCCTTCAGGCTGAGCATCCCGAACGGATGAGCTGATGGGAGGAACGGGAGGAGAGCAAGAGCCCACCCCGAGCCCCTGCCTGCAAATACGCCATCCCTGGAGCCTGCTCCTGGGCAGAGTTAATCACAGAACGCTTTAGGTCGGAAGGGACCCTGAAGGTCATCTAGTTCCAACCCCCCCTGCCATTAATGGTCACTATCGAGAGTAGCGCATGCCCTCCCCCCCCCAAAAAAAATCCTTCTGCTTGAGACTGGCTCCATTGTGATGGGTGGTGGGGTTTTAATCGCAAAGCGCCAGGCTCCTAACGGGAGGCTGGAGCTCCGAGCGCTCCATCACCTCCGTCCCCCGCAGCGCCGCGGTCGGCTGCCGACGCTCCGTCCTCACCGTCCTCCTCCCTCCCCTCGCCGGACCCGCGACGCCCCACAGCCCATCCCCGCCTGCTGGCCCCGCTCCTCTCTTTTGCGGGTACATGAGACATAAACCCCTCTCCCTTTCCTTCCCGGGAGGCTGATACCTGCTCGGAGGATGCCCTAATTGCTCTGCCCAGCCCAGGGCAGGGCAAACAAAGCCCGCTCTAATGAATTACCAGTTGCTCCTCCTAACACCACCACAAAACCAGGAGCGGTGACAGCCCGGCTGCTCCTCATCCCCCTCAACTCATGGGGTTTCTCTGGCTTTTAGCTTTAAAACTGGCGGCGGTGGGTTCAACTCCCCCCCCTCGGTGCTGCCAGGCTGAAGTTCAGCTTCATCCCCTTGCGTGGGAGCAATCAAGCGAAAAATAATCAAGCCCCACAAAGCCCTCCTGCGCTAGCGGAGGCTGCGGCACTGCCAACCGCGGCGCAGCCATCGCTAGATGGGGACAGAGCCCCGCCGCAGCCGGGGATGGTGCTCAGCATCCCCACAGCCCGGCCCGCAGGGATGCTCCAGGAACGCGCAGAGGGACCGCAGCCCCTTTCCATCCACCGCCTCCGCTCACGCCTGCAAAGCTCCAGCGGGAATGGGAAAACCCAGGGCGAGAGTCAAAACCTTTTCAGCAGGCGGGTGCCCGCAGCATCCCCAGTCTGATGCTATTCCACTGCCCCAGCAAAGTGCTTTGCTTTATTATCGGTTTTCTAAGGTCTCCCTCTCAAACAGCTATTCCTTTGAGAGGAGCTCTTGCTCTCCCTCCTCCCCGCTTTGTAGCAAGTTTTCCTGTGTATTGTGGCGGTGGGTTTTTTTTTTTGTTGTTTTTGGTTTTTGTTTTTTTTTTCAGCAGGCATATTTATTGATTTTTCTCACTGGGCAAAGCAACACGTTCCGCACCTGTGGGGATCTTCATTTGCAGGACCCACGGGGCTCCCTGCCATCCCTCACGAAGCAGGAGGGAGGATTAGGGGACAGAAAAATGCATGACAGCTTTAAACTGTTGCTCCTGTCACCCAGCAGGACGCAGGTCCATGCAAGCACACAAAAAGCATTCCTTTTATTCGTTTCTTAGTGGGAAAAAAAAAAAAAAAAAAAAAGAATGCGTTTTTTCCAGCTGAAATGATTTTCCTCTTTAAAACCCTGCCCTACAGCTTGTCCACAAGAAAATCACTGCAAATCACTCCGGGATGCTGCGGTGGGTCTGCTCAGACTGGCACCGACCACCCTTCCCTATGAACTACTCAAGTCCACGTTGGGCGCACTTATTTCTCCCAATTCTTTGCTTAAAACGCTCAATTCCAGCCACAGCACAGCAAACGGCTCCTCCCCAAGGACCCACGGAGGGATGCTGCATCCCCTCGGGAGTATTATCACCAACCATCAAGCAACAACCCTCTTCCCCAACATCTGTAAAGAAACGCCGGGTCCTCCTTTGCTTCAAGCCCCCACTCTCCATCAGGAGAGAAGATGCTTTGGTCCTCGGCCCCTTCTCGGCTCGAGAAATCTCCCGCAGTCGGAACGCGATGGCGGGGAAGGCGTAGATCTCTTGGGCTCCACGCTCGCACCCTCCCATCAACCCCACGGCCCCATCCGCAGCTACAGCAGGATTCGGTGCGATTTGGAAGACGTCGGAAGACACTTCACTATCCCACCACCCTTCTTCCCTCCTCCCAGCCCCTCCTGCTCCCCCGTACCACATCTACCAACCCTCGCCGCATTTATCTCCCCCGAGGCAGGGGGAGAGGGAAAAACTAATCATTTTTTTTAAAAGCTCATGAGAAAAAGAAGGCAAAGGGAAGGAGGAGGATTAGGTCAGAGAAGAAGGATGCGCGGAGGTGTTGTGTATCAGTACCAGGGGACCTTGGGTCCCTTCCCCGCAGTTCCTTCAAGGCTGAGGGCAGTAAATAAAAGGAGGGTAACAAACCTGAGCAAGGAGAGCTCAGGCACTGAAGGAGCTGGGGGGGGTCCCTGTGCGCAGGGGCCACGAAAGGGCACGTGCAGGGGAGGCAGAACGCGCCGCAGCCCCGGGGAAACTTATAATTTCTTCCCCCTCACCGATACTTTTAATAACCAATTAATATTTAGTCAACAAGCAGCCCTGCTAAATCCAAGGAGATGGATTTCACAGGAGGGCTATTTCATGTTAAATGAGCACTGACTCATCAGCAGCGTTTACCGAGGATTATGGATTAGCCGCGTGCCCGGTCTCCATCACTACAAATCCAGCGGGGAGGCGGCTGCCAGCGGCGCCAGCGCATGGCTGTCCCGTGGCACGGGGGGCACCCGCAGCCGCTTCCGAAGGGCACGAGCGCAGAGCCCATCCCTTGGCTCAGAGAGATCCCTAACAGGGACGTTTCCCAAAGAGGAGCTGCAGTGGGTCCCCCCCCAAGCAATGTCGCAGCAGTGCTAAGCCCAGACACTTGAATTCCCCCCAAGACTTGGGTTGGAGCAAAGCTGATACGCGCCAGGAGCGATGGAGGAGCATCCTGACTCCCAATCCCCTGGAAAAGAGGGCACAGAGCATCACACCTGGATGCTAGGAAAGCATCCTAACTCCCAATCCCCTGGGAAAGAGGGCACACAGCATCACACCCGGCAACAAAAAAAGCCCTGAAACTGGGTTTTACCAAGGCTCGGTTGGTTGTGCAAAGCAGAAGAAAACACAAGGCGGGTCCTCGAGGAGCACGGGGCTGCAGCAGACGGCGAGGGAAGCACCGCCGCTCTGCAAAGGCCGTGCTGCTTCTCTGGATGAGAAGGGATAACTCGGCCTCCCCGGCCCTGCCCCTGGTTCCCCCTGGGGAATCTAACCCCCTTGGCACCCCCATCCCCTTTTCGCATCCCTTTCCAAAGCAGGGTGGGGACCACGGGGCGGGAGAGGCAGGCCGTGGGCACGCGCCCCGCGCCGCCGCTTATCGGCGATGCTTCTGCTGGAGGAGGTGATTAACTCCCTGACCTGCCGAGCTTTAACGCGACCTCCGAGAATAGATAGAATCTTGTTATCTTGTAATGAGTTTTATGGCTTATTTCAGTACATTTTGGCCATGTTTCTCCAGTGATTAGGGCAATTATCAGCCTGCGCGTTTCAGGATTATGAATTATGGAGCCTCTGAAAGACTACAGAGATTTAATATCTCCCAGCGTCCCTCTTCCAGCGCTTAACTCGCTCTACACTCTCTATGTTTGGAGCAAGGGAATGATAGCACAGCAAAGGGATTATGCATCAAAGCTTGCGGGTGTGATCCAGCCGTTACAATTAATCGCGCACAACGTTTAACACCTCCTGACCTGGGGGCGCAGGGGACGGTCACATCCCTGGGGTACCACCAGCAGGGATGCAGGCGGCGGATGTGCATCAGGGGATGGGGAGCAGAGCCCAGATGTCCTGACCCTTGCGGGACTGAGTCCCAGCTCCCAGGCTTGGCCACAGGCTGGGAATCGGTGGGGTGATTTAATTCCAAAGTGCTTGAAATGGAGGCGGTTGATGTCCAGCTCATCTGAGCTGGCCTTGTGGCTATTTTGGGGCTCACCTGGCCGGAGACACCCAGCTCTATTTGTGGCCATCTCCCTGGGGTGGCCTGTCCCATCCGAAGCTTAATTAGAAACCTAATGCCACTGAGGGGCTTAGGGCTGGACCGCACACAGGGGATTAGCGGCAGGGGGAGAGATTCCCATCAGACGCCTTTTGGCTTAGACCTGCCCCGAGCTGCAGGCTGAGCAAAAGGCACGGACACGCTGGAGCCGTTCCCACGGCCCACCGCAGAAGTACTTCGCTCTCCTAAGGGCCCCGATACGTTTCAAAGCACCTCAAGAGAAAGCATCAGCGCGACTTCGTGGAAGGGGAAACTGAGGCACGACGCATCGCTGGTGGGGCCGAATCTCCGCTCCCAGCCCGGAGCTTTACGATGGGGTCCCCATGCACAACACCAGCCTGAGCTGTCTGGGGAGGGGGCTCCGGGCAGGGTAAGGTGGGGAGAGAGAGCATCAGCACCACGTCTTGCTATTCAGCAGCCCTTGCATCACAGTATCCTGAAACCCAAGGGCAATCCCTGCCCCAAAGCCACCCCACGCAGAGCCCAGCTGCACCAAAGCCATGCTCAGCATCCCCCCTCTGCTGCAGAGCTTTACTGCCCAAATAGCCAAGAGGCACAAAGCACATTCAGAGGCTCTTGCGAGCCCCCAAAATCTTGCCTAAATGCGAAAATAGTCTGGCCGGCTGACCCTGGCTGCGACGGGCACAGCAGAAGCCAGCCAGGGCCAAGTCCTGCTGCCATCGCCCGTCCTTAATTCGGCCCAGATGGAGCCTTTTAATGATCCTCAATCCAGGCTTGGTGTTATTTTTATTTTTGCCTCCCTGCAAACGATCGCTAGAACTTGATGGCTGCTTGGGAAAAACACAGACGGCAGCAGAAACGTTTCGGCGCGAGGAGCGACGCTGGCTCAGCCTCCTCCTCCTCTCCCCCCCTCCCCCCCCCCGCCCTTTGCGTGGACGCCGGCGCTTCCTTCTGAGCAGAAAAAGACTTAAAATATTAACTTTGTGTAGAAATAAAATTAAGCCCTTGGAAATGTGCTCCAAGAAATAAAGCCATCGCTTGAGTTAATTAAGAAGTGATTATATCAAAAGCCTGTAATAAAAGCTTCAACGACGCGGGATGCGCTACGAGAGCCCGGGACGGGGAAGGACCTGGGCATCGTCCTGGGCAAGCGATGGGGGAAGGGCAGCACCGGGGCTGCCCCCAGCCCTCGCCCCGTCCCCTCTGCTCCGCTCCATCCCTCAACCACTGCTCGCCCGGTGCCTCTCCTGCCCCGCGCCGGGCTAGGCTAAGTCATCTCACAAAGCACTAGATGCAAAAAAAATATGCAAAACCAGGCTTCCCCCAAGGGGTGCGAGCGCCTCTGCCCTCCACGAGATGACAGATAAAATCCCCTGTTACTGGAGGAAGGTAATTTGACATAACAGCTGTTCTGACATTCTCTCCCTATGGATATTGCCGGCAATAAGAATGCAAATCAGCGCTCTTTGCACTTCTCCTGGAGAGCAACTTTCACCTGAAGAGCTGAGAGCGCTTCCAAAACGTGAACTCGTTAAAGCCTCCCTTCCTGCGGCGAGGCCGAGCCCGCCGTGCTCGGCGGACCCTGCTCTGTCCCCAGCCACCCCGGGAGCGGGACCTGCCCTTTGGTGACCGGAGAGGCGGGAAAATTAAGAAACTTATCTTTGTCTTGGCAGTAAAACCACTTTCTAGCTCTGTTTCCACCTTGCAAAAACCAGGATCGAGATGCCTGCCGTGGTGAAAGACCGGGAGATGCAGCAGAGAGATGGACCGCCGGAAGCGAGAGCTTTGGGATGACTATGGCCAAGGAGATGAGATGCTTTCATTTGCCCATCCAATTTGTCCAATTCAAAATGAAGCCGTCCACCTACATGCCATTCCCCGAGTCCTCCCATCCTCTAAATTCACCCCCCCCCCCAGGGACAGGCCCCCTGCGCGAGGGGCTGTGCTGGCGCCGGACCCGAGGAGGAGGGACGAGGCTGTCCTCCCTCCCCACCGCTTGGGCAGAAGACGCTCTGAAACTCAAGTGAACAACGGTTAGTGCCCCGCTGCTTTCTGTATGGCAGCTACTAATTATCCCTTGAAATTTATAGGCTCCCGGGACGCACGCAGATGGGTATTTAAGTTAACAGCAGCCTCGGCTCCTCTGCCACTCATTCCACGGCGATACCTGGTTTTGCTCGGGCGCCAACCAACCTCTGCAGCACTAACAAACTCCTACACCCCAAATTTGCACTTTTGCCCCAGACTGGAGGCGTTCAGCTTCCCCCATCCATAGGGAGCCGAAGCCGCGTCCATCTCCCGCTCAGCGGCACACGGCCATCCACCCCCTCATACCGCATTCGGGGGGGTGGGGGGGGCTCGCTCCCTCCTGTTGATGATATTTTACTTTGTATAATTAAACCTTAATGAGAATAGGGACCAGAGCTTCCCTAGCGAGTAGCCTAACCTCTGAACGAGGGAGCCACTCGGATTCCTAATTAATAAATACCTATTGGTATACAAAGCGGAGCGCTCCAAGCAGGAGGACAGCCCAGCGCCGCCCATCCGCCAACGTCCTTCAGCGCTTCCCGGCGAGCTGCGGGTTCGGCTAAAAAAGGCTAAAAAAGGCTAAAAAAGAAGGAGGATTGATTCCCAGGCGGCTGCTCTAAGCCCTCAGCTACTGGATTAAAACACAGTTATCGCCACTCCATTTCTTCCATCAATCCAGACCCTTGGGTTTTTTTTTTTCCTCCTTTCCCCTCCTGCAGTTGAGCATTTTGATTAATTCAAATCACATCACTCCCAGACAAGCAACACGACGGATTTACTATCCACTGAAAAAACGCTCCTTCAGGTGGACGGAGGCTCCTCCGCTCCCAAAAACCCAGGTCTGAGCTGCTCCGGCGTACGGGAAAACCACCTTAACCTCAAACTCTCTGCCGGGGCTCGGTTCCACTTTTTTTGCTTTCTTTTCTTGGAGGAGCCAGGGGAAGCTGGCGCATCCCCAGCAGCCTCCCTCCGCCTCTCCGAGGAAGTCCCGAAAGACAAATGTCAAAGCAAAAGGCATGTACGAGCGCGGAGCCCGCAGCCCTCCCCGTCCCGCAGGAGATGCTCCAACCTGTCCTCAAACACGGCGTTTGCCGGCTGGAGGAGGGACGCCAGCAGCGTGTAGGCTTGGGGTTTCAGCCCTCACGTCATAAAAAGGTGGGGTTTTCCACCCTGCAAACCAAAATACGGCCCTGGCTCAGTTTGCCCAACTCAAATTAAAACTGGTAGCAGCTACTTTACTGCTTGAGTTAGTAAAGAACCTGCTATTTCTTTTCCGGGACAGACAAACCCTAAGGTGTCCACTTGTCCACTTCTCACCACCAAGGCAACAACAACGCTCCTACAAAACGGGAAAATGTTATAACCCCCCATCACACCGAGGAAACCGAGTCCCAGAGAGGGCAACTCGCCAATGCCTGTGGCAGAGCAAGAAAGAGAAATCAGGTCTCCCGGGCCCCCCGCGAGCTCCCGATGACGGGGCCATCCTCACCCTCCAAACCAATGAAAACCCCGAAAATGGACACACTTAAACAGGCTTAACCCTCCATTAAATCAGTTCAGTCTCACTCGGCAATTTACTGGCGCAAGCAAAATCAATTTAAGCAAAGGTTAAACTAGTTCTGTCCGTATTAGGAGTTTGCACCATTTTAAATAAATTGATTTAAAATCAATTTACTTGATTTTGTGCAACTTTCCTATTACAGGCAAAGACGTCGCTAAGCTCAGGTTGAGTTTTGGTCCGCCGCTTGCTTTATTTCATCGCTGGCGCTCTCCCAAAAGATATCAAACGCCAAATTGGGATGATAACTTTAAGTAATGATGAAGGACCCCATCGTTAACCCGGCTTTAAACCGATATTATCCCCTAGAAAAGCCACAGAACTCTTCCAAAAAGGAGGCAGCATTGCCCAAAGTTTTCAGGGCAGCACAGAAGAGAGTCCAACCTGCTTTTCCCAAGCAACCAAAGGAGAAGCAATGCACACACCAAAAAAAAAAAAGCTTTTCTTTTTTTGTTCCCCATCCCTGGGTACTGCCTTGCCCTCTCTTCTTTGGTGGTCCAGGCTTAGATCACGAGCGGGTCCAGGTGTGGCTTCAAAGCATCTTTAGCACCACAAGGACTTAATAATAACCCCTCTCTTCAACTTCTGCAAAGCCCTCTCCGAAACGAGGCCACGGAAGCACCCTATTGACTGCCTCATCCCATCCCGAGGGTGGAAAAAGGAATAAAAATAGTTCGAGCACAGCGCAGAGCACTGCAAGGAAAAAAAAAAAAAATAAAAGAAAAAGAAAGCCCCTTCTCTTTGTCAAGCACAACTGACCTCTCGTCCCACGAAGAATAACCCCCCGGCAGACTGCTGCAAGCTTGCAAAAAGCAGGGTACCGTTTGATTTTCGCCTCTGTGGGCTGCATAAAAGGGTGAGACGGGACCTTTTGTGTGCATCTTCTCTCAAACCCCCAAATTCCCGGAGCGCAAGGAGCCCCAGCCATGGCGGTGGCAGGAGGGGAAACGGCAAGCCAAGGGGTTGCACTTAAGGAATAGGGTGCCCCCAGGTGGGACGAGGATGGAGGAGTCACCTAGAATTGGGGTAGTAGAGGGCTAGTCAACGTAGACATCCCAAAAGACCGTATAGGGCGCTGAGACCCGAATTACCCATTGCTATCCTTGAGTATTGCGGGAACCACAATGTCAAAGATTTCTCCCCCGCACTGTACCACGCCGGATGACGTTATTCTGCGGCGCTGTCAATTTTTCCTGAGGTCCGCTAAACTCTCAGCCCCCATAATAACTTGGGGCAGGAGGTCTCGCAGGGCCATTGCATCCCTAATAAAATTTTATTATGGATATAAAATTCCCCTGTATCAGGCTTAATTTTGTTAGTTTTCAATTCCGTAGGACAACCCTCGGATCCCGAATTACGAGAGAGCGAGTAGGAGTTGCAGTTGACCTCTCCTCCGTCATTAAGCATCTCACGAACACCGCAAAACGCCCCAGCGATGGACTGAAGTATCTGGCCCGATCTCTCCATCGCCTCCCCGGGCAAAGAGAGGAGTAATTCATTCGCACCCGGAGCCGATGCCTCGGTGACGGCCAGGCACCTTTGCGCTTGGTTGCGGACCAAAAAAAATCATTTTAGGCTCTAAGCGGCCATCGCCCCCGGCTCCAGCAAATTTGCAGCCGCCCATACAAGACACTGCAGAAGGTCTGATGCTCCCTTTTTGCTGGTGTTTTACTCGTGCGCCTTACCCCACGCTGCAATCACACGTCGCACAACCAACCACCTCCACCAGTTCCCTCTCCCCCTCCCATCCCCCGGGAGTTAGGACGGGAACTATTTGCAAATTATGGATTTCACAGCTGACGACGCAGGGAGTGACATGCAGAGATTGGATTTTATTTCCCAGCTCTACAGGAAGGAGAAGAAAAGGAGCAGAGGGGAGGGGAGGGGAGAGGATCTGTGGGTTTGGAGGAGGGGGCTGAGGAGAGGACAAGGTTGGAAATTTCCTCCTGGCAGCCCTTTTCAGGAAGAGTTATTAGAATTTATTTTCAATTATACACAAGAATAAGCCGTCTGCAGTATAGTTAACTTTCAATTTCAACCAATTTTCGACGCATTCAATCATAGATGCTTCAGTGATTAAGAATCTATGTTGCAAAACAATTCCCACTTTGCAACAATGCAATCAAACAGATCTACAACTCATAACCCATTATCCAAGAGTTTCTCAGCTCATTGGTGAAGTGAAATAGGATTTACCAAGCATCCCCTTTTTTTTACCCGGCGAGCCCCCAAGCTCATTTGCAAACCGATCTGCGTCTCAAAACAACCCACAGAGGGATATTTTTTTCTGGGGGTTTTGTGTGGCTTTTCCTCCCCTATCTCTCTGTAGGTGCAAGAAGCGCAAAGGCGGGATGCAGCGGCTTTGCTGCTTCCAGCACTGGGGGCGCTTAGAGCTGCCCCCTCGCAGCAGAGACACATCGGAGGGTGATGGGGGAGCAGAGGGGAGACTTTCCATCACCCCTAAGGGCGAAGGCGCGGGGAGGGCTTTGGCAAAGCCGCTTCCCTTGCAGCCGGCTGCCTTCCCCCCCACCCTTCTGCATCTTCACAAGATGCTCCGACCAACAAGGTGGTGACAGCCAGCAACACGCTGCACCCCTTCCCCCACCACCCCGGCCCCCCGGGGAGAAGGGGAACCCCCCCCAAGGCTTTGCAGGGCCGGAGGAGGATGGGCAGGAAGGGACGCCTCCTGCCTCCGCAGCCCCAAGAAGCACCGGGTAAACTGAACCTCTGCATGGCGATCACGCCGCGGGGGCAGCGACTTCAAAAATGAGATGTTTCCTCTCCTGGGACCACTTTTAAGTAGATAAATACGATTGGGAGCAGCACAGACACCCCCCCACCCCCCCCTTAAAACCCTGACTGAGCGCAGCAGCCAATTATTCCTGCTCCTGGAGATGTTAACGTGCCCATCTGCTATTCAGCACACGACCGTCCAACCCCTCTCACGGGGCACTCCGCAAAAGGCCACCGAGTGCCTCCGGGAAGGGACGAGTCACAATTTCACGGTGAAGATGTTGGGATGGAAGGGCTTAGGCTGATGGCAGAGGAGGAGGAGGACTTTAAAGCTCGCTGAGCCCGGAGGATAGGCAATAAAGCACCCAGAAGCTTGCTGAAGGAAATGGCTTTCCCGGGCAAAGTGTCATTTTGTCAAGACCAAACTTGTCCCTGGGAACGAGTTGATTTTGAGTAAAAAAACATCAAGAAAAGGAAAAAAAAAAAAAAAAAAAAACAGGTGTTTGAACGACACGCTTTGGAAAGGCAAAAGTGCCGCAAAACAGCTGCACAAACCTCAGATTGGCTCCCCGCGCTGCGCAAATTACACCCTGGGCAAAGTGCGCTGAAGCCCCCAAATCCCCCGTGTTTTGCCCCGATTTGGGACAGTGGGCACGGACAGGGTCCATGGAAGCAGGCAGACGGCCCCGGCAGAAGACGGGCTCCCCATCCCAAGGGACCACCCGCCCACCCCCTGCGTTGGCTCCTCTCTCTCCCTTTGATGCCGACAAATAACAATTTCAAACTGGGGAAGACACCTGGGAGAGCCGAGGCACTTGTGCTACAAGATAATTAGAGATTATTATAATCGAAATTTCATTGCCACATCAAACTGTGTCTTTTAGCATTAATTAATCTCCTCTCCCAGCCTCTGAGCACTCTCGGCTCTCGCGCTGTAGGACAGCAGCTTGTCAAACACACCAAAGCACTGCATCTCATTACCTTATCAGAGGGGGCGAGCGGGGAGCCGCCGACAGATTCCCCGGCACCACCGGGGACGCGAGGATGCCTGCAAACCCCTTCCCCGCTTTGCAAACTTGTCGAACAAGGCATGTGAGGGGATCCTCCTCCCCTCGCCGCCCCATCCCCCCCCCCCCCCTCCTTCCTCTCCCTCCTCGCTCCTTCCCCGCTAAAAGCAGCCCTGGAAAAGATGCTGCTTCCTCGCCGGGAACTCGTCCCGCTCCACCACGCGACCTTGAATAAATCACAGAAATTAAAACTGCCGACATCCTTGCAGGGAGTGGGGTGCTCCTGCCTCGCCTTCCCCAGGCGATTTAGGCTCCGAAAAGGCGATGCAACTCTGCTGCTATCTCGGCTGTGTTGTAAAAATTCACCTTTAGCATCCCGTTACCAGCCTGATGCTTGACGCTTTCCTCCTTCGGGAGGTTTGGGGCTATGGTTGGACTCGATGATCCCAAGGGTCTCTTCCAACCTAGACAATTCTATGATTCTAAATCCCGGTTTCTACATGAGGATCGCAGCATCTGCTGGGCAAGGCCAGGCAAGGCTGGCTTTGAAGGAGCACCTACGAGGTGGGAAGACGGACCCAGCTTGAGACACCTTAAGGAGACCTATTTCAAAAGCTCTCCGCACCTCTGGGGGAAAAAAAAAAAAAAAAAACAACAAAAAAAAAAACCCCAACCAACCCACCTCCAAGGGGGAAAAGCGGTGCCTGGTGCCATGGGCCAGGTATATCCTGCATCACTTTTAACGGCGGCTGAAGGAACCGGGTACCCTCAGCCTCCCCCCAGCATCTGGCCGGGGCCGGCTGCAAGGGCTGCGTATATCTTGGTGATACGCATGAGATGCTATATGTTCTAGTCATTGATTCTCCACTGCTTTCATACCCCATCTGAAAATAAATATCCTCTCCCTTGTTTCCACCTCTCCACTCCCCCTTTCCCCGGTATTAGCTTTGTGACGGAAGGCTTTAATTTATTCCCCCTGCCATATCTTTGTGCCGCTGTTTTTTTTTTGCAATTTACACCATATATTACCCACCGTCTTGTGTCATTTAACTCCAGAAAGCGCTCTCAGATACAGTTTGCTTGAAGGATGCTGGAGCCATTAATCCTGATTCCGCGGCCCTGCGGAACGCCCGTGGCATCGCCACTGTGCGCACACACATAACCCCCGCTGGCTCCTGCTCTTTTCCAGCCATCCCTGCGCCCATTACCCACTGCCCGGCCCCATTTTAACCCCAAAGGAGTAAAATCAAGCCCGTCCTGAGCACGCGTGGTTTCCTCCCCTCCCTAACAGCCAGGCAGAAGGTGGTGGGTGCAAGTGGGATGAGCTCCGGGAGAGTATGGTGGGCAGCTGGACCACGGCAAGCAGAAAACTACCAGTCCCGTGGAGAAGAACTACCAGTCCCTTTCGATCCCAAAAATGGGACGACGAGAAGAGGAGAAACGCATCAACTACGGCAGAGCCTAAGTGCCACGCTGCCTGGAAACCGCTCACCAGAGGGAGAGCTTTGATGAAAAATAGAAAGGGGGGGGGAGGAAAAAAAAAAAAACAACAACAACAACAAAAAAAAAACCAAAAAAGGGAGGAAAAAATTAATGACATGAAAAAAATGTCTTTGATTTTATTGATTTATCGGAATATTTCCATGTGGGGAGAGGAGGACGGGCATGATTATTCATTGTACGCTACGCGGCAGGCTCCGCGGGGAAAGGCCGCCGGCGCGCTCGCATCCCGGCGCCGCCTGACACGTCGTTAAGGTGTGTTTAATTGCGCTCACGACGGAGTGACGAGAGAGCCCCCCCAAGCTCAACACAAAGCCCTCCCCGCTCCAGCAGAGGCCGGGCACCGAGCGACTTCGGTCACAGGGAACCAGTCGCTTAAGGGAACATCTAACTGGGCTGGAAAAGGCGAAGGAGACCCCCGTAGCAAACCCACACCCCACCTCCTCCTCGTGCCTATTTCCCAGCGAGCAAGAACTACCTTGATGTCAAAACCACATCTGTTCTCAGCATCGCTGGCACGACAGCCATCTGCCGCCCTCCTGCGGCATTTTCCACACGCACATCCCTTACCGGGAAGGATATTTCCTTATTCTTTATCTTATTGATGGGGAAACTGAGGCACTCGGGCAGCCAACTGGCTTTGCCTCGGCAGCGTCTCCTCTCCTGGGCCGCTCCGGAGATGCTGCATCTCAGTAACTCCTCATTCCTGCCGCGCGCACGGTAATTTTAACAGCCTTCCCCCCGCAGCGGTGACGGAGGGGCAAAGTTTGCGGCGAGAGGTGATGTCTTTCATTAGAGCAGCCGAGGCAGAGTTGGAAAAAAGCAGCTTTTACGCCGAAACGCCGGACCCGATTGAGCTCCGATAAAGGGATGCTGCATTTGTCCACTTCCTCCGGCTGCCTAATCAAAGCTCGCTCCTCCAGCACGTGGCTCCGCTAACTAACTTTTTAAACGAGGGGGAGCAGCAAAGAGCAGCCAGCCCCGTCCTCCTGCATTCAGCACGTCGCCTGAAAAAAAAAAAAAAAAAGAAAAAAAAAAGAAAAAAATAAGAAAAACAACCCCCAAAACCCCCTGGGATTTGCAAATCTTTCTATGATTTCCCAGCAGCCCGCAGAAACCTCGCCAGCAAGAAGCTATTAGAAGCCCCCGAATAACGGGCGACCTGAAATTACTACCTGGATTCAAGCAAAATGCTCGCGAGTCACTTTTTGTCGGAGGGGGTGGGATCAGTTTTCCTGTTTTCCCCCCTTCCCCAGGAGAAAAGCAGTCGCCGCTGAAGGAACGGGCGCTTTCTTTCTATGACTGAAGCCAAAATAAGGGCCCACAGGCGGACGCGCTGCCCTGCACGCGGCTCAGCATCTCCCAGAATGAGGAGGAAGAAGGGAAGAAGGCTGAAGAGGGGTGGTTTTGCGGTTTGATTTTTTTTTTTTTATTTTAGGAAAAAAAAAAAAAAAACAACAAAACAACACTATAATTTAAAGGCCAAAGCACTAACGAGTGCACAAGGGCAAGAGGCGACAAATGCCGCAGTGAAAAATACAAAATTACCATTTTAATGGATGAGTGTTGACTCCCTGGCTCTCCCCGGGGAGGCCTGTTTGATTTCGTTAGCTTGTTAGCACAAGGATTTGACACAAGCGATTAATGCCGAGTTCATTAAGGGGGGGTGGGGGGGTGGCGAACACTTTTTCTTTCCTTCTGGGTTCAGCACAGGGAGGGTAAGGCGGGGAGCGGGTCCGCTCCATCAGCGGGAAGGATTTGGCTGCCCCTGAGGATGCAGAGGACGGAAGCAGCTCAGCACACCAGTGTCCAAACCCAACGGCGTCAGCCCCCGAAACGCAGCGGCATCGGGACGCTGCCCATTTCGGGGGTTCGAGCTTCAATCTCTGCCCTCAGCATCCTCACACCCTGCGCAAGGAATCGCCCCCCCCCCCTTCACCATCCCAGCAGGGACCAGCTTTGACCCCTACACCTAAAAATAATCAACCACCCCGTTTGCCAGCCCGATCCCGGATCTGCGGCGGGGAGGAACCGAGGCAGAGCGCCCCGGCAAGCTCTGACCTTGCCCACGGGCACCTGGGGCACGGCTGGCACAAGCCACCCTTGGACCAGAGCCACCAGCCACAAGGACAGCCACCCCAACCCGCCGCCGCAGAGGGATGCTAACAAGGCTGGGCTGCATCCAGCCCTGCTCGTCCCGCAGCCGCGAGCATCTCTCTGAAGCGGGGAAAAAACAAAAAACCATCCCTCCGAAGAGAGGCTGACGGTCTGATGCTGTAAGCTCAGCTCCTCCCTCCTGCCCCAGTTTTGGGGGCTCCCCGCCAGCCCTGGCACCTCGCTTACCATCCAGCTCGGGGTTTCCCACCCAGGGGAAGCTCCCTCTGGCACAGCCGGGAGATTTCCGAGCCTTTGGAGAGAAAGAAGGAGCAAGAAGGGCTGAAAGCCCCTTTTTCTGGGGGGACACGGGATGCTTGGAGGAGCCAGGGCTGCTTGGCCGGAGCCAGAAGCGCGGGGCAGCCCAGCTGCCTGCTTTTCCCTTAGCCTGTAGTTCAGATAAAAAGCCCCTAACTCAGCAAAATCGGTCAGTTTGTCCTTTTTTTTTTTTTTTTTTTTGTGTTGAGGAAGCACAAGCAGAGGTGGAAGGTTAAGTCCACTTAGCTGCTCTTTGCCGGCTCTCCGGCCGGTTTGCCAGATGAGTTCCTGCACATCGGGCAGCTTTGAGACACGAATGCAGCCGGCACTGGCTGCGTCCCGTGTGCCCCCCCTTTTCCCCCCCCCCCGATGCCCAACACAAGGCTCTCGACCTGCAGAAACGCAGCTCCCCCCATCCCCATCGCTGCCCCCCTGCCCGACCCAGCGCCCACCAGCGATGCTCCCACGATCCACCCCAGAGATGCGGACACTTTTGCTGCCCAGAACGGCTCTACCGCGGGAGGGGCTGAGAGGGGAGAGAAGTGATTGCAACCAAAAAGGGTGGGGTTTTTTGTTGGGTTTTGGTTTTTTTTTTTTTTTTCCCTTTTAAAAATAAAGCCCTGCCTCTTCTCCTCCGGCTCCTTCCCCCCTTAATCCCCTCTCCTCTGGCCTCTCCGCTAGGCGCAGCTCCCCAAGCAGGGGGCTGCATTTTCATATCCCATCACCTGGGGCTAAGAGCTGTAAAGATGCTTCTGGGTCGCAGCGGTACCCTGCCGCATCAGCTCAAGTCACCGGGCCATTACTAAACTATTACCGGCTTCTCACGGATTTCCCACCCCCCCACACACCACACACACTTTCCCCAGATGCCGATGGATCTCGCCGGGTCCTCCGAGGGGGCCTGAAGGCAGCTGCCTTCTCGGCAGCTCCTCAGACTGCTCTCCTGGAGGGAAGGGCTTATATTTTAGACAGGCAATTAGCTTTTGTGCTGCGCTCTGCATTTTGCAGCAGGCGAGGGGGATGCTGGCAGCCCCGGGATGCGCCGGCAGCCCGCTCACCCCCGCTCTGCCCGTTGGCAAAGGGCTCCCGCTGGGGAAAGCTCCGCTCCGCGGGGCTCCATCTCCTCCTACAGCCCGAGCCGGGGGTGAGACGGGCAGGTTTAACGCTACAGACATCCCTCGCCTCGCCCCGACCAGCTCCTCCTCCTCCTCCTCCAGCGAGGGTCCGGCAGAGCTGCCACAACCCCATTTCCAATGGGAAAAGCCAGCGTGGAACGGGGGAAGTGGCACCAGCAGGGCCAAACACGCTGGGGAGGCAATTCAGGAGCTCCAGCACAAACATCAGCTCTGCCGGGAGAACCAGCAGCGGGGGTAGCGACTGCACCGGGTTGGGCAGAGGTGCACAAACACTCCTTTCAGCCCCATCTCTGCACAAAGCCCCCGGGCACAGTTCCTCCACAAGCTCTCCCCAACGCAAAGCTCACCAGGAGCCCGGTTTGGGGCGAACTGGTACCCCAGGGCAAGCACCGAGCGGGAGGTTTGGACTGGCACGCGCACGGGAAAGCCAAGATGACAAACCCCATCAGCGCCGCCACGCCAATTAGCTGCTCTGAGAGGTTAAGACAATGCAAACCCCGTCCCTGCCAGACAGAAGATGCCAAGGGAACGTGTGCTGAAAGGTTTGGCCTCCTTAGCATCTCTCCGAAGTAATTCCACTTGTAACTCATAAAGCTTCCCCAGCCGACTGCGCCGTGCTTGCCAGCTCCTGGATGAGACAGACATTTGTATGAGATATACAAAGCCATTTAGCTGTTCAAAAGCTATCAGCACTTACATGCAAGGTTGAAGCAGGACAGATTCTGCTGTATTCAGGGCATCAAAGGGGATTATCCGGGAAATGATAACAGATTTTAATTTAGATGGTCCAAGATGGGTACCGGGGCTGGGGAGGGAGAGCTGGAGAAAGAGGCTAGCTTAGCTCCAGATTGGAAGAAGGGGACGGGAGAGGGAGAGGGGTGGGGGGGAGAAGAGAAAAAGAAATAAAAAAAGGAGAGATAGCTGATCGCAAAAGTTGCGTCCAGCAATTTGCCATGCTGACCACGGAGCCTCGGGCACACGGCAGCCGCGCTGTCGTCCCTCTGCCCGCCCGCGCTCCCTCCCCGCCTCATCCACCTCCTCCATCCTATGCAATTCCCAGGGTGAACACCGAGCCGCAGCCCCCCGCCGCCAAATATTGCCATTTTTCCTGGGCACAGCCTCTTTTCCTGCTCCCAGATCAATTTTCTAGGCAGGAGAGGAAGATGCTGCCCACCCGGCTGCGACTGCCGGGTACCAGGCGGTCTATCACCGGCTTCTGGGTACATTAAGTTCTCCTTTGCAGCGCGATCTCTCTATTCCTGTCCTCCCAACCCGATTTTCCACGCAGATTTAAAAGAGCTCTGCAACAACGAACGCCGCTACATTGCAGACGCGCCGCTGCCGCGGCACGGGCAGGAGCGCTCGGTTCTCCGTACTTGCGGGTACCTAATTTGAGAGGCAGGGTCTGCGGATTGCCGCGCGAGGGGAGGAGGAGGGACGGAGGTACCTCCAGAGATGCTCGACGTCAGCGCTTCGCGAGCTGCTTTTTGGAGATGCTGGAGGCCCTACGAAATGTTGGACGCTGCCTCAAAATCAAAACATTTCACTATAAACTCCAGAAAAAAAGGGCTCCTGGGCTTTTAAATTGCTTTAATTGAAGATAGGTAGCAAATCCTTCCAGATTGATGAGGAGTTTAAGTCAATCCCAACCCTTGTTTTCTTTTTAGAAGCATCTATCTGCCTCATGTCCTCTCCTGCCACATGGCTTCTTTGCAGGTTTTGCCTTTCTATTTCCGACGGTCCCAGATGGGATCTATGAATAAAACTAAAGAGGAGCTGGAGATAGGCTCCGAGTCATTAACGCAGCAAATATAGACTCTGCTCAAGATCTAAGGCACAGAGCGGAGGGGGGCAGGGGGGAAGAAAAGCTTCCACCTCTCTTCTCGGGGACGGATGCAGCCTGATGTGAAATGACGCATCCCCGCCGACATTAACGGAGCAAGAGGGACGAGCCCAGCGTGACTACCCGAATGCCACCAGCTCCCTCTGCACAACCCACGGGCAGGAAAGGCCCATCGGCCAACGAGGTTGACCTGATGTCCAAAGAGGGATACCAAGAACCTTTAAAAAGCACCCCAAAACTTGGCAGAAAGCCGCCCATCCCTCAAAGTGGCCCAGGACCCCGCGTCCCCCCCAACCCAGAGCAAACCCACCGCCCCTCGTCCTCCCTTCTTTTGGCAATTAAAGTAATAAATAAAGGCGAGGGAATCTCATTTCATTTTTAATGCCAAAGGCATGAAAATGCAGAACGAACAGCACCGCTGAGAGGCACGAGGCCATAATTAAACCCTCCCCCTTCTTATTTTTTTTTTTTTTTTTGCTGTTTTTCTGAAGGCCTGGCTAAAACGCCTATAAAACCTTCCGCCGCAAAAGCAGGAGAAAGACCCCCCCCTTCCCCTCCCACCGCCCGCCACTAAATGGAATGAAATGGATTTTTCAAATGTCATGCTAGTATCCACTTAATAATACATTTTCCTATAGACAGGACAATAATATATATTTTAATCACTTTTCTACAGGCAAATAAACGGCATGGAAGCCTGGCCTTCACTGGAGCTTGGAAATTATGAATTTTTCAATAACCTTTTCTATTATTCATCCTGTGTTATTCCGTAACATTTCTATGTGAGGAATGTGCTTGCCAGACACTTTATGAATCTCTTCTTTTATTTATTAAACAGCAAGGTGTCTCCCTGAAACCCCTCCTCCCTCCTCTGAAAAGATGTCGGCGGCGCCTGAGCGAGGCTTAAGACATATATAATTACACTTTGGGTTATTAATAATTTCCCCTCCGCGAGAGCGGCCGCGGGAGGAGCTCTGGGGATGCAGCTGGCTCAGCCTCAGGTGGTTTTCGGAGCAGACGCAGGGGAACAAAGTCCAAAGTTTAGGGAGCGGGAAGAAGGCCATGGGGTGGGCTCAAGGGAGATGTCCTGGAAAAGCATCCTTCCCCCCCGCGCCGTAAAAACAGGGAGGGATCCACCGCCGGCGTAAGGCGGCGCAGCCTCCGGCAGGGCCGAAGCGAATCAGAGCTAAGGGCTGGACCTGGCGTTTGGGAGAAGGGACGGAGAGCCGGTTTTGCACCTCTGGTTCCCATGGCTTCCACCATGCCCCACTGGGTAGGACCACCAGGAGGCCAAAAAAAAAAAAAAAAAAAAAAAGACAGACCTTTTGCCCACCCAAACGCCGGTGTCCCGCTCACCCCCAGCGTTCGCACCATGACCCGCTGCAGGAAAAAAACCCGTAAAGAAAATCCGTGCCCTTTTTCCAGCTCCTAAGGTAGCACTGACGCCTCCACCTCCTCCCTCCCCCAGCGGGGCTTTGCCGGGTGGTTGCGACGCCGTGTACGGCACAGGAGGGGATCAAAAAGGGATGCGCCGCTTCCCGACACCTAATACCGGCTTAATTATCTGATGATATCTGGGACTTACGTCTCCTCACAATGCAGAGACCTCGGCAGCTGAAGGCAAAGAGATCCTTTGATGCGAACCAATTAGGAGTACAGATCCGACATTCAAGAGAGCTGAATGGTTTATGTGTACGTTAAAAAAAAAAAATAATAAAAAAAAAATAAAAAAAGCAAAGGAGGCGACAAGGAAGAAGACCTGGAATTAATCTAAGTGCTGCGCTCGTGTATACCCCCAAGGTAAACGGTTAAAAAGATTTATAATTTAGAGGGAATGACCTCTTGGGGGAAGAGCGGGGGTGCTCTTTTCACGGCAACCGGGACCTTATTATTTTGCAAATGACATCTCCATCACAAGGCCGAGCCTCTCTCGCTAAAATACGTATGAATAAATGATACATAGAGGAGCCGCTTTATGCAGATTCTTGGCGGAGACAGAAAGGAAGGAAAGAAGAAAAAAAAAAAAAAAAAAAGAAATGGAAAATTAAGGCATAGATTTCCCATGATGTTCCCGCTCCCATCCCCAAGGTTCAGATAGCAGCACCATTTGGGAATTTAAAAATAAATAAATAAGTAAAATAAAACGACGGGAAAACAGCGCCTGAAGCTCTGCACTTACAAAGAGGGGAAAAGGAATTTTAAAACGGGATGATGGAGCTTAAGAGATGCTCAAAGCGGCTCACAGCAACCGTCCCTGGTTCAGCGTCGGGGGGGGATGGCACACCTTATCCCACGGGTGGAGAAACGGAGGTGAGCCACCGAGGGCTGGCCAAACTCGCATCCGACCCCCGACTCCTCCAGCCGCACTCTGGATCTTTAATTTGCCGATCTCTCCTGCCCGTCGCAAGGACGGACGTTGCCCCGGTCGTGGCCAGGAGCCTGTTTCATACCTGTTCAAATACTGATAACTCTTAGTCCTGGCTGCTTCAGGTGGCTGCGGGCTGACACTTGGCACAGGATTTCTCCGATAACTGCTTGTAATCAGTGTGGGAAAACAGCCACGCTGAACCCAGCCAAAAAAAAAAAAAAAAAAAAAATTAAATTAAAATAAAATAAAAAGCAACCGCGAGAAAAGGACAGTGACAAGGACAGTAATGGATTTTCAGGGGCGAGAAATACTTTTGTACAACTTTTTGTTGTTGCAACAGGGGGCTGGAATTGGAGGAATTGATTGCCGGGCGAGGAAGTGGCGCGATGCGCTGAGGCCAACGTGCCAAGCGGGAGAGCACGTCCCCACTCCAGCCGCCTTGCCAGACAGCCTCCCGCGAAAAAAAAAAAAAAAAAAAAAATCACTCTCCTACTACTGTTATCGATATCGAGGTAACGCGGAGAACCCACGAGGCAGAGCCAAGGTCCTACCGCATGAGAAAAGCCCAAATAAATTAAGAAAAATCTCCAGGAAACTCGTTTCTTTCTACACCTTGCAGATGAGGAGGAGGTCCATGGAGAAACCCCAGGTAGGTGCCATCACCGGGACCGCAAAGGCTGCAGCAGAGGCAGAAACCCTCAGCCTCTCTTCATCAGAGAGATGCTCCAGTCCCCTCATCATCTTCGTAGCCCTTTGCCTGGACCGTCTCCAGCAGTTCCCTGTCCATCTGGAACTGGGGAGCCCCGAACTGGACACAGTGCTCCAGATGTGGCCTCCCCAGGGCAGAGCAGAGGGGGAGGATGACCTCCCTCGCCCTGCTGGCCACGCTCTTCTTGATGCCCCCCAGGATGCCATTGGCCTTCTCGGCCACCAGGGCACACTGCTGCCTCGTGGGCATCCTGTTGGCCCCCAGGACTCCCAGGTGCCTTCCCACAGAGCTGCTCTCCAGCAGGTCAGCCCCCAGCCTGTACTGGTGCGGGGGGGCATTCCTCCCGAGGTGCAGTACCCTACGCTTGCCCGTGTTGAACTTCATAAGGTTTCTCGGGCAATCGGGTTCAACCTCAGCTAGTGGGAAGCGAAGGGAGTCCCCAGCAAAGTGAAATGAAGGCACCAGGGTCTGTGGTGGCCAGCGTCAGAAGGATGCGGTGGATCTGGCTCCACGTAGGTACCGAAAGAGGTAGCTAAGTTTTCCAGTGCGCTCGAGAAGTTGGCTGTTGCCTTCCTCAGAAATGCAGGAATCCGTCCAAGTGTCCAAGCCGAGCGCTTTGGAAAACGCAGACTGAACTAAGCACTTGGAAAACAGCTTCCAAGTATCTCTGAAGCTTCACCCTTAAACGACAGTCACCCGCGGCTCCAACTTTTTAATGGCACCCGACGTACTCTCAGCCCGGTTTCCTGAGGAAATGAGGCCTGCACGCCGGCAGTGCCTGCCCGGCTGCTGCCTTTCCCCATCTCGAGTGATTTCTAAACCTTATAACCCATTTCAATAAAATCTGATGGGAGGACACGTTTATCTCCAAGATACAAGTTTGGGGGAAAATAGGAAGCTAGTCAGATGAAAGATACCGGTAATGCTCTTACCGAGGGAAGGGCAGGACTGTGAATTCAACTTTTCTCAGACATCAGGAAAATCTCGCACGAGTTTGCGCTCGATACGCAGACAGGGGGGGATCCAGGAATAATTATTTCTGCCGCTCGCGGAAGTAGCTGTGTGGTTTTTATATAGATGAAATCAACACCAGAATATCTGCCTGGATAAACTAATCGAAATTGCTTGTTGGATGAGTTCACCGGCTATAAAACCCTGCAGTTACAAGGTATAATTACAGCAGCTTTTATTTTCCTCAACAAAAAAAAAAAAAAAAAAAAAAAAGTCTTCATTAAAACAGAGTTAAGGTTGTAAACAGATCATTAATTTATAACAACATTATCAGATGGGTTACAGTTATTAAAAGAGCACACACCGAAGAGCCGGGAAACCCAGGACTGAAGGTTAAAACAAGCTGAAATTTGGAAAGCCGGGTCCCATAAACATCACGGCCGCGGGGAGAGGTGGGCATTAGGGACGGGCTGGCGGGGGGGGGACGCGGCGGTAACGCACGTGGGGGCCACGGGCATGGCGCTTGCCCGGCTGACGTTCATCCTGGGTGACACCTCCTGAGCCCTTTTTGGGGCTGCAACTCATCTCACGCGGAGGCAGGGATTACACGCCGAGGCACTCAAGCCAAGGGGGGGGTCTGGGCAGCTACGGCAGCCCCACCTGAGCCCCCCCCGGCTGCCCACGCACGCCCAAGAGCCGCGACAGTCACGGGGACGCCGCCAGGCGATGCACGGCAAAGCTGCTCTCCTCTTTTGGAGGAAATCTCTTTTTTACGGCCCGTGGAGAGCAACGGCCAACACCACCGCTGAATCACAGCGGATAAGGACCGCGAATTAAGGGACTGGCGCGTCCCTTTGCGGCTCGATTCAAGGGAGGGTTTCTCCCAGAGGGGCGGCAGACAGAAATGAGGGCGAGCGTACACAGAGGGAGGGGCAAAAAAAAATCACAGGAATTCAGAGAAAACAAGGATTCTTCAGCTGTATGCCTTCCCTCCAAACCTTGGCTTTGCATTCCTTTTATCCCTTACTTCTATCCTTGCTACCAAGCGTCAGCGACCGCCCGGTAAGTCCTGGAGGCGCCACGCGAGCTGGTGCCACGCACCCAAGCAGGGAAGAGGCGAGCATCCCGCCCGGCCCCAACCCCCAGCGAACCTGGGATTTGGCGTCTTGCTATAAAGCAGGGCCAGAGCCACAACCGATTCCCCTCCCGGCCACGGCTCGGGGCCTCCCGTTTCCCCTGAAACTCACTTCAGGTCTGATTTCAGTGTATAGAGCGGAGAGAAAGAGAGAGAGACAGAAATACAACCCTGGAAAACCTTTTAAAGCCTGCACGGCTCTCCCTTGATGGCACATTGCTAAAAGGGATGTTATTCCGAGGGGACGCTGGGAATCTATACAGTCAATGCTCCAGCACTTTAGTGGCAAAACAACTCAATAGCCTCAATTGACTGCATGAAATTCTATCATTTTACCACTATAAAGAAAGAAGGCAGGAGAAAAAAAAAAAAATAAATAAGAGACTACATTGTATTTGTCTTTCGTTAGCTCCCTCTGCAAGAGCATCTCAATCCCTGTCCTTAGCACAATGTGAGCCATCTCCTAAGTGGCTACAAAAAAAAAAAAAAAAAAAAGCCAAACACATCCAAAATATGCATTCCCCGCACTCCAGAGCTACTCTCACGACTACCCCGAAAAGAACAGCCTCGGCGGCATGTAGAAACAGCAGCACCCCAGCCAGCTGCCTTGATTACCACCTTCCCTCTGATGAAGATGATGCGGGATGTGATTAAAGACGCTCTGAAAAGACACAGAAGTAATAGCTGAGAACTTTTTGCCTCCTCTCCCCAGCTAGGTCACTAGGTATTCCTCCCTCAGCGGCTGATTTCTTATTCCAAATTTATCCGGACCCCGCTCTTCTTCATCAGCAGAAGAGCTCGGAGACCGCCAGCGCCTCGATTGTTCCTCTTCTGCTGATTGGGCTTTGTGGCTCTCGGAGAGCTTCTGCCTGATGGCAGGAGTCTGTCTGCACCCTCCATCGACTGCCGCTCAAGGGGGCTCGAAGGGACCGTGGAGGATTCAGAGCATCAAAAAGAACCAGAAAGTATTATTTTCTTAAAGCAACCCCCCCGCCCCCCCGCCTAGCTACCTTCTACCCGCCGTAGGCTCAGGAATTCAGCTGCTTTCGGCACAGCGGTTCGGAAGCACGCCAATAACCGTGAGTTGCCCTCCACACGTCCCCACGAGGGAGGGAGAAGATGCTTTGAACTGCCCGTAGCACCACCTAGCAGACAGGTCAGCGGGCCGAGAGAGCAGCCGGGCGCCTGGCTCCCTCCCCGCGCGCTGCGGCGTGACTTTGGGCAAGTCACCGCGCTTCCCCGGCTCTCCTTTCCTTCTGCCCTTCTCCGCCATCCGACACAGGGGCTGTTTCCTCGTCCCCCGGCCAAACCTCAGCTGCCGCATCGCTCCCTGCAAGCGCTCATGAGCGATGCCGTTGAAACCTGGACGCGCGGGGCCGAACAGCTGTTCTTCCGCTAAAACCTCTGGATTTAGGGATCTGCCGGCACGGGAGGAGCACAAGCGGTCCCCCGGCGTCCCCTGCCCTTCCAGCCCTTTGCCCACCCCGACAGCCTCTCCCCAGCCCCCAGGCTCCATCTCCATCCCGCGGCAGCCCGTATCACCCCGAGACAGAGCGTGGGACCAGGCTCGAGTCCCGCCTGCACCGATGCCGGGAGGGACCGCCCCGACTCGTGCAGCCGCCTCCGTTCGAGGCAGCACCTGCCGGGATTTCTCGTCGCAGGCAATTGATATTCTGCCGAGCATCTTTGGAAAATAATCTGCAAACAAGACGCTGCAGGCTATAAAATCGCTCCCTCTCCTTCCCTTTAGATCGCAGCTTAATAAAAGCAGAACACAAGCAAGCCGAGGAAACCGCCGCACTTTGCCCAACCGCATCGTCCCTTTGTGTATTATTAATCGGTTTCAAGTTGTACCATAGTTTCCCGGGGCGGGAAGGAGAAAGGGGGTCTCCGGTCGCGCGGGAGACTGTCTTGTCTTTTCAGGATTCGGCAAGAGAAAGCCTCAACTTCACAGCGCACGAGAGAGCACCGCTTACACCTCCGGTTCCCCGCGGCGCTCACGGCGGGGGTCGGGACGCAGCCCCCGCCTCGAAGGGCGGCAGAGCCGCGCTCCCGGGGGTCCCTCGGCCGTCACGGCAAGCGGCTCTGGTCCTCCAGCTTTCCCCGAGGGGCTCTCAGCGCTCCCCCAGAACATCTGCAAGCCCATTTTCCTCCATTGCAAGTCCGTTTTTGAGAGCCGAGGGGGGCCCGAGGCGGCAGTTTTACGGCAGAGCTGCTGATTGACGCCTCTCCCCCACAGCTTTCCCCACCTCTCCCTCGCTTCACGCTGGGTCCCCGCTCAGCTCAGGGCTCCCCCTTCCCAGGGCCGAGCTTCGCCCGCTCCCCACCGCCCCAAAAAACAACACATACGAGAACAACAATATTGAGGTCCGCGACCTCTTCCCGGACCCTCAGCGGGGATTTGGTTCCAGGCACAGGCAGGCTCCTTTCCCAAATCTCCCGGGGCGGGTTTGGCAGATCTCTGGATGCTGCAGAGCCCGTTGGAGGGCAGCGCCGAGATGTCGAGCGCTCCGGTTTGTAGGGTGAGGAGGAAGGGTTTTACCCGCGGGCGGGCAGGGATCATAGAATCACAGGGTTGGAAGGGACCTCTGGAGATCATCTAGTCCAACCGATGCAGGCGAAGGCGGAGAGGAGCCGGCGCAGCCCCCGGAGGAGAGCGGCGGACGGCTGCAGAGAATTTTCCCCACTCCCACTCAAAAAGTACAATATACCGTCTATTTGGGAGCAGTTTAAGTTGGTTCGTTTCACACAGTAAATTAACCTGATTTCTTTAATAGGGGATTTTTATTTGGTGTCAAGCCCCAACCGTTACACCAACTACTGTGCCCTGGGACTGCCAGCTATTAAACTTTCCCTCCGTGCGTCCCGAGCGGAAAGCGCTGCCAGACGCGCCGCTGGGGCAGCGGGCTCGGTGACACTTTGAAATAATGGCTCAATCATTTCTAAACGCCCCGGCTATTTACTGCTGCCACCTGACCCAGGAGATTTCTCGAAGCCAAACCGCTTTTTTTTTACATTTACGAAATGGAAAACGAGGCACCGGCAGCCTCCCCGAGCGCCGAACCTTCCCCGGCTCCCGCGGGGACGCCGAGGGCAGCTCGGTGATGCTCTCTGACCACGCAGCATGCTAATTCAACCCAGGATGAGATAAAACGCTAAAAAAAACCTCCTAAAGTATCCTGGCCAGGAAGGATATTGAGGTTTTCCTCCTCTGGCAGGGCTCGGTCTCGATTTTCTTTCAAACAGCTATTGCAGTCCAGATGGGAGCTCAGCTCCTTTGCTGGAAATTGGTACTCTCTGTGCCAGGGATGAAATGAGGCCCTTGCGCAGGCTGCGGTCGGGCTTTTTCCAGTTGTGCAAACAACAGCACGGATCCGGCAGCCCCTCGGCTCTCCACCGGGGCTAATGGGGCTCCACACCGCTTTAAATGGGGCCAGGACCAGCGGCCGAGCCGGAGGTTTGCCAGCGAGCAGAGCAATCCCATTTTGCAATTAAAAAAAAAATTAATAATAATAAAAATGAGACTTGCAGTCATTGCCGAGGGGTGAAAAGTAGCTTTTGGGGCATAGGGGAAAAGTATTTTTTTTTTTTTCCCCTCCCTAAAAAACCCAATCTGAAAGCTGCACCCCACAGCACACGGCAAAGAGAGGGCACCAAGCAGATACTGCCCCCAGCCCCGACGCCAAAATCCCCCCGCTCCGGGGGTCCGGCTGCCCTTCTGCCCCACTCCCCCCTCCGTAATGCCTCCATCCCACACCGCTCCGGCATCCTCTCCGTAACGCCTCCCATCCCGCACGGCCGCAGCATCCCTCCGCTCCGCTCCATGCCTGCTTGAACAGCTGACAAATGCCCCCAGTTAATTTTTCTCCTCTACCCCTATCTGGGGGTGCTGCTGACATTTTGTTATTTCCCGGTGAGATTATCCTTCACATAATGAATTTTCTCCCCAGCCCCTCCTTTTTTTTTTTCTTTTTCCCTTTTTTTTTTTTTAATTTTTTTTTCGTGCCTTTTGGCTTTGCTGGCGCACACTCTCTCAACTCTGCCGACCCCAGGAGCACGCCCGACACAAGATGAATCGCCCAGAGACTCCCGGCGCATCCTTCTTTACACTTCACATCTTCCCACCGCCGATGAGAAATAGGTTTTTTCCTCATCCATCATAAGTCAGCGTGACAAGGCTGTCGTTCTCCAGCACCGCATCGCTGTATCATGCGCCTCTCCGTCCCGCTTGGCTGAGCAGCCCGCTTCCCCGCGAGCATCTGGGACCTTTCCAAAGTGCTTTCGGTTGTATCGGGGATTTGGGCACTGAGCAAAAGTTATTGCCGAACCCTTCCTTCCCTCTCGGATTGTGCTGCAGTAACATCCCGCGTGGCTCAGGTGGCGTTAACGCTACGGGGATGGCAATTTGAAAGGGGAAACCGAGGCACGGAGCACCTCCGTGACTCCCGTGAGGTCAAACAGCGTATCAGTGGCAAAGCCTGATATCAGATCTGCCGAACCTCCCCTTTTCGCCCTGCACAGAGCCAGCACTGCTTCAAAAACCACCTCCCGGCATGGCCAGAAAGCAGCCGTGACCCCGCAGCTCACTGGAAACCTCGCCTTTGCCAGATGGAAGCATCCTCAAGATCCCCTTCCGCTGCCCCCAAACCATAAAACGCAGCCCCAAAAAAAATCAACACACGCGCGGAAAATGCTCGTGCTATTAAACAGCAGTGATTCCCAAAACCCCAGTGATGGCATCAAAAAAAAAATTAAAAAAATAGTAAAAACATGAAATTGTCAATTCTCATCTCTCCAACAAACTCCAAGTGTTTCACTTCAGTTTTCCTCCTGCGACATTAGGCAAAGCAGAGCATTTCTACCTCAGATGCATTTTGATAGGGATACTTCCTTATTTCTGACACGGGATATTTTTCCGACAACCTCCACTTTTCTGGGAATTTCTCTCAGGCCCGGGACAGAGGGAATTCGGGGTGTGGGGGGGAATCACCTACGATGAATTCAGGCAGCACAAAGGCCACCAGAAAGCCGGACCCTCCGCTTTCACCCCGCACCGAGCATCCTTCCTCGGCTTTGCGAGAGCCCGAGGGCGCTTTTGGAATGAAGATATTGGGGAGAAAGGGGGAAAACGGGAGGCAGGCGAGGATCAGGCGGCTCTGCGCTGCGTGCCACAGCCCGACCCCGCATCACAGCTCGTTCCCGTGACAATTGCAGGTAACTTCACTCCGAGCCATCAAAGATGGGGGATGAAAAGCTGTCCGAAAGAGATGGAGAAGCAACAGCTTAGCTAGCAAGCCACTGGGCTGGGACCCCCAGGAGCAGGTTCCCCCCCGGGCTCTGCTGCGCACCCCCAGGGAAATCACCGCATTTTGTGCTTTCGCCCTAAAAACCGAGCCGCCCCCCCCCACCTCTTCCATATCTGGTCCCTGCAAAACCTCTCCCCTCCCCGAGCAAAGCCACGCGCGGTTTGGAGACCTCCAAAGGTGACTCCATGGGTCCCGCGGCCAAAGCAGGGAAGAGCTCCCGGCTCTGAGCCCTCTTGTCATTCCCAAGACAAGCGGCTCAGCCGGGGAAAGAAGATTTAACTGTTTGCTTCAAAACCCCCAAATGAGTTCCCTCCCGTCTGCCGGGAGAGATTGATCTCCTCACTCGGCTGTAAATCGCCTGAAGACTCCCTCGGCGCGTTTAGGCAAGAGAGGAAGGGGGCAGGGGACGGCGCTCCGCTCGTAGGGATCACGTCCTGCCAGGACGCTGCCTGCAAGCACGCTAATTACCCAATTACGCTTCTCGGACATAACTATTTCAGCTTGTTAGTTCGCTTTCCAATTTCTTTTAGCCGCAGGTAAAAGTATTTCCACCCCAAAATGAGAATCCTGGTACCCTAAAAGCCTGCAGAGCTCTTTATTCAACTTCATAAATACTGCTGACTCAGCATTATGGGGAGGAGGAAAGCCCTCTCCCATCATTGAGGTTGCAAGGTACCCCCCCACACACACCTCAGGAGAAATTTGGCACCTACTTATTGTCACTTCTGATCCCTGGACAGTATCACAAGATGGAGAGGAGCTTCTGGCAATGAAACTGTAAGCAGCAAGAGGGAGAAAATTTGGGAGTAAATAGCGGACATCAAAGGTCATGCCAAACTGCCTGTGTTTGCAGACCATCAAAAAACTGAAGATATCCAACTGCCAATACTTCAAAGTTACAAAGGCAGTATATACATATATATATATATATCTATATATATCTATTTTTAAACTCTCGGGCTCATTAGTCAAGTTCAAGCTGTGTTGCTCTACTAGAAAGGCTCCGATAACACCGGTTTTATTCCCTACTGGTACCTTATTTTTTTTTTTCCTTTAACTTTTGCAAGTTAAAGGAGACACGCTCAAAACTCACTTTCTGTAAATCCATATTAACGGCAACTAATTCCGGGCAAACCTGCGGAAGGCGCTCAGAGTAGCGTTGATCCCAAACCTTCAGCAAGAATCTAGTCCTCAAAAACCAGATTTGAAAATACCGGGGTGCCTTTTCCCTTTGCTAACACCTCAAATACTTTAGGTCCATCCTTTTGAGTCGTTTCCTACCTTGGTGGAAGAGGAGATCTCTCCACGGCGTTACCAAAGTCCTACAGACGATGGCAAAACGCTACGTAAGGGCACTGCGCAGGCTGGATGCTGAATCCGAGCGTCTGAATTTTGCTGTGGCAACACCCGCTGAATGTAAACTGCGAAGTAATTGGGGACTTGAGATGCTCATCGCTATCTGAAATAGCAGGACGAAAGAATAACTCTTTCCTCTGAACGATCACCAAAACAAATCATTCCCGAGCATATGCTCGGGCAAATTAGACGGAAAACCAGAGGGATGCACAAACAGGAGAGCCGCGTTAGACGCAATGGAAGCAGTAGAAACCTCCAACATGAAGAGATGCTGCTCAGTCCCGCCGAGCCCGGGAGAAGGCGACCGAGACGGGGGGAGTCACGGTGACAAGCTCCCGGTGGCACCTCCAGCCCCTCTCCTGCCGCTCATCCGCCCGCCACCGGCGGGTGGCGGGAGAGGCGGCGGGCGGTGGCGGCACCGGCACCTAATTCCTATTATTTCTGGCACTCCCGCACGTTTTCGCAGCGGTGCCGGGGCACGCAGAAAACGTCGCGAGCTCTGCCCAAACCCCAGCAGGAGACGTTAGCGGCATCAGCCCTGCGATGAGAATTGCAGCTCCCTTGGGGCAAACGCAATCGCTAAGCGCTGCAGGAGGTCCAGGGGAGCCAGGTTTCCATCTTTCCAAGCGGGATGTTTCTAGCGAGAGGCGAGACGTCCGGCGCGCCCTACGTAAGACCTCCCCTGCCTTGGCGGGCGAGAGACACGCTCCAGGCGGTGAGAGCGCTCGCCTTGCAAGGCCAGGATGGGGACACGGGAGTCCCGACCCTTCCACTTCCAGATAAAACCCCCAGGCTTCAACAAAAAACATCCCTACGGAGCCCGCAGCAGTCCTAAATCCCACATTTGAAGAGGAGAGGCACCATTGACCCCATCCGTCCCAGCGGAGCCAGCTCCTGCCCACCACCTCCAACTCTGTCTGGGGGCAGGAGGCAACGGCCGTGTCCCACCAGCGTCCCCACCTCGTCTCCCCCCACAAAGCCTCGACAGGGCCGGCGGTGCCCGGCTGTGGGGAGGGAAAGTCTCTGGGAGGAAAGCGATGGAAGCTGTGGTGTGTCACCCAGCCGCGGCCACCACGGCTAATTGAGCCTTCAGGCCCCGCTCCTCCCGACGGTGGCAACGGGGGAGATTAATGAACAGGATCAGCCTTTTTCTTTTTCCCTTTTTTTTTTTTTTTTTACCCTCTATGATTCTTTTTTTTTTTTTTTTTTGCCAGCAAGGTTTGAGCGCAGCAGCAGAACGGGGATCAATAGGTGGGAAATGCAGATAACAACCGGCTTTTAAGGTGACATCGGTGACCCGCACGTCCTGCTCAACTAAGATCCCAATCCCGCCCGGCCGGCATCATTTTGGCACGGTGTCCCCTTGACCCCTGCAAAGCAGCTCCATCGCTGGGGAGAGGCCAACAACTAGCGTTGCTTCGAGGACTGAGTTTGTCCCTTGGTGTGTGTCCCCTCTGCCATCAAGAAGGGATCCGGGATCTCGGCTTCATGGGGCAAAGCAGGAGGGATGGTTGGCGGCTGTCCCCCAGAACACGGAAGGCTCCCGACCTCTCCTGACCCATCCATCACCTTCTGGTGACGTCTTCCAGCTCCACAACATCATACCTAATATTAGCACCCACCAATCAGCGCGATGTAAATATAATTAAGATTTGCAGAGGAGCCAATTGCCATTACCACCGGGACAGCTTGGGGGTTTGAAGCGACCTTCAGGTACGGGTGAGGGATGGGATGGAGAGTGCAGTCTGATGGGTCGGACCTGGGACCAGCGCCATCCCCAGCCAAAGCCAACGCCGCACACACCAGCCAAAGCAACTGCACATCTACCAAGCCCAAAGAAGCTCCTCGGACTTATCCTGGGTGCCTTCAGCTTCTCCAAGCCGTGCCTACCCGGGTGGGAGAGGCAGCACGACCCTCCTGAAGATATTCAGCCACCCCACCTGCAGCTTGGGGACCAGGCTGAAGAGAGGGCAGTCCTGCATCCCGCGGCATCTTCGCCGAACACCCAAGCAAGCTGGAGCCGGAGCGCTGGTTAGGATGCGAGTCAGGCATCTCTCGTGATAATTAAGGCATCTCCGGAAGGCGGCGCAGGTGGCCGGGCTGCCTGCACCTGGGGCTGCGCACCGCGCCGCCGCAAACCCAGGGATGCTTTTTTGGGGGAGGGAGAGAGGACCCCCTCGCCTCGCTTTTTCCAACTGCCCTCCCAGGCCGGCGAATCGCTTCAAGATCCTGCGTGAATTATGGCAAACCCTCTTCCACGAAGCTCAATGCCGGTGCAAAAGAGAGGAGAAGCGCCGGCCACGCGGAGAGGATCTGGACTTCATTGGGCTCCCGGCCACCGAAGGCATCCCAAGTCCCGGCTAACGACCTCTCCCATTGTGTCGAGGCACTAATCAGCTTCGAGCGCTGATTTCGCAGGACCTGTGGAGGCAGGCGGGCTCCCCGGCAGGAGCGTGGACGTGGACTCCTCCAGACCTCGCTCTCTCTTCATCAGAGTTACTGTTTTGGGTAATGATGAAGCAGGGGAATTGATTTGAAGCCTAATGAATAATCAGCCACCATCAATAATTGTAATCACTAATCTGGTGCAATTAGAGACAATTATAATAAATGCAATTTCCTCCCGAGCTGCTAACGAACTGCAAAAATATGAATTGACTTCAACTGGCTGCCTGTGATTTATGCAGTCGTGAGATCAAGGCTCCCGTTACGCCAACGAAGGCTCTTAAAGGGACAGGGAAGTTGGGTTGTCCCCCTTCTCCATCCCACCCTCCCAGCAAAGCCACCAAACTGCACAAGGAGTCCTATTGCAGCATCACAAAAAGGATGAAAACCCCTTTTTCCCTCCGCTTTCCGTCTAAGTGAGACCCATCACATCAATTCCCACATGAGCTCCTGCAATATGTGTGCGAGGAGAGGTGCCACACACCACCTCCGTGGAGACATTGCCACCTATTGGCACGTCCACAGGGGCGATGGAGGAGATAGCATCACCTGCAGATCCACATCAGCAGTTCAAGCCGCCGGTTCTTGTCACTTTGGAGATGAAGCAGCCGATTTTCAAGTTGCCTATTATCCTTACGATGCTGTTAAAGGCACTATTTCAAAGTACCTTTTAATTTCAAGTGCCCGGGAACGACACGCACAGCCTCCATTTGAAAAGGTGATAAGCACAAGAGTGGGATCTTACGAGAGTTTTTGAGATGAAAAGCGAGCTCACGAGCACTTTTTCCTCCCAAACGCAATGGAAAGTGAAAGATCTTGAAGAAAAGCATAAACCACTTCCCGAGACAGAAGAGCCGAATTCAACGGAAGGGTTGAATTGAAAACTCCCAAAGGAACCATTTTCAGGGATTTTTTGGCAGGTCCCAACTTCGCCGTCGGTGCGGGAACTCATCAAACCTGGATTTTGGCAAGAAAGAGGTCCAGTTGCTACAAAAGTGGTTCTAGCGTAGACACCCATTCCGTTCCCAGTCTCAACAAACCCATTGGGTGACACACGGGGGAGGTGTCCCCGGGCAGGAACGCCCAACCAAGGCGCTGTATTTCTATAGTCTGTCAATCCCGAAGGCTGGCGAGACATTAAACCAGCCCCATGGGGCAGGCAACTAAGCCTGCCTCGATGGGCAACCCCCCTTCTCAACACCTTCTCCTCCCAGTCAATACCTTCCATTCTCATGGCCGGTAAATCTTGCGACTCACCTCCCCAGAAATCAATAGCTGCCCATTATCCGTCTGTAATTGTTACAAAAATTTAATCAAGGGTCAATAAAAGAAAGGAACAAGTCCACTGCAGCGGCGCAAGAATTTCAAACGCGAAGTATGTCACTGACCAATTAAGCAGTGCTCTCGACGTTTGCTAATGTTCTTTATTATTTGGGCAACTGCAGCCCCCAGAAGACTCAAATCTCAGCTTCGGACGCAAAGCTCTGCGCAAGGAACAGAGCTCCCACCGCTACCCAAATTTCCTGCCAGGCAGAGCACCTCTGGTGTAGAAACGGGTGTAGAAATGGGTACAAACTGCTGTGGAAACGATCACTGCAATAAGTCCGGGTCCAAAACTCACTGCTAAGTGAGTTCTGAGAAATCAAAAGACAAATGAGATACTCATTCCCGCGTGAAATAAAAGTCAGTGATAACTGGTAGAAGCTGGTGATGTTTCTTCTGAGAGTATTTTGGAAATGTAAATTGGGTTTCTGTACAAAATAACCACTTCTGTGGAGATTATTTGGATCAAATCCTCCTTAAAAAAAAAAAAATAAAAAAGAAAAAAAAATTTAGAAGAGAAAGGGATTAAAAAATCCTTTGTAATTTCCACCTGAAGCAGTTCCAGTGGGTTGGTTGGCTCTCTGTTCTTTCTTTATTTATGTCTTGCAGTGAAGAAAGAGAGAAAGATAGCGGGGAAGTTACAGCAAGTCTCACCGTCTTTCAAAATAAAAAATAATTGTCATTTGTGACCTGTGGCAGTCCTTGCTGATAATTTCGGGAGGAGAGGTTTAAAGGGACCGTGGAAGTTTCCCCGGAGCTGCCCCCTCCCCGCGACAGAGCGGTGGTTAATGCACATTGCCCCTTGAAAATAAAAATAACCAGATTTCTAGTTTTCATAGACGTTTGGAAAGGCTCTGGCCCGGAGGTCTCTCCTGCCCCATCCTCCGCTTGCCTTCTGGGCCTTAAAACTCAAATTTTCAAGCTTCCCATAAATCCAGCACGTTTATTTCATGCGAGGATCTAAATAAAGCCATCAGGTAAAACCACGGAGAACGCACAATAAAAAAAAAAAAATAATAAAAATCCACCCCCCAAACGCCACCTTAATAGATTCTATATTTAATTACCCCGCGGCAAACGCCGCCGCTGCCACCCCAAGGATGCAGGAGTCGCGCGGGCATCCCCCAAACCCCTTCGCATCCTCCGCTGAAATTGCCAATCGCAAAACATCCCTTCCCCCCCCCCCCCCCCCACCCTGCAGCACAAAATAAGTAATAAATATGGAAATCCGTAAAGCCGGCAGAAGACAGGGACTCCGCCGCCTCCCGCCAACAGAGCGGTGCGCGGCTTCGTAAGGAAATGAGCGGGTTTCGTCCTTCGCTGCGCTTTGATGAATTCCTTACGGTTTGGTGTTATTGCCGGTCCGTCACCGGCAGGGACGGGGGAGGCGGCGGGTGAGTGCGCTGGGGGATGCGGCGAAGCATCCTCATCCCACAAACCCACCCCTGTCACGAGTTCGTAGGGTCCGAAGACTTCGCTCCGCTCTCCCAATTCCGCTGTTGCCAGTGGTATTTTTCGCCGGCGCCTTCCGGAGGCCAGCGAAACCCCGGTTAAAATGAGATTGCCTTTGATCACTCATCTATCTCTCGCTTTGTCGTTTCTCCAAGAACTCCGTCCTTCCTTCCTGCCAGGGTGGAGATGGCCAAACCCCCCCAAATTTATTATTTAAAGCTATATATAACAGCGAAGCCTGACCCCATCCAAAGACAGGATTAAAAAAAAAAAAAAAAAAAAAAAAAAACAAAACAAACTTAATTTGCGGCAAGTTTGTAAAATTTTTGGCTGTATTTCAAATCAGACCCGCAGCGGTTTGAAGTTTTCTCCGAGCGCTTCGCTGCTGGGCAACTGGAGCGTTTCATTTGCGCGACACAATTTCTGTTTGCTTCCAGTTTGGGTTTGTTCCCCCCCCCCCAAACTCCCGCCTTCAAATTCCACATCGCGAGACGCAATCAGAGGAGTGAAAATAAAGCAATTAAAGAAATCGCATGGGACGCGCGGGCGGCCGTTGATACCAATCAGTTTCGAGAGGGTCTTGGCACCCAACCTGCACCATATGTGATTTTCTAGGGTGGGTTCTGAGGTGGTTTTGGTTGTTTTTTTTTTGTTTTTTTTCTTTTTTGGTAAGAAGTTGGAGCCTGGATCTGTCCAAAATTTGCATACAAAGGATGACAACGACTCTCTGGGGATCCTCGGAAGCAGCGAGCACTTGCACTGCCGAGTTCTGCGTGAAACTACTTTTCTTTTTCATGCAGATTTATTCCTCGGAGCTCGAGGATCAGGTTTGGTCCTCACCCACCCCCCGACCCTTTTCCTTGCGCATCGCTCCCTTTCTCTCCTCCTCCCAGAGATCCAGTGGACACCAGGTAAACCCACCCCAAACCCCCTTCCCCTCCTCTCCGTGGTAAGCAGCCGCCCCCGCTAATCACGAAGCGGCTTATTTTTAATTGTGCCGAAACCAAATTGTTATTTAAACTTCAGATCTCGCTTTTCTCCCCCAAGACCCCTTTAATTCCTCCCAGATGTTAATTATGCCGCACCACAAAGCTGCAAAATTCTCAGGCTGGCTGAAGGTTTTTAAACAAAAAAAAAAAAAAAAAAAAAAAAAAGCGCCCCTCCGGCCGGATGCCGACGTGAAATCAATGAAACCCAACAGAGCTTTATCAATTTGCACCCGCGCCGAGCTTTGGGCGTGGGAACCACGTGCCCATCTCCAGTACCACGAGGACAACGGCTTCCCAAAGGACCCAGACGATTTTAGAGGTCTAATTCCCAACTTTTCCATACAATCGCGAGTCTAAGCGCCATTAGCTTTTAATGACACCTCGTGGGCTGCCAAATGGCTTCGGAAATTTGGAGTGAAGCCTCCAACCCATCCATCCTGCTGTTGTACCGTGGTGTCCACACCTCTGCCCTTAACCCTTCTTCCCCCATTCATTTTTCCCCGCAGACGATGAATACGCTGGAGTTGGCAGAGATTTATCCGGGCAGATTTGGCAGTATTTTCACGTTTATTTGGGATCGCGTGATATAAGTTGAATCGCGGGCCCCTTCCATCAGCACACGTTAGCGGCTCGCGCAAGGATAATGCTTTTCTATTACGTCTGTACACGAGGAAGCAGGACTTGCACCTTGCTACATCATTTCAGACGGGTTTTAGAGTTTCTGCTGCCGAATTACTTTGTTGTTGGGCTTTTTTTTTTTTTTTTTTTTTTTTTTTTAAAAATACCCATCACGGTAGGTTGTGGCGTTTTGGTGGCTGACTTGATAACCCTGAGGATATGAAAGGGAATGTGAAAAGTGGAGAGAAAACACTGCTCTTCCTTCTCCTCCCCATTACGGTTCAGCAGCAGATATAACCCGTAACAAATTGATTTGTCGGAAGGAGAGAGACAGCACACGGTATTAAGAAATTATGAATTATTAGGGAGCTTTAAAAGTGGAAAAATTGATACCTATGAAACCATGGGGCAAACACGGGGATTTGCAACGCCTTCGCGCAGCGCTACAACACGGGTCCCACAATGCGGTGTCCTGGACTAAAACCCCCAGCGAGAACGGGGTCAAATCTCCCTTTTTAAGCCCTATTTCCACTCCAAACCGGCAAGAGGGATGCTCCGGCTCCCACTCCCCTCCCGCTCGCGACGACTCTTCCCAAATCAAAAGCATTCCCCCCATTTCTTCATCTCCTCTCCAGACTCCGCGCTCTTCTCATCTCCTCAGCCTTGCAGGAAGCTCATTAAAAAAAAAAAACTCATTGAAAGAGCCTGGAACATAACGAGCAGCGGGAGGGTTTGGCGGGCCGGAGCCGGCAGGCAGAGGGGGCTGAGCACCCCCGGGGCTCTGCGCAGGGCTGGGGTGCTCGGGGTGGCCCAACCCCCCCACATCTGGAAGTGGCCATCTCCTGCTCCGAGGGGTACGGAGCGGCTCGCATCCCTGGGCGGGCAACTTTACTCCGTCCTCTCCCTCCTGCTGGGAGAGAGCAGGTTGCTTGGAAGAAAACAGTAATGAAAAGAAGGCTGAGGAAGGTAAGGGAGCAGGATGAAGCCCAGGGGCACTGCGGACCGGTAACGGCGTGACCTCCTCCACCGAGAGCAAAGGGCAAACAAGCCGGAGGCATCACAGAGCCGCCCCTTCCCGGGACGCTCCCCCGCCTGCCTCCCGCATCTCCCGGCTCTTTTCCAGCCACAACCCCCAAACCACCTTGTCTCAGCAGCTCTTCAGCCGCGGTGGCATCGGGGAGGTCATCCCAGGAGAGGTCGGTCCTCCCTCACCCCTTCATCCCACCATGCCCGGCCACGCCATGGGCACACAGCCCCTCCTGGGACCCAACCAGCCCGGCGCTGCCTCTGCCGGCTCTGCCCTGGCAAGGCGAGATTTTAACCCGCTTCACTCACACAGCATTAACCCCACCTCCGCAATCCCCGGGAGAAAGGGGAGTTTAGCCTAATATGTATTTAAAGATCGAACTGTAAGTCTGTATTTCCAAATATCTGCCACCCGGACACACAGCCAATCCACCTCCCGACGTTTTACCAACCAGCCCAGGGTCTTCTGCACAGCCCATTACCCCGTAGATGTTACTAAGCGCCGCATAAACGACCCTCTCCGCTGCGCGGCTGACGCTTAAGCGGACAAGCGTGAGCGTATTGCAGCAGGACGGCGACCGGAGCCCATAACAGCCGCAGCGGCGAGCTCCCCCCGCTGCCAAAGCCATTATCGGCGGCACGTCTGTGCCGCTCGCCCACCCAGAAATCGCCTGGAAGAAGAGCCACTTCAAGCAGAAAACTCCCACCCTCCGGCACAGCCCGGACAAAACCCCCCAAAAGCAACATTTGGGGGTGGGGGGTTCCAGGAGGGTTTGATGACTTTGGGGAGCTGACCCGTGGGATGCAGCATGGAGAGGACACCATGCAAACCTCTATTTCCTCACCCGCCCATAAGGAAAACTCTTTCCATACGTCCCTACACCCGAATTAAGCGTGTGTCCCACCCATGATACTTCTCCGTGCCTGGCCTGGAGGCGAGCAGAGCTACAGCACGGCGAGGAGGCAAGAGGAAAGCTTTGCAAAGGAACGGCATCCCAGAGGTCCATTTTACCCCATCCCTATACCAAAACCAGGGTCCTGCTCATCACAGCGGCTCCAGGGAAGACGGGTTTTGCGCACGGGGACTTTCTTCGCCTGGAGGAGGCGGAGGATGGGAGTCCCCTGTGGGTTTGCCCCGACGCGGCGGGTGAGGGATGCGCCACCCTCCATCATCTCCCGCGGCCCGAGCCCAATCCCCCGGCTGAGGGAAGCGTGGCACAGCCGGGCCGATAACCCTAATCCTCACCCTCCGCTCCATGCGCCAGCCCTGCCGGAATCCCCAGAGCCCAAATCTTCGCCTCCTCCGCTCAGAGACACCGGGAACCAATTTCCCCCCTTAAAACTGGGACCAGTCTGACTTCCCTCTCTGGAAACTGGGCAGCGCCGAGCTTCCCCGACAGCCCATCACCCGGCCCCCGCCGCCAGCTCCAAATGTCACCACGTGCTTTCCCCCCTTCCCTATTGTTTTTTTTTTAAAAGCAGGCAGACTGTTAATTAAAAAGGCAGAAATCAATTGCCCTCATCTCCCCATCAGAAGCTCCTCTGCATGCACGGATTAAAGCCCGCTTCTACTTTAAGTCAATTAGAGATAAGGGGAAGCTGACATTTCTACAACCCGCCTTATCAAACCGCTTGAAAACTGCTCAGATTAAAATGTAAAAAGATTATTTCTTCAGCTCTTCTCTGCCTCTCCCCCCCCCCCCCCCCCCACCTTCCCCTTTTTTCTTTTTTTTTTTTTTTTTAATTATTCATAAGAAACCCGACAAACGGTTGCCGATAGTCCGAGATAGCCCTTCTCCACCACAGGGTTATTAGTAAGTCTCAGTTCCACCCCAGCCGGGTGCTGGCATGAGCATCCCACGGGATGCTGCCATCCCCCGGCACCCCCAAAACCGGGGGCAGGAGGCAAAGAGACCTCACGGCTGCAAATCTCAGTCCCCCTGTGGACCACATCCTGACTTCCCATCCCACCCCCCCCCCCCCCCATGGAAAGCATCAACCCCCTGGTCTGGAGCAGATCCTAATGAGGCTCTGCTGACCCTAATTAGCTGCAGGCGGGAGGAAGGCAGGATGCAAACCTCAATGCCCCGCGTCAGCTGCAGGCGCCGGCGACCGAATATGAACCTGGAACAGGGTCTGAATGATAAATACAGGTGGGGACGGGGATGGGGACTTTGTCAGCGGTGCCTGGGAGCCCCCCGCCTCGGACCTGCACAGGGGAAACGCAATCCCCGCGCCGGGATTTACCTCCCCGCCTCACCCAGTGAATGACCTCCGAGGCGTTCCTGGGAATGGGAGAAAGTAGGGCCGGAGCTGGAAAAGAATAACTCGGCATCGAGTTGGCTCTTCGGATGGGAAGGAGCTACCTGGGGAGATGAGACCTGTGGCATCGCCCCGTCCGTCTGTCCAACCATCCCCCCTCCCCCATCAATATGTATTCTCCTCCAAAACGCAGGTTTAAGACAGAAGAGAAAATAATAAACTTTCATATATTAAAAAAAATAATAATAAATTTTGGGGGATCTTTTGGAAAGACTCAAAACGTTAGAAGCAAACTGCAACAGAGGGATTTCGCTGACGCTTTTCATACAGAAGTAAAAAAAAAAAAAAAATCTCATTTCAGCACCGGCTGCAGGAACCAGAAAGCTCTATATTCCCCCCAAAGCAGCAGTGCCACCCCCAAAGCCACCACGGCTATAATCTCTGCGTCACATACACCATCCGAGTCGTGCCCCGGGCTGGCCTGTGCCCCCCCCCCCCGCCTCTTGTGCCCCCCCAGCCCAGCGCCAGCGCTCCGCCGTACGGCTTCACGGCAACTGGGTACTGCAACCCCAGCAGTGCAGAACGGCCACCAGAGCATCCCAACCCGGCACCTCCCCGGTGAACGGAGCGGGAGAGGGGAGCGGAGATTCAATGGCTCCTTCCAGATGTGCACACACGAAAGAGGGAGGCAGGGGGGGAGAAAGGGAAAAGAGGGGCGAAGAGGGGCAAAGGACAAAAAAAGGGGGGGGAAGGGACAAAAAAGGGGGGGGAAGGGACAAAAAAGGGGGAGGAAGGGACAAAAAAGGGGGAGGAAGGGACAAAAAAGGGGGAGGAAGGGACAAAAAAGGGGGGGAAGGGACAAAAAAGGGGGGGGAAGGGACAAAAAAGGGGGGGGACGGGACAAAAAAGGGGGGGGACGGGACAAAAAAGGGTGGGGAAGGGACAAAAAAGGGGGGGGACGGGACAAAAAAGGGGGGGGACGGGACAAAAAAGGAAAAAAGCAGGGGTGGGGGGCAAAAAGATAAAAGATGGGGAGATGTGAAGCACAGCATTGTCTCATCGTTTGGGGGACAGCCCTGAAGCGGTTGGACTACTACGAGCCAAGAGCAGGACTTGCGGGTCCCGTCTGTGGCTTTGCACATCTCTGTATCTGTGCCTCAGTTTACTCATCTGCAGAGGAGGCACAATCCTTACCACTGGCATAAGGATTTTATTAACTTAAATCGTTAAAGATTTATAAAGCACTTGTGAAAGCTCCCGCGTAGGAAATATTCCAATGTCACTGAAAACGTCAACTATAACATATTAAATCTCTCTCTTAAAAAAATCATAATATGAGATTATATCCCAGGAGGAAGTTTTCCCACCAGACTTCTCTATTCTTATAAAAACGATCCAGCATCACTTAACGGCTCATAAATTCCATCTCACATTAAGCAGATATTAAACACGTATTTATAAAGGTTTAAACAGATCAGTTCGCTTAATTTTCAGTTCTCCTTTAGGCAAAAAAAAAAAAAAAAGGCACATTTCAATGGTGAGAAAGCCCTGCTGTGGCTAACGGAGGAGAGGATCTGTGTCAGACCAGACCCTATGTGGGAGGGACCAGGGGCCTTTCCTGAAGACACGCAAGGACTGGGCTCAGCAGCACTTTATGGCCCTGTGGGACAGCACTGACAAAGTCCATCATGCAGAAATATGAGATCCTGCACTTAAGGAGGTCAGAGGGACTTAAAAGTTAAGCATAGGACGTAATTCTCCCATCTACTTTAAAAGGGGGATAAAACCAGTCTAATTCCCCACTCAGCTTTACAGACCAGATCTTTGACAAACTGCTGTCCATCCACCAAAATGAGTTAAGGATGTGGTCCTTAATTATTTTTATTTCTTTAAAAAAGAAAAAAAAAAACAACTCAAATCTTTGGTTAGTCCGTTCTAACAGCCCATTCCAGCATCGAGTGGCAAAACACACTCGGTTAATGTTGAATCCTGGAAAGGAGAAACTCTCCAAAGCGCATCTGGGCAACCATCCGCTGCGTGAAATAACATGAGCACAGGCACTGAAATTCCTCACGGTCAAAATAATCACGAGATCTAGAAACACCGTTTGAATGCCTTTCCCTAAATCAGCCTAAAAACAGGGGGGAGGAGGGGTTGGTTCAACCGGACCTGCTCGTTGGGTCAGGGACTGCTTTTTGGGTCCATCGGCGTGACAAAACGGCAAATATAGACACAAACGCGCGCGGGTCTGATGAAGTTCTCCCTGTTTGTCTTCAGCAAGAGAAAGGCTGGGTTTGATGAGAAAAATGGAGGTTTTAAAGCTCAGTAAATAGCAGAGAAGTACACCGTGCCCCAAGAAAAACAGTGCATTTGGAAGGGAAAGGGGGTCAAAGCCAAGCACCGCTCCCATGGCCAGGAGGTCTCCCTGTTGGGTTACCAAGCACCGCTCCCATGGCCAGGAGGTCTCCCTGTTGGGTTACCAAGCACCGCTCCCACGGCCAGGAGGTCTCCCTGTTGGGTTATTGCTGGGTCGGACCAGAAAGAGCCAAATTGGGATTTTACCATCCAACCCACAACCTCCACAAAGCAGCTCCTGAGCGGAATCCCTAAACAGCGACAGCAGGAAGTTTTCCAGCAAAGCTGGTCTGCTGGGGAGCAATCAGAACGTAAGGACGTGGAGGAGACGTTAAATAAATTCCTTGGTCAACCTTCGCCGCAGCAGGCACGGGGGAGGCGGCTGTCCCAGCCTCGCTCCTCCCGCGAATTGAAGGGGGATTACCATCGGCAGGATCAGAGCGGGAAGGCAAAGAGTTAAACGACAAGCCCTGGGATGGGGTGGTGACATTGAGAAGGTGACCTTCAGCCGCAAGGTTGTGGAGGAGCCTCGGATCCCCTTATTCCAACATAAACGTGCCTTCCTTGAAACCAACCGCTGGACCCAACGCCGAGACCGACAGCCAATGCTGTATCCATCGGAAAAAAAAAAAAAAAGCAAGGATGACAGGCGTCCTTGCAAAACCCAGCAATTTGGCTGAGACGTGATGAGTAACCCTCCAGCCGGTTTTCTATACCTAATCCACTGCCTGCTCGACAGACGTCCACAAAAGGCTTTAAAAAAAACAAAACAAAACAAAACAAAAAACTAAAAACGCCATTATTATCATATAAAGCAGTCTATGCCCACAATATTTCTCAAATGCTCTGTGCCGTCAGTCGAAAATGTCTAGGTGTGACAAAGATTGAATATTACTGTCTAGATGAGCATGATACAATAGGAGTAAACCCAGACATCTCTATTCCCTGGAAAAAAAAAAAAAGTCAAAACATGTAAATTCTCTTTTATAAGAAATTCTAAGACTTTGAAATCTAGGGCAAAACCCGGGGCAAAACTCTGAAACTGTGAATTTCCTTCACATCACAGAATATTCCCAGGAACAGTCTTTTGACTTCTCTGAGCGCTTTCATTTTGATTCCAATGTGGGTTGTTTGTTTTGGTTTTTTTTTTTTTTTTTTATTCTATAAAATAAGACAAAAAGATAAGGCTGGAACATAATATCATTTCGATACCCATTGGTGGCACCCTGCAGAAGCTCCAACGGGAAATGACCTTCCCAGATATTTGGATTTTAACCGTAACTGGTGATGGAAAAGCCTTCCACCGCAAACCTGCTGCCTCGTACTTCCCAGTCCTCAAAGAGGAGAGAAACGGAGGAGCCCCTCCACAAAATCCAACGCCGCGCAAAGGTAGGAGAGGAGCCCCCTCGTTCTGCGAGGCATAATTAACCTCCCTGTCAGCGGGTGTCGTTAAATAGCAGAGCTTAAAAGGGAACCAAAAGGATGGAGGACTCGTACGAGTGATGAGAACTCGTAGAGCTCCACGGCAGACCGAAACAAGCCCTCGTGCTTCGGGGTCAGAAAGGGACTTCTCCAAGCGGGACGTGCCTCTGCCGCCACACTCCGAGAAGCTCCGTGGACCTTCCCCGGACTCCCATTTTTCAGGAGGAGGACAGGGGGGAAGCTGGCCCCACCGATCCTGCAAGCCCCCCGCCAGCGCGAAAGCCGGGAGAAGTGAAAACTAAAGTGACAAAACCCTGGTGTTTCTGTGACGGGGTCACTGGAAGCGTGGCACCGACTTGTCCCTTTTAATGAGTGTTAATGCTCTCCTTTCATTCCGGCGGCCACGGGATGCCAACGCATTTATCTGTTTTATGAGTCTCAGTTCAATTTCGAGAGACATTTCTTTGGACATTGCACATTGTAATTTGCGCTAGCTCCCCATCGCGAACGGCTGAAGTTTGAAAAATCACCGAGTGAGTGATCAAACACATTATAAAAATAGTCAGGCAAATGCACCACTATCTTCTCCTCAAGAGCCATTTATAGGGCCCAATCCAAAAGCCATTGAACTCAATGGAAAGGCTCCTGCAGAATTCAATGGGGTTTTGATCGAGTCCTTATTGTGCTATCCATAAGAAATAGGTCAGATATTTATATATAGTCTTGAAATGTTGCGTGCCACCATGCTGGCAGCTTGCCTTTTTGAGTCACCGCGTCACCTCTTTTTTTTTTTTTTTTTTTTTTTTTTTTTTTTTTTTTTTTTTTTTTCCCCCGTACCTGCTGCAAACCTGAGCATTCCGCAAGTCCTTCTTCTCTCTGACATTGGCTTTCACCTCGCCTCCTCCCTTCCGCCGCAGGAAACCCACCCCGGCACATTCCTCCCCTCACCCGGCAATGGTTCCGCGTCCCGTTGGCACTCCCTTCGCGCAAGAGGAACTCGAACCCGCGGCGGAAAATTGCTCCTGGCATCCCCCCACCCCGAGGGAATAACAGAGGGCATATAGATAAGCGCCTCTTAACAAGCGCCGGTTATTAAACCCACGCACCTAAACGCCGGCAAACGCTCTTGCGAGCGCTATTTTGGTTTAAAACGGGCTCGTTCCAGCTTAATCTTAAATATGTTCCCACTCACTCAAGTTGAGCCGAAGCCGAGCCATTCACCCTCGCGTGTTTTCCAGCTTCAATACAGCCGGTTAAATTCGTATTAAACCCTCTTGCGCTGCGGGCAAGACCTTCGTTACACACACCTGGAGACAAGGACTGCAAATTAACCACCTTATTTTGCGTTCCGTATGTGCTGTTTTGTGATAACGTGGCGGGGCGGGGGGGTGGGGGGGGCTCAGAGTAGGTTCGGTGAACATTATTTCAATTGAACGCATGGGCTCCCAGCGAAATACTCATTATTCGCTAACAAAGTTAGTTCCTTCGGTTGCAGCTTTAGTTTGGGTGAGGCTTTGGAGTCAGTATTTTCTGGGGTGACAAACCTCACCTTTATTCATTCGACGCGCCTCCCTTTTTTTTTTTTTTATTTTTTTTCTTTTTTTGAGCGCTGTGAAATAAATCAAAGCGAGCCTCAACCCTTTAAACCGCTATTCATAAGCTTAAATTCATACAAGCGAATCATCCCGCTGAAAGCGGCAATACTTCTCGTGTACTCCAAGCGAAATACTGTTTACCAATTAGCAGGACTGCAGTAAGTTTATTGGGTGTAGTTCCACGTTAATTATTCATAAGGCTTTGCGGTACACCAGTAAGTGCACAGCAGCATCACCTCCAAGCGTAATGAGACCTTAAGTCCTGCGGAACCTCCCTGCAGCAATCCGGTATTAAAACTTTCTTGAAGCCCGAGAAGAAACGGACGTTTTTCGCGTCTGCGGCGCGAGTCGCAAACTTCTGCCGAGGCGGATTTTGCCTTTGCGCGTTGTGGTCCTTTCAGCAAAAATCAATGGCGAGAAAGAGCAACGCAGAGGTTTTCACTAGGCCCTTTGTAAGAAAGACACTTCGGGAATGTGTGTCACTTTAATGACTCCTCATTTTAAGCAAGCGAGGAGCGGGGAGACGGGTGAGCGGCTCCGAGGTACACTAATGGAGCTTAAGGTAGGTGTTCTTGTAGGATCAATTTGACTGCAGATAAGTCTTGCTTCTTGGCACGGATGTGATGAATGCTGGGCATGGCTTAAAGATGAGATAATCTGCTCAATTTATTCTTATTATTTATTTGCTATCCTTGTGACAAAAATGAATTATGATTCTGCGCTGAGCCAGAAGCGGGGATAAAGTTACCATTGGGGAAGGATATGTCATTGTAATAGCATCTTTTTCTTGTTGTTTTTTTTTTTTTTTCTTCCTTTTTTTTCTCCCCCTGAATGAAATCAGTACGCTGAAAAAATGCTTCGCACATAACCTGGAGGAATCATTTCCAGACAGCAGAGGGGTAAACTGAGCCTTTTTGCTTCACTGTACAAACACAATTACTACAACAGCGGCTTAATACAATTGTTTATCCAGATGCCTGGTGCTTCCAACAGCCAGAAAAATCCCCGTCTTTCTAGGAAGCGACGCAGAACTCGGCAGTCCCGCGCTAGAAGTGGGCCTGGGATGCAGAGGGGTGACTTGGGGTGGTCCTTGATGATCCCCACTCACCCCATCCTGATGCCAACCCCTCCTTCACCCTGCAGCAACCTTGGGAAGAGCATCCCGGCTGCCAGATGCACCCAGGTCACGCTTGCCCGCTTTGCTGGCCAAGCCCGACGTGCAACCTGCGGCGGGTCTACCTGCCTGCCCGAGGAGCGCCAGCAGCCCAAGGCTCCAGCCGTACCTCCTCAGCAGGTCCCTAGCTCCCCAGGGGGGGGCTTTCGGGGGCAGGAACAAGCGCTGAGCCAACAGCCAGCAGTTCAGCTCCCAAGGTACCATCACCAAAAATATAAATCGGATTTTCTTCATGTGAAGCACCACACCAGCTGCCTCAGCACCTTGCCGAGGAGATCTGCCGGTACCTCATCACCGAGGTTTCCCCCATCATGGGACAAACTGTAAGGACATGCATGTCTGCCACCAGCAGATGCCTCAACCCCTTCTGCATAGGACCATGGAATGGTTTAGGTTGGAAGGGACCTTGAAGACCATCTCGTTTCACCCCCAGCCCCGGGCAGAGCCACCTCCCCCCAGCCCAGGTTGCTCCCAGCCCCATCCAACCCGGCCTTGAGCACCTCCGGGGATGGGGCAGCCACAGCTGCTCGGGGCAGCGTCTCACCACCCTCAGAGCACGAAGCAGGTCGGAATTTCACCAGCAGCCGGGACAGAGGGTTTGGGCACGAGGCAGACTCACGCTTAGCTCCCTCCTCGCAACAATTTGATGCGCGGCTTTGAGTCGATTGCCTCCACTCCCCGACCTCATCAGAGGGGGACCATTTCCCTGTGACAGAGCTTGCCAGTGTATAAACCCGGCAGCAGCAATACTCTGATGTTCTACATACCACAGCCCATTAATTTACTATCAAAGGGGTGTTACGAGGATAACTGCATTAATGATCGAGCCTCCGAACGTCTGATCGTTGGGTGGCTGAGGACGTGCCAGGAACGTGCCAGGCGGCTACTTCAACCTGCTACCTACAGACAGCGCCAGGTATCAACCCTTCCTCGGTACTTCATGTTTATTTCCCCCCCCTCGCATAAAGGCAGGGCGCGAGCCTTTCGGAGCGCTGAGCCGCAAGAAGAACGCCCAAGGTTAAAGCCCTGAAAAGTCCCGATCAAGGAGCCGACTGGATTACAGCCAAAGCCGCGGCGGATTTCTCCCTTTCTTCCCAGACAGGGATCTAAACACAAAGAAATAGTTTTTTTTTTTTTTGGGGGGGGGGGGAGGGGGGGGGAATTCCGCCTAATTCCATCAAATCCTTTTTGTCATTTCTTCGCCATCCTTTAAACATCTGACAAGGCCAATCGACCGCGCCAGGCACAGAGGGAATCGCAGAGCCGCGGCTATAACTCTAAGTTCATTAAGCGTGAATTATTATTTGAGCCAGCCTCAATTTTCGCCAGCAGAATTAGACATTCCTAAAATAATGTCCCTGACACATGCAGAAAATGGGCTTTACGGCTCTCACCTTGAACTCCGCCAGAACTCCCACCTCATCTGTTACCCTTCCGCGGGCAGGAGACGGAGCGCAGCGCCGCAGCTTCACCTTTAATTATGCCAGGTATTTAAGGGCTAATGTTCATAGAAGAGGAGTATACGACGCAATAAATGGCTTTTGCGGGTGATTAAATGCCCGAGCAGAACAGAGGCACTTGATAAGCGCAAAGGCCATTTGCTCGACGATGCTCCCGACGCCGCGAACTTTATTCCCGCCTCCCGCCGAGGAAGGAGACCGTTCCACAAGCTGCAGACAGGGAAAGAAAAACACGAACCGAGTGGATTTAATCGACGGCTTTTTTTTTTTCTTTTTTTTTTTGCCTTCGCCGCTCGTTGAAGCTGCCTCTGCCCAAGCGCAACAACTTCAGGAGTTGAAAAGACGGGTGAAACGTCGCAAATCACCCAAATCAAGGAAGACACCGGCCTCAACGCTCATTGCGGGGAACACATGTTGTGTTCCCCTACAGCTCCTCTCCACGGAGCAAGGAAGAATTTAAAGCAGCGATACAGGCTGGGACACGGGAGGTTTGGGGATGCTGCTGCTTCCCTAAGGGCCGGCGAGCAGCGTGTGACACGCCAAGGGCTCACGCCAGCCCTGGGGACAGCAGACGGGACCTGAACCACCAGGTCTGGACAAGCCTTGGGCAGGGCGAAGCGGGGCCGGGCACCGAGAAACGCCCCGATGGAGTTGGCTGAGCATCTGCCGGCTTCGTGAAACGGGAGAGGGGAGACAAAAGTCACCTTTAAGTCAAAAAAAAAAATAAATAAATAAAAATAGCGTTCTTAAATTCAGTTCACGGTTCTTTTTTTACAATGTTGCATTGTAAAAGTGGTTCGTTGTTTGTTTGTTTGGTTTTTTATTTTTATTTTCTTGGAAACAGCGGGGAGTCTCCAGAAAACATCTTTGGATCAGCGGTTCCTTCCATTTATAGCTGCAGCCCACCGGCTGCGAAAGCAGCGCTTAAATACCAGTCCAGCCATATGTCCAGCAGCACAAGAAATCTGTAACTCCTATTTTGCATCGGGTCACTTCCACCCGGCGTGACTAAGGACATCAGCACCGTTCGTTAGCAGATATTCGCTGTTTCCTGCCCGTGCCTAACCGAGAGCTCTTCCTTGCCGTAAAATCGCACGCAGAACCCATCTCCTCAGCCTTTTAATTTCCTCGCCTCTCCGTCTGAGCCTGGAAACTTTGCCCGTCTTCTGCCGGCAGCGCGTTCCCGACCTGCTCCTCTGCAGCCCCCGGGGATGCGCCCCTCACCGTGAAATCCCACCGCTCCACCGAGGACGCCCGGACAGAGCATCCCCCATCCCCGCATTACCCTCCCTAGAATAAATCCTCCTCCACGTACAGCAAATTTGCCCTGCTTTTTCCTTTCCCCTTTATTAAATAATGATATTTACCTCTCCAGAAGGACGCGGCCGTTGCCACACACAAGAGCGCCGACTAATTTATCCAGTTCCTTTTCATAACTCCCAACGCTCCATTATTAGGGCAACTTTATATTTCTCTTGTAGTCAAAGGTCACAGCCCCGGTCACCCCGTGTTTCAGACCATTAAGAAATAAGTTAAACAACATTAGACCCCAGAGGAAATTTGAGGCCCTCTACCGTTAAGCTTTTGCTGCAATGAAAATTGATCTATTTGTCTTATTCTCCGTTTCCCGTCAAGTAGACGGTTTTCAGCTCCTAACAAGGCTTGGCCACGCACGGCTTTCATACCCACCGTATCCTCGGTACGGGGTACAAAGCTTCAGACTCTCCCAAGCTCAATTATCCAGCGTACATAAAAAAAATTCATTAAAAATTATTAATAAAAAAAATAATAAAAATATTTAATAGCAAGTTATTTAATGAAAAATCACGTTAACGTTCAATGTGAGCACAGGCAGGTCTATGTTTTCCCTCTCTTCCGCCCATATGAACCCTTCTACAAACAACACCCAAAGATCATCTCTGCAACCTAATTTTCCTTCTTGGGTGGGAAAGGAACATCCTATCTTGGTACGGACAGGAATGAAACAGTCCTCTCCAACCAAAATAGTCACCTTTCTTCTGACTTGTTTGCCCCCATGGCTGAGCTGTTTGTTGCTATTATAGCCCCTTCCAGTATCTGAAGGGCGCCTACCAGAAAGTTGGGGAGGGACGTTTCACAAGGGCGTGCAGTGATAGGATGAGGGGGAATGGCTTCAAACTGGAAATGGGGAGATTTAGATGAGATATCAGGAAGAAATTCTTTATTGTGAGGGCGGTGAGCCCCTGGGGCAGGTTGCCCCGAGCAGCTGTGGCTGCCCCATCCCTGGAGGTGCTCAAGGCCAGGTTGGATGGGGCTTGGGGCAACCTGGGCTGGGGGGAGGTGGCCCTGCCCAGGGCAGGGGGGGGAATGAGATGGTCTCCAAGGTCCTTTCCAACCTACACCATTCTATAATTCTATGCTTTGAAGAGCCCCTCGCTACAGGAGAGGACATCCCACCCGTCCCCATCAAAGCCTGCATCAATTCGAGCCCAGCTCCAGCGCTTCAGGAGCACGGAAAAGACACAGCTGCCGGTCCGAGCAGAGAAAAGCTTGGGATTTCCAGAATTTGAGGGAATTTGGAGCAGCCTGAGCTAAAACGCCGCCCAGTAAGCGCGAGGGGCGCTGTCCCCAGCAGCCCCCCCAACACCCTCCCCCCCCCACAGATGTGTGCGGGCAGGACTCGACAGCCTGGGAGGCAAATCCTGAAGCACAGCAGACGGTACCAATATCGCGTTAACCCTCTGCCGTAACCGGTGGCAGCTCAGGAGCCCTTCCCCATGTTGTTCCCATGTCCTCGCTGCAGAGGTACCTCTGATGTCCCTACCAGGGACACCCCCCTCCTCCCTCGTGCCCCCTCCTCTTCCCGCTGCGACGCTGTGCAAAAGCTGCTGTGCCGCTATTTGATTTTTCCCCGAACGTATCAGTTAGTCTAAGAGAAGAGAGTCTCTCTCGGCACAAATTTTGCCTCAATAAAATGTGACATTTTCCTGCCTTCACCTATTTATTGCACAACATGATCTCATCCTCCTGTGCCGATTTACATGCAGAACTTTCCTAATTTTTTTTTTTTTTTTTTTTCCTTTTTAGTTGGGAAAGAAACTCCGCTACTTTGGTTGCATCCCTAAAGCGGCGACATAAAAACCCGGAGCGAGCTGTTTACGGCCGGGCAAATGTCTGTTTAGCGCTCTCGAGGTCTCTTTTCAAACCTCAGACTTCCTTTATAACCTTGAATAAATCACGGGGGATTATTCCGCGAGCTTTTATTAGCTTGGACCACGCGCTTCCCCTTGGCTCAGCTGTCTGTAAAATGGGAATAACGACAGCTGCTTTATTATCTGTGGGGCAGGCCCGTCTCTCGCTATCTGCTTGTACAGCACCTCGCACGAGGACGCCTGACGTCGGGTCGGGACTTTTGGGCAGCCGTAGAAACGGGATGACAAATAGGATTTGCAAGAGAGGTAGATGGGACCCCGTTAGCCATCGGGCAGAGGTGATAATAGATAAGATAAAGCCGACGCGCCTACGCTGCTGTAAAACAAGAAGGGTCAGGCCAGTCTCGGGTACCAATTTGCAGCTAAGTATGACAAAACCCCAGCAGACGTCCCGGGGAAATAGGTGCTACTCAGAGAGGAATGCGGGGAGCTGCTTATTTACTGATGTCAAGAAGTGTGGAAGCAGCTGCAAGGACCCATCAACCTGTGACGGCCCCGGAAAAATAATCCCATCTTCCCAGTTCTCCGCCATCAGGGCTGGAGGAAAAGGGGAAAAAAAAAAACAAAAAAGGAAAAGAAATAGAAAAAAAAAAAAATCAATCTGCAGCTGAGATTGGATACGGTAATACAATATTTATGGTTTTGGCAGTCGAGTGGGGCGCTGCCCGCTGAGGAGGGGATGAAGCGCAGTCGCTGGTGTGTCCCGTGGGTGCCCAAGAGATGCTCGAATGGAGTTGGCTTCATTCGCACCCCCGGGCACTGCCCGCTCCGCCGTCCCCGCGCTAGCTGAGGGATTCACAGCAAGGCCATAAACGCATCGCCCTCCTACGCAACGAGTCCTATAACTTCGTCAACATCTCCACGTGCATGACACCAAGGAGAGCAACAGGGCCCCGAAGACGAGCCCTGCTGCTCCCAGGATCTCCCACTGTCGCCGGGGAGGATGCTCTATGCGTGGCCACCCCGCAGGGACCCCGCGAGGCGCTGGCACTGCCGAGAAATCCCCCTCCCGCCATGCCACAAGACTTGATGGTCCCACTGCAGCGGGTCCCAGCACCGGAGACGGGTGGGAAAGGCAGCCGGGAGCTGGATGCGACCTCCCCGCTGGAGCCCATCCAGCCGCCCCCGCCAAGGCGGACAGCAGCGATGCAGAGCCACGGTGATGGAGGAGACCCACCCAGGGGCTAGCGATGGAGGGGACGAAGAAATGGGTCCGGCCAGAGCCTCTCCAGCTTTATTAGGGCTTATTTAATTCCTTCAAAGCCACACAGAGGCCACCAGGCACCCAACTTGTTGCTTCGCTTGCTGAGAGCAGCCACAGAGGTGCTCAGTCCTGGCCCACACGTGCGCGAGGGGACAAGGAGGGGTAAGTCCACGGTGCCAGACACCAAACCCTACAAGAACCAAACCACCACTGCCCCACCAGCCCAACCACCAGCTCATATTGCCCAGCAATACCACCCAGCCGAGCCCTGGCCGTGCCCCAAGAGCACAGAAAACACCCACGGGGGGTCCGGCAGATCCCCACGCAGCATCCCCAGCGAGGGATGCCGCGGGTGGCGGCGGGCACCGTTCCCCTTCCATCCCCGGCACAATTTATAGGGCTGTCCCGGTGACACACCGTCTCGGTAACGGCAGAATGGCAGTTGTAAAAAATCCCATTTGCCAGCGTATTAGAATCCTATTAGCGCTCCCGGCGGAGAAATAACGCCGGCCCTCCTGGCGGGATTAAAGGGACTAGGACTCAGCCTCTGCAGTTTTATGGCCCTCTCCCCCATTTGCTGATCAAACTGACAGATATAAAGCTGCAGGCGAGAAGTGTCCTTGGCCCATAAGCCCCAATGATGAAAAAAAAAAAACAAAACAAAACAAAACAAACCCACCTTTGAAGCAACGCAAGTGCCGGTAAGAAGCAGGCGCCAGCGCTGCCAGGGGAGTGGAAAGGGCCATTGCAGCATCCTCTCTTCCGCCCAAATTTTTTTTTGGGGGGGGAGAGAGAAGATGCACGGCTGGTGCGGCACCACAGAGACATGGCAGGAAGGACAACCAGCGTGTCCTTCAGCTGGCGCTGCCTCCCATAAACATCCACGGGCAATGCAGGGTGGCGCGGGGATGACCTAACGGACCCCGTCTGACCTCCTGGATGTTTTAAAGACCGGTTTTCATAAAACACGGGCAGCTGCATAATTGTTGTAATGATCACTCATAAATACCTATTGATTGTCTGGGGATGCTGCAGGGAAACAAGGCTACTTGATAGAAAGAAGGAGACGGAGCAGCACCAACGGGCAATCCCTCCCCAAAAGGCTCAGAGCAGGGGTCGAACATCAAACTTTCAGCCCCTCAAGGACAGGCTTTGACCTTCCAGCTAAAGAAGTGACTCCGTTCCCTAGAGACATCGCATGCCTTCATCATCCGCACGAGCCAGCCCATGGAGAGGGCACGCGACCAGCCTTCACCACCTTCCCTCGCCACACACTCTCCTGAGCCAAAAGCCCACGCGCCCATTTTACAGACAGGAAAGCGGAGGCCAAAGAGGGGAAGCAACTTTCACGCAAGCCAAAATAATTTGTCTCCCAGCCCTCCCCCCTGCGCCCGAGCAGAATTACTTACATGTGCTCACAGAAACACCCTCCCTTACACCCCCAACCAGCAGCAGATACCTTTCACACGCAACGGACTCCTTCTTGCACCATGCAAAATGCTCTCCCCACTTCTGCAATACAATTTTTCTCCTTTTTGTGGTCCTGGGGCACAATGCTGCCCAGCCAGAACAGGGCTGAACACTCAACACAAGGAAAGGTTGGGTTTTATTCCCCTTCCCAAGACACAAACGGGAGCTAAAACCGCACAGATGCTCCCAGGGTCTCCGGGGACTTGGCTGCCCAGGGCAGAGGAGACGGCGTGGAGCCGGACGTGGGCAGCCCTGGCAGCCTTCCCCGCTCCCCGGGCTCGCAAGCGCAGCCTGGCTGGGGAGAATAAATAAATAATTGCGGACTGCTTGCTCAGCACAGCTGTAAATAGTTCATGAGTTCCAGGAGATTTATTCCCCCCTCTCCCCGCCTTAACGAGCCCACAGCAGCCATGGGGAGATGGGGAGGTTCGTAGTTTACAGCCGCCAACCGGCATTTTTCAGGGGGGACGGGGAGCCCTGTGCTGCGCGGCAGAGCCAAGCGGGACTCGGGGGAAGAGCGGGCACAGACCCACAGGCATCAGCTCACGCTCATTCCCAAAACCAGGAATTACAGACCCACCAGCCAACGAGCAAATGCTTTTCCCGACCCTTAAGGATTTGCTAAGAGGTCCTCGGTGACGATCCCGCTTGCTGCCCGCCTTCACTGTGAAAGGGCTGTATCCACCAGCGTCTACGAAGACCCTTCTCGAGAGATTTACAGCGTGGTCCTATGCAAACCCAGGAGACCCAGTCGGGCTCCCAGGGAAACGGTCCCTCCACGAGAGATTTGCAACGCCAAGAGGATGTGGGAGGTATTAAAGAGTTAATTAAGAGGAATAAGCACAACAGCCACCCCAGGGACAAACACTTAACAGCTGCGGACTGCAGGAGGAGTCAGCTATTCATCCGAGCTTTCATTTTGAGGTTCCCTGCTTTATTTCCTAAGCAAACGCGGCCAGACAGGGTCGGTTCCAGGAGAATTTCTCCCATGCCACCTCTCCCTCGGAGCCATCCAACAAAAGGGCCAGCAAAACGCGTGAGCTCCACCAAGGCACCCAGCCCTCCTTGCAGCAGCGCCAGTGCTGTAAAGGCTTTATCAATCCCCGGAGCCATCCAGCCTCCCCTGCTAGGTCTCTTTATTATGTGCCTTGACATTTCAAAGGGTTATATTTCCGCCTGTGAGAACCATCAGTCCAGCAGCACACAGTAATATATGGAGTAATAGAGTCTCAGCACAGCAGGTTTAATCTCATATTGCTGAAGCCCCTGGTGTCCTAGCTGAAGTAAGTTTGTCATTAGGAATTCCTTTCTCCCGACTGCAAGCTTGTTTTGTTTGGGGTTATTATTTTTCCCCTAAAGAGAAGAGAAACACTCGAGATTGATTTATGACTTTCCCATTTCCTCCCATGCAATGCAAACTGGCAAAAGCTCCGGGCGGGAGGAGAGAGAGGAGAGAGATGGAGAGAGCCCGGCGCTTTGCTCTCCCTGCCGGCCAGCACCGCGACACCGTCCCACTGCCGGGTGACGCCGCGGGGACCCTCTCGAGCCCTGAGCGGGGTCAGAGCCCCTCGGCAGACACGACTCCACGGCTTCACCCCAGCAGGTTTACCAGCAGTGCTGGGGGGGCCGCGGAGGATTAACGAGCGGCCGTGGTGCGGCCGCTAATTCAGCGAGAGGGCTGGCTCTGAGAGGGGCAAGGCAGGGGAAGGGAACACAGTCCTGATATTTCCCACGGTGCCAGCTTGGATTCGGGTGAAACAAGGCAGGAAAATAGGGCAGCAGAGGGCGGGGGCTGGAGAAAAAAAAAAAAAAAAAAAAAAAATCACAATTCCTCAATTCCTCTGCACCCTTTAGGGTATACCTGAGGGAAAGGGGGTTGAGCTCCTACAAAGCCGAGAGCGTTAGGAGCAGATCAAAGATGTGCTGAAGGCGGCCAGGAGAGGGCCCTGGTGCTCCCAAGCCCACGGGTAACGTTCCTCCAGACTAAGGAGCCGCGAATTCACCTCCCAGTCTAACCGCAGCACTTGGGAGAAGATACGAGCACGAAACCATTTAATTTTCTCTGGGTATCCCAAAGACCTGGGAAAGACGAGCTTCAGAGGTGAGTCTGACGGGGCACGACGCGCAGGCAGCGACACCTTGACCTGCTGGAGACGGGCTCTCGCCCTCGCGCCTCCCCCCCAGCCGGCCCGGCGGCTTCCCAACCATGGCAAATCGAAGCCCGGCATCCAACCTGACGCTCGCTGCTGTCTCCTTTCACGTGTCGCTCTGGTAGTTCAGCAGATCCTCCGAGAGCATCCCGGCCAGCTCCGCGCCGGGGCTCAGCGTACAGACGGGCTGCCAGCAGCGACTCTCCCAACCACCCCAACCGACCTCGCCTCGCTCCTCAGCCCAAGCCCTGGAGGCACAGCAGCTTCTGCGGCCGATGGCGCAGGAGGAAGCGATGCAACAAGTCCTCTTCTGTTGCCTGAGCATCCCGGCACACCTCCCTGGTTGTGACAGCCAAGGGAGCGTTCCAGCCTGAGCCCGGAGCAAGGCCTGAACGTGCGTCTCTAGACCCCTAACGTGATGTCCCCCAATGGCCCATGAGGGTTTTCAGACTGTAACGCAAGAGCCGGGATTAAATCAAGAACGGTCACGGGGCTGGCAGCCTTCTGCAGCCATCGTAGGGGAAGAGGGCCCGTGGGGCAGACGAGCCTTGTGCTCAGCTCTTGTAGGGCTCCAAAAAGGGGGAAAACGAGGCGGAGAGCCGGGACACGGATGCACGCAGCAATGCCAGATACCAGCTTGAAGCCCCACGTAGCACCGCGTCCGCCTCTAACTGGAAAAGCAGAGCCACCACCACCACAGCCTCCAGCAGCTCCTCAGAGCCCTTCCCAGACTCCTGGGCCAGGTGAGTGATACCGAAAGGCTTTATCTCAGACCCCCACAGCGCAGGAAAATCGGAGAAAGAGCCAAGCACACCATCCCCAAAGAGAAGCACCGGCTAAATGAAAGGACTCGGGGAGCCCGTCCACGCCTGGGGCCTTGGCAATAGGTTTTGCTCTGTTGTAGGAGCTTTACTCCTTGCCGCATTTGATTGCTTCTTTCCCCTCGAGCACGGTCATCCCTGGGATCGTAGCTTCATGGAGGAACGAGATAAAAAGGTGCCAGGAATGACGCCAAAACTCCTGGGCTTAATCCATCCAAGGCCAGTTGACATTTTCCAGTTGAAATCTCCGGCTCTATCAGGGCAGGCGATGCTCTGGCAGGCGCCAGATAGCAAATCGGAGGACGACGACACAGCGAGATGCTTCACTCGGCTGTCTCGGCCATGACAAGCAAGGAGCTCAGCTGGCTCCTCTGCGCAACTCAGATTTCCATTTGGGAAACTAATTGCAGAAGCTCAGGGGTGCTCTGGGAAGGGGGGGGGGGGGTCACTCAGGTGCATCTGAGCAAGCAGGAGCCACGCAGGCATCCTTTGGGGCAACAACTGCCCCTGGAAAAACCCAGTGAGAGTTTCGGAGCAAACCCATCGCATCTCTGCAGCGGCTCTCAAAGCTCCCAGTAACCAGCAGGTAAGAGCTGGAGGGGAATGGGGCTGAAGTGAGGCCGGCACGCTCCCGTTCGTGGGACCGCACCGGCTGGCCACAGCAGCGGGAGGACACCACGGGCTCGTGAATACGCAGGGCAGGAGGACAGCCGGCCAGAATGAACATCTTTAATCAAATAATAACACAGGCGAGAGGCTTGTTTGCCCAACCAGGGCTGCATGGCCGGGGAAGCATGGGGAAAAAAGCCATGCTGGGGTGAAGCGAGTCCTGGAGACTGCCTGGCAAAACCATCCTTCCCTCCTCCTGGTGTTTCCACTCAACTTCCAGCCCTCTTCCCACCACCGATCCCATCTGGAGCCACGGGAAAGACACCTACGCCAAACCCACGGGTGTGGGAGCAAAGAGGTCACTGGGCACATGTGAGGACCAAAGATTTAAAGCGCGTTGTATCTCCTAAACCATAAGGACCAGACCCAGCCGTGCTGGAGGCAAGCGTGGGAATCCCAAAATAGCACAGCCAAAATCCCCAGGTGAGGCCACAGACTATTGTGTTTCCCCAGTTATCAGGGCAACCTGTCCCTCCAGCGGCAGAAAGGGCTCCTCTCTCTCGCCAGCAAACCAATCACTGCCGTATTGATTACATTTTAATTAGCGACCATCCCATCTGGGCGGTGGGCCGGGCAGGACCGGCAAGGCAGCGACAGGGCTGGCAGGGCTATCGAGCCCGCTCAACGGGGAAAAAAGCATTTCAATCCAGAGGCACCTCCCGTGCCCCATGCCATAGCCAGCATCCCTGGAAAACCCAACTTAAAGACGCTATTCCACGTAGAAGAGCCCCTTTCCTGCTACGAACCCCAGCCAGCAGCCTTTTTAATTTGAGAGGCTCCGGCTCCATCAAGAAAGGCCTTCCAAGAGGGATGCGATTTGAGGCTCAGCGAGTTTTTCTCACGCCCGTCTCTTGGCAGCGCATCCCGACGCAGCCCCGGGATGCCGTAGCATCGCAGCAAAGCGTTTCCCTGCGCTCGCTACGGAGCTGGCGGAGCCCCAGCCCCAGCCTGCTGCAGGGCGAAGAAGCCCTTACGGCGCAGGAGGAGGCTGAAGTTTCTCCCTCTCTTTTGTCAGGTCAAATTTACTGCAACAGGAGAACATTTCAGGAGAGATTTGTCATTGTTTGTGGCGGTTCGGAAAGCTCCTAAATATGCTCTGTGCAATCGTGAATGTAAATTGAATAGAAGGAAAAGCAATTTGCGAGGCATTAAAATCCCTCTGCAGGTTCCTTTGAAATGATCGATGTCTTAAAACCACGATGTTATCTAGACGTAACCAAGTTGGGCAACGCAATCCAATCCCCGAAGTCATTCCCTTCACAGGTAACTTATCAGCCCGTGGACCACATTTGCTCCTGACCTCGGCGCGGGCACCGCTGCGCCTGCAAAGCGCTCCACTCCCTGTCTTTAACGGTGCCTTTATCACAGAGGAAGATGGGCCGGAGGGGAGGGCGGTGGGGGTGGAAAACGGCACAGCCGAATTTTGGGATGCACATGCCTGGCCTCGCTGGGCTCCCGCCGAGCAGCATCACAGCCCCAAATGCCTGCAAGAGGGCACCGGGACCACCTTTGCTCTTATTTTTGCACGATGCACCACAACCCAGGTGACATCACCTGGCATGAAGCTGCTAACCCTGAAGAAGTGTGGCTATCAGCGTGTCCTCACAGCTCCCCCACCCCGAGCACGGGCAACCTGCAGCGAGACGGGAGCAATCACCGCATCCCCCTTTCCCCGCTCCCCGGGGCAGTGGGGTCTTTTTTTTTTTTTTGGAGGAGGAGATGCTTTGCGCTGGGTGCCTGCCACATGTCAGCACCCTGCGATGGAAGCTTCAAGGCAACACGTGGGATCCAGATCCCAGATCACACCGCTGATGGGCACAAACCTGAGCAAGCAGCAATCCTACTCGTCCGACTCCCGGGCCATAGAATCATCATGGAATGGTGTGGATTGGAAAGGACCTTGAAGACCATCTCGTTCCACCCCCTGCCCTGGGCAGGGCCACCTCCCCCCAGCCCAGGTTGCTCCCAGCCCCGTCCAACCTGGCCTTGAGCACCTCCAGGGATGGGGCAGCCACAGTTGCTCTGGGCAGCTTGTTCCAGTGCCTTGCCACCCTTGAAGCAAAAAATTTCTTCCTAATATTTAAACTAAACCTACCCTCTTCCAGTTTGAAGCCATTCCCCCTCATTCTATCACTCCACGCCCTTGGAAAAAAGTCCCTCCCCAGCTCTCCTGGAGCCCCTTTAGGCACTGGAAGGGGCTCGGAGGTCTCCCCAGAGCCTTCTCTTCTCCAGGCTGAACCCCCCACCTCTCCCAGCCTGTCCTCCCAGCAGAGGGGCTCCAGCCCTCCCAGCATCTCCGGGGCCTCCCCTGGCCCCGCTCCAACAGCTCCGTGTCCTTCTTATGTTGGGGGCTCCAGAGCTGGAGGCAGCACTCAAGGGGGGGTCTCATGCCCGCAGCCCGTCTGTCCTGCGTTAAATTGTGCCTTGAAGGATTAGGGAGGTTTCAGAGCCTTTACAGGATGCGACTCCGCAAAAAGCCCGGATGGCTGCAGCAAAGCCACCGCCGCAACGACCGCCCTCCGTGATGCTCTATATACCCGTAACCCCGGTTGCTGGATGCAGCCCCGGTCCCTGCGTGCGGGTGCCGACACAAAGCACACGCGTTCGTTGCAAGGCGGCTTCCCACGGCGCCCATCCACCCGCCCGCAAGGGGAAGCCGTAGGAGCCGGGTGTTGTTCAGTGCGCCATGGGGAGGAGCGGCGAGGCCGAGCTGATGAGGAGGATACAAGAACCGGGATAAGAAGGAACAACGATCCGCCGAGCAGAGGCGCCCAGCTCTGCTCCCTGCCTGCCGGGGCACCGGTCTGCAGCAGGCAGATAGGCGATGATTTCTCAGGGAGAAAAGTTTCTTCCTAATCACATTAGCGAGAGCCGAGCCCGTGCCCCGCAGCGGGCAGGTCTGTATCTATTTCAAAGCCTTGGCTTATTAAAATAAATTCACTATTAGAGCCGGGGACCGTCTCGCGCATATATAAGCAGAAGGGGTTCCGAGTCGCAGGGGCAAGGTAGCAAGCGGGGAAGGAGGGAGCCAGCAAGAAGGGAAGGAGGGGAGGCGAGAGAAAGGGTTAAGGCTCCTCTCCTTCCCTCCCCAGCCCAGGCAGAGCCAGCCTCTCTCAATCAGGCTGTGATTGCAATCAGCAGGAAGGTGCCGTTTGCATTAAACAGAGCAGACATGGGAAAAGAAAAAAAAAAAAAAAAAGAAACAGGAAAAAAAAAAAAAAACAGGCTGTGCAATCTGCAAAATTTATGTAAAAATCACAAACAACAATAAAAACCAGCTATTCCCTCCCCCCCCCTCCAGCTTCCCCTTGTTATTATTTTTTCCCAAGGGCAAAGGACCGGGATGGAGCAGGGAGCCAGCGCTTCCCGGTCCCCGGCTGGGCTGCCATACCTAAAATCCTCCCTATGACAAGCCTTGCAATCAGTCTCCTTTACTACTAATTTTCCCTCATGTTTTTTAATTAAATTCTCTGCTTCCTTCAAATACCAGTCAATGAACCATCCACATTTCCTCCAAATACCCTTGAAAACGTTGAATCAGGCAATTAAGCGCGGCGCAGCGCGATGATACCCAAAGAAACGTCACCCGAGAGGCATCGCCCAGAGCACGTGTGGGCCACAGGGAGGAGGACTGGGGTAAAACAGAGATAATTTGGCCACACTGGATTTTTCAGCCTGCTCAAATCAGCAGCCAACTGCGGCAGCGGCGGCACCCAACCTGCTCGGTAGAACTTTGGGGGGAAAAAAAAAAAAAAAATAAAAAAATAAAAAAGGTAACGACAATCCTGAAGATGGCACTCATGGGCTACCCTTGCCAAGGCAACCCTCCCTTCCTGACCCTCCCTTCAGGAGAGGTTGCCCAACGCCCTGAAGCGGGATGATTCAGGGTTCCTTCCAAACTCTCCAAGGTTGTCCAGGTTGGCGGTGAAACGCGTCCTTCCCGCCTGCCCTCCCACAGCGACGCTTTTGGTTTCAAAGGTGTCTCATGACACGGAAATTTGAGGCCGAAGACCAAGGAGAAAAAAAGAGGGAAAAAAAAAAAAAAAAAAAGAAGGTGAGAAACTTCAGGAGTAACAACTCCTTTTGTGAGAAGGCAGGAAAAAGGGAGAAGAAAGATTTTCTTTCATCGGTTTGACATTTGCTGCTTTTCGGCTTCGCTCAGCAGCATCCGTACACCACGAGATGGGGGGGGGGGGGGGGGCGGTGGCTCCGTCTATTCCCCTGGATCCCCCTTTGCCAACCTGGGACCGATTTTGCAGCTCGGCACCGAGACTCGATGGGAATCGGATGAAATGCGACAGTTTTGCTCGGCGTTTCGCTTTGAGGGCTGAGGCTTGTTTGAAGGAGCAGCTCAAAGGGAAGGGAAAGGCCCTTTGAAGCCCCCCCGCGGTTTGGGACTGCATGAAAAAGCCCCCGTGAGTCCTCGCCGGCTCCGTAACACCCTCCTTCCCTTTGTGCCGGCGCTCGCCTGTGCCTCCGCAGAGCATCGCTGAGAGCTCAGGACTGAGCCCACACAAGTCCTGGGCGCTCCGCGGGGCTGCCGGAGCCAGTTACAACCCCGAGCAGAGAAGTGCTTCGTGCGGAGCAACCAAGACTGAACTACACTTCAGCCGGGCCGCTGAGCCACCGGGAAGCCTTGGGCTTTCACCCTCCCCACCAACGAGCCCTTCTAAGTCATCTTCGACGCCACAGGGGCTCAGGCCACCAGCGGCCGGACCTTGAAACGAGAGGTTGGATGCAATTCGATCAACGGTATGAAGCAAGAGCGTATCCGAAGGTGCATTTCTGCAAAGACCCAACTTCAGCTACACCTGCAACCTCCTCCACATCCTGGGCTGCCCTGGACTTGGCGTTCCGGCTCGACACAGCCACACACGCGCAGGGGTTATCTTGTATTTAGATGGACCAGCAGCTTATCCCAAAGCGGAGGGGAGGTGGTGGGAAGGCAGCATTTCAAGCCTTGGGGGGACGGGCGCAGAGAAGTTGTGGCTGCCCCATCCCCGGAGGTGCTCAAGGCCAGGTTGGACAGGGCTTGGAGCAACCTGGGCTGGGGGGAGGTGGCCCTGCCCGGGGCTGGGGGGTGGGAACGAGATGGTCTTCGAGGTCCCTTCCAACCTCAGCCATCCTATGATTCGACGAAACAGGCAGAAGGATAACCAGGCACGTTTCCCCCCTGCCCCATCCTCACATCACCTTGAGCACGGTGACTTTCAGAAGCATTAAACCCAGGACGCGACGCCAAGCAGGGCGTTACGAGAGCCGCAACGATAGGATCAGGCAGGACCAGCGATAACTAGCAGCTTTATTAAGCTCGTTTATTTATTTATTTCCCCGAGCAGGCGGCGTTAGCCTAAGGTGAGCGAAGAAGTGCCGGTACTGGGGACGGTAGACAGGGTAATATGTTATTGAGAAATCTTCTATTTGCAAGCAGAGGGCTGCTCGGGCCGCTCCTGTGCTCTATGCATTATTTATAGCCCTGCCTAGCGCCGCCGTCCCCTTTATCTGCCTTCCAAGGGGCTCGCTAAGAAAATGAATCTTTGACTCAGCAATTTTTATCCCAGCCAAACGGAAGAGAAATACACGCGCACACGCACCTATATATATATATAAGAACCGATTCCACTCTGGGGAGGTGACAGGGAGCTAATCCAGCCCCCCGAGAGGCTGCAGGTATTGGCTCTCGGCGGCTCAGAGGGAAGAGATTTAGCTCGTACATAAATTGTCTACAGCTCTTCCCCTTCTGCTGACCTCTACCGCCGCGTCTGTCTGTCCTTAGGCTGCGCGCCGCTGAAGCAAACCCAAACCCCGGGCTTTGGGACGGCTTAGGAAGCCCCTAACGCACTCTAGGTGCCGCCATCAATTCAATACATCCGCACAATACATCAAACAAGTGAGTGGAGGTGACCGTAGAGCTCCACTTTTTATTTTTCCACATGCACATACACACACATACGTACTTAAAGCCAATTTCTCGAACGATAAAACACCGCTGAATTTTTTTTCTGTATCAAAAATTCATTCTGTCTCACAGCCACGTAAAAAGCAAATCAAGCGAACAAACAAAGAAACCCTTCTTGGGGGAAAAAGTCACCCAAAGCATTGCTGAGGAGATCCCCTTCGCCACACAGACAGGACACAATTTCCAACCCTCCCTCGACACCCTTATTGCTCCCACCGCCGGGAACGGAGCGCGCAGACTACACCTGGGAAAATAAAACAGCTACGCTCATAAAACAATAGCTGTTGATCAGCAGGGATGGGAGGGGAGGGAAGGAGAAGGGAGTTATTCCTTTCCCCATCCCGGCTGTTTCGCCCCGGCAGCGCGGATCCGCCCGCTGGCACAGGTACCCATCCCGAGCCCCGGCTCGCAGCGCAGCCGCCGCCGCCAGCCAATTATCACCTCTTCCTCTCCCAAATCCAGGCTCTTTATAAATAGTTCTTTTAATCAGGGCCGCTTCCCCCACCGGGAGCCAATGTGCAATCCTCGCACCGGTTGCAAATGGGTGCCCCAGATCTATTTTGGGCTGAGTTCCCCCAAGGAGAGAAGGGGGGGGTTGGGGGGGGGGATGCTGCAGGTCCCCACCCTCGGCGCATATGGGCTGTGGAAGCTGGCTGGCCTGGTCGGGGCGGGAGAAGGTGCTCGAGCTGTTGGGAGCATCGACAAGGAGCGATTTGCCTTCCCCCCATGATGGAAACTGCAACGCCGCTGGTTCCTGCAAGCGAGGAGCTGAAGGCACTCGGACCTTCAGCAGATAAACCCGGGCGAGAGAGCTGCTGAGAAGCGATGCTGAAGACATCTGCAACGTGTACCACGGAGATAAGTTGCACCAGACCCTGCTAGTGGGGAAACCACTCCTCCTTTTCGCCCCTTTACAGCTCCTCTTGGCCAATCCTCTGTGTGACGATGGGTAGGAGAGAAGGGGCTCCCTTCATCCCTACTCTCCCCAAAGCTGCTCCCATCGAGATGGGAGCAAAAGCCGAAATACCCAAATGAGTTTCCCAGTCCCTGGTGTGAACGCAGCCGTAGCGCAGCCAGGGAACTGATCCATCACAGCCGTGCAAGCACTGCCCTGCTCAAGCAAACCGCTGCGCACCACTGCTGGCGAAGGTGCTGGGGTACCATGCCGTGCTCATCAGTGACAACGCACCGCTACGGCGGTACGGGGCACGTGGGGTCCCCTCGACTCCTCCTGCCTGGACACCATCCTCAGCCTACTCTAGGTGCCAGCAGCACGTGGGTGTGGGGGACGCTGCAGAAAACACCCGTGCTTCCAAAAAGCTGGCACGGGGGCGCAGCAGCAGGACACGTGCCCCCCGGGTGACTCCTTCCAGAGCATCCCGCACCCGGGATCCCACACCGCCCGCATCTCTCCTTGGAAGGAGACACCGTGAAATACCAGCCTTAAAAAGCCACGAAACCACAACTCAAAACCCTTCCCTGAGTTTTTTTTTGTTTTTTGGGGTTTTTTTTTTGTTTTGTTTTGTTTTTTTTTTCCGGGAGGGGGAGGGCAGATGGTGGTAGTCTCCCCCACCTTGCGGCCATCATCCCGGGGCGCCACGGCTCCCGTACAGCCGTGCCTTTGGCTCGGGGACAGCTCTGCTCCACCAGCTGGTGGGGAGAAAGGTCGGCCAAGCGACAGCCAGCACCGGCACTCGCAGGCTGAAATCCGTCGCCAGACAGGTGGAGTGAGATGGGCATTTTTTTTTTAATTTTTTTTTTTTTTTTTGAGACATTCCCTACCCATTATAAGTCCTTCTTAGCACACAAAACATCCTCTGCCACCGGCCCGGCGCAGAGGTGCGCTCGGCAAGTCCCAGCCCAGGAGACGCATTCGTTATCGAAGACTGGAAAAGCATTAAAATAATTGAAAAGGTAAATAAAAGAGAGGCGGCGAAGGAGAATGCGGTTGGCAGTGCCTTCTGCTCGTTAGGAAAGGGGGGGGGGGGGCACTTAACACTACACAGAGAGCAAATTAGCCTTTAATCATCGCCTGCGTTCGCCGGGTTTTATCTGCGAGCGCGTTTCAGCCCCGGCACCTCCCTCGCGCCGGCGGCCCTGGGGACTCCGGCTCGCCTCCTGTTTATTCCCCAGCCGCTTTGTTGTCTCAGATCAGCGGAATTAGGGAGCCGTGTCGGCAGAAGATACTTCTGTGCAGCCAGCGAGAAGTTCACACAGAAAATTGATATTCGCCGCAAATTATTTTGGATGATTTACTGGAATGAATTAACTCCGCAGCGACGCGGAGAAAATCCCAACACCGCTGCCGCCTGCCTGCCTCCCACCACCCACGGCACAGCTGGGATTTTAGCTTTAATTCTGTTTTGGGAGGATGAGGATGGCATCAGCTCGGAGAGAGCTCAGTCTTGCTATCTGTAAAATGGGCCGTGGCTCTGGGAGCTCCGGCGTGGATAGAATTGCAGTTTGGATGCTTGTAAAGCCTCCGGGGGGGTCGGGCTGCAGCACAAGCCCTGCAAAACCCAGTTTGAGCCAACACGCTCAACGTGGAGCTCCTCATCAAATTTAGGGCAGGGATGCTCAAGCGGCACCCCGCAGGGAGGAGAGCCTGGGTGCCAAGGAGGAACTGCTGCTACCCAGATTTGCTCACGAGTTCAAAAATTACATCGTGTTTTGTTCTAAAGGGCACCGGGAGAGGTGTCCCTTGCCAACCCCGCGTTGCGTGTCCCACCACCCTGGGAAGGGGCGATAGTGGTGGGAGCACCCAGGGAGGGCAGAGGCTGTTTCACCCCAGCTTTGCTCTGCTACCTTGGTTTCCCTGTTTGCCAAAAGCAGCGATAATGCCGCTGACTGATCTTTTTCAGCCCTTTTGAAGTCTTGGGATGAAAGACTCGGGGCTTAACACCGGGGAAGAAGGAGGGCGTCCCACTGGGACAGCTCTTCCCTTTGTCCGCGCATCCTCGTGACGGTGACTTCTGCGGTGCTCCCTCGCCTCCAAAGCCGGGCAGCGCAGATGGGGTCCCCCCCATCCGCGGTGGCATTTGTGGAGGGATCCTGGTGACTCGGACTCCCACGCCGGAGCTCAGCAGAGGGTTACGCTAAGTCAATAGCATTTAGGGATTGCTCTCGGCGCTCGAACGCACCGGGCCAGACCCGCTCTTGCCGTGAGTCCGCTGACTTTGACGGGCTTACAAGAGGGATGAACTCAATCCCTCAATCCTGGATTTCCCTCCCACCACCTCCCCTGGCCCTAAATATGATCACAGCACGGTTTGCTGGGAAGAGGGAGTCCTCCAGCACCCAGGGCTTCCTCAACCATCCATCCCCCCCACCCACAAATGGCAAAACCAAGAGGAAGAGGTCCCTCCGCTCCTTTACTTGGCCGGAGGAGAGGAGGAGGAGGTTGGCTGCAAGCTGCCTCGACATTTCCCGCGTCCTGGGATTGCTCCTAACCCTGCCTAATCCCTTGAGTAGCTTAAAGCATCCTCAGGGATCCGCTGCTTTACACGCTGAGCCCTGCAAAGCCAAGAACAGCGAAGGACACCGCCTGCAACCACGTCCCCACCGCGTCCCACGATGCCCAGAGCCATCGCTGCCCACCGCAAACCCCAGTAGCAGCGGGAGATCTGGGCTGCCATCCCTCCCCCCAACCCCGGCACAGGTCCCTGTGCTAAAAGCAATACCGATTTTCATCCCCCCTCCCCGGCTCAGTTCGAGGTACAGATGTCCATCGGGGGGAGTTATCCCGTATTTACCCCACCGGGGGTCCACCGCCCCCCCCTCCCCGCAGGGCATCCAGCCCTGCCAGGCTCTCTTTTCCCCTGGTCACTTCATGTAATAGCCTGGACGTAACCGCCTAAACGCTGCAAACTCTTCGAAATAAGCACGGAAATTGGTTTCCAGGCTCCAGCAGTTTCTAAATAATGGATGTTTAAGATAATAATAATAAAAAAAAAAGCAAAAAAAAAAAAAAGCAGGAAGTGACACACAAAGTGGATTCTAGAGAGGGGGAAAAAATAAAAGAAAAAGCGGAGCATGTTTTCAACACGAACCTCCAAGAAAAGCCCAAACAGCAACGGGGCAGGGTCACGAAGAGCAGGAGCGGGGCAGGGGGGATGAGCAGGGACCGAGAACCACCGGCTCCAGCTGCCGATTTAACCCTGTGCTCTTGCAACACAGCAAACCTCATTTCCCTGCGCTCCCCACCCCACCCCCCCAATCTCCTCTTGGCTTTATATTCCGCCTCAATGCAGATATAATGCATTCTGTCAGTGCAAAATTTGGGCTGAAAAATGCGCCGGCCTTTGGGAGATGTCTGGATTGGATCGGAGGGGCGAGAGGAGGAGGAGGGCGCGTGCCGAGCAACGGCGCTGCAGTCGGGCTCGAGAGATGGAAGGGAAGCGAGAATCTGGAAGGCATCAACTTTTTGGCGCTCTCCGTTAACCAAAAGACATCCTTGGCTACTACTCAAAGCAAAGGATGACTGAACCACTCGTTCCTGTACGGCAACATCATCTGCACCACTCGATTTCAAGATACAAAAGGAATCTTGCATTCACCTAAATCCATAAAACTAGCTCAACGCCGGGCTCGCAAGCTGGGGGGCGCACGATGGGCACCTCCCGGGAGCTCCTGAGCAGACAGCAGGTCTCTGCCATCACGAAAATGAGGATTTTGGAGACCAGGGAACAGCTGGACAACACGGGAAGGAGGACGTACCACCACTACAAGGAAAAGCCGTAAGAGGATGGAGGTGCAACGTCCCCAGTGCTGTCAACGCGAGGGCTCGGCCTCTGGCCACCAGGCGAGCACGGTGGTGCCGGGGGCTACTGCCTCCCTCCCCGCCGAGCCCGGCACAGGGATGAGCACCACAGGGGACAATCCTCATCACCGAGCCCGGTAAGAGCCTGCGAGGCGGGTCGACGCACATCAGCTGTAGACATCTGGACCCAAAGGGACCACTACGGAGACACCTGTACCAGGGCGATGCACCCGAGACACCTTCAGAGACCCCACATCTTCAGGGCACCACTCCTGACCCCTCTGGCAAGGAGCAATCCCGCGGTTTTGCAGCTTTTGCTGCTCCCACCGCTGTCCCAGGCGGGCTGCCATCTCCCCTTGCCTCGCAAGGGAGGCAGAGCCACCGGGGACAGGCGAGAAAGGAGCTGAGGTGCGAGTCCCGCGCTGCGAGGAGAGAAGGGAATTTGCTTTTCCTCTTCAACAGGTATCCAAAGTTCGGTGACCGGTGACCGCCCTTCAGGAGAAGGCAAAGTTTTGGAGAGCCGAGTGATGCTCCCCATGGCGAGACCATCAAAAGCAGCTGCGAGGGCAGCGACGCCGAGCGGGGAGGGACGCGGGGCTTTAATTACACCGAGCGTGTTCCCTTTCCGCGTCGCCCAAATTATATACACACGTCGTAATTCAGTCAAAGGGGCTTTTTCACCCGAGTCAGCAGAATGAAGAGATTCAATTACAGCCTTTGACTGGGCCTGCTTATTGTTATTTATAATACAATACATCCCGGCTGCTCGGGAGAGAGATGTACAGGTGCTGAAACGCCGGCTGTCTTGCCGGTTAATTGAAACGCCGGTGCCTTGCTCCGATTGCTTCTCCCGGCCTCCCCGCCGCCGGGTGGTGGCATCTACCTGCTGCCCCCGTAATAGATAGGTACTGTCTCCAAAGGACACCCGTGGCAGGAGCAGACCTCTCAATAGCCACCAACTCCCGCGCTCCGAACCCAAATAGCCACCGAGGTACAATGGGGGGTTTCAGATGAAATCCTGGAAGAGCGCTTGGAGGAGAATGGCTCTATTTTTGAAGAATGGCACGGGAGGGGATCCACAGCCATTTCCTCTCAATGGCCTCAGACCCAGCTGCACTTTATAAGCAAAGAGATGAATATTATTTATTTCTTCCCCCTCTAGCTGCCCGGTCTCACTCCCTCTGCGATGAAGTCATGCTACCCGAGTCCTTCCCGCCCCTGCCTCGCTCTTAGGGAAAGGATGCCGAGGTCAAAAATGAACTCATTAGCTGCCGCCGGGACACAAAGCGGGAGGAGAAGTGAGTGGCTTTCCCTCCCGGAGTGGGGCGGGCGCGGGAAGAGCTCAGCTCAGCACCAAGGACTTTGCATCTCGCCCCGCTCAAGGCAGAGTGGGGATAATCTCCCAGGCGCGCGGCATCCAACGCCACGGGCAGCGAACACGCTTCTCGCCGACTGCAGCTTCAAAAGGCGGCACAAACCCCCCAAAATATTTGCCCAGTCCCTGTCTACTCCTCCCTCCTCCTTTGCGGCAAGACATCCCCTATCCCTGCCTCCAAATACCGCGGCTCAGGAATCAGTAACGATATAGGGAGCCCATATGATGCTTGTTGGCTTCTTCTCTCTCCACCTGGCCACGAGGATGATCTTCGAAAACCAGTATAGACCCACTTGTAGCCAATCTGCCTTCCCTTTTGCTAAAGTGGAAATGAACGCACGCGATAATGAGGAGCTCACAAGTATCTCGAGCAGCCTGCCGGTCCCCGGCGCTCCTCCTGGCTGGTGGAGGAGAAACCCTCCCATGGAGGCAGCAAGACACGGGGAGACGCAAGCTCCATGCAAATCTCTCTCCCTTTCCTTGGCAACTTCATCTCTTGATCATTTCTGACAGCCCAAGTTTTGTCAGCCAGACGCAGTTAAGAAAAAAAAAAAAATAAAATAAATAAATCTGAGCAAGTCAAAGCAAGTTGGAGATGCGATTGGGGGATGGGAAAGGGAATAAGAAGTAGGAGGAAAGGAAAGGTCCCTGGAGATAGCAGTGAATATGTAAACTTTCTCGATTTCCTCTGCCTACTCATACCTCTGTGTGTTAACAACTAGACAGACATCTTGTATATATTTGATAAATAAGCCTCTCCATTTATTCAGGGGAGTGAATTTGTAGCTATTATGATTCAAATGGCATGACAGGTTCTGGATTGTTGTATTTTTTGCTATTGAGTTTACAAAAAAACCAACATGAAAATTGCAAAACTCAAAGCAATTTTCTTTGGCTATGGATCCTCACAATGCACAGACAGATACAGTTTTTTATATATATATATATATACACATACCAAAAAAATACAAAAGCCAGTCCGAGTGCCTCCTCCCTTGAGACAGGAGGATGAGGGGCGCAATAAATAATTTAGAAATTGCTACCATCACTTGATTCCGAGTGATGGATCTGGCATGTGTTACAACAAGGCACATGCTGTATTCATTACCCATTGAGCTACATTTTAATTTCTCCCTCATTAACCTTATCTGTGACTGGGGTTGTGCATCAAGTCAAATCCTTCGGATGTCAATCAATTCATTAGACGGTTGTTTAGTTTGTCATATGTGCTGTTATCGCTTATTAGACTGCCACGCCGATCAATCAATCAAAAGGCAGCGAGGAGCTGGCTGGAAGGGGACGCGCTGCGGCGGGCAGGGGATGCGGGCAGGGGATGCGGGCAGGGGATGCGGGCAGGGGATGCGGGCAGGGGATGCGGGCAGGCAGCACTCCGCGGAGGGGGCTGCCCGGAGCAGAGCCTGTGCTTCTGGAAGGAGTACGCACGTTTCGCAAAGCGGAAGGGAAAAATTTCAAAAGAAATTCAAATAGTTCCCGTTGAGCGTAGCTGAAAACCACAGCTTTCTTTCAGATCACTGAAGCAAACTATAGGCGTATAAAAATAATTATAAGGTTAGCTAAGTGTTTACCATCAGGGGCTGAAAACTTCGCACAAAGGATGTCATACCACCTGCCAGCCGGCACGGAAACTCTCCCCTCCTAAGCGATCCTGCCTGATATTTGCCTCCCATTGAGCTCCTCGAGCATCCCCTGATGTTCCCGATCGATGGAGCATCAAAGAAAGGCGCTGGGCTGGCTGGATCTACATTCCCACCTTCTTGGCGTTCCCTATTTGAGCATCATTTCTGTGCACAGATGAAGCCAGAGGCCTCGCCGCCCCGCTGGGAGAGGGGCTGCATTGGGGTTTGCACCCCCTGTGCAGGATGGGGGGTGCCGGGAGCGCCACGCACCCTCCACCGGAGCCAACCTCTCCCATCAATTTCCTCCGGCGACGCTCCTGCGAGGAGGCACGAGAGCACTTGGCACGAAGGCAGGGCAAGTTTTGATTCATTTCCTTGGCTACCAGCAAGTCCTCGAGCAGAACCCCCCGTGCCAGCCCAAAACCCCTCCCCACGGGGCACCCAGAGCCACCTAACAGCCCGGCAAGGCGCTGCGGGCGATGCTACCGCCCCCGTGCAGAGCAGCATCACCGCAGCTCAGCTCCCCAGCAGCGACACCGAGTTCTCATTTCTCCTCCTCCCGCCCAGCACGACCAGTCAGGCCGTGCATTCCAGTCAGCCACGCACGCCACCGTCTCCAAAAGGTGCTTTTTCTGGGTGCTGAGTATTCCCTTGCAGCAGAGGCGCTTTGCCGGCTCCTCATTTGGGAAGCCAACCACGCTGCTCGCTGGGATAACCGAGCACAAATCGCGGACAATCCTTTTACCAGCACGTCCCGGGCTGAAAATAGTGGATACACAGAGCCTGCGTCCAGCATCAGTGACCACCGGCCACAAAGCATCTGGCTACAGCCCTTCCCTGCACGGCGTCAGGGCACCCGCGGCTCCAGGTCCTGCAGCACCAGGCAGGATGCCCCATGTGCCACGATGAGCATCACCAGATGAAACCACCCCTTCAACCACCTCCTGAGCGAAGCTAAGAGCCAGGGAGAGCCCGATTCCTTTCCTCAGCAACCCGAGATGGTGAAGCCAACCAGGTCTGGGCTGTATTTTCCACCAAACCCTTTAAAAATAGCGCTGGGGAACCGCTTCACTGCAGCAGAGCAGAGCACAGCCCACGGTCGGTCCAGGACTCCCCTCTCCCTCCCTCATCCTTGCCCAGCACGGCCACAGAGCGACGGGTAAAACAGCATCCCGCGGCTGCTAAAAGCCACCTGAGGTCAAACCTCCGTTGGGGAGACTCAGCAAACATCTCAAGGGCTCCCTGACCTTCTGTACCACGCGCGGGATGAAGAGGGTCGCTCCAGACGCCGCCACAGACGGCGTGTTTGCGCTGGGACTCGCTGGGGAAAGCTTTCGTTTCCCACCAGCAGAAATGTTTGCAGATGAGCAAAAGCTTCCAGAAGGCTCAGCGAAACATCCACTTTTTTTTTTCTTTTCTTTTTTTTTTTTTTTTTTTCTTTTTAAGGGGCTCCTGTGAACCCATTAGCACATCTTAATTGCTATCGGCACAGAGGAACGACAGACTTTCGCACGTCTGCCGAGTCTGCCTGCCTGCTCGGGGATAAGGAAAAAAAAACCAACCACCGGCGTGCAGTCCCGAATCCTGCAGGCTGGAAGTTCGGTCTCCTCCGTGCACAATCTGTCCCCGGGGCTCCTCAGCTGTTTGGAGGAGGAGGCAGGGAGAGGGAAAGGAGCCAACGCTCGTCTCCCAGCCCTCCTTCCTCTTGGTGAACGCCGGGAAAACCGCACCGAAGCTTTGCCAAAACGCGCGAGCGCCGGAGCTGAGCCCGGAGAGGTGCCCACGTTCCCTGTGAGCCAGCACCGCAGCCATCACTGCACGCCAATGCCCGACGTGCCTACAACACCCTTGGGGACATGGCGAGGTTGCCCGAGGACAGAAAGGCTTCCCCGAACCGGGGAGGGAGGTGGCAGCCAAGGGATGGCATCTCCCCGCCGGCACCTGGGCAGACCCCGCCGGCAGCTGCCGGGAAAAACTCGGGGCTGCTGCAGAGCATCAGTTAATTTGTCATCATGGAAACGGCCAGCCCGGGTCAGCGGTTGTCGGCGGAGGAGCCGGGGAGCGCTGCCGACTGTGATACGTTCTTTTCTCCTTTTTTTTTTTTTTTCATTTCTTTTAAGGGGATTTCATTTAAAAAAGCTGCCTTGATAAGGAATTTACCAGGGCAGAATGAGATTACGGCAGAGCTCAGAGTAGCTAAAAGCAGCAACTTTGCTGGGGAGTCAGAGGCTGCTGCTTATACTATCTCTCTATCATCACATGTATCCTTCTATCTAATCTATCTAGCACCGTATATACCCTTTAGCTCGCCAGCTCTCGCAGCCCTTGCCCTCTATCCATCATCCACCTATTCATCAACACACATCCAGCTCTATCTACCTAGCCATCACTATAAATATCCCATCCATCCATCTCTCCCAATCTATCTCTCATCAGAGAGCCCCTTTCCCTACCCACCTTCATATATACACACACAGACACCCGCACGCCCCCCTCCCCGTCCGTCCATCTGTCATCGGCAGAGTGCTCACCTCCTCTCCCCTTCCACCCCCCCTATCCCTCACCGCACGTATCCTTCTATCTGCCGGCCCATCCATCACGGCCGCTCGCTCGCAGGATGCTTCTTTGCTCAATTTACTACCCGAGGGCACACGGTACTTTGCTGTGGATCACCGGATCCGGACCCCACCAAGCGGCGGGTCCCTTTCCACCCCCCCATCCCTGGCAGCCCCGGGGAAGGGATGGAGGGGGAAAGGTGCTCTGAACCAGCCGCAGGGACTCGGGGCTGGAGGGATGAGGAGCGCTCAACCTCGCCGAGCCCGCCGGGCTGCGCTGGACCCGCACGTGCCATGCCACATGCCTGCACAGGCAGGAGGAAAGGAGCCAGCCCCTGCTCTGGGCAGGAGCGAACCACGCCAGCACGTAAAATACAGGCGACCACTTAGAACGAAGGCGCTGAGCATCCTCTGCCAGCGCGCTGCAGGGATTTATAGTAAAATCCTGACCCCCGCGCTGGGGAAGAGCATCGGTGCCCCGCACCCCTCTGGGACCCTTTGCAGTGCTCTGCCAAGCGTAAGGGCTGGGGGGGGGGGGATCTCCCCGGTGCCGCTGTGGCAGAGCACGGAGCCCACATCTCCGAAATCCCACATTCCCTCACCCCAAAGCAGCCGCTGAAGCCCTTTAATGCCACAACCCTGCACCCCACGGACTGTGGGCACAGCACCTCCAGGCCGGCGCCGAAAGGCAGCGTGGGCGCGGGACGGCAGGAGGGGATGCTGCCGAGCGGCACCGAGGCACAAAATCTGCCCGAGAGAAGAAAACAGGCAAGCGGTGCTTAAAAACTGAAAGCTGTTACTTTAATTACGGGCTTTCTGCTTTATCACCAATAGCGTTTCTCACACATTCATCAGCAAACCCGGTAATAAATCAATCGCGGGTAGCCAGGAGCTGCAGTCTGGCTCCTTCCCTTTCTCTTCCCTGCTCCCTGCGAGCTCTCGCGCCATTAGTATGCAGTCCGGCACCGCCAGTCTGTGCATTTCTCCCCAGCTTTGGACTGGAGCTGGTATCAAGCGGATGCCCCCAGCCCAGATTTCGCGCAGGCAGCGCTGGCTGCGGGGAACGGAGGAGACGGCGGACGTGCCCGCGTCTCTCAGGGGCACGTGCGTGGACCTGCCCGCACGTCCTATGGGGATTCCTGCACCCAAAGGGTGGGGTGGTTTTTTTTGGGGGGGGGTGAGGGGGAGGAGGATGCCGGGTGGGCAGGGGGCTCCTGCCCCGCGGCTGGGTGCGGGCACTGGATGCTGTGCAGGTTCCCGCTCCGTCTGCTCCTTGTTTTGTGCCCAGAAATCCCGACGGCAGGGCCAGGGATAGGGGGGGGGGCTGTCGGCACGCTGGCTGTGCAGGGGGGGGCCACCTCCATAGCTTTGGTACAGAATAAGTTCCGCGCACCGACAGCGGCACCGCAGGGCAGTCTGTGCACCTTATACACCATCAAACCCAGACAGAAAACTCCAGTCCAGGGGAGAACCATATCAAAGCGTTTTCCCGCGCCTTTGCTGTGCCCTTGCACTTGAGGCAGCCGCGGAAAGCAGGCTCTGGTACCTGTCCCATACCCAAAAAAAGCCAAATTTGCAGGCCAGCTGGGACGGTGTGACATCCAGCCCTGCTGGATGGGAGATGTCAGCCTTATCCCCGCGCCCACGAATTCCTGGAGAGGATACTGCATCCCCCGACTGCTGTCACGACTCCCGGACAAGGCGATGCTCTCCTGTCCAGAAAGCTGGTGGCACCGGAGCGGGATTGGGCACGGGGAACCGAGGACAAGGACGATGACCCTGGCTGAGGACCGCATGCACAGGCTGTTTGCCACCTGCCCGCTCTTCGACCTACTGCAGCAAAACCACCAGCTCCGGGGCTTAAATGCAAATTAAAAAAAACTCAAAAACCCCTGCGTTTTCTCCACTCTTTCGTTTCACCATCCCCTCTCCCATCTCACCGCCCCCTCTCTAAGCTTCCCAAATCTTTCCCCCCCACCACCACTATTTGAGTGCTTCTGAGCTCCGACCCCCCTTAGCAAACCCCCGATGGTCCGACTCTCGCCCCCCGCCGCACGCCCAGACCTGCTGCTTCCCCGTCAGCCACGCGAGCGCTGCCCAGATGTGCGCAGCAGCCGCCCAGATGTGCGCGGCGCACGGCCAGGAGCAGCCGTCTGCCCTCCCGGCTCCCCCTGCTCGGCGCTGACTCCCTCCCCAAGCCCCCGCCACATCTGCTGTGCAAAACCAGGAGACGGACCCCCTCCAATTCCTGGTGGTACGAGTGTGCAAATCAAATTGACCTTGAACGCTAATTGGCCCTCTAATTAGCACTCTCAGCAGAGAGGCAAAGGACCAGGAAAAGGCTGTCTTCTCCGAGGAGGTGGCAGAGCATCAGCTGGGGGAAGAGGAGCAGCCATCCCTCCACCCTGCGCCTTTCTGCCTGCGGCGAAAGGGCACATCCGCACGTTTAACCCCAAAAATCCCCTCCCCGAGGCCAAGTCAAGGTGGGGGGACTGCCCTGAGAAGCCGGGACCACCGTCCCAGGGAGAAGCATCCTAAGGCGGAGGTACCGCACAACCCGGTTACCCCGCAGCGCACACCTTCCCACCCCAGCAGAGCCCCACACGGGATCACCAGCATCTTCCTGCCATCTCCCCCAGCCCGTCGCCTGCGGAGGAGGTGGGCTCCAGCCCTCCCTTGCCCAGGTTTTGCATCTCCATCACGCACCGACCGTCTCCCTCCTCCATCGCTCTCTCCATCCCTCCTCCTCCCACGCATTTTTCCCTTCGCTTCTCCCCTCCTTTTGCCTGGCATTAGGAGCTCCGGGCTTGACATTTCCATCTACGATTATTTACAGGAGGGCAGAACGGAGGAACCGGTCACAGGTGATTTCCCCTCGCCACCGGCTCCGCTCTGCACGGAGCCGCAGGGGCCACACACCTCACTGCAGATATCATCAATTCTGCCGGTCCCCAAATCCCACCCTCCTGCCACCCCTCGCCCTGCGAAAGATGGAGACAAATGCGCTAAGACTGACGGCAGCCGCAGCCCCGTGGGAGCCCCCGCTGCCCCTGCCTTCGCCCCTCTGAGCCCCAGGGGAACCCCCGGGGCCAGATCCTGCCTGCTCCATGGGCAATTTGGGCAAGTGCTGCACAAGGAGGGAGTAAGAGCCTCCACAGCAATGCTTTCCAGTGGCGAGCAACCAAGCCAGGGAAGAGCTGGGGTCACTCCTGCTTCGGGTCCGGCAACGGAGGGACCCGAATCCAGGGCTGGTCCCACTCCTGTGCGGAGCAAAGCTGAAGAGCAGACGTAAACCCAGACCTGTACAGACTTTTTTCCAAAAAAAAACCAACTGACACGATTGAAAGTACCAGAAACCGAAGGAGATTCTTCGGCTACAATAACCAGCAGGAGTTGCCGGTGAACTGGGGACTTGGGTGGCAGCTCCTCTTCGGAGCTGCTCCTGCAGAAGGGACACCTCGGCTTCCAGCTCCGATGAGCTCCGTCAGCCATCGCCATCCTCCATCGCTCATGTGGATGGGCAGTAAAGAGGTGAGGTCACGTCTATGGCCACCAAGCTGCCACTCTGCCCCACTTGTGTCCCACTCTGGAGCCCCCATAGGAAAGACCTGTCAGAGTCGGGCCAGAGGAGGCCCCGGAGATGCTGGGAGGGCTGGAGCCCCTCTGCTGGGAGGACAGGCTGGGAGAGGTGGGGGGGTTCAGCCTGGAGAAGAGAAGGCTCCGCGGAGACCTCAGAGCCCCTTCCAGTGCCTAAAGGGGCTCCAGGAGAGCTGGGGAGGGACTCTGGATCAGGGAGGGGAGCCATGGGATGAGGGGGAACGGTTTTACACTGGAAGAGGGGAGATTGAGACGAGATATGAGGAAGAAATTCTTCCCTGTGAGGGCGGTGAGCCCCTGGGGCAGGTTGCCCCGAGCAGCTGTGGCTGCCCCATCCCTGGAGGTGCTCAAGGCCAGGTTGGACGGGGCTGGGAGCAACCTGGGCTGGGGGGAGGTGGCCCTGCCCAGGGCAGGGGGGTGGAACGAGATGGTCTTCGGGGTCCCTTCCATCCTCAACCATTCTATGAATCCCGATGCCATTGATAACCCCCCATCTAGCAGCGCCGACATCCCAGAACAGCCATCGTCATTAACCATCAACGGCAGCAGCGGTGCCAAGCCGGGCTGGGCAGGGTCGGACGAGCCGGGCATCACCTCCACTCCCAGCGTGGCTCAGAGTCCTGCCCAGCAAACCACCACGGGGGCCCCAGTAGAACCCAGTGGTCCTGGCTGGCATCCGCGTGCGATTCCCCGCTCCCCTCCTCGCAGCTGGCAGCGCACCCGGGGAGCCGGGCCGGCACGCTCGCCAGCTGCTGCTTTCTTCACCTAGTCGCCTCCCTGCCCGTGCTTGCTCTTTTAATTATTTAACGTCTGTAAAATACCTCGAGACTTTGCATTGGAAGGGAGATGAACTACACGACCTAAAATTGGTCTTTTCCATCTCAAACTCCTTGCATTTTATCCTGGGATGAAAGGAGCTCTATTAGGCAAAGCATCAGTATTATTAGATTTCCTTGGAGCCCTAACAAACGGATATTAGATTATTACTGCAGATGCATTTCTAAGGCACTCATCACCAGAGTATCTGGGCATCAATTACACAGATTTAGAGATTAAAAAAAAAAAAAAAATGCATCCCCCAGGAGAACAGGGTACAAAAAACCCCTTCTCTTTTTGCCTCCCTTCCCCATTTCTTCCATGTACGTTCACCTCCCTCCCACCGCCTTCCGCAGAGCCGGAGCTGCTTACAAGGAAAGCTCTCCGGTTGATGGGCAACCCTTCAATCTTTGAAACATCTGAAGCAGCAAAAGCTTTTTGTAAAGACTGGCAGGAGTCAGCTGAAGAGATTTCAATGTGCAAATGGACATAAAAAGATGCAAGAGAGGGAACGAAGCGCCGGATTTATTGTTCTAAGGACAAAGGATTTGCTATTAGATGAGGTGACCCCACGGCCTGGCTCCGGCACCTACAGGTCACGCCACACAGAAAGCCGGTCCTGCTTTCGGGGTGAATGGGAAAAAGCCGCAAAGTTTGGGTTTGATTGTGCTGATAATGTCTCTGATAATTCCCTGCATTACTATGGCCATTACGCTAACCCCTGGCAACGCCGCAGGATATCGAACGCACAAATCCACGGCTGGAAGCGCTTAAAGGCTGAAAAGATCAGAGTTTGAGAAGGAAAATAAGGGGAAGGGGCTTGGCCAGCATCACCCCTCGGCCCCGGGTCCTACGCGCAGTCCGGCTGGGGGGGGGAGGACACCATGCCAACACCACCCCAGCCCACCTCGAGCCTTTCTCGCCCCCCCAGCTTATCTGGCTTCCAAAAGGACTAAATATCACGATGCATACACGTTCTTTAATGTCAACAACCGGTCCCAGAGATTGCCATTTGGCCCAACTTCAGAGCAAAGCATCAAATCGTTCACCTTCTCTGGCACTGTCAAGCCCTGCCCGTTCCAACCCGTAGGTAAACGCTTCACGACGATCCCCAGGAGATGCTTCCAACCCCTCTCGCAGCTCAGCTCGCACAGCAAGGGGCAAAACCCGAACAAAATCTCCTAATTCCTCTTCCAGTCGCTGCAGAGCGGGCTCCCTTCCCCGGCCCGGCGTCGCCCTGCCTCTGCAAGCCGAGCCCAAAGCACCTTCTGCATGGCTGCTGGAGACAAATCTCCTGCGATCCCACCTCTGCTCCCACCGTGGCCAAGAGGCCTACGCGTGAGCCACCGCTCACAACGTGACACCTCAACGTACAGATGTGGGCACACAACCCTTCCGGCGGTCAGGTGGGACCCCCGAGGGACACAGCTCTCGGCATCCGACCGCCTTGGCATCGCTGGGACGGACCAGCCGTGTCCCACCGTGTGGGAGCTGCCAAGCCCTGGGAGCGGTGCCACAGGGGTTAAACGCTTTGCAGGACGACGATTGGGAAGGCCCGGCTCATCAGCATGAGAAATCCTGACCCACTTGGAGGTATGCCATCATCCTGCCCTATTGGGAAAAGCCGGTAGAGAGATGGAAGGGGAGCCTCGGCTCCGGGGCACGCTGAAGGGAGAGGGTTTGGGAGGGGAAGGACCCTACATGGAGGGAGAAGGAAGAAGGAGAGGGATTTGGCTACGCCAGAGGCGAGCAAATGAACCACAAGCCCAAGAAGCAGAGCGTTGCTCCTGCCCCATCACCGCAAGATGCCGACGCCAGCGTCTGGCCGAGGGGGGGACAGCTTGTTCGGGCGATGGGACCCAGCACCGAGCGTGCGTGCCAAAGCTCCGGCGTGAAAGAACAAAAAGCAACCCCCCCCGCCTCTTCTGGATGATTTTACGAGCTACGAGGTCAATGCGCTTGGCTCTCTCTCGGGCAGAGCCGCAGCTTGACCTCGTGGTGCTGCTCTAAGCGCGGCTGCCAAGGCCCCTTCCAAGCCCAGCGAGGGCCAGGCACCAGCAGCGCTTCTGCTCATCTCCCGGATCCCTGCCGTGCTGCGGCCGGAGCCGGGGCGTCTCACCGCTAACGCCCCACAACGGCTGCGGGGCCCCCTCCTCCCCTCCCCACCCCACCCCACGCACCAGCCACCAGAGCAACTCCATCACCACCTTCGGTATCTGTGCTGAGGAGGAAACGATATTCCAGCAAATCGCCCGCCCTGCACAGATTTATAACGAAGAGGAGGAATGTTCCCCAAAGGTTCAAAGACCGATCTGTTCCTCCTCTCCTCCGTCGCAAGCATCTCTCCGTGTTTCACGAGCAACCGATCGATGCTCACTGAATCACAGTTAGTTCCTTTGGTTTATTTATTATTTTCCCAGCTTGAACTCAAATCTCCTTCCGCCAGGGAAGAACCACCCAGCGCTTCAGAAGCGCACACTCTGCGGGGAAGGAGTGAGACACCGCCGAGACACGGGAAGGGCAGGAGACTTTCCCTTCCAGCACGTTGCTTTGGGGGCCACCAGGTACAATGCAGCCTGAGCTGGGTGATGGATGAGAGATCTGGGAGAACAAGGGATTTCCTGAGTATTTTTTCTAGATTTTTGCATCACCCGGGCTGTGCTTGATGCAATGCTGCAATTCTCCTATGATGACCAGTTAAAGGAGAAAAGCAGGCAGTTAGTTAGCAAAATTCCCCGCCAGCAAGGACAGAGGAGCACCGGGGCACACGTCCTCCTCCGATTTCTCCACCGGCAACGTCTCTCCATCAACTTTGCCACGCGTTAGCGGCCGCCTTTGCCCCAGCCAAGCATCCGATGGGTCCTTTGGGTCAAGAACCACATCTTTGAAACGAGGAGGCAGGACTGGCAGGTTCCCACCTTGGCTCTGCCCACGGCGGTGTTGGACAAGTCACGGGAGCTCCCGCTTCTGCAACGGGTACCAACTCTTTACTCCCCAGCCCCGAAGGGACTCGGGACCCGCTGGGGCTTCTCCAAAACCTTCACCCTGCAGAGAAAAAGCCCTCCTGCGGCACCGCGGCTCGCTCCTTCACCGGCCGGCGCTCACCTTTGCCAAGTCAATTTGCAAAGAGAGCAGAAGGCAACGGGCAGCGCTCTCCGGAAAAGCCAATCCCCACTATAAAGAGCTGATGGGCTTTCGATGTGGAAGGGGGCAGAGAGGGGCAGGGGTGAGGGAGCCGAGCGCGTCCCAGACAATCGCTCCGCCAGCGCTAACGTGTGGATAAATAGCCGATGCCGACATCTGCTGAGAAATACCTTCCCTGCTCCGCACGGAGAACTGCAATCTAATAATATCCCATCTGCACCCCCCTCTCCCCGTCCCCTTCTCCATCCCTCCCCCACCCAATTACCGAGCCTGACATTATCCGTCATCTTCCCTTTGTGTCGGCGAGAATCCAAATGCAGACGCCGGGAAATTAATAATAATTGTTGTGTCAAAATGCGGGATGTAATCAGGATGCGGCGTGGAAGCTAATACAAACACAAACAAATGGTATTTATCCTCCCAAAAGATCCCTCCCCTCCCTTCCCTAAGGGCCGCTCGCTGATGATAATACTCATGGAAGAGATGAATCAGCGCTAATATAGGGATTAGGAATAGATCCCAAACCCCAGCCTGGGCTGCAATCAAAAGGAGCGCTCTTAATTGAAATTAGAGCTGGGATTTCTGCGCCTCTGCAGAGATGGGTTAAGCCCATCGGGGCTAAACAGAAGGGAAAATAAAAATAGCATCTTTATTCGAGAACAAGAAGGTGGGCAATGAGGAAAAAAGAAGATTCTCTCCGGCTTTGGCACACCTGGTTTTTACAGCCCTCGCTTTTGAGGTTGGGTTTTGTCCCGCCACGGATTCCCGCAGGCAGGGCAGAGACGATGTGCTCCCGCTTCTCACGCAGGCATCTCTCTGCCTTTTCGGCTCGAGCGCCAGTTCAGAAAGGCTATTTCGAGATCAAACCGCACCTCCCGTGCTCCCAACAAAACCCGGGGTGAGCCGAGCTCGGGGTCCGGTTCCCTTACCCTTTCCTGAAACTTTTCACCGCTCCGCAAATGAAACGTGCTCTCTACCCCGATGCTCGCGCCAGCGAAGATAAGTGCCCTCGCTTTTATTCCTTTTATTCCGGAGCCGAGGCGCGCGGGCACGAAAGGTGAGGGACAGACCACCAGAAAAAAGGCGAGACTCCTGCTTTTATTGCTGCCTCAACCCCCGCGTCCCTCTGCACCCTGGGACTGACATCCTAAGCAGCACAAAGCACATTTGAACATCTGCCATTTATTCAGAGGGGCTGAATTCTTCCTACATGCCAGTCCCAGGCGAGAGGGATGCTTAGGAGCCAAGTACTTAGCGGCAGTGTCTCCCTCTTTCCAAAGGTCTTGGTGATGGACTGACTCCTCTCACCACCTCTCTCCCAGCCCTGAGTGATCCCTCTCCATAGGTGTTACTCAAAGGAGTACACACGAGAAGCAGAAAATAGGATCCAGCCACAGTTTAGTCCCATGAGCACATTAGCAACTCCTGTGCTTTAATTCCAAATTAGACTTTGCTTCTAAAAACAGGTTTCTAAATTCTTGGCTTGGGAACGGTGCTACAGTCTGTGCCTTCCGCTAGCAAATACGAACCTGGACTGACAACCAGCCTAAAATTCAATCAGCCAGCTCCAGACACTCCTGGTGCCCAGCAATGGTTGGGATTTGGCTCCGACCATCACCAATCTCCCTCCGGCCTCCCCTGCCCGCAGCCCGGTTGTGCAAAAAGCCCAGCCAGGAAAAAAAAAAAAATTAAAAAAAATTAAAAAAAAATATTAAAAAAAAAAAAATCACATTTCTAGAGCCGAGAGGCAGAGAGAAAACCCTCTGCGCAGCTGCCCATGAGCCTGTGCAGACTTAATTCATCTGCTCGGCGGCAGCGGCGGGTCCTCCAGGGCAACCCACGGGGCTGCAGGTCAAGAGAGACTCACTGGAGTATGGCCGGTTAGAGATGACTTAGATGCATTCCTATTCCCCCTCTCAACTTTCCGTATCTCCACGGAGGCGTCTCCGGGAAAAGCTGGCAGGGCAGCAAACACCAGCGCGTTCAAAAAGACAAAGCGGCAAACACTAAGACGGCTGTTCCCCCCGTCTCCGAGAGCAGCTCCCAGCCCTGAAGAGCCTGGCTCGCTGGGTGGTGAGCCACCGAACCCAGGACAGGTCTTGAGGCCGGTCCAGAGCTAAATTGATTTTAAACACGGGCACCATCTAGAAATTCGGCGCTTTGGCAGCCAGATGCATTTGGAGTCGGTTCGCAGCCGGGCAGAGGAGACCGTGAGGAGTTCGGGCGCGTACGGCTAAATGAGCTCCCCACGGTTGCTCAGCTCATCCAACTTCTGCTCCCAAAATCCTGGCGGATCTGGTTCAGCGCAGAAAATCTGGCTCCTCCATCAGCGAGCGGAGGTTGATGCCTCTAAAAAACCCTTATCTAAGGATGATATTGAACGGCGCTTTGGCACCGCCTCTCTCCCCGCCAACCACCCTAACGCCGCCTGGACCGCGGCCGCTAATTACGATACTCCACCTAAAGAGCCTTCGCAGAAAAGCAAAGCCCTGAGAAGTTCTCGTTCCTCCTGCCTCCCCCCCTAACCACGCGCTTTATTCCCAGGCTGATTTTCCCCGTCGGTAAAGCACGTGTCCACGCCGTTGGCATCCCGAGGCTAGACGGCCTCCAGGTCCTCCCCCCCCCAGCTGCACCATCCCCTCATGGAGCCGGTGCCGTGCCTAACTTCTCAAAGTCACAAATTCCAAGAGCAAAAGAAGAACCGGTTGAGGAAGAGCCGGCGAGACACGGCGGCTCCGCGGCAAACCCCCCCCGCACCCCCCGGCGGGATCATGGATTGGTGCGAGCACGAAAATTCATTCATATGAATTTGGAATATAATACCTGACACAAGATGTATCACTGCTGCCACGCTGCAATCCCAGATAAGGACACAGCAGTAACAGATGGAGGAACAAGGCACTTATCTTGTTAGCTGATGGATTTATCTCTCCTTCCCCCACCCTTCCCTACATATTCCATAGTGTGCCGAGAGCCGCGTTCCTCGGCAGAGCAGCATATGGAGCACGAATTGATTTCTTCCTAACACCCCCTCCACACTTTAATTCAATAAGAGCTGGAGTGGCGGATAAACAGCTTGTTGTGCTAGGAAAATTTCAAAACAGTCAAGAAAATGTCAAACTGTCTTTTTTATGAGTGCCTTTTTTTTTTTTGCCTTTTTTTTTTTTTCCCCCCCCCCTTATTCTTTCCCCCTCCTCCTCGGGCGCTCAGCACGGTGGCTGGGGGCGAGGAGCTCGGTGTCTGGAGAGAGCGGTCCTTCCCCGGCTGCGGGGAGACAGGCACCGGAGCATCTTCTGTCAGGCCAGTCCATGGCAGAAGGTGGCTTTGGTCCCATCCTTGGATGGAAGCTGGGAACAGAGCGGCTCTGGGTAAAAGATTAGGCAGATGGTTTCATCTGGCAGCTCCCTTAATCTCATTACTGGAGCCGGTGGAAGTTTTTTAATGTGATCTCTCTTTCCTACTCTACTCTAACCCCATTCAAAACGTCTTTTTTCCCCCTGCCAAAAAAAGAGACCTATTTCCACGGTGGCTTCTTTGTTACGCAAAAGTAAAAACTTTTTTAAAAAATAATCCATTTCTGGCCTGCTCTCCCTCTCTTTCAGAGCTTTATTTTAGCTCTGAAAAGAAGGAATTACTAGAAAGGGGGGAAAAAACCCACAACTACGCGTTTTCTGGATCTGGCTTAAGAACATGGAGCATTTTGGAAACACCAGGACGTGCTTCTGAAGACCACAAACCGCCACATGTGCTCTTGCCCCGCAGACCCCTGCGCAATGCCGCTTTTGCCGGCGGCCCAAGCGGAGGCAACAGAGCTGGAGTGGGAGTTTATTTGGGGATGCAGAGACTGGACCCCGAGCGGCCACCAGCATCTCCCACCGCTCAAAGGTCCCCACAGGCCTCCGGACCTCTCCCAAGCACCTTGCTCCAGCTATTCCTCGCGCCCAGGTCTTTCCACCCTGTAAAGACCAGAGACCCCCGACAGCCCCGAAGCTCAGCCTGGGACCATGCGTGGTCCCAACCGTCCCTGGCTCACAGCGAGCGGCTCCCGGTGCCGGTGAAACCCATCTCCAAGGTAGTCTGGAGGAGGTGTCGGAGGAACAAGGCCCAGCCCAAGAGCCTGCTTTCGTATTTTGAAAAATAATCGACGTGAGCACGAGGAAAGAAAAGGGGAATGTGCTCCCAGAAACAAGGCCAAACCCAACAAAGCTCAGAAGAAGACCTCACTTAATGAATGATGGCGTACCCCACTAAGAAATGTAGGAGCTGCTTTGCTTCCTTCAAACCTTCTCCGACAAAGTCTCTGCACTGATACAGGACGGACTGCAACGGGGCAGTGCAGAGGAGACCCTGCGCACCCACGGTTAGCTGCCATCGGTGGCCTCAGCACCCCGGTCAGGATGCGCCACCTTATCATAGAATTGTAGAATTGCGGAGGTTGGAAGGGACCTTTAAGATCATCAAGTCCAACCATTGACCCACCCTGACACAACTACTTCTAAACCACGTCCCCAGGTACCACCTCTACCCTTTTTTTAACCACCTCCAGGGATGGCGGCTGCCATCCCTGGGCAGCCTCTTCCAATGTTTGATAACCCTTTCCATAAAAAAAAATAATCCTAATATCCAATCTAAACCTCGCCTGGTACAACTTGAACCCATTTCCTCTCGTCCTATCACTTGTCACTACATCACGCAGAACGGTCAGGGTTGGAAGGGACCTCTGGAGATCATCTAGTCCAACCCCTGCATCATCGAGTCCATATCCCGCAGCGCTGGCTGCTGTAGGGTCAAGCAAAGGAACCGGCGGTCCGCCAACCCCAATATCCAGGACAGCATCACCCACAGAGGAGCAGAAACGAAGGCAGACACAGACAACCCACGGGGCACACAGCAAGAAGATGCTGGAGGCTGCGGATCCCTGCAGGGTGCCCTTAACGCGCTGCAGCGGCACACGGGTACGCAGCGACGCGGGTCGGGCACTCGCTGAGCACGAGCTGGGACAGTTTTGGGGGAGAGCATCCCTGCAAGGACCGTGTCCAAGGGAGGAGGGACTCCATCCTGCTGCTTTCCACCTCCCCGCCATCCGCCTGGCTGCTGCGCTGGAAGACGAAAAGCCGTCTCCTCCCCACCCCCTCTGCAGCAGAGCAGTGCAGAAGGCTGCAGGATCCTGCAGGGAGACGGCGTGTTTAGCATGCAGGAGAGAGCGCCGAGCAAAAGCCCTGTCTCGTGCCACAGGGGCTGCCAAGCAGCTGGCCAGGAGCGGCAAAACGCTGCTGGAAGGAGCAGGGTGCCCGGGGGATTCGTAGCCCCTCCGCTGCTCCCCCTCTTATAGAATCACAGAATGGTTTGGGTCGGAAGGGACCTTAAAGACCACCCAGTGCCACCCCTTGCCCCGGGCAGGGCCACCTCCCCCCAGCCCAGGTTGCTCCCAGCCCCGTCCAACCTGGCCTTGAGCACCTCCAGGGATGGGGCAGCCACAGCTGCTCGGGGCAACCTGCCCCAGGGGCTCACCGCCCGCACAGGCAACAATTTCTTCCTAATATCTCATCTAAATCTCCCCTCTTTCAGTGTAAAACCGTTCCCCCTCGTCCCATGGCTCCCCTCCCTGATCCAGAGTCCCTCCCCAGCTCTCCTGGAGCCCCTTTAGGCACTGGAAGGGGCTCTGAGGTCTCCCCAGAGCCTTCTCTTCTCCAGGCTGAACCCCCCCCACCTCTCCCAGCCTGTCCTCCCAGCAGAGGGGCTCCAGCCCTCCCAGCATCTCCGGGGCCTCCTCTGGCCCCGCTCCGACAGCTCCATGTCCTTCTTGTGCTCTTCTTCCCATTTAGCTCACAGTTCCAAAGCAGGGCTTGACTTTGGCGCCTCTCTGCCTCAGTTTCCCTCTACCGAGCAGCCGCGACAGCTCAGAGCAGCGGGGCGATGCCGGGATCCCCCCACCCCTGGTGGGCAGGAGCACCGAGGAACTCATCTCTTTGCTCCAGGAGCATCATCGCTTCGCTCCAACCTTTCCTCCCCAACCGCAGCTCCTAGCCAGCTGGCCCTAGGGACCCACGACCCCTAACGACAGCAGCAGCAGCACCCAAGCCCCCACGTGCGATGCACCCTGGCCAGCACCCACCCCGTGCCACATCCCCCATCCCCCGTTGAGCTCTCCTCCTCCGCCGGGGCCCGTCCCCTCCCAGCCTTACCTGCCATCAGCGTCCCCTCCTCATCCCCTCCCCACGCGCCTCCACGGCCACACCGCGGGCGGCCGGTCCCCGTTTGACGCCGGTACCTCTGATGGGCTCCGACCCCCACCCCAGGACCCTTTTCAAACCTGCCCCTTTTTTCACACCGGGCTCTCGCCAAACACCCAATTACGGCTCCACGGCCGAGGATGAAAAGCTGCTCTCCAGAGCATCCTGTTTTCTTCTTTATTTTATTTTTTTTTTTCTTTTCCCTTTTTCGAGGTTCCTTTTCCCTCCCTCCTCATGAGGTTAAAGAGCTAAAGACCAACTCAGAGACAGATAATAGAGTGACAGTGCCTCATAAAAAAGCAGCCGAAGCTTTGGAGAAAGCCGGCATACGGTGCATTAGGGATTTCTGTCGCGGCAGCTGGGAGTAACAGTGACCCTCTGAACTCAATTTGCTCCACAGCTTTAAAACGAAGGAAAGCCTTTGGACTGTCAAACTCCTCGTCTGGCTTCCAAAGGGGGGCTGCAGGCTCCGGCACGAGTTTTTGGGGGCCTCACCTTAAAGCTATTGCTCCTGGGTCCTACCTGGGGATGGAGGTGGCAATCCCAAACCCTGCAGGGACGATGGGGTTAGGCGGGATGCAGTGCGAAAGGGAGTACCCCCTACCAGACGGGAGCAAGGCGGAACCCCGGGGGTGTAGGTACACCTATTCATTCCCTCCAAGCAGGTAGCACCCCTTCGGAGGATCGCTTCCGCGCAGCAGCCCTCCTTACCTCTTTGCTCCCCCTGCCCCGACCCAGAAGGAGCAGAGGGGCGAGGGGCGCGAGGTGCGCGCTGCACGCAGATAGCTCAGTGCCGCCGCGCAGACCCATCACATCCCCCCCTCTGCCGCTGCCGCCTTCTTTTTTTTTTTTTTTTTAAACGAGTAGAAATTCTTCCCACTACGCATTAGCGCCCAACGTAATGGTGCAAAGCATTTTTCATTTATCATCATAATGCCAGTCAAACGAACCCCCTAATAACATAAATGCAAGAGGAAAGCTATTAGAGTTTATTTGTGCAGTGGCTTTGAACTCGTCCCCACCGCGCCAACCGTGTAACTGGAGGGGATGGATGGCGCTCGCATCTTTAGGCCCTTTCATCGAAAGCTATTCCTCTGCTAGCCAGAGCCTTTCCTTCCACACCACTGCAACCCTGTGCACGTCTCCTTATTTGCTGAGTTATCAAAATAAACACCTAAACACCTGAGATAATCCAGCCCCGTTCAGAATCGCAAGCAGCCCCCGAGACCTTTTGCGCCTTTCCATAGGGACGACACGCTCCAAGTTGAGGTACAGGGGAACAGCACACCTCCTGCTAAAGACCCTCCGAATTCTCCGCCTGCTGTTCCTCCCACGCGTCCCTGAAAAGGGGCGTTCTGCACCACGCGGCCCCGCGGGGGGTTCCCCGTCCCAGCCCCGCACGTCCCACAAGCGCCCTCAGAGCTTCTCCGACGCAGCTCAGTCCAGACCTCCTCCTCTGCGACCCACACACCGCACACCCTACGGGGACCAGCGCTCCCCCCAACAGCTCTACTGACGCTGGTGAGGCTCATTTACGGGAGGAAACTTGCTTACATGCAAAAGTACTTGGAAGATTTGAGCCATACAGCTCTTGGTCCTCCTTTGCCGCAGCCATTCCCATCCTACGGTGTCACCACAAGCATCTTTCCCTCCTGCCTCACAGGTCCATCCTCACCGCTCCAGGCCTAGCCCTCAGCATCCCCCATCCCCCAAATCTTCCAACTTAACTTGTCCCAACAGCTCTCATCCCACAGAAGCCCCATCCTGGAGAGCCACCGCAAGGCATTTCATTTTTATACACAGTAATTTCCTCATTAAGCCTAAATTAAATGCATATTTCAGAACCTACGAGTGAGAGCAAACCGTTCGGTCTTATGCTTTATTAAACAACAAAAAAAATCTTTGTGTGGAAAGAGCCTCGGTGCCAAATCCCAGCCCTGCTGATGGGGCCCAGCTATTCCCAACCCTACAGTAACCGGCGCGTCAAGATGTGCGACGCTGGCAGAGAGGACCTGCACTGCGGAGGGAAACGGAACAGCGCCCGCCTGACAAATTAGTTTACTCATTAAGTTAAGAAGCCTATTTCGCTCGACTTTGACAATTCAGCGCGCTTTAGCGGTCGGGAAACTTCCAGGGAAGGGATGTGCCTGGTGGGGCTGAAAGGTGGCGGGAGCCCCCGCCATTGCCACCGCTGGGCAAGAGGCAACACTTCTCCCCATCACCACGCTGCCGGCTGGAGCAGGGAAAATCCCCTGTTCGTATCACGGGATAGTGAGAAATCCAGGCTCGTTTCGGGCTTGGATATAGGGGAGGAGAGGCGATGCCGTGCATTCGCTGCCGAGCACGCACACCGGGCTGGAGCTACGGCAGAGCGGGTTTAGCAACAGCAGTGCCAAGGACGGACCTGTCCCGGTGGGCATAAGTTGGGGACAAGATGCCATCGGCGAAGCACGACCAGTGGTGAGGAGGAGCATCCCTACGCCAAAAACCGGTGGGCAGTGCTCGAGGGGCAGAGACAGAGATGCTCGCCAGCCCCCCGCCCAGAGCCAGAACCAAGGAGCTATCAACCATCTCCCCTTCCACCCCTGGGAATAAAAAATAATAAAATAATAATAATAATAAAAAAAAAATCCGCCAACAAAATCTAGATGCATTTAAACAGCTCTGCCCCTGCCTCTCGGTTGGCAGTTGATGGGCTGTGGGATGCAGACTTTGCAAAGAGCTTCCCCGGGCGCAGAGGCGCGGCGGGAGCCAAAACTTGGGTGGAAAGAAGATGACATGAATTGAGAGCAAGAGTCACGGCAGAGGAGGGCTCGCAAGAAGGGAAGACAATAAAACCCAGGGAGGCAGACAGAGATTAACGAGCGTTTCCCCCAAATACGATAATTTCTGGACATCAACACATTAAATTTAATACCCTCGCGGGCTACGGAGGAGGACCGCGTCTCTCTGAGCCCGCGCACGGAGGGGAGGGGACCCAGGCACCACCAGCCCACCCCACGGCAGGTCTCCCTGGGGTGTTGTGCACGCAGGGGCTGTGTTTTCCACTGCGGCGTGACTCCATGCCTGTGCGTTTGTGCCTCCTCCTCCTCCGCAGCAGCAGCACATCCAGCTGTCAGCGGCCGGGCGCCGGTGACACGTCTGAGGACACAACAGCCTTGTTTTGGGGAGGCGTCTGTCAACCCAGCCTGCCTGCATCCCCGCCACCACGTCGGGACACCGCCGCCGGCTCCGCGAACTCCGAGGAGACGCCAAGCTGCATCCCGGTGTGCGTGGCTAACCGGGAGTCAGCCTCCCGCGCTCCACCGGGACAGAGAGCGGCCGGGGGGAGGCTCAGCCCCGAAATCCCCGTGGTTAACACCAACCCACGGCACGAGCCAGCCAGGGGTTGCTGCAGGGTTTAACTCCGCCACGGTCGGTGCCAGCGGTTTTGCACAAGCAAAGCGTACATGGCTGTGGTTTCTCAGGCACTGCTGGAGGGGAAAAAATCACAGAATGGTGTAGGTTGGAAAGGACCTTAAAAACCATCTCGTTCCACCCCCCTGCCCTAGGCAGGGACACCTCCCACCAGCCCAGGTTGCTCCAACCTCTTACGGAGGATGAGACTTCGCTTCACCCAAGCCTTAAAGTTGAGAGCCAAGTCTAAGCTATTTTTGCCTCCTCGGCTGCCATGGCAGTCACCGGCTCGGTGACAAGAAGCATGGCCGCGGTCCCATCCCAGCCCTGCGGGGTCTGCCATGGCCACCAAAGCCTTACGCCCACAGGGCATTGATGCAGGAGGTTCTGCCAGCAGCAAGCAGCAGCAGAGAAGTTAGACAGTCCTTCCTAAAACAAGCTGGACGCATGCAGACATGTGCCACACGGTTTGGCCAAGTAGCCGAGGTGACCGGGGTGACAGCAAACCACCTAATGTCCTCAGCTGGAGCAGGATGCAACCAGGAGAGCCCCCAGCCCAAAACGTGCAAGCACGAGACACAGAGAGGATGAGAGCCAAGGGCACGGGCGCTCCATCCCTTGCCAAACCAAGAACCGAGGGACAGACAGAAGGACGACGCGGCAGGACACAGTCCGTGGAGCCCCTGTTATGTGGTTCAAGGGACCTCAGCGTTTGGGCAGAGCCTGAGACTGGGCTGTGCCCAGTAAAGACGGACCGTGGGCTCTAAGGGACAAGGTAATTTGGGCGAGAGCGGCGATGAAATGATAGAGTTCACAACCCGACGGAAAGCCAGCCGCGGAATAAGGATAACGGACTTCAAAAAGCCAGATTTTAACAAATTCAGGAAGCTGGTAGACGGGGTCTCCTGGGAACATAATCTAAGGTACAAAGAAGGGGAGAGCTGGCAGTTACTGAAAGAGACTATATTACACGCACAATAGCAGGCTACCCCCATGCAAAGGGAAGATAGGAGGCATAGCAAGAGGCTGCGGTGGCTGAATCGGGAGCCGTTCAATGACCTAGAAATAAAGGAGAAACCATAGGGAAAAAATAAAAAATAAAAAAAAAAAAAAAAGAAAAGAAAATGCAGAAACAGGGGCTCATAATTAGGGATGGGTATAACAGAACCGCCATCGCGTACAGGGATAGAGTCAGCAGCACTAACATGCAAAACAAGTTTCAATTAGCGAGGGACACAAGAGGAGAACAAAAAGGCTCTTGGATGTGTTCAAAGGAAGAAGAAAAGGAAGGTTAGGTCCATTACCAAGCAGGAGAGGAAAGCATGTGGCAGGGACCTTTGCTGCCGCGTTTGATTGAATCTGTATAAAGGAAGGTAACACGGTAAGCAGACGGCTCCAAAATACACATTAACAGGGAGTTGGGCGCTCACGCCAGAGCAGGGAGGGAAAGAAGAGGGTTAAAAATAAACAAGCTGGCAGAGACTGCGGAAGATCTCCCGAGAGCGCTGAAAAATCGGGCAGAATCATCCCTGAGCCACCAGCGCTGCTCTTCGGGAGCTCGTGGAGGCCAGCAGAAAGGGCAAGAAATCTTCATATCTTTAAGAAAAAAGCCAGGAGCTGTAGGCAATCAGCTCAACTTCAATCACCGGGAAGATACTAAAACAAACGATGAAACTATCACAGCTTGTAAGACCTGGGAATTTAATAAAGTGAGGAGAAAAAAAAAAAAAAAAAAACAAACCACAAACCCACAACCACCACCAACATGAGTTTGTCAAGAACAGATCATGTCAAACCAACCTAATTTCCGCCTTGACAGGATAACTAGACTTGGTGGATAAGACGAAAGCTGTAGACATGATATACCTTGACTTTAATAAGGCTTCTGACGCCGGTCCCACACGGCACCCGCCGAGGAAAGTCGCGGCAACACGGCGTGGATGTAATCGCCGAGGCTGGGGGCAGAGGGGAGGAGGGATAACAGCCTGTTGACAAAGCGCTCTCAAAGAGCGCTTATCTATTATTTATGACCAAGCTGGGAGGGCAACCTACAGCGGGATCCCTCTGGGGGCTGTCCCGAGCCCCGTTCCCTCCAATATTTGCATTTAATAGCTTGGCATTGCGGATCCGGGAGCACGCTTATGAAAATCTGCAGATGATGCCGCGGCTAGGCTAGGAGGAGAGGGGGCGGAACGGCTCCGGGGGTAGGACCAGAATCTCCAATCACCTCCGGAACGAGGAATAGGAAATCTGATGTGGACAGGCGTGATGCGATACGCTTAGGGAGGGGGAAAAACAACAAAAAAAAATCAAATGCATGTATTAAACCAAGGGAGAGCGGCTAGGGACCCATGTGCAGAAGAGGACCAGGGTGTTACAGCACACCGCAAAGGAATCAACCAGGCTACAAAAGATGGCAAATCTTACATTAAGACGAGCATTGCGAGAAGGACAAAGGAGAATTATTTTGCTCCACTTGGTTTAATTCACGGCCTCAGCTGCAGTACTTCATCCCGACACGGACATCACGCTTGCGGAAAGCTAAAGGTTAAGCCGCCGTGGCTTAACACGTTAGCACCCACCCGCTGACCTGCACTAACCGCGTCATCTTCCTCCGCAGCACATCTGGCCCCGCCGAACCCACAGCTGGAGGTTCCCTCTCTCTTCAGATCGATCCAAGCTGCGCTTGTCACAGTGCAAGACCCCCATCTCTTAACAGATGCGATGCAACGGACTGCACGTCCGAGCCACGGACAAGTCCACGGAATAACAATGACATTGGTGAGAGACGCAGACAACTCTACAGAAAGATGAAAGACTCTGGGGTTTGCGTCATCGCTAAAAGAAAAGATTGAGTAAGACATGACAGCACTCTTTCCGTACACTCTTCCCATACATAAATATCATACGAAGGATGCGGTGAATAATTATTTGCCCCATCCCTTCGAAGAGGCAGAAGAAGAAAACAGCCTAATTTGCTGCAGGGAAGACTTTGGTTGGATACTTGGAATAACTTTTACTACACCTCGTGAAACCCTTCGCAGAAGGTCTCCGGGAAGCTACACCACCTCCATCACCAAAGAGCAGCTCAGTTGCCCATTTAGGATGTCCCACGTGTCCCCGACTCCCCCCCACCCCAGGTCTACATCAGCTGGCATCCCACCTAGCCCTATGCTTTCGTAATCCTCCAGACATGATTCAGCAGCAGGCTACGACACGGCAAGCTTTGAGGTTTCACAAATGTATTACGGCAGCGTAACGACGGGCTGGACCACAAAACCATCCCCTGCTGCTGGCAAGCGACCGCCGGTACCAGTAATCTCTGCAACGTCAATGAGATCCGTCTGCAAGCACCTGCTCACCCGGGGGAGCGAGGGCTCCGGCGTCCAGACAGCCTGACCCCACAAATCACCGCAAGCCACACTCAGCACTTTTATTCTTTATTGTTACAGTTCAGACAGCTCCATTATTTATCCAGATTACTTATTCATGTTCTATTTCCAGGGACAACCCGCTTCGCTGGATAGAGTTATCATAGTCTCTCCTCTCTACTCACCCCCAGCTCTCGTCCCCCCCTTTACGCGGTGGTTGGACACGGTGCTACCACTGTTCACGTAATAACGTCCCCGTCCACCTCAGCCCATTGTGGGGACCATCCCGTTCCTCTTTTGTCCCCTTCTCTCACACCACTCAAGGCCTCTGACGAGGGGAGGATGGAAAAAGCTGAGCCAAAACCGAGAGCTACGTCTCAGACGCTGATTGACAGCAGCACGGAGAATTTCCCGAGGCAACTCCATCAGACCAGGCTTTCTGGCCACCTTCACAAAGCGAAGCAGCTAAACCAATTCCGACAAGTATTAACTCCCACCCGGAGAGACACGCAAGGGCTGGTCATTAAGAGCAGGGCGGCTGCTTCAATTCGACAGAGATAGCCAACAGATCTCCATACCCCCCGGCACCGCGGGGTCTTAATCCCCCTCCATTTCGAGGGCGATTTCTGTGGTGCAAAGACCCGAAGGCTGAAAGGTTATCGTGGTGGGTCAGTACCCGTCTCGGATCACACCGTTCGCCCCGAGGCGAGCGAGAGGCCGGGTCAGACCCCGGGGACAGCCCTCCCTGCCAGGAGGGCCCCATCGCCCGCGCGGGACGGGAGCGGTGGCTCCTGAAGCCACCCAGCTCTGGGAAACACGTCCTCCTTCCCCCGGGGTCGGGGGGGAAGTTTCTCTATCGGAAGTGCTGACGTATTAAAGTTTCGCCCTCTCAGAGAAAACATCCAGAGGAGGAAAAGTATTTCTAAGAGCACGTCCTGATTTGAGGTAAAGCAGAACCCATTGGCTTTTCAGCAACTCTACTCTTCAGTGAAGTCTCTTCTAACGACGAGAAATTAACTTCACCCTCTGAAATTAACGGCGTATTTTCAAACTGCCCACTTCCAGCAGATAAGGCCAAATGTTTACAGGGAATACCCCGGAATGGCACGCAGAGAGGCTCCTGCCTATATTTACTGCTGTAACACCCAAAGGCGGCTCACGCGGTTATGTACCAAAAGTTGGAGGGTTGGAAGCAGAAGAGAGCGTAGAGGGGTCTCACCTGTGGGGAGGAACGGACGGGACAGGGGACCCAAAACTGAGCAGTGGGGTGTTCCATCCCATCTGCATCACGCTCAGTATAAAAGCTGAGGGATAAAAGGGCTCAGGCTCTTTCTTTGACGGCCGGTGCCCGAGGAGGACTCTCTCGGTTCGTCTGCCTTTGTTCCCGCTCCGGCCTTACCAAATCCAGTTCTGGAACCCAGTTGCCACCCATTGCCGAGTCCAGCCTGGGACTTTCCCAGTGGCTGCCGGTGACGCGATCCTCATCCTGGGAGCTCGATGGGGTTGTGTATATATTGTATACACCTCATTAATAATGAAAAGATAATAGTATTAATAAGAAAATATTTCATTAAAGGAGTTTAGTTTCTTTTACAACTCATGAACCTCTCCCCCTCCTTTTTCTCTCTCATCCGCAGGCAGACGCTTTCCCTACTCCGAAGGGCAAAGAGGGAAAAGAGAGCATCTGGCGTTGGTCGCAGCGGCCAGCCCAGCCCCAGCCGCGACAGCGCCCGACGTGGGGCGCGACGGGGTTGAGGACAGGTTGCCCCCATAGCTCCAGTTCCAGCTTGCTCAGTTGAGAGCTCATCCGATTTTTCCTTTGAGCGTCTTGAGGGGTCGGAAATTAAAACAGACAGCTCACATCGCGTCGTTCTTGAGCAGGATATTGTATCGTGTCTTTACAGGGTTTTGTTTAAATTTAGTTGATACAATGCTGCTTAACCTGCTGTATGTGTTGTATAATTTATTTGCTCTTTGTCTTTGTACGCGGCGGGTGAGACGTGCTATTCTGCTATGGTGTTTAATTCTGATCTATACTGCGATAAGCCGGATAACGACTTTACCCACATACCTTGGGCATCATGTAACGGCTTCTATTGCTAATTACACTTTCAATTTTACCCTGGGAAAGTTAACTTTGCCCTTTTATGCTTATGCCAAACTGACGCCACTGAGGTAGGGCATGGATGCTTTTTGGATTTTGGAAATTATTGTTACTATGAAATCATGATTATATATATTTTTTTAATCGATTCTCCTGCATGTGTTGCAGGGTGGTTTTATATTAAATTTCGGTGCGGGAGTTACAAAATACACACTGCCGCTACTCCAGCTCCCACAAGGACCACCGCCACCACTCCAGCTGCTCCGACAGCGAGTACCACTGCCACCCCAACTCCATCAGTACCCGTACAAGTCACCCCGGTGACCAGGAACTAAAAACAACACAAAAAAAAAAAAAAAAAAAAAGAGGTCAGCGCATTCCCCTACCCCTTATGACAAAGACCAGCTCAAGCCAAACAGCGCAGGAGAGAATTCTTCTGGCCAAGATCCAGAAGAGAGTCCTTCTAAAGCGGGAAAGGGTCCTTCTAAAGTAGATCGGGGAATGGGTCCTTCTCGGGCAGATCGGGGAGAGAGTCCTCCTCGAGCAGCAGCACTGCAGGAGGAAGACTCGGACGCAGAGGTAACGGTTCAATCACGATCTATGAAGGGCTCGTGAAATACCAGAAAGGACTTCAGCCATGGTGAAGGTGAGACGCCTATCACCTGGTTGCTCCGACGCTGGGATAACGGGGCCGATACAATAGAGTTTTCCCAGGAGGACGGCTGCGACGGTCTATGGCAAGCAGTTCTCCGGCCCAGGTAAGAACCCATCCGTTAATCTGTTAACACGGCACTGAGTGGGTATATCGCGTCCCCTGCCATGTACCAGCTTCTGGGAAAACTGAACGCTACAATGGGCTGTTAAAAACCACCCTGAAAGCGATGGAAGGGGGTGGAACTTTTAAAAACTGGGACAAGCATTTAGTGCAAGCTACCTGGTCAGTTAACATCATCAGCCGAGCTGGTCCCGCTCAGGCAGACCTTTTACGTGTTGCAGCAGGGAATAAAGTCCCCGTGGTGCACGAAAGGAATACGCTGGGGAAAACTGTGTGGGTTTTTCCTATTTTAGGCAAAGGCAAACCCATTTTGGATCTGGTTTCGCTCAAGGACTCGGATGTACTTGGTGGGTGATGCTGAAGAGAGAAGTCCAACGTGCACCTGAAGGAAATTTAGAATACTCAGGTTTGAGCTGTACGATGTTAATTGCTACATAATGCTAACGGTGTTCAACAAGTGTTTTTTCAGGACAACAAAGTGCCGATGAAACCAGAGCTAGCTTCATCAAGTGATGCCCAGCAAACTCTTCGAGGGGGACATGCCACCCGTGGGCACGAACCACCATGAATTGTATAGCATCTTTCCTGCCCTGAGAGACTGCCAGGATAGATGGAAACCCGCAATTATGAACTAAATGAGCATCCTGGAATCACCCTGGGAGCTCGATACTGGTCTTGCGTATCTATGTACAAATATATACAAACCCCATATCAAGCTCCCAGGATGAGGATCACATCACCGGCAGGAAAGTCCAAGACCGGACTTAGCGATGGATGGGAGCTGAACTCCAGATCGGCACTCAGAAACACACAGATTGGGATCAAAGGCAGACGGACAGAGTCCTTCTCGGACACCGGACATCGAAGAACAGTACATAACCAAGTGAGCTGCCCGCAGTTGTTACAGCAATAAGTATAAGCCGGAGCCGCTCTGCACACCGTTCCTTGGCATCAACTGCAAACATCAGACCTCATCACCGCCAGAAGCAGTCACTGTCTGAAAAACCCGCTGTTAATTTCAGAGAGCGCAGCTAGTTAGAAGAGACCCAACTGGAAAGGGAAATTACTGAAAAAAAAAAAATTAGCTCTGCTTTACCTCAAACCAGGACAAAGCAAAACACGTCACTGCCAGAACTTGTCGTTGCTCCTCTGCCAAGTCCTGTGCGGGTCCTGCACCTCTAGGTACCAGCAGCAGCTCAAACCCACATCTGCAACATCTGCCCTCTCCATCACGCCTCCTCCCTATTGCATGTATGATTTCCCCAATGACCACACTGAGCTGGGAGAAATAAAAAAAAGAAAAAAAAAAAAACAAACTCAAACCAACCCAATGAGTTCCCTTAACAAAACGCTTAACTCTTGTTAAACAAAGGGAGGTTTCTCCAAGGAGCGATGACCATCAGAGCAGCAGCCTAACTCGGCTGCAGACAGCACGCCAGGCACGCGGTTCTGGCCGTCGTCTCTCAGCCAGCGCTCTGCAGGGTTTGCACCCTACGGCCACGGGTGCCGAGCACCTCTGAGCACGCACGGCAGCGTTCAGGTCGCTGCTGGCTTCAGCAAGAACTGAAAATATGAAATACCATCAGCATCACAGACCTCCCCCCAAACACACATCGACACCGCCAATAAGGCATTTCACGACCTCCGAGCAGACATCTATTTCCAGGTCACTTGAAAAGAGGGCTACAACAAGCGTGAAGTCCCGAGCAACCACACGCTGAGCGCATCAATACTGCCACAGCTCCAACTTCCACAGCCTCTTCTCTGCGCCGCCCTTTGAGGCGCAGAACGGCGGCAGCGGCTGAGAGATGCTCTAATCAGTGCACCTAATTTCAAACGGCGTAAGGACCATGTTATGCCTCGGGATAAACGTGAAAGGCTGCCATTGAAGTAAGAGAGAGGTACGCACTTCAGAAGCTGGAATTTGGCCTTAAAAAAAAAAAAAAAAAAAAGAGTCGCTAAAACTAAAATATTAAAGTGCATTTAAAAACATAATAAGGCAGATTAGCAATCAAACAGAGCGGCTTGCTGGGGGACTGATAAGTGAGGAGGAATCCAGGGGCAGATACCACTACTCAAAGAAGGCCAAAAAGGCCTTGTTTGGAGTAAAAACGGCTTTTGATCCCAAATACAGCATGGAAATTCTTTTTTTTTTTTTTTTTTTGGCTCATGCATTTTCCATGAGAGAACAAGCCCAATCAGCCTTGTTTTAAGCAGCGATGCTGAAGTTCCCACCTGGAGCGTTTTGCGCTGGGAGGGATGGGAAATTGCCCGGCGACTCCGTAGCCATAGTCCCCATCCCTCTCACAAATATTTCAAAGCACTTTTGACTCATTCAGCAAATTATTTGACACAGCCCGGGTCCCAACTTTCTGAACCACGCAACAGAAAAGCTGCAAAAGTCCTCTTCCCTCACCCATCCTGCTGGAATGGGCTCTCGAATTTATTCGCTCATTAAAACGAAGGTGCTTTTCATCTCTCGGCCCTCTCCTAAAAAGCAGAGAAGCCATCGGGAGGAGGTAGTTTTGGGGACGGGCTGGGAGGGACGGTGCGTGGAAGGCTTGGGAGGGTGGCGGGAGCTCAGCGCTTTTCTTCAAAGGTTGTCTCGGTGTCTACCTCGGCGCTTCTTGAGAGACAAATAACTAACGAGGCGGCGACGTGTTGAGCTGCTGAGGCTGGAGGGCCCATTGCTATAGCCCCAAACTTTCCACCGCCTTCAGACTGAGGGGTTTTGACACCTGTCGAGCTCCGGTGTGCCTACGGGCTATAGGAAGGAGTGACCCAGGGCCACCTCTGCACTGACCCCACTCTTCTGTCCAGCACTCCCCTCGCCTCCCGGCTTTGTAGAAGTCCCCCTGTCCAGGGGAGGTGGGCCGTTTCGGTTCCCAGAGAGCGGTGGGCTGAGCTTATTCCTAACCCGACCCAGTGACTGAATCTTGCCTGCTTTAGGGTAGAAAGTGAGGTGGCGTCTCTTCTCATGCCAGACCTCGGAAGCTTGTAGAAGACCATCCTATAAAGAAGGTGCAGATGGCTCACAGGGGTTTCCAAATTTCACGTGTGTTAGCCCAAAATACGGCCCAGCTCTACTCAACCCCTAAAGTTTCCGTACAACTCATGGGACGCCTCCCCTCGTCCTCACCGAACCCCTTTAAGGCGGCTGTGGAACAGCCGTCAGAAGGCCCTCACCGTGAGGCGCACACCGGGGCTCGGTGGCCCGAGGAAACGGGGCGGGAGGCGTTTCTCCCGGGGTCCCAGCCCCAGAGGGAAGACGAGTGACCCCCCTGTGCTGACTACTATCAGGATCCCAGCTGCGTTTCCCCAGCTCAGCCTGAGTTTTGCCCCCGGGGGACCTCCGGCTGATGTCCCCCCCCATCCCCTTCCCCAGAGCGCTTTCATGTTCGGCTCCGGCGGAAGGCGGGGATGTTCAAGCCTCGTTACGTCGGCTGGGGTCAGGGAGACTGAAAACATAAGTGTATAATCCTTTCACAAGTTAATTAAAGTACCCATCCATCCTTCATTCAAACCATTAGCCATGGTTTGTTTTTTTTTTTTACAATTAATTATTTGGAACCAAATCAAACAAACAAACAGAAGACGGAGCAAGGAGAGAGACAGCACGGCAGAGACGGGGCGCTCGCAGGGCTCCTCCGTGCCTCCCCAAAACAAGCCGCCAACCCATTATAACCATTATAACCAGCACAGGGGTGGCGTCGGAGGTGGGGGCCCTGGGTTCAAGTCTGGGCGCTACCTCAAGCTGCTTCTGCGACCCTGGAAAAACCTCTTCGGCCCTCCTCGCTTCGCCGCCAGCCCCTCGTGCCCTGACCCACTGCGATGTGCCGTACCCCGCACGCCCTCCCCTTGCCCCCGGCGGACCCTCGATGGGCAAATAAACTACAAATAAATCATCGACAAACCGTGAGGAGCTCTTGGGTGAGCTTTTGGGCGGACAGGAGCCAGAACCAACTTGCCCCGCTGCCCGAGGGCTGGCGAAAGCATCCCCAGGACCTCCGAGGAGGTGAAAGAAGAGCGGAGGAGCCTTTTCACCCGCACGGAGAGCCCGGGAAGGGCTCCTGAATATTGCAAGGAGGGCAAGCGGCTCTCCTCCTCGCCCGGGTGCAGGCTGGCTCCCCAGCTGAAGCTCTCTGCCCTACTTTCGCTCTTCTCTTCCACAATCTCTCTCCTTTTTTGAACGCTTCATTTCAGCACAGGTATGCGAGGGGAGACGGGGAGGTGGGGAACAGGGAAGCATCCTTCCTTTTCTCCGCTTCCCCCCCTCCCCCCCCCCCGTATTTCCTTCCCTCTCATTCGCTGTCACAGCGATGCTCCATCTCTTATCCCCATCCTCCCTCTCCTCCGCGCCCTCCTTAGTCCCCCATCAAGACAAGGTTTAATGTCTTTCCATCTCTTCCCGGGTAAATTGCAGCGAGCCTGCCGGCTGCTGGGGTGGAACACGCTGTTTTATATGCGCCATAAAAGGAGAGAACTCTGTAAACAATATTATTTTTAATAAAATCCTAGGCTTTGGCAGGCCAGCTGCTTTTGTGTCTGTCTTAATTTAATCAGACGATCAGCTCTCTCAAGCAGCAAGAGGGAATGGAAAGCATTAGCAAGGAATCAAGGAACTGGTGAGGAAGAGACACGATTTCCATCAAGTGCTTTCTGGCCCAGCGTGTTGCTATGCGAGCAGGACCCAAGTTTTCGGGGAAACAGATTCCCAGCCTGGCTCATCCGAAAACAACTTTGTCGAGGCGTGGGAAGGACACGAGCACGTCTAGGCATGAAACACTCATCCTATCGCGCTTGAAAACGAGCCACGGAGCTGGTATGGGCCACGAAGAAACCCAGGTTCAATGGTGTTCTCAGGTAGAGCAGATCCCTGTGGCTCTCCCCGGGCACTGGAAGGTCTCTACCCTACCACACGCTCCCCCAGGACGGGAATCCTGCACCCGGGTACACCCACCCAAACCAGCATCCATCAGCTCCTCATCCACGGCCAAACCCCGAAGCGCGCCGGCACGCCCCGTTTGCCACAGCAAAATCCAAACCCAAATCAATACGACGGCGGTATTGAGGATGAAACGTCAAATTCTGCAAATATGTCCCCGCAAAGGTCCAGCGCGGGGAAAAGCCTTCCCCAAAGGGCGGCGGGGAGGGGACGACGGTGGCGGCTGGGAGGAGGGGAGGGGGAAGCCTCCACACGAAGGCATCGCCAGCAGCAGCTGAGCTGGAAAGGTGTCGCTTCCAGACGGCAAAAACCCGGCAGGAGCAGCTGCTTTCGTGACACTTGTGTTCTCCACGACCGAGCAACGGCCAGCGAGCATCTGCCGCGCGCAGACAACCCCTTTCCCCTCGCTCCAAGCCATCGCAAGAGGCTTCACCACCAGCAGGCTCAAAACTTGGCCGCGACAGCCTCCGAGGCTAAACCGTTGCAGATGTGACCGCTGCCGCCTCCTCCTCGCTCTATTATTTAATTTTTTTGCAGCTAGACCGGCCTGGAGCAGAGACCGGGACTCCCCAGGACTCGGGAACAATCCGGGGTTGCTCTTCTCCCACTCAAAGCCACAAATCCTCCAGGAACAGAGATCCTCCAAAATATGAAAAAAATAATCGCTAATTGCAGACACAAAGTAAACAAATTAATTGATATTTACTTGTTTACCCCGTTACACAAAAAAACGTTAATCACTTCGCATGTATTTTTAAGATATTAGCTGTGCTAAGGCGCAGCCATAAATATCACCAGTAAAGCAAATATGGTGCTCGGCACTGCAGAGGAATTAAAATTAGTATTTAATTACAAGAAATCGCTCGAAGTTCTTTTGCTACCATTAATCACTTTCAATTACGAATGTAATTATAAGTCAGCTTTTCTCTTTGGGTGGGCGCCGCTGGGACCCGGATCGGTGACCCTCCGCGCCAGAAGAGCGCGCCCCACTTTGCTCGCCAAATGACAACTCCTCGCCGGCTGTGCTAACGGGACCGCGCAATTAGCGCCTTCACGGAGCTCCTAAAGTACCGAGGGCACGCGCACAGGGAGAGGAGGAAGACCGAGTTACTTCATCCCCTCCGCTTGCACCGCTTTTTACACCATCCAGACAAACCGATGTGAGAAATATTCCGTCCTCAAATCGTTAAAGGATGAGGCGATGATGTTCTCTCTCGCTACGAGGTAAATCAAAGCCTACAGAGTTCCTTCCCTGTGACACGGAGCTTTTCAGGGGGGACAGGTCCCGCTCGGCTCCATGCGGGAAGACGACGATGGCGTTGGAGGCGAAACTTGTCCCCCCCGCTCCACCTCTTGGCTCTACTCCCCACCATCTCTCGGGCAGCCAAAAATTGGCTCTACCTATGCCGCACTACGGTCAGCATCACCTCTTGGCAGTACGAGATGGAGCGCGGAGGTAGTTTTCAGCTACGGATCGGTTCTCAGGGTCATCCGCAAAATGTAATTAAGAAAAGCAAACCTAGTGGCATCAAGCTCTGAATATTATTATTATTATTTTTATGCAGGGGGTGGCACTTTTCTTCTAGGGCACACACAGATCCAAACTACCCCTTTCTGCTGAGTGCTAAGCCTCCATCGTCAGTGCAGGCTTCACTCGAGGAGTTTGGGAGAGCGGAGCCCGAGCCCTGATGGCGGGCGGGCGGCGAGATAAATCCATGGCACCAGGTTGGGGGAAGAGCATCTCCGACCTGGGACACCAGGGCCCTGATAACCCTAACACCCCCACCCCCGCGTCGCTGCTTTGACTCCCCTCCCCAAAGCCCGTTTAGCCTCGCAGCCTGCTGCTGGCACCGCACGGGACCGAAGAGGACCAAACCACAGCAGACAAGGCAGAAAATCAAATGGAAACGTTCCCTTTTGGTTCCCTCGGCACTTCTGGCCAGGGAATGCGATTAGACTGTCCTTATCTTGGTGGGAACAGTTGTTAGCAATAATGAAATCATCCGGTCCTTTTCTTTTTGAAATCCAGCCACATCCTTTGGCTCCAGGAAACAGGGGCAGTGACATGCGCTGTTTTCATAAAAAGCCACAAGACAACATGTCTCATCGCAATAGATTCCCTTCCCTCGAGTGGAGGGCAGAGGAGAGAGATTTCAAGGACGAGAAAAGTTTCAGCCAAAAGAAGGGGCCGAGCTGAACTTCTGCCCATCTGACACCTCTCCTGGAGCTGGCTCTTCCCCAGCTGAAGGAGGTCGGATGTCGACAACATTTGGTGCTTTCTTCTCGCTCCGGGCTTGCTCCTTCCCTCTCAGCTCCTCCGACGACAACAGGAATCCCCCGTCAAACTTCCAACGCCGACGTGTAGTCCAACGCCGTGACTCTCTGGCGGGAAAGCCCATCCTCTGGAGGACGGCCACTCCTCTTCCCAACATTGGCCCAGAGTCCAGAGAGGACTCAAGCCAAAAAGCTCCGTGTGTTTCTCCCAGCAGAGACTGGTGGCCAGCTCAGAGTGGGGAATATACACTCGCTAGGTCGTAAATCCAGCCAAGCTGCATGCTTCATCCCCACCTCATCCTCCCTGGGCTCCTCCACCGCTTGATTTCGGGTCCAGTCCAAGACATAAATTCCCTTGTAGGTGGTTCCTCTCTGCTGAAGGTCAGCCCAGCATCCCCGAGGAGGACTTCAGCATCCCGGTGAGCGCGTTGCCACCGGGGCAGACGACACGCATGGCGACCTAGCAGCTTTGCACCTGAATTACCCGGGCGCCGTGTCGTCCTCCCCCCTCCCCGTGCTGCCTCCTAATTAGCAGGCTGCATTTCGCCATCCTCCCGGTACTCGGCTGAGTCTCCCCTTCCCTCTGCTCCTCGCTTATTCTGTTCACTGAACTAATTGCTGAGCGCCTGCACCCTGGGTGTCTGCTGCTGTTGGAGAAGATTAGTATTTTTACAGAGGGGGGGGAGGGGGGAGGAAAAGATTAAAAAAAAAAAAAAAAAAGATTGTGTTTTTAAAGCAGATGAAAGGAGAGCCCAAGGAGATGTGCATTTGACTCTCAAACACGCTCCTTCAAGTCTCCCTCAGCAGTACTTAAAGGCGTTTCCAAAGCAAGACTTTATGAATGCTAAATGAACCCGGCGCCTTGTTCCTCTGCCACAAGAAAGGAGGGGGGAAAAAAAAACCAAAAAAACCCAACTTATCTTTTATACACAGTATTTCTTTTATGGCTGACACTGTGCATCGTGCATCGCTACTACCAGCCCCACTTCAGACGCGAACGCTGACCTTCACAAAGTCACGGGGAGACCGCTGCCTCACCGGGCTGGAGCGGCGTGCGGCTGGGCAGGGGTCGAGGATCCCACCTGGATCCCAGTAGCCACCTATCGTTTCACCCGCTGCTTTCCGGAAAGGGCAAGGCGAGAACGCCACCACAAACGGGGAAAAGCTGAAAGGCTTGCTTTCAAACGCTGTGACCTCGGATGCCCCGGCCAAACCTGGGACGTTGGTGGAGAAGTAAGACCTTCCAGAAAGGTTTCTCAAGAGGGATGCAGGTTGGGAAGGGGAACGACGAACCAAGGGGGGGACAGCAGCAGCCCAGCAAGCCAGCAGGACAAGGGATAAAACACACGGCTGATCATCCAAGCCCTGCAAACCATCCGTACCACCACCTCTGCTTCACCGAGGGATGCTGGCGGTGTCCTCATTCAGATGCCCAGCACCCAAACTCTCCCCGGTATCAGAAAGAACAAGCAAGGAGCGCACCGAGGCATTCAGGGTCCGAGCATCTTCGGCCACGTGGGTCGTTTGGTCAAGGCCACGCAACGCTCTTGCAAACGGAGCCACCAGCAGCAGCAGCACCCTGCGGTGCCAAGGTTGCCCGCTGCCCTCGCTGCCAGCCCGCTCCCGAGCTCGGGCTCGCCCGCAGTGAGGGCTTCCAGCGGGACCGCTACCTCCCCCTCCCTGCGGAACGGGAGAGACGCGCATCGAGCTTCCCACCAAACACTCCGGGCAGGAGCTGGGCCACGCTCTTCGGAAAACACCCCACCCAAAAGAAGTCTTGGGAGATTTAATTAGCTGCTGTCTGGGCTCTTTGAGCTTGTTAGGTGCTATATAATTGCTAAATATTATTATTATCTCTGCAGGTACAGCAGTTTGTTCGGATAATGATAGTGATTGACATTTCCCTGGCATCTTTCATCCCGACCAGATCCCGCATTACTCTATTATAAAACACTGTTCTGCCTTGATTCTCCATATGTCTCCAAACTGTCAACAGGATCATAACTGGCTCCGCGTTGCCAAAAGAAATACAGGCACAAAGCGGCTTATGCGAGTTCACGGGATGTATCGGAAGCTGAGCAGGGACCGGCTCAACTTTACGCTCAAGAACACAAGTTGCACAGCCCTACAGATGGTACAGAGAGAGAAAAACGGGCTCTACTTAACACCGACATGCAACAAAGCTGCAAGAAGTGGTCCTCTAAGCCACCACAGCCCCCAAAACCCTCTCTAAGTCCATCCCCGTCCCCCTTCTCCTGGCAAGTAGCCGCGGGTACCACAGCCCAACCGCCCCGTTGCGAAATATATTCCAGGGACAGCAAAGCAGAGGGGCCACCGAGTGATTAATTGGAGACTATCAGTTTGGGATAGGTCTCTAAATTCTCATTAAGTCAGGTGCTGAGGCATCGCACATTAATCCAGAGCATTTCCCCTTCGGCCCAAACAAATAAATAACTCTTGTATAATTCAGGGAGAATTGGGTGGAGCCATCTCTCCCCCCTCCCCCCCCTTCTCTTTCCAACTAACCAGTGAATAAAACATCGCCCGCAAATCTATTAGGCTAATTTTAAATCCTGACAATTTAGCAGCACTTCAGCGAGATAAGAGCCATTTATTAAAAGCCACAGTTCATTAAGCCAAATGCTGCTGGCGTATTTACTCAGAGAAACGGGGCTGGGCTCTCACCAAGACCAGAACTCCCCAAAGGAGGAGCGAACCCCATTTTCACCCAAAAAAGAACCTTTGCCCACCCCACGCGGGGCTGCGGGTGCCCCCCCGGGGCAGGGGCTGCCTCTCCCCGCCTCGCGGAGCGATGCGCGATCACGGAGCGAGAGTCACGGGATGCTCCGCAGGTTTTATTATGCCGGGCTACGAAAAGCCTCCGTGGGACCGGCAAACTTGCGCGAAGCCGAGCAGCACCGGCACCCGGGGACCCCTCCCCAAAACGATGAGAAGCAGAATCCGGATGGGACCACCCGCACCGCTTCGGACCCGTCCCCGGTGAATGGCGAGCACAGATTGCCTTCAGAGAGGGGACGATTGGTGCCGCGAGCAAGACAAGGGAGGGCTATTTAAGAAGAGCCGCTGCTTGCCAAAAGCTACCAGATTGCACCCAAAGCTTTCCTTCCCCCAAGCTGCCGCCTGACATCTCCGCTCAGCCCCCTCTGCTGTGCCGTCCCCTCGGCTCCAAAGGGCCTGGGGCTGCGACGGTGACAGCAGGGAGGCAGGGGACGGGCTGGGGGTCGGCTGCTCCCAGGGCGGCAGCAGGAAGAGCAAAGGAGATGGGGTCAGCGCTGCGAGCGGCACCGCTCTCCGGGAACCGGGATTTTTCTTAACCTTCACAGGGGGGTGTCTGACGCCCCGCTCGAACCAAGATGCGTCGTGGCTGCTCCATCCCTGGGGGTGCTCAAGGCCAGGTTGGATGGGGCTTGGATGGTGGCCCTGCCCATGGCAGGGGGGTGGAATGAGATGGTCTTCAAGGTCCCTTCCAACCCAAACCATTCCATGATTCTAAAGAAGACGGAGGGGACGCAACAACCACAACCCCATAAAACCAAGCCATGCATGAGCTCGCCCTACGCCAAAGCACCTTTGCCGAGCAAAGACGTGTCCCAGCGCGCCCCGGCAGAGCCTTCCGAAGCTCTGCACCAGCATCGCTGAGCTTATTCCCCCCTCCGGGAACCGCTCGCCGCGCGGTCCCCAGCGGCGCACGGGTGCCTGCAGGGAGGGAGCGATGGCGAGGGGGGTACCCGAGGGATGGAGCCGTGCCAGCATCGCCGCGAGGAGCCGGCAGCAGAGGGCAGTGAAGAAATCCCATCTCCCAGAGTTTGCGAGCGTAATTCATTCCAGCGGGAGACATCCAAGAGACTTTATCAAGTGCAATTGTCCCACTGCGCCTTTCACCTGCAGACGCTTGCAAGACAGTCTGGAGTCACTGCAGAGTCTCCCTGTACAGTCAGAGCTGAAAGGAGCATTATAAAGGTGAATTAACATTTAAAAAGAATGTAAAAAACCCAGAACTGTTCTAATGATGATTAATGGGAAGCTATAAGGGAGGCCGTGACCTCCTAGTGTCATTAAATGGATTGGCAGGTTTCTGAGCATTAATTATAAATAGCCACAGGAGTTGGAGTGCTTAGCAGAATGATGATAAATCCGTGACACGGGCGGAGGGACAAGGAGTCAGGAGCACGGGGGAACACGTGCCTGCGTGTGCACACGCACACGGCTCGGCGTGCAAGGAAACGTGGGTTTGCACGCGTGTTACGTGCAGGGGAGCGACAGAAAGCAAAAAAAAAAAGGAACCGAGAGTCCGTCTGAGCTTCTGTGTTTGGGCGGACACGGGAACGGAGAGCGAGAAAGAAATGGGTAAGTGACAAATTAGGCCCCGCCAGTCAATCACATTTCCTAAATGTTTTATACCCCAAAAGCTATAAAAGCAATATCCCTTTCTGGCCTTATTGGAGCCATTTCTGTAAGGCAATCACATCTGTTTCCTCAGGGATCTGAGCCGAACTGTGCCTCGGCACTTTTTTTTTTTTTTTTACTTTTTTTTTTTTTTTTTTTTTTACCCTTCCCCTTTCTATTTACTCTCTAGCCTGCTACCAAAGAAGGCTCAGAGCATGCATACAAATAGGGAGGAGGACTGAAAAACACAAACAACCCCGAACCCGTGGCCGGCGGTGACGAAGAGACAAGAAGCTGCTGCGAACTCCTCCAAACTCCCCAGCCCCTTCGCAAAGAAAGGGCCGCGACAACCAGGAGCCGCCTGGATTTGGCACGAATCGGCTCTTACGGCTAACGCTTCCTTCTCTTTAACGGGCGTTATTCCCCAATTGCACAGATATAGGGGAGGTGCGGGTCTCAGCCCGCCTGGGATTTGCAGCGCCGTACCAACGGCGGCGCCACTGCCCTCGGAGGGATGCTCGCCGATATAAAAAGCCCAAATCCCTCCCCGAATACCGCGGGGACCGCAAAGGGAACGCCTGACTCCGCGAGGAGTTGGCTGCAAAGAGAGCGTCGGCAAACTGCCGGGAGCACCGGGGGCGCCGGTCTGAATAAATCCCGGGGATGAACGGAGCGAGGACCTCCGGCTCCTTAATGAGCTCTCCCAGCGAACCGCACCGACTGCGGAGGGCGAAGGCTCCTCTCGCTGCCAACGATGGCAACAAAAGGCTGCGGGGGAGATGCCAGAGGGGCAGCCCCATGCCCGGGGAACCCAGAAACACAGCCCCTGTAGCACTCAGGAGGGAGGCTGGATGCTCCCGGACCTGCCCCGGCTCTCCGCATGGGCGGCCGCATCCCACGGCGGGACGGCAGCCCCAGCGTCCGGCCACGGGGCATCTCCGTGGGGATTGGCATCCCTCCTCGCCTCCGGCGTCTTTGCTAACTGCCGTCGCGGCTTCCGCCCGTTCCGTGGGGAAAGGCAAAAGCATGAGCCAAAAAAATCACCTCCAGCTGAAATTAAAGATATTCCCGTTCCCATTTAGATTTTAGTATCGTTACCTTGCTGGGCTCTTCCAAGGGGAAGCATTATTTCAACTGATTGGAAAACGGTGGCGAAGGAACAGGTCCTCCATACAATTTTCTTCATATCCTATTAGTTGCAATACAATTACGGTGAATACATCAATTCTTAGTCCCAGCAGCTCCTGGAAAGAACCACCTATTAAAATCTGGCTTATTAATGGAATTGTACATCCAGGATTAATCGGGCCGCGTTGGCCATTTCCATTTCTCACTCCACAAGTGCTTTTGTTTGCTTAATAGGCTGAAGTAACTTGAGAATGACACAACTTAGAGCTTCCCCCATTTGCTGCGCGTATCGCCAGCAAATTTAATAGCGCCTTCCTTCAACGGCGTTGCTCCGGAATAAAACCTGGCACACGCCGCCAGGGAAATCCAGGCAGCGGGGTGGGGAGGGAGAGAAGGGGCTTTTTCTGCCTTCGGCAGAGCCGCCGAGGAGAGACCCCTCACTGATTTAAGGCTTTAAACCCCTGGGAGTTTGCAAAAATAATAAAAAAATTAATAACGGCCAAAGCAAGCAGGCTGGATGGGCCAGGCTACCGCTGCCACATCCCCTTCACAAGCGCTTTCGAAAGCCTCCAGCCGCCCCACAGAGCATCACCCCCACCCCCCCTCAACCAGGCGCTGTGGGGAGAGGGGGGCTGCTCCTGCCCTCCCCAGGATGCTCCATCGGATCCCGACGGTGGGACAGCAGCCCCGTTCCCAGGCATCATCCCCGCGGCTCCAAGCAAGGGCCGCCGTCTCCCAGCGCAGATATTCCCGTGGCAGCCAAGCCAATGCATGTTGAAGCACGGTAATATAGTATGACTTTTCCCTTTAATGGAATTTTTCTAGCCCACTAGGAAAAAAAAAGACTCCATTAGCCATACTACAAAGGCTCCTACTTATTAGTATTTTAGAACAGCGGCAAAAACATTTCTTGAATCTAATTATTGCTGACAAATATGAAAATTGAAATCAAAGTTAAATTTTCAGCTACAGTGCCTCATACGGCAGCAGCTCGCCGGCTCCCAACTATTGCATCAACACATTTATTCTGCTGAGAAGGCTGCGGAGATTGCTCCCACCCCCCACCCCCCCAACCCGAGCCCCCCTCCAGCCCACCCCTCCATCTTCGGCGGCATTAACTCTGACATATTCATCTCACCAGCCGGGGCCGCGTAACTAACTTCACGTTCACCACTCGCACGCAGCCGACAGATCGGAGCGAGGTTTGCAGGGGCTGAAGGAGGAGGGAATAGGGCTTTTTTTTTTAAAAAAAAAAAAAAAAAATTATTTATTTCCAACTTCGCTTTCTCCCACCCCCTCCCAACCCCATCTCAAAATAAAATTAATAAAAAAATAAAAAAATAAAAAAAAAAAGGAGTTGCTGGGTGATTTTAAATTCCTTGAGATAGAGGATCTGGAAAGGAGGGGAGAATGGAGAGGGGGAAAAGAGGAAACAACAAAAAAAAAAAAAAGCCTTGTCAACATATTTCCTTTCTCCTACCTCCCCCCCCAACATACTGTAAAAATCAATCCCCTTTGTCATTTTGCTCTGCTTGTGTGAATGTTTAATGGCTGTCGAGGGAGATAATGATTGCTGCTAGGAAATTCATTTCAGATTTGCTATTTATAAAGTACTTGGTGCTCAGGTGGGAAATTAACATAAGGAAGGGGGGAAAAAAGGGACTGAACCGGGGGGGAGGAGGGGGGAACAGGCTGCAGGAGAGGAGGGATGAGATGCTGCAGGGCTGCTGGAAGGGACCGCTATCCCCCAAAGAAGACTGGCATCTGTTCCCATCTCTGCTGGGACAGAGGGGAAAAGGCTTTCACAGAGCGGGGACAGCCCCACTGGGGACGTACAGGTGCCCCCAAGCACCGCCAGCCCCTTCCCACCCCAGGGATATGGAGCCGGGCTTGGCGGCCGAGCGGCTGCGGGCTTTTGGCAGCCACGCACACCCCAAACATCATAGAATCACAGAGTGGGGTGGGATGGAAGGGACCTTGAAGACCATCTCGTTCCACCCCCTGCCCCGGGCAGGGCCACCTCCCCCCAGCCCAGGTTGCCCCAAGCCCCGTCCAACCTGGCCTTGAGCACCTCCAGGGATGGGGCAGCCACAGCTGCTCGGGGCACCCTGCCCCAGGGGCTCACCGCCCTCACGGGCTACAATTTCCTCCTAATATCTCATCTAAATCTCCCCTCTTCCAGCGTAAAACCATTCCCCCTCATCCCACGGCTCCCCTCCCTGATCCAGAGTCCCTCCCCAGCTCTCCTGGAGCCCCTTTAGGCACTGGAAGGGGCTCTGAGGTCTCCCTGGAGCCTTCTCTTCTCCAGGCTGAACCCACCCCAAGACCCAACACCGGCCCCATGGTTTGGCACCCAGCTCCCTTCTCTCCAGCTTCCCACTCCAGCCCCTCATCCCTCCGGATGAGCGGCAAATCTCTGTCCAGCTGTCCCCCTCTCCCCACAGAGCCCCACAACCTGTTGCCACATGTTGGATTTTTCAATCCCAGGACGGGGAAGGGGGGACAAAAGTTCCCATCTGCGATGGAGCCGGATCCCGGTACGCACGCTGCCATTGAGTTGCTAATTCCTTGTCTCAGAAGTTGCTTTTCACTTTCTGATTTTTCAATAATAGGCTTGGTATGAATCCCTTAAGCTTCTGAAATAAGCTGAAAACCGCTTTTCCAGCCATTTACATAAACACAAGTGGATCAGAAGGAATAATCATAGTTTATGCATTATTTGGGGGCTTTGGAGCCAGCTGCTAATGTGATGTCAGGTTTTGAAGCCCAAAACGTACAATGGGAAGCGCTGACGTGCCGAAAAGCGACACAAAAGGTAAAGAATAAATAAAACGAATTTTTAAACGTTGTCTTCAACAGCAAGGCGGTTTTGGCTTCAATGCTACCCCGGCCTCTAATGGATCCCGCTCCGGAAAGGGCTTCATTAAGAGAGATGTCAATCACGGTAAATGCAAATTCACCTCTTGCCAGCCAGCCCTGCCGCTCTCCGGCTTTTTGGCCCACTATCAAAAACCCCGGGGTTGGCTTTGGGGATTGACTTCGCAAAAAAAAAAAAAAAAAAAAAAAAAAAAAAAGTCTAACGCAGGAACCCTTCTGATCTATAAATACCATCTGTCCTGCAGAAAGGGAATAAAGCTCAAAGAACACCCAAACCAACCCAGGAACTTAGCGCTATTCACCAGTTAACTCCTGCAAGAGGAGGGAGGGGGGGGGAAACCACCACCACTTAACCGGGGAGATGATATTACGGTATTAATGAACCTTGCTTCGCTTCAAGTGCTTGTCACGCTTCCAATGGGGCGGGTCAGATTTGGCTTTCAAACCAGTTCTTTAAATCAAGAATGCCGTTTCTGGCAAAATCAAAACATTAGCAGAGGATCTGTTTTGAAGAAATAACAATAAAAAGAAAAAAAAAAAAAGAGAGAGAAAAAAAAAAAACTAACAAAGCTCGAGACTCCAGGCTCTTTGGATACCGCCGGAACGCAGCCTTCGGATCTCTCTTTTCGTTTGAAATCACTTCACGACTTTGTACATAAAGCTTCGGCAAGCTCAGAATCAGAACAGAAATACTTCTAAATCAATCCCTATTTTTCCCAGAATTTACTTGCACTGGGAATTCGCGACTGTTCTGTTTTATTCCGTTTTGGAATAAAATGAAAAAAATACTCTTGATTTCTAATATTACACAATTTCCCGTGGCGTTTCCTACTTCTCAGCAGCTGCTGTCTCCCATCGCGAGTCACGGGAGGACGCGAGTGAGCCACGCGGGTGGAGCTTCTGTGGTTTTACATGCTCCTTTCCAACCTAAATCGGGGTTTCCCCGTGCTCAGTGACATCCCAGGGGGGGAAAGACCCCATTTTCAAGGCAAATCCCAGTTAGCTAGACCAGTCACAAGAGGGGAAAGATGGTTTGTGGAGCGTGTGGCCAAGCGAGGAAGGGGAAGGACCACACCACGAGCCCGAATCGTGCAGGACAAGCAAAGGATGCGACCTCAGGACCGCATCCCAGCCCAGGACCTCCGTGCTCACAGCATCTTTTTCTGCTCCTTCCCACCAAACCTCCACCGAGAACCCGCTCCCATCCTCCCCACGGCTCCCAAAGTAAGGGCTCGGTGTGAGCCACAGCTCGCTAGATGGGTAGAAGTCCCCTCCTGCAAGGTGCTGAGCACCCTTCCACCCCACCGTTGCTGGGGTCCACGCACCTCCACAAGGTCCTCAGTGCTGCACCATCACTTTTTCCGCTCGGCAGCAGCTACATCGCTCTGTCCCCGTCCCCGTCCCCGTGGGAAGGCGGAGGACGCCGTGCCAGCTTCCATCACCGCTTCCCCCCGTGCTTTAAAGGGAATACTCCAACCACCAGTAATTTATGCACGTTGGGTCCCCGGGATGCTGGCTTCCCCGCACGGCCGCTACAAAGCGTTTTGGAGCTCCTCGGCTACACGAAGCCCTGCTCAGAGGGCCTTTTTCGGCTCCCCCTAATTAGTAAGCGAAGCACGCGGGAGGTGGAGGAGTCAGAGGAGGGGAAAGAGAGGAGGGGGGGGAGGAAGATGCCAAGAACCGAACGCTGCCTTTAGTGGGAACAGTCAACGGGACAAGGGGGTCAAAGGGTCAATTAATTTACAACAGCTTTCAGCATTGGACATATTAACTGTAAGCGCATCAAAAATCCATGATATCCTTCTTGGCGGGAGATAACAGAGCCCGGCGAAGGCAGCACCTCTGATTTATTATTAACTAAGAGCAAGGTGCGTGCTTGGGGAAGGAGGAGGGAGGAGGCTAGCTCCTCCAGGCTAGCAGCCACGGCTCCAAACTGGCCAGCAGCACGGGGCACAAGATGCCTGGAGGATGCACCAGCACCCGCAAAAGGGCTCCAGACCCCTGGGATTAGGGGACCCCAGATGGGATTAGGGGACCCCAGGTGGGATTAGGGGACCCCAGGTGGGATTAGGGGACCCCAGGTGGGATTAGGGGACCCCAGGTGGGATGCAACGACAAAGAGCTCACCCTTTGCAATACTCTTTTTTACCTATAAAAGCTACTAAAGGCACGGAAAGACCCCCGTGCAGAGGGTGCAGGATGCTGGCTGAAGATGGGAGGCGGCAGTACGGCTTGGGCTTCCACTAAAGAATCCCCCAAAAGTTGGCGCCTTGCTCGTTTTGGCCCTTATTCAAAACCAAGAGCTCAACTCCACGTCACAGCTCCAAGGCAGCCGCGAGCCTTTGCCGTGAACATCTGAGATGGATCATGTCTGGGTCCCGCTGAGTCTAATGGGAGATTTGCCACTGTGCATCAAAGGGGCTCTACCAGTACCACTGGAAAAAAAAAAAAAAAAAATAAAATCATATTTACCCTCTTTAAAGCTTCGCTCGAGCAAGGCGCCCCTCCAACTGGGGAACAAGCAAAGAAAAATTTGCCCTTTCCTACCCGCTATTTGAAGTTTGAGAAGGGAAGACAGATGCAAAAGAGTTATTTTTCTGATCCCCGTGGCCAGAAAGATACTCCCCACGTGGCGCTTCGTAGGCTGCGGAGGAAGGCTGGAGCCCACCTCCGCCGGCTGACTGCGAGTTGCCTGGGAAGCAAAAGCTGGTTGAGCTCTCCCCCTCCACTCCCACCCCGCTTTCCCACACAAAACAGCAAGCCCTGCTCGCTAACTTGACCTAGATCTGTCAACTGATCAATTTTTTCCCCCCATAGGGAAAAAAATAAAATGGGGGGGGGGGGGGGGGGGGGAAATCACAATATGAATATTTTTAAGCAAAAGCTGCAAGAAAAACCCACCAAGCAGACACTTCCAATATTGAATGCGCTCGTCTCGTGCGCAAGTCAGGGTTGGCACAAGAGAAAGGCAGAAAAACCGTGAGCCAGGCTTACTACGGTGGTCGAAACGCCTACGTGGATAAAGAAAAAGTAGTTTTTGCTAAGCGCTAGGACATCCCAGAACTGCTTGCAGCCTCCAGAGCATCCATCCAGCACCTCCAAGTCTTGTAGACAGGGATGGTCCCTATGATGCTTCAGAAGTTTAGTTTTACCAGAGGAGGTTTTTCCCAAGCTCACAGCTGCCACCTGCTCTTCTCTGCTTCTCAAACTCATAGTCATCTCCTCTTGGCTGGTCAGCGAGTCCCACACCTCCTTGGCCACGCAGGTCTGCTCCATTGCCTCCTCGTGAATCCCACTGTAGGGAACCACAGCCACCTTCTTCGTGCCCAGATTTTACCAAGAGCAAGCAACCGCGTGTCCCGAAACACGCGGCAGTGTGCATGGGACCTCACACAGCTCTACTCCACAACTGGAGCTCCTAAAGCAATTGTAGGTACAGCGTGAGCCACCTCCAGAGCGTGTTCCCCACCACACCATAAGGTACCTCATTACAAGTGACGACTCTTTTGATGAAGATCTCTCCACATACGCAGCGTAGAACGACCACAACGAGTTTACTCCTGGCTGTATTCTACCAGCCCACCACTGCATGACCACACCGGTGGAGGGACGCTCCCAGGGAAGCGGCGATACCCCAACACTCAACGCCCTACGGGGCGCCCACATCAAAGCCCCCAACCAAACCCAGGTCCCAAGTGCCACCCCACCGCTTTAGGTGCCATCCCCGGCTTTCGCGCCGTGCAGCCTGCTTTCAAAAGCATCTTTCCCACGGCAAAGGGGTCCTGTTTGCTCTGCCGAGCCTTAAAAATAGGCCAATTAATGCCACGCGGCGGCCCGATTTCCAGAGGTGCTGGACACCTTCTTCCAGCTTCGCTTAAAATCAACACGAATGACAGATTTGCAGCAACGCTCCAAATCAGGCCATTGAGTAACCGGAGCGCATTCCCTTCCTTTTATGTACTGCATATAACTGGGTTATCTAATCATGTAGGTATTGATTATTACTGTTATTACCTATTAAACAGCTATTTTCTACTGTTGGGGTGAATATCACATTTTATTGACCCACACGGTAACTATTAACCACCACAAAGCCACATCTAATATTTTCCCCGGGGAACAATAAATCCGGGTATTCACAGAAAGCCGTCGATACGCGTATAATTTTTCTTATACACATTCATTAGCGCAATTACCTTCTGGCGCAAACTGCCAGGAGGGGTTCCCCCTCCCACCTCGAAAAAAGTCCTCCTGGGATGCACAACCCCCGACCCCCCAACCCTGCCCTTCCCGAGGGGGTTCCAGCCGGCCGCCCCTCCCCCACAGACGCGTTTCGGGGCCACATCCAGCCCTTCCATCGCACACCAGCGCGGCCCCCGTTTCGCTTCCCTGAGTTTATCTGCAACCCGGCCGCATCCACGGAGCGAATAATTCTTTCGGATGAGGAACACTCCGCGTACGATGTTGACATATGCTATTATTTTACATACCTATTTCGGCTTGTATGCTTATTAGAATAAGGTCTTTATGCTAATTTGTAAATCAAATTCCCATAATTCTTGGCTTACTGATGCTAAAGGCCCAGCTAAATCTTCTATGACCTTTTAGCCTGGTTAATCCTTTTACGCATGGTTGAGCGAAGAGTTTTCTTCTCTCTCCCCCCACTCCCACGTGCCGGGGGTGGGATTTTGGCCCAAACCCTCCTCTTCCTCGCGAAATCCCGGTGGGCGCGAGGCGGGGACACCGGGCGCACGCAAGACCATCTCTCTACTTTGAAACGCGGGAAGAGAAAGACGTCCTTAGATATTAGCTGGCTCTAGATATTAATTGGCGCTATTTAAAAATCACACAGGAAAAAAAAAAAAAAAATATATAGCAAACAATGAGGGCTGTGTTTCCAAACAGCCGCTCACTTCCCGCCGCCCGGGGCTATCCCAGCCCTCTGTATCCTCCTTTTTTCTCCCAGCTCCTTTCCCCCCCCCCCCCCCCAAAAGCCACGGCCGGATCGTTGGCCGGCTCTGCCCTTCCCACGTGCTGACGCGATGGGCACCTGCATCCCATTCCCACGGAGCCGCAGCATCCAAGGAAGCGCCTCCGCCTCCCTCCCCGGTACCAACACCCACCGGTCAACTCAACAGCTCCCCGGGGACCGGCGGCATCACCGTGCACCAAACCGGACATTTCAGAGGGCTCCTTCTTCACAGATGACAACACTCAACAGCTCCCTTTTTAGGGACATGTTCCCCCCCTCCAAAAAAAAAAAAAAACCAACAGCGAGGCTACAAAACTTGGAGGACCTGTGGATGTTTGCACAAATGCAGATGGTCAAGCACTCAGGAGTTATCCCACTTCACGCTCCACTTCACTCTCAAGCATACTCACAAACCACTTCTCTTATTGTTCGTTTGGCTGTAAATAGGTAAATGACCTGGAGTATTGATAAACTGCTGCAGAGGGCAGCACAGACCTCTTGAGCTATTTGTAGTAGATTTGTGCAAAACACAGTTTTCCGGCACGACAATAATTTTCACGTTTTCAAACACAAGCCGGCTCCGCTTTTGTACGCCAAGCCAGAGCGAAAAGTTAGAAATTCAAAAAATACTGTGAATGTCAGATGAGTTCATGAAGCAGCAGCACCATACTGCTGACAGCTGGCAACGCCGCATACCTATGTATTACCTTTGGGCCTGAACAACCCCCAATTTCTCAAAACCACCTTAAGAAAGTTTTTGGTAAAAAGCAAAATTATTTTTGCCGGGTGGGTCGTGTTTATTTATTTTTTTTTTTAATTTATTTTGTTATAATAACTCTTTTAAATACAATTATACAATCAAACCTCCCAGAGGAACTCCTTCCCTCCGATAACCCAGCACATCCAGCATCTCCCAGCACAAAAAAGGTCCAAACTTTTTTGCTGCCGAAGGCTGCCCCGTGCGATACTTTGCCCAGCACTCCACGGCTCTGCGCTGGGTGTCCTCCCCCCCCCAGACCAGAGTGCAGCACGGCTCCCTGCTTCCCCCCATTCGGCAGTGACTCAGGGACTTTTGGCACTCAAATCAGATTCCTACAAGGCAGGGGAGTCGGGGGATTTTTGCTTGGGGAGGCAGCGCATTCCTCCCCACCAGGGATAGAAATAAATAAATAAATAAATATATAGGAAAAAAAGCCAACTACTTTCTGATGTGCAAGCTTTGATGGGAGCAGGGAGAGAAAGCATGAGACAAGACCAGAGGCAGGGAATAAGACTGCAAGGAAGCCAAATACAAGCATTAAATAAAATAAAAAAAAAAAGGAAAAAAAATTAAAAATACAGCATAAATTCTGGGGAGAAGTGAGAAGGGGAAGTGCAGCTTTGGCCCCCACCTCCCCACCCCCCCTCGGGGAGCCCCAGCCCTCCAGCACCCCTCCTGGGCTCCCCGCAGAAGCGGCAGAGGGGGCTGGGGCTGCCATCCCCAGGAAAGCCCTTTGGGAGCCGGGGGTGCGGGGATGCCGGCATCCCGAGCGGGAAGCAGCAACGGCAGGAGAAGACGAGAGCTTGAGGAGGGAGAGAAGGAGGAAGGCGAAGAGGAGAAATGCCTTGGCGTGTGATGTGCATGCTAAGCAGCCCCGCGCCGGTCGATATGGCAGGGGTGGCTCTCCGCAAGAGCGGGCCCCAGTCTGTCCAGCAGAGAGAAGTTTGAGCGGAGATGGTGGCTGGCCATCTCCCCCCAGCACACACTGGTCCCCAGCCCAGTTCGGGCATCCCCCTGCCCCACGCGCAGGCAGGGGTTTCACACCCCACCGGAGTCCTGCCGCAGAGCCCCTTTGCTGAAGCAGGGCGGTGGGGGGGTCCAGGCAGGGCTGATTTGGGCATGTGGGTACCCAAACCCCGTCCCCAACGCTCGGTGGGCACCGCAGAGGGAGCTGCCACCGAGCTGCTGCCTGCTCTCCTTTTCCCCGTGCTAAAAGAGACTGCATCCATCCCTCCCTCCATCCCCCCGGGGGGTGCATCCATCCCTCCCTCCATCCCCCCTGGCGGCGCATCCATCCTCCCCGAGAGCGCCTGCATCCCCCCGGCGAAGCCCCGGGTACCACTGGCGATGGGGCTGGGGCGCATCCCGGGGCACGGTGCAATGCAGCCCACCCCCCCGACACACACACACACACCACCACCACCTTTCCCAGCCCGCTCCGCCGCAGCCCCAGCTCCGCGGGGGACCCAGTGCAGGATACGGCCCCATCCTCCTTGGCGTGTATGTGTGTCCCCCCCCCTCCGCCCGGAGGTAACCCCCCATCCACAGCCCCTCCAGATGGCTGCCAGGAGACTAACGCAAGCTGACAGCCTTGGTGCTCCCGGCCAGATGGGGCCGGCTCCTGCCTCCTTCTTTTTCCCCCCTTCTTATTTTGCTCTTTTTTCCTTACACAGTGTGTGTGTGTCCCCCTTCTCCCCCCACGAAGCACCATCCCCCTGGGGAGGGGGGAGACAGCCGTTCCCGCCCGGGACAGGCTGGACAAGGACTTCCCAACTCCCCAAACCGGGGCTCGCACCGAGTTTTTGGGACGACCTTGCAGGCGGGTCCGGCAATATAAAGGGGGGGGGACACACAGCACAGGGGGACCCCCGACTCTCCCTTTTTCCCTGCCCCCAGCCTGTTGGATACATTACTCCTGCGGGAACTAAGTTGAAGATGGCTGAGTCGATCGGCACCAGCCCCCTCCCCCCCCCCAAAAAAAAAAAAACGACCCCAAAACACCAGCACAGGGGGTGCTGCGCCATGGGAGAAGTCCCGTCCCCCCCCTCCACAGCCCGGTGCACCGGTGGAGGAGAACATGAATTAGGAGATGCCATACCCGCATCCCCCCCCCCCCCCCGCAACTTCGCAGCGGGCTGGGGACCTCTCCCAGCACTGGGGGCTCCTCACCTCCCCCCCCAAAACCCATTTTTTAGGGTGCTGCCGTGGGGCCCAGCACCCTCCGCACGCCTCGGCTGCATCCCCCGCAGAATCCATCCATCCATCCATCCATCCCCCCCCCCATCCCCGGACCGGCCCTACCTTGGGAGAGGAGGAGCGCGGCCATCCCGGCGAAGATCACCCAAGAGACGGGGTGGTGCATTTTCGCCTGGGCCATGTTTCACCCGCGGGCTGCGTTCCTCTCCCCTTCCCCGCTCACTGCCTGGCGGGGAGAGGTTTAAAATCCAGCCTTTCCCGGAGCCAAGCGCAGGAAAAGAAGGGGGGAGAAAAAAAAAAAAAAATAATGAAGAAGGCTAAAAAAAAAAAAAAGAAAAAAATTAAATAAATAAATAAGCGCACCGCAGGGTGGGGGAAGGGAAAAAACCCGAAAAGAAAAAAAAAAAAAAAAGAGGAGGGGGGGGAAGGGGGGGGAAAAAAGGGGGTTGTAAGGTGCGAGGGACAGGCGCTGCCGTGCCCGCCGCTCCGGCCCGCACACGCCGCCCGCCCGCAGCCGCCGCCGCCGCCGCGCAGCGCGCCCGCCCGCCCCCGCCCCGCGCTCATTGGCTGCGGGGACCCCCCCGCCCCGGCATCCCGCCACCCGCACCCCCGCATCAGCCCTGCATCCCTCCCACCGGGGGGGTCCCCGGCCCCGCACTGCCCTTCCCCGACGGGGAAATGGGGTGATACCCCCCCCTTGGGGGTGACAACCCCCTCCTTGGGGGGTGACACCACATCCCCCCTCCCCGCCCCCCAGTGTGATAATCCCCCTACGGAGTGACGCCGCATTCCCCCCAGGGTGACATTCTGCTCCCCAGGGGGTGATACCCCCCCCCCCTCCCCTACAGGTGACATTCTTCCCCCTTGGGGTGACATGCACACGCAGGGGGGTGCAGTCCCAGGGGGAGCGCAGCCCTGCCGTGACTCAGTTTCCCCACCTGCACCAGGACGGGAGGGAGAGACACCCCCCCCCCCCCCCCCCCCGAGATACCACCAGAGGCAAGGAAGCCAAGTCAGGAGCCAAATGCAACCATTAAATACATATATGTATATATATAAAAAAGGGAAAGCACAAAGTCTGAGCAGAAGAAATGAGGAAGGAAGGATGGGGGGAAGCGAGACACACACCCCCCACCTCACCCAAAATGAAGGGGTGCACCCCCAGCGCCTGCATCTGCTTTGGAGGGGGGGTGGGGGGGTGTCCACACTGTCCGAACAAACCTCTTCCTCCTATAGGGCTAATTCCCAAATGGAAATAACTCTAAAAGCAAATTTAGCAGGGGAAAATCTGTTTGATTTGTAGCAGAAACCTACTTCTATTCCAGATCAAGGCCAACCGCATCCCAGGCTGCATCGCCAGCAGGGCAAGGGGGGGGGATTGTGCCCCTCTACTCTGCTCTGAGGAGACCCCCCTGCAGTGCTGCCTCCAGCTCTGGAGCCCCCAACATAAGAAGGACATGGAGCTGTTGGAGCGGGGCCAGAGGAGGCCCCGGAGATGCTGGGAGGGCTGGAGCCCCTCTGCTGGGAGGACAGGCTGGGAGAGGTGGGGGGGTTCAGCCTGGAGAAGAGAAGGCTCCAGGGAGACCTCAGAGCCCCTTCCAGTGCCTAAAGGGGCTCCAGGAGAGCTGGGGAGGGACTTTTTAACAGGGTCCTAAAAAGTTGCGCTAGGACACGTAGTGATGATTTGAAACTCAAAGAGGGAAAAAGTTTAGACTAGATAGAAGGAAGGCGTTTTTTACAATGAGGGTGGTGAGACACTGGCCCAGGTTGCCCAGAGAGGTAGTGGATTCCCCATCCTTGGAAACATTCCAGCTGAGGTTGGACGGGGCTCTGAGCAACATGGTCTGGTTGAAGATGTCCCCAGTTTTGGCAGAGGGTTGGACTAGATGACATTTAAAGGTCCCTTCCAACCCAAACCATTCTACGATTCCATGATCAAGCCTTTTTTCTTCCCCCCTCCCCCGTGCCACAACCACACGCATCCAATTCCTTGCACCAAGACCTTCAGCTGCCCCGAGCAGCATCCGGGCCACCTGCACCCTGCTTTGCTTTGAACACGCTCCCATTAAACTCCTTGCCACGCGCTCATTTCACAACAACGGAAACAAAACAGATGTTTCTCCAACTCAAGATACCTAAAACACCACATCTGCCCATATCACAGCCTGATGACAAGAGCATGACACCAGCACGCCTACGTACAAAAGGTCCTCAAGACCAAAACCTGAACGGTTTTTCAGCCTTTGTCCAACATGAAGAATATTAGAGGCACTGAACCCCGAGACTCCTGTTTGACACAACCTAAATAAATAATATCTTGTTAAATATTCATTATTTTCATCAGTGGTAAGGATGTCTCATTTTGTTGCTCGAGGTGACTCACAGCCCCTTAAAACAACATTATAGGCAGAAAAATGACAAAGCAAAAAAAAAAGAAAAGAAAAAGAAAAGAGATATCTTGGCTTTTTGTATTTATTCCTCCTCAGAGGCTTCCAAAAATCTGAGCTGTTCACTTTGCAATTCAGAAAAAAATTTGGCTGCAAACTCTCGGAAAATCCAGCTGTGTTTCTCTCTCTCCTCCCCGCCGCTGCCGCCCAGAGAGACTCTCCGCGCCAGACCTGGCCCAGCCGTTCTGCTGCAGCAAGGGGACAAACCACGGGCGCCAGTCCCTCTTCCTGAAGTCCCATTGACAGGTCAGACAATAACGACCCGTACGTCAAAAGCAGCAGCCTACAGCCTGCTAGCGCCTGCACAGCCTCGTTAGGATGGGAAGAGCTAATGGCAACGGTACCACTAATGACCCAGCTGCATACTGGCAGGTCAGCAGGATGTTTCTCGGGAAGCAAATACAGGCTCTGGGGTATTGAACACCCAGGTCCTCCCTGCCCCATGATGTTAGGGCTTGAGCTCTTCCTCCAGCTCAACAGAGCAAGCCCCAAACCCACCACTGCCCCAGCGACCTCCAGCTGATAGGTTTTGGATAGGAAGACCCTGGGCAAAGGGTACGGATTCCCACCACCGTCACATCATCTCATCCTCTCCGCTCCTTCCCCGTACGCCGTCAACACGAGTTACCTACGATAACACGAGATGCCGCGTAGGAGTTTTTACCACTTTTCGCAACACTTGTGAATTTGACCCCGGCTGCCGAGCCAGCTCCTGCACTTGGAGCGGCTGGAAGCAGTTGATTAGGTTAGTCTGGTTTATTACCTACCCATTATGCTTTAAAAAACACAACTTCCCCGTCTATTTGCCTAAGCGGAGACAGCAGTTTAGAAGGCGGCCCTATGCAGTAGAGCTACTCTTCCTACGGATGTGCTCTATGCATTATTAATTCACGCAGCGCTCGTTCCGAGCACGTATATTTACCCGCTGCACCAGAACAGCTCTTAAGGAGCCTTCGGCTTGTGGCTTTGTGGAACATCAACTTTTCATGTCGAGCAGCAGGTGATGTTCAACAGAATGCCTTGCAATAAATGCCTAATATCCATTACACTCATACATATCTGTGTGCCGGGCTGATATGAACACAGAGATAAGCAGGGCTGCACTCCCGAGATAGGGGGACGGGGAGGGGGGGGGAAGTAGTTATTCATTGGAAATCACACACACACACACATATATATATATATATATATATATATGGTGTTCAACAGGGATCCCGCACCTCCATGCACACCGAGCTGCAGAAGGTCCCTTTTGGCAGAAGTTTCCACTAATTTTTAGACAAGGTTCCACCTCACCCCCTCCAACCACAGATCTGCATAGAAGACCAAAATACAACACCTTAGCTAAAAGTCTGCGGGGGAAAAAAAATAAAAAAATTAAAAAGTGACATGTCGCTTTGAAAGGAAACCTCTAACTGGCTCCAAAAGGAGCATTGTGACCTTGCTGAACAGCACTGCATAATTTTTAATAGACTTTTTTTTTGCTGGAACTGACATACTCCCAGGCGTGGTTTTATTCCGCTAACATTTTTCCAGAGGGAAATGCCATGTTTCATTGGATTTTTTTTTCATCATCCCTACGTATACATACCTATAATTACTATATGCATTACAATAGCATTCACAAGCCTTTGATAAGATCCTGGTTCCATTATGTTAGACTCTGTATGTACACCCGGTAAAAAACAGTCCCTCCCTTGAGCTCTTAAAGTCAAAATAGAGGATGCAGAGAAAGGTGTTGAGACAAGAGCAAATTGCTTCTCATTTTATGGCTAGAAAAATAAGGCTCGGAAAGGCTAAGTCACCGCATGGGGTCAGGAAGGGAATTTCCAGCTGTGTCAAGAACTGAACGAAAATCCCCCAAATCATAAATAAAGGTTGGAGGACTGGGCTGCTTCCTCTGGTGGGGTTTCCCCATCCCAGGTTACTTCCGCTCCTGGTTTCACCAGTTACGGGGAGAGTTAAGGGAACCCCTTCTACCAGCTGCATCAAAACATCAAAGAGGAGTTATGCGCCCGCAAAATACCCTTTTTCTTCATGAGGGATAGCGACTGAGGGAGAGATTTATAACGCTTAACTCAACGCGTACCCCAGCCCACATCTGCACACAAAGGCATTTCGGCATCCTGGTGCCCTTGCAGGCACAGGACACATGGAGCCAGACAGACGAGTGCCCACAGGCAGCCGCCGGGCACGTGGATGCCCGGCTTTGCTCCTTTAATTACACCTCCTACGGGTGAGAAAGATAAGCCCAAATGGAGTGACTGCATGAAGGGAGGAAGCCTATAAGTTATTCATAAGTTCAGGCTCAAGCTCCTCTCTTGCTTTCACTCCATGACACCTTCAAAACATATTATTCATCTATTTTTTCCTCCTCTGGGAAGAGAGATGGTAATTGTAGTAAATATATCACTGCCAAGTCATCCTCGCAGCCTCCGAGCCTGCACGGCGCTCGGGGTAGGGATCCGAGGCGGCGGCCGCTCTCCAGACGTTTTGGGATGCCCACGCTCCGTGAAGGACATCCTCCGCGGGCTGCCGTGGGGACCACGCTGGTGGCCAACCCACCTCCTTCCAGCCCGTCACGGAGGTGTCCCCCACCCATAAAACCGGCAAAAAAACCCCAGCCTTATCCCTCCCCATCACCTCCAGCCCATTTCGGATGGCACAGCCCCCTCCCCAGTCCCCATTTAGCATTTGCAAACAGCTCCCGGGCAAGTTGAAGACTTTCCTCCATCCCCACCGAGCCCGGCAGAGCTCAGAGCAGCACTGATTATTCCCTTGGGTTGCTGCATCCCATATCCGCCCCAACCCGACGGCATTTGGGCAAATTTTGGGCTTCGTTCTGCCTCGCAGGAACAAAAGCGCCCCAATCTCCTGCCTGCGGAGAGCCTTCGGAAGCCAGAGCCGCGGCGCAGAGGTTTTGTTTGCCCTCTCAAGGCTGTTCCAGACAGAATAAAGCACCTAATGCCGCTGCCAACTGAAGCGGCTCTCCTTGAGCTCGAGAGGTTCGTTTTTCTGAATGCAGCGACACGGATCCTCGGCTCGGCCCCATAGCGCAGAGGATTTGTCGTACTCCAGTGCAAAAATAACCCTGAAAGCACCATCTACGGTCGCAGCGGGGAGGGGAGGGCTCCGGCATGGGCAGAAGGCGCCTGGGAGAAGAGAGACGGGGCATGGATTTTATTTGTCCTCGATTCCCCGGGAGGTCATTTACCGCAGTGCCCCTGGCACTTCCCCAGCCCTTTTTCCAGCACATTTGATTCTTGTGAGTTTTCTTAATCTCATCTCCTTCATTGGTTATTGCTCCTCCAGTGCTGAACTCAGCAAGATCGCTTCTGTTTAGAGAAAGATTAGCGCCGAGTACATTAAACACGGTAATGCCATGTACTAAAGGGCACTGGGTCACCACCCTGGCTCCGAACGCCCTGTAACACCTCCCCAAAAACGGGGGGGCCTCTTGCCGGGCACGTTTTTAGCTCCAATCTGCAGTGCCCAACGCACGCCAGCCCCGGCAGCGGAGAGCATTACAGAGCATGCCACCCAGGGGGACCTGGGCAGGCTGGAGAGGTGGGCCCGTGCCAACCTCGCAAAGTTCAACAAGGCCCAAGTGGAAGGTCCTGCACGTGGGTCGGGGCAATCCCAGGCACACATCCAGGCTGGGCGGAGAATGGCTGGAGAGCGGCCCTGAGGAGAAGGCCCTGGGGGTGCTGATGGATGAGAAGCTCCCCGTGAGGCGGCGATGTGGGATCGCAGCCCAGAAGGCCGACCGTGTCCTGGGCTGCATCAGAAGTGTGGCCAGCAGGGCGAGGGGGGGGATTCTGCGAGGGGGTCTACAAGGTCCCTTCCAACCCAAACCATTCCATGATCACAAGGAACCCTTCGGAGATAAAAACCCCAGCAACCAGCAGCTCCAGTGCTAAGCGCATCTCATTTCCCGTTAAAATTGAACCGATGGCAAATGACGCACCGAGGGACAAGATGATCTTCGCAGAGCAAGCACAAAGAAAGGGGTGGATGGAGAAGGGGCTGGCTCAGCCTGGCCAAACATCTGCCCAGGTACGAGGCACACTGTGAGCCCCAAACTCCTTGAGTTTCTCCCTTCAAAGCTGCAAACTCAGCGGGAGCAGTGACCGGCATCCCTGCAGGAGCCGCTTGCACACCACGTCCTCGCCCAGCACACAGGGACCAGTCACCTGCATTACCCGGAGAATAAAATCTTCCCAATTTCAAGCACGTTGCCACACAGCAGTGAAACAACAGGGTTTGACCTGACGAGGTGCAAAGAGCCACTGGAGAGGTGCTCACCAGCCACAGATCTGCATGGTCCCACTATCCCCCCCCCCTTAATTCATTCCTTTCCCCCCCAAACAAACCAGATTCCTCCTTACTCCAAAGATTTTGCAGGGACGTTTTCCAGCATCCCACCCGCCGTAGCACGTGCTGGCGTTAGTCCCCGTCCCAACCGGACTCTTATCGCGGCTCACCGCCTCCGCTCCCCGCTTTCCAGTTGATTAGATGTCTATTTACCTACGGATTACAAGGAGGCAACAAGTCCACCCAGGGAAGAGGCACTGTTGCATGGGCAAAGACTCTGCAAACAGATGGCTCGAGGAGATAGAGGATGTTTACTACCTTGTGCGCGCCTCTGGGCTTGAGGGTGACACAGCCCTGGCACATCCCTACGTGTTGGGTTTTTGGTTTGGGTTTTTTTTTTTTTTTTCATATTTTCCCTCCTCAAGCTCTCTACCACCCTCTCCGGGACATGGAGAGTGAAGACAAAGACTCAGCCGGCTGCCTGGAAGATGGTCGCAAGACATACTGGTTTTAAAACACCCGCCCTCGGAGCTCTCTGATTTTTTTTTTTTTTTTTTTATGTTTCCAATCATCTTTTCAAAACTGACAACAGGATATTCATTTCAGGGGGTGAAAGCACTTGGCACAGCTCTTCCCCAGCCCCTCTGACGGCAGTGGTCACAGCGAGACCACCAGGGCTCGGCGGCGACCTGATGCACCAGTCTGTCTAACGGGCAATAAAGGAGCCGGCAGCCACCGTGATGTCCCATGCGAGCAAACTCACCGGGAAAGCCACCAGATGCCATTTACCCACCAATAGTCTCAATTCTGGAAGGGCCACCCTCGGCGCAGCAGAGGTGATGCTTTTCGCCGCAGCGCTCAAACGCACCCAGCACCTATTTTGCTTTCGGGAGCCGGTTGCGACCCCTCTGAATCCAGCCTCTAATTACCAGCCCACCCTCGGCGGGCCTCAGACATGAGAGCCTTTGTGCTGCAGACGAAAGCAGAGGGGAAAAATAAGTGTTCACGTTACAAAACACTTTCTGTGATGAGAGTGCCATTTGAGACCCTGCGGAGCGCCTAGGGATTTCTTCCCATCTAATTCACGTCTCCCACTCTCCAGCTGCCAAAAAAGAAACCCAGGTAAGCCAGCCCTGGGAGGAACAAGATTAATTCCTCGCCCTCCCCCCTCCCGCCCCCAATAACCACGTTTGCAATTTTAGCTTCTCCCTCTCATCCTGCCGCCCCAAATTAATTGCATTCCCTGCATGTTCCTTTCCCTTCTCCCCCCACCCCAATCTTTAAAGGCTCGTGGTGTCATACAGTAGGCTCAAAGCACGCTCAAGATTAGTTCTGTAACCCGCCCGGCACAGTCAGAAAATTGAACGTGGAAGAAAAAGAAGGGAAGAAAAAAAAAAAAAGAAAAAAAGAAAAAGAAAGAACTAGCTCTTGTCAAGAGCATGGTAGTACAAGGAAGTAATTTTTCTCTCCCCATTTCAGTTGGACGCTGCTGTTTACGTCCGCGCTAGACGCTGCATCCTTTCTTCTCCATCGTGCAGCTGTAGCATCAGCAAATTGGAGAGGGGAGGCACAGGGAGGGGGTGGGGGGGGAGGCAAGAGCAACTGAAATTGGATCCTATTGAATTTTCAATAGGACACCAAAATACATACATATTTCAGTGCGCGCGTGTACAGCTACAGAAGTCAACGGAGGAATCTGTGAATAGTCGGTTCCGAATAATTACAGTGGGGGGAAATCATTGGAATAATTAGCAGTTGCTGCCAGAACATTCAGGGAAATGAAATGCCGACTGCTGTTTATTAAACAGCGCTTTATTTTCAGTTTAGGATGTTTGGGATGAAATTAGGTGGCAAACACAGAGCATCACTGAATGACTGGAAAAGCCTGGGATCATTAAGGTGGTTCAAGCTGCATCGCTCCCTCCCTTCCTCCACCTCTTCCCCTCTTTCTGCCTTTCCTGGCTGTTTCCTTCCTCCTTCCCTTCCCTTCCCCCCACCTCGGGAAAGGGGCTGTCACGCAGCTCTGATGCCACAGGAGGAAGAAAGATGCTCTCTGCCCTCAGATCTCCCACCACTGCAGCAGTGCTGCGGGATGCCGGCGCTGGACCGGAGCAGCCGACTGGGATCATAGACACCGAGGCGGGACGGGGTTTGGAGAACCAGCAACTAGAAGGTCACCCTTTATCAGCTGCAACTTTCAAAAGCTTTCAAGTTCTGTGTTGTTTGGGTTTGGTTTTTTTTTTTTTTCCCCCCCCCAACAATATCCTTGGAAAGACGACGCACAGCCCAGCCGCCCCCCCCCCCAGCATACACTTTCTTCTTTCCTCAAGCCCAAAAGGCTGTGTAAAAAGACTGTGCAGCACAGGAGAGAGCCACGGCACAGACCAACGGGTTTGAGCCTTCCAACAGAAAAAAAAAAAAAAAAAAAAAGCCAGGTAGATTCTGGAAACTTACATTTCGGAAGAAATATTAATTTCTCAGCCTAACAGACACGTTCTGATATCGTTTTCAGCTTTGTGAAATAGGACAGGAAAAAATAAGTGGTCAAAAAAACCCTACGTGAGCCCCAAACACACAGCTCCCAGCCTGCTGGAGGTTGCTCCCTCCATCCCCATGTCCAAAGTCGGGATTTGAAGGAGGAATTTGCTTTTTGGATCCTGGTAGAGGGCGGAGAGGAACGGAGAAAGAGGGGCAGGGTAGCACCGGGGAAGGGAGATGAGGAGCATAAGCCCACGTCCTTCCCCTTCTCCTACCCACAATACGCTACATAACGCTGCTATAGCGTAACGTAACCAAAGGTGGATCGACTGAGGAAGGAGAAATGAAGTTTTAAGGAGATGGAAGCGCCTATGTGTATATGCACACGATTTAGATATCTCAAAAAGATTTCGCACCGCATTTCACGTAATTCACATTTCGGAGCTTCTCCCTCAGCAATGCGAGAGGCGAGCGACAATGAGACAGGTCGAAAGCCTCATAAAGCTCGGAACATCTCCAGGTTTGCAAAATCACTTTCCAAAGCTTCCAGCTGTGGATTAGGCAGGGTTACCTAACGCCTGGCGGATGAAACCACGCTCCCGAAAACTCACCGTACGGGCAACTTCGTGCTTCACAGCCACGGAATAAACCACCTTCAACGCTTTGAAAACTGATTTATGCTGTTCAGAAACACATCAGCTTATAATCAGGAAAAAAACAAAACAAAACAAAAAAAAACCCAGACTATGGTACCTTGGAGATGTCTTCTTCTCAAGGTGATGCAGCAGTCCAGCGCAGCCAGGAGGGTCGAGGTGGCTACAAGTCAGCCTGGCTCTGCCTGCAATGAGAAGAGGACGCTCATTCACGCAAGGTGCAAAGAATTCAACTGTTTCTTGCTAGTTTTGTTACTGGGGGAGAAAAATAAAACAATTTCTAATAATTTTTTTTTTTATGAGCATAACAAAACAGCCAAAGGAATCCTTCCCCATTGCACAGTCCTATCCTGAGCTGGAAAATGTAATAAATTCCACAGCAATTTTGGGGGTTTGGGTTGTTTTTTTTTTTGGGGTGGGGGGAGAACACTGTCCTCAAGCACTGAGCATCCTCATCCCACAAGGATGCAGGAGACGTGCCCGACTGCGCAAACGAACAGAGCAGGGAATTCAGGCTGTGCCCCAGGGAAAACAGGGACCCAAACCCATAAAACTATAGGGAAAAAAAAAAAAAATACACAGCCTTGCTGTTAAAATATGGGGCTGAAGTAACCCCCCAGCTTCGTGACAGCTTTGCCAGATCCCTCCACGCTAACTTGACTTATCATACCCATTAACACCCTGCGAGTCGGTGGCCTCTATTTCTTTGCACCAATCTCTGCTCTGCAGTAAAGCCAACTTCCAGCATTGGGAAAAAAAAAAATAAAAAAAGAAAACTAAAAAAAAACCCACAATGAAGCGAGCATCCAACACAATAAAAATAAATTAAAACCCCTAGAGGACACTGAAAAGAGTTGTGGCTTCTTTTACTGCGTTTTCCAAGGTGCTGTTTAAACACAGACAGGGGAAGGTGCATAAATACATCAGCTGAGCCCTCTGGCCTGCGGATGCGTTGGCAGAGCACAGCGAGCGATGGGAACGGGGATAATTATACCTCTGTCTCCGTCCAGCCGGCACGGCCGCAGCCCACAGCCCCCGTTACGCACCGAAACGGCTCACCCCACCCCTCCCCCGCCATCCCCACGCTAACGGGTTTGCGGCCCCGACCCCGTCGACGCTGGAGTGGGAGGGAAACCAAATTACCGGGCGAGATGCTAGCTAATTCCCTTCTCAAATCAGCCGCTGGATTGCGGGAGGGGTCAAAATTAAGCTCTCCAAAACGTGGGGTTTCTCACCCTCCTCGTGGGCACCCGGCTGCTGCAAAAACACATCTCACCCCCAGAAGTTTTACATCCAAGCAAGAAACAGCCAATGTTTCCAGCTGGGACTGGTCTTTCTTTTGCTGCCCAAGATGGGGGGAATTAACACTTAAAAAAAAAAAAAAAAAAAAATAAAAAATCCCTCTCTCGTTTTGGAAGAACCGGCTCTCCAGACCGCAAATGGGAAAAGCCAACTCACCCCCTGGCAAAGCTCCCGAGCGCAGCCCCGACACCAAAAATAAAGCTATTTCTCCCCCCAGACAGCCCCCTTTTCTCCCTCCAAGAGCCCCACTGCTGCCCGAACCCCCCTCCTGCCTTCCCTTTTACCCCAGGAGGAGGTGGCCCACCAACACCTACCACCTGGGGGGCAATTAATCAGCCCCAGGTAGGGCAAAACCCCACTCCTCTGAGCAGCGTCACAGGAACCACAGCCCACCGAGCCCTCTCCGGCTGGGGTGCTTTGCGCTTATTGATCAACTCCAAAGGCTTCTTCAGCAGCTCCAACGGCTGAGCAGAAGAGCCCCTGCTTTCTCCAAACTTCTGCTGCAGATTGGGGTTTTCTTCAGCTCCTCTCCCCGGTGACTACACAACTTTGGAGGCATCAAGCCAGACCTAGCTGCAGGGCAGTTACTCCTTTGGTTATTCCCATTTGTTAAGCAAAATACCCCCCCCCCCCCCCCCCCCCAAAAAAAAAAGTCCCTGGTGTCTCCAGGTAGTGGTTCAGGGCAAGTTCTCGCCATCTGGATGGTCCCGGACCACCTGGGAAATCAGCCCACCCGCAACATGCGGAGTTTTGGGCAAAGCACTCTCCTGTCCTCCTTCGGGATTGAGGGGTCAGCAGGGTGGGAAGGGACAAAGCGCTTTGGGGGACATCATTTGGGAAAAAAAAGTCTTTAAAGGTCCCTTCCAACTCTAACCATTCTCTGATTCTACGGCTGCACCTCTTCCCACCGGGGTTTCGCACAGAGACCTGAGGACAGCCATGGGCTGGCAGCGACGCCGGTGCCACCGAGTCCTGCCAGCAGAGAATCCCCCTTCTCATCGAGTCTCCCTGCCCAGGGCAGGGGGGTTGGAACGAGACGAGCTTTAAGGTCCCTTTCCAACCCCAAACCAGTCTGTGATTCCAGGAAAATTCACGCCACGCGCGCCGCTGGCACCACCGCGGCGCTGGAGCATCCGCGGGGAAGATAACCCCCCGGCGCCCCGACGCTGCCTCCCTCCTCGCTGATCCCATCTAATGCGAGAACGCTCGGCGTGATAAATATTGTTAAAAGTGAAAGCCTCTCTGGAGACTTCAAATCTCGGGCACAGGTGTTCAGGCTGCGGTAATTGGGTGACTCATTCATTAAAAGGCAATGCAATTTAAAATCTATTACATTTTTTAAAACACAAAGCTTTTTATCCCCCCCATCCTCCTTGTTTCTGGCCCAAGCCCCGCAGTTGCCCGGCTCCCCCGGGGCTGAGGAGGGCTATTTCTGCGGTGGAAGAGCACGACACAGACCTTACCCTCTCCCCATCCCCTGAATCCTGTCGGCTTTTAAAATCTCCACTCAGTTCTACAGAGCCCTTCTCATATTTTTTTTTTTTCTTCTAATATAGGTTTAAAAAAAAAAAAAACCCGACTAAAAAAGGGAAGTTGGATAAAATTGGAAGGGGAAAAGAGCTCTGAGGACAGGTTGGGTGATAAAAACCCATCGGAGCTGAAGGGCATTGAGAAACTCTTTAGTTTGGGGCAGGGGAGAGAAGAGGGAGGTCCGCTTTGATTAAAGGAGAAAATGCCAGGTGATTTCCTCCTAGCAGGGAAAGACACAGCAATAACCCAACAACCAGAAGTTAAAAGACAGACAAATTAAATACTGCACAAATGTTTAGCAGCGAGGGTGATTAACCTTTAAAATCCACTACCAATGGCAGTCCTGGATTCAGCATCTCCCGAGATCCTTAAATCAACCCTCAACACCTTTTTGGAAGATTTATGTTGGACAAACACAAAGTCCTCGGCTCAGGAAAGAGGTATCTAGTGACTTTCCGGGGCCTGTGTATGTGATCTAAAAGTCCCTCCTGGCCCTAAATTCATTGCGCCGCTGCAGCCGATCCTCGACAGATCTCGGGAAGCACAGTCCTGCCCGGCCAACCCTGCAATCACCCCCCAAAGTTTGGCATCGAAGCTGCTCCCTATGTTTCCGCTATGGCAACCTCCCGCCCGCGCCTCGCCCGAAATTCAGGCTAAACCAAAACGCGACGAACCAGGGGAAAAGTTTCGATTAAACCTTCTCCCTCTTCGCTTTTCCCTCCCGCCCGCTTGCGGTTGACTTTTGGTGAGAATAAAGCAAGAAGAGGGGCGGCTGGAGAGATGACTCTCGAGAAGTCGCTTCTGGCTCCACTTTTGCAAACCCAAACGAGAAACAACTCAACCTGGGCAGCCGCCCTGGCTTTCGCTTTTCTCCAGGCACTCAAATTCTGTTTTCACGCAAGTGGCTCTGCACTATACGGTGCGGACGGGTTACCGGGACAGGTTGTCCTGCTCCTTGGGCAGAACGAGCAACGACAGAAAACCACTTTAGAGCGCTGTAATTGCGACGGCGGTGGAAGCTTTGTGCCCACAGACCTCCTGGCAGAGGGAGAAATCGCGCTTCCAGCCAGCAATATTATAGCGGCAAACATTTTGAGTGCCAAGGTCTGCTGTGGCTCCTTCTCTCCGCCTTTCCTCTCCAAGAAGACATCCTTCGTTTGCTCTTGCCCCGAGCAATCCTGCTCAGCGATTACCAGACATCACGGAAACTTTTTGTAGCTCACCTCACGGTTACCATGCCGTGCGCCACCCCAAAAACCACCCAGGGCTCCTGCACAGCCTAAAGACACCTCCGTGGGGTGGAGGACGGCGTTGTACGGTCACAGCATTGGGCGAGGCAAGTTTCAAACGCTCAGATTAAGCACAAACGCACAGAAACGGCGCATGGTTCTCACCCGCACGTTGAGCTAACGCATACAGAGAATATAGCCCCGCATCACCCTCCTCTTAAGATTTCCCTTCACTGCTGATTTATATCAGCAACCGCTTCTAGCGCGGACCTGGTTACAACCTCCTCTCTCCCCCTTTTTCGCGTCAAGATGTTGCCCTTCATTTGTCGTGGGTTCATTTGCTCTTCCAGCCATGGATTTCCCCGCAGCGCCAGCGGTGAAGCAGCGAAGCGCACGGTTCAACCCACGTCTTCTCCGGAGCCGGGCTTCACCCAGGAATTTTCCACCTATCTCAGCCTCCATCACCGTTGACCCAGCCGTGGGTTTGCATGGGCTCAAGGCGTGCAGCGAGTGGAAACGCAGAGATTTAGATCCCACCACTCTGATTTCCAAGCAGCAAACGCTCCCTCGGCTCGTTCCCGGCACCGGAGGAAGACAGGAGCGATGTCTTCTCCATCGCAAGCTAGGAGGGGGCTGCGTTTCCCCGTGGGAGAGCTGGATGCGCGCCTGAAGTCAGCAGCATGGCTCCCATCCGAGCAAGATCAGAACCGGCGCTTTTGGAGGGCGACCAACAGAGCTGCCATGCCTTGTCCCGCAGCCGAAAATTGTTTATCCACACCTCGACTTCCCAACCAAGTCAACAGGCGGCACGGAAATACTTGTTTCTCTCCGATACTACCCTTCCGCACCCGCGGTACCCACAGCAAAGCCCCGGCAAGCCTCCCAAAAACCAGCCAGCCTGCATCCCACTTCGGCTGCCCTTCCATCCTTCGCCCGGGGACGCAACCTTGCTCCCCCGCCGGCGGCTCCGAGGGAGGAAACCGCAGGCCAAGGCAATCTGGAAGCGACACCTGACTCCTGCCTGTTTTGAGCAGCTTTCAGGCAATTTTCTGGCTCCCAAAACAACCAGGCGAGGACTTGGCTGCTACGGCACACCGTCAGAAAGAGGAGAGAAGAAACCAACACCTCTCCCTGTCCTCTTTTCCCCCCAACCCCCCCTACCCAGCCCTAGGGCAGGGGGGACAAGATGCCCCTGTGCGAAGAGGTAAAAATCCCACACCAAAGGAAAAATCCCACAGGAACCTTGGCGATGGCTTTGCTGGGAGGAAGAAGGGGAGCCGAGAGCCGGAGCCGCTCGCCTGCTGAACGTACCGAAGGGGTAAATTAAATGCATTCATCTCCCCGCAACTCACAATGGCAACGTTTTTACCCGCCACACAAGTTTCTGACAATCAACCTAATTTACTTCAATAATAAATGGAAAAGGGAAGTTTTCTTTTATAATAGCAATCAGGGACGAGCGCCACGGCGCTTTTTTTTGTGTGGATTTTTTTTTTTTTTATAAAGCAAACTCTATTCAACTCATTCTCTTTAAATAAAATGATTCCTTTATCTATTATTCATGTGAAATACAGAAGGAGGACACGAGAGACAGTGGAAGTGTGTAGTTTGTTTCTGACATCTCTGGAATAGTTTTTAGGAAGACAAAACACGCAGAGCTTAAGGGTTTGGTAGTTAAGAGCCCGGTATTTCCATTTCCTCCGTTTTACGGTTTTATAATGTCGCCCCATCGCTCTGCTGTCTACATGCAGATCTTTACTGTTTGAGCCCGTGTTATTCGCTCGCTGGTACTCATGAAGACCAATGATTTCAGGGTCCTGTGCCTACATGCGTGAGATGCGGCTACGCAGCAATTGCTTGCGGGGCGTCCGTCCGGTTTTCACGCCAAACCATGAAGCACACGTGACCAGAAGGGCAAGAGAAACTCCAGCTTCGGTTGGGAGATTCAGTGGGGAAAACACTCCTCGGGATGCGAAACACACGGGATGGGGCAGCTCCTAGAAGGCTGGTTGTCCCCTTAGCTTTAGGTACAGCTACTGAGAGCATCCCTGCAGCTCTGCCCCCAAACTCCCCGTACGGCTGCAGACCTGTCTCCTTTCAACCCCGCAGGCAGGATTCACCTTCATCCCCCCTCCCGTATATTTTTAATATAAATATATGAAAATTATCCGGAGCTCTCTTTGTCAATGGAGAGAGACCAGCACCTCCAGAGGGCAATTCATCCAACCAGCCTGTCTGGGAAGAGATAAATGGCCTCTGGAGGTGCCTATTTCTCTCCACCGACTAGGAAGGAGCCCGAAGCAACTGACCCCAACGTTGACATCCAGCTTTTAGCCATGGAAGTCAGAGCAGATTAATCCAACCCATTACCGGGACCTTTAATTTTTGCTGCCTTGATTTACAAGTGCTTGCTCAGCACATTGAGACCCAATGCCACAACAGAGAGTGGACCCAAAGAGTCCTTTTTTTTCTCTTCCTCCCGCTCTGGATGTGACCATCTTTACTCTGCCGCACACCTCACAGTATTAAATACAGATAAAATAAGAATTACCCTCTCTGAAAACTTTCTCCTGGAACTCGAAAAAAGTGGAAGCGTTCAATTAACGTGCATTGTTGCCGGAGTTTTTAACACACTTGGAGACGACAAGCTCTTTCTAAAGAAAGAATGGATCATTATGCTCACTTTGTGGATGGGGAAACAGCTGAGTCAGCAATAAAACACAGGTCTGGAGCCACAATCTACTGCTCTGCCCCTGTGAAATATACATAACCCGCAGCGTTCCTTGGTACAGCCCCAGGGGCTCTGCCTGACATCAGCACTGCCTCCCAGGAGGCTCAGGACCTGCCTGGATACAGCTGCGCCACATCTGGATCTTGGCTGGTATTAACCAAGAGGGATGAAAAGAGCCCGTGGTCCTGAGGCGTGGATGGATGGGAGCCTCTCTGCTCGCAAAGCTGCAGATAACCACGCTTCGACAGATCTTAGTGATCTGGGCCGGACAGCCCAAGCCCATCTTCAGGGCTGGAGATGACTTCTTGCGGCGTTTCAGCAGCCGGCAGCAGGGCAAGGGCTTTGCCCAGCGCAGCGGGGGCTCTGATACCGCCCACGTGGCCCTTTTTACTATAGCTGCGGGTCGACAGCATCTCGAGGATGCTGTTCAGCCCTTCCTCGCTGCAGCTCACCACTCTCCCGCGCAGGATAGACCTGCCTTGAGCCTGCACCATGTCAGTCTTGCATCCTAACCGGGTGCCTCCTGAGGGCTAATTAGGCTGAGACCTCAATCAGTGCTCATGGGTACACTTCAAGCTGTCTCCCATGGCCTCCGCAAGATGAATCCAGCCCTCGGCTGCTCAGGTTTTGTTAATTGCAGCTATTCCAGAGGCACAATGAAACTTTTTTTTTTTTATCCCTCCAGCATTGCGTGCGAGCAGGTGGATCCCATTACCGCCTGCGCCGGGCGATGCTAACGACACCACATCCCTGTCCTCCCAACACCACCGCTCCCGCAGGTGGGAGCCACCGGCTGCCAGGGAGGAGATCGGAGCCTGAAGGAGTTGTCTTCTGCAACAAGGATGAGCTGGGACATCTCCTGCTTGACGCAGACGCTGTCTTGTCCGCACCCTGCCCGACCAAAAATTGCCAACTAACCTCTCTTCAGCCGGGAACGCGCTTTCCTGCTCTCAGTGTGATGAAGCCCAGGTCCACAAAGCAAGTTTCCAGCATCGCGGTGCAGGTGGGAATCCAGAAACGGCCCTACGCGTACGCTTAGGTGGCTTTCCCGGGGTCGTTGTCCATCTACCAGCAGACCAGTCAACTCAAACTGGCCGCGCTGCACTAAGTTTCCACTTGGCAGTACCAGTGCACACAGGAGACCGATGCAACGACAGAGCAGGCTGGGTCAGGGCTTGCTTTTGGCCACGGCTCCCCCTAGGTTGGACGGGCAGCACGGAGCTTAAATTCATTTCTGGATGTGGCCATGAGGTTTGTTTTGCCTTTTTTTCCAGTGTAGACCCACCTTGATTCTTCCGAGAGAAATTTTTACCAATTCCCAAGGAGTTTGCGCTCCTTCCTTCTTTCCTGCAGCCGAAGGAAGGTAGCAAGAAAGCTCTGCAGGCAATTCAGAGCCTGGAAATGCAATGATTTTCCCCCAGAGGGAATGGAAGAGCCAGCAACATTGCGCTAGAGCGCTGAAAAACACAGGCACGAGTTGCGGGAGCAACAAAACCCACCAACTCCCACCTCGCATATCCCATCTCGCACCCAAGACGTCCCCCCTCCCTCCGTCCATTCCCCTCTCCAGTGCTCCCAACTCCATCCCCTCTCCCTGCTGGTCTCCCGCAGCGTGGCCCCCACTAATCTCTGCCCCGGAGCTCCGGCTATTGATCACCGTTTGCGGGCTCTCGGTAAACTTTGGTTGTAAAGGTTTCATTAGGCTGCCTCACAGTCATTACATCAAGTAATGGAAGACATCCATCTTCCTCCTGCTCCTCTCCAGCAGCCAATGGAAAGGGGTCTGAAGAGCGTTAATCAAGCTATGAAAATCATTGGCAGCTCACGCCTCGATGAAGAGAAAGCCTGATTGGGGTTCAGAGGCCACAGCACCTCAGGAGGAGCCTCTTCTCCCTCTCCCAGAGCTCATCGCTGGTCTTTCGAGATGAACAAAGGGCTTCGCTCCTCCCCAAGGACTGCCACGGGTCCTGCTCCCCGGGGCATGGTACCATCCCAGCCCGCAAAGAAGCATCTCCACAAGCCCCAGGGTACCATTTCTCCCCGCGTTACTCTACTTTCCGTGTTTACACAAGCCTAAAAACGGACCTTTGCAACGGTGAGTCAGGATCCCAAACCTCCCCTTGTCCCTTGCAGATGTTTTGCCTGCCAAAGGAACAGGAGAGAAGGAATTTGGGCGCCCTCTGGACTCTTGTGGGGGTGGGGAACTTCCAAAGCCAATATTCAGCATTAAATCAAGGCTAAACGCTCGCTGTCACCCTTCTGTCAAGCGGCAACAACCATCCCCAGCCTCACAGGTGAGCAGTAATCTCGATCAAGTCACGCTCCGGTACCGACTCTTTAGTCCTGCTGCAGCCAAACCGCAGGGAGCCGTCCTCATTGCAGAGCTCCCACACAGGGTATCGGAGCCCTCTGTCTCCTAAGGCTCAATATTGCACCAGAATTTCATATTCTTCACAGAGATTAAGGCCAGCTACTTGCAACAGCATCTTAAAAAACAAACAAATAATAAAAAAAAAAAAACAATCAAACCCACCCCAAACAAAACAGGGCTCCCACAAAGATGATAAAAAAAAAAAATATTAAAATAATCAACATCCCCACGTCAAGAAAAACCCCAACAGTTCTTGCCGCTGCAACCAACAGCACCGCTACGGATCCTCGACGCGCAGGGCGCCGTCTCTCCCAGCGACGCCACGCTCAAGACTGCATTTCCCAAAGGTATTTCAACGACGGCGAAGCAGGTTTGGCCGCCAGAAGCCACCAGCCCCAACCGAGCTCAACAAAGCGTGAAGGGATTCAAAGATGTTTTGCCCGATGGCAGGTTGCGACTGTTTCGGGAGGAGCAGATTTGAGACACAACAGCAGCCTCTAGTTTCAGAGGACAGTACTGTTCTCGCCCCTGGACCCTCCCCAGCACAAGAGGAGGTTCGCTGCCCCCCCAAAAAGTTGTTGCAGTTATCTTGGAAGCAAAGCACCTTTTTTTTTTTTTTTTTTTTGTTGCAGTCCTTCCATGTTATTTTAGCAGCTGCTGTCTTACAGACTGCTGGAGTAAGAGATTAATGCTTTAATTATACCATCTGAAAGCTTGGGAGGCTGAGCTTCCGAATGGTATACAGCACTGACTTCTGGCACTGGTGGATCTTGAGGGAGTACACGCTAAAAATCAAGCTGAAATCCAAGTGAGGAATAGAAGTGGAAAAAGAAGTAAGACAGTAATCAGAATAATGTGCTTTTAATGCCCAATATCTCACGACCAGCTGGGGCTAGAAATTAAAGCTTCATGCTTGTTGCAAGTGGGAGATCCTGTCTTGCAAAGGCTTAATCCCTCCCATCTCCAGCCCTGGTGTTGCAGGAGGTATTGGATGATAAAGCTACTGCGTTTGCTCCGTGCTCTGGAGCACATCTGTGAGCGTCTGACCGTCCTCCTTCCCCACCCAGACAGTTCGGGGGTACGTCCAAACTGCTCCTGCATCCCCTGCCCTTCCTTGGTCACAGCTGGCAGCGGGGCGGAGGGCCACTCCATCCCTACTGTGGGCAAGGAAGACCTGGAAGAGGACAACCAAGCTGGGTTGTCCTTCACTATTCGCCAGTAATGCCTCCATCACCCCGACAGCTCTGGCGCCGGCTGATGGCACGGCTGGAACACAACCATGGCATTCCTGCCCCCTCCACCACGCCTGCCACTCCGCCATCCCCACCACCTCCGCCATCCTCACCACCTCCGCCATCCTCACCCTTTTCCTCTCCGTTTTCCTCCTCTCTTCCTCCACTCCTCATTTTTCACCCTCTGCCTTCATTCTCTCGCCACCTCCTAACCTATTTCTCTCTCCTCTCCCCACCATCCCTCTTCTCCGCTCCCCCCCCCTCCCTCCTATTTAGGAGGAGATCAATGTACTGGGAATGCTGACTAGGGAATTAAATCCAGCCAGCCTGTCTCTTTGAGAGACCTCTCACTAATCAGCTTGGATGGCTTCCTATTCCCCTCCTCCCCCCCTCCACTCAACGGAGAACCTGCGATGAATTCGTCCATCCCTGGTTCTTGTCAGCCTGCACACAAGGAGGCAAATGTCTCTCTCATCTGCTCCGCGCTCGGCTTTTCTTCTCCATTTCTATATCAAGTAGGTTGGAGGCAATAGCAGGACTACCTTGTCTGCTTCTATTTTCTCGCTGAGCTGTGATCTCGACTGGAACTCGGTCCGGCAGCGAGTAATTCCTTCCCCTCAGCTGTGGGGTCCGTCTGTAGCACGTGGGGCTTCTGTGTTTTGCCACTTCTCTTCTCCGAGCGCAGCTGAGAAGGAGAATGGTGCCAAATCGGGCTTTTCAGAGCCCCATTTATCTTCCTCCACACCTTTCAGCCGAGGAGTTTTAAGAGGAATTACGCTTACGGACGCGGCGCCGTGCCCGCCACGCCGGGGGCTGCCCTCCGCCCGGCTCTGCGGGGAGGGATGCTCAGGCGGAGGCTCCTCCGAAGCCACTGGGCTGCTGGAAACCCAGAGCTCAGCTCACGCAGCCCCATCGCGCAAAAACTCTCCAAAACCCGACCCCAAACTGCAGCCCGTTCTGCCCTGAACGGCTAAAGCCAGTCCCGGTTTTCACCCATCCGCTGCTCTAAAATCTGCTTTATTGCCCCCAAACCACGGCTGAGAAGGCCCTCTGCCTTCGCCATCTATTTGTTTTCAGCGAGTTCCGAAAAGGTTCGGTTGGGAAGTGTCGAAATGTTTCGTTTTGACATTTGCGCTGCCCGGCGCTCTTGAACTGTAGCGTTTAACTTGGGCTTTTGGGGGCTGAATGGAGAGCGTCAGCTCGGGAGTCAGTTCCTCCAGCGCAGCACCAGGAGCAATGCGGACACGCGGTGGGGGGGATCGGGAGCCTGAGCCGGGAACCTGCCCCGTGGGGGACGTGATCCAAAATGTGATCCCTCGGGCACAGCAGATGGCTACGGGCATTAATATTTAAATAAAAGAAAACTTTTGGCTTGCTCTGACGCGATTTCGGCCGCCCAGAGCCTGCTGCAAAGGTATCGCTAGAACCCTCCAAGCAAAAATACATGGCGGGGAGCGGGGGGAGAGTCAAGTCCTCGTAAAAATAATTAAAAACAAAAGTCAATTTTGCAGCATCTACGTGTTCCTTAAGCAGGCAGTCCCATGAGCAGCGGAACTAATGAAGCCTGGCTGCCTATGGATCGGTGTCTCACGGCTCAATTCTCTGATGTCTAATGAGGTGCAAGCTCTGATCAAAGTTTTTTTCCCCCCCCACCATCGGGGAATTCATAACAATACGCTCATCTGGGGATCCTCCAAGGCTCTAGTAACGGCTGAGCTCATCTCGCTGCCTCTCCTCCCGCAGCGGCTTTCGCTGGGTGGTTTCTCCCCTCCCCACCAAGCTGCCTACACCAAACCCACCACCTTTGGGCACGAGTCTGCTGAAAAGACTCAGAAGCATCCCAGACTCATGCAGAACCCCAGGGGAGCCGCTTCCCCAGAAATCCATCTGCAAAGAGCTCGCCAGAGACTTTCCAACCTAAGCTGCTGCATGCGAGATGGGCGCCTGAGTCGTTCGCCTAAGAAGGCAACATAGATCATGGAATCATAGAATGGCTTGGGCTGGAAAGGACCTTGAAGACCATCTCATTCCCACCCCCCCCGCCCCGGGCAGGGCCACCTCCCCCCAGCCCAGGTTGCTCCCAGCCCCGTCCAACCTGGCCTTGAGCACCTCCAGGGATGGGGCAGCCACAGCTGCTCGGGGCAACCTGCCCCAGGGGCTCACCACCCTCACGGGCAACAATTTCTTCCTAATATCTCATCTAAATCTCCTCTCTTTCAGTGTAAAACCGTTCCCCCTCATCCCATGGCTCCCCTCCCTGATCCAGAGTCCCTCCTCAGCTCTCCTGGAGCCCCTTTAGGCACTGGAAGGGGCTCTGAGGTCCCCCCGGAGCCTTCTCTTCTCCGGGCTGAACACCCCCAACTCCCTCAGCCCGTCGAGGCCGAGATGTTTCAGGACAGAGACTTTCTCCTCATCAAAACCCAGCATCTCGCATCTCGCCACCACAGATAGAGCATTTGCATCACCCTCCCCCTTTCTCTCCTAGGAGCCACGGGCAGTAGGAAAGCTGTAGAGTAGGACACCGAAAACGATTTGAGACGTGTGGGTGGAGAAGAGATAAGTTACACTGGAGAAGAGATGATGTTTGGTCCGAGGGGAGGCAGAGGAGGAGCGGTAGGAGCTCACCAGCTGCTGGTCCTTTATTGTAATAGAGGAACGCAACCGATGCAGAAGTAATTTCCTTGCATGGCTGCCTACGCGGGATGCAAGTGAAGTGAACCAAACTGTATGCCAACATGTGTACGACTACGCCTGTGCGCTTAAACATGCATGCAAACCAGCTCTGCTCCTGCAAAATCTCCCATAGGCTCATCTCTGCATCCAAATGAAGCAAAAAAATCAGTGTTTACCAGCGTTTCTGGAGCTCGCTGACAGCCAAACCACAAGATTTCTGCTTTGAGGCCCTCCTAGGATTATCGTGTTTCTAGCACCGGCTTTTTAATCAACCTTTTCAGTCCCTAGCAAAGATGTTAACCTGGCAAGCCTAGAGGCGAGCGGGGCAGGACGTACCGCACCCCGGTGCGTGCCCGCTGTGACGGAGGGAGGTGGGTTCAAGCAGCCCAGCTGAGTCTTTGCGAGCCCTAACACAACAGGAGGAACCTCAGCAGACCAAGGAAGGACGTAAAGGGAGTAGAAATGGGACCTTTTCCCAGCCACGACCATGGCTTTGTCAACACCACTTCTCCCTTTACCTTCCCGGTCCCCAACGGTGTGGAGATGCAGTTCCTTGTTTCGCCTTTCCCTCCGAATCCAGCTCCCAGGGATGTCGCTCCAGCACGGCTCGGCTTCGGGGCTGTCGCTGTGGAGCGCCCTCGCACAACAACTTATACCGAACACGTCAAACCAATACAAGTGCAAGACTGCTGGCGCTGCTGCATCTGTGACGGGAGCCGTGGCCAGCTGGGATCTATCGCTTGGGAGATGCAACCATCTCCTTGCAGTCATGCCTAGCAAAGCCCTGAGCAGCTCTAGAGCAAGGAGCAGTGACGTGCAACCATGCAATGCCACCCTTAAAGCAATTAGTGCCGTCTTAACGGCCAGAGTAGAATCCTAGAATCGTCTAGGTTGGAAGAGACCTTTAAGACGACCAAGATCATCAACCTAACGCTCCCAAGTCCACCACTCAACCGTGTCCCTCAGCACCACATCTACCCATCTTTTAAATACCTCCAGTGATGGTGACTCCACCGCTTCCCTGGGCAGCCTTTTCCGGTGCCTGACAACCCTTTCAGGGAAGAAATTTTTCCTAATATCCAATTTAAACCTCCACTGGCGCATCTTGAGGCCATTTCCTCTTGTCCTATTGCCCGTTACTTGGGGGAAGAGACTAAGCCCCCTCCTCCCCCTCGCTACAACCACCTGAAAGGACACGCTAAGCCTGAGAATGTGTGTGTAGTGCTGCATTGCCCACATGGATGCAACCCCTGGGGTTTTAGGGTCTCTGCACAGAGACGCGGGTGCCCGAGTCAGAGCTGGCTGCCTTTGCCAGCGGGCAGAAAATGAAAAAAAAGAAAAAAAAAAAAAAAAAAAAAGCTAAATCCACTTGAAACAGCACTGGTGAGATGCCCGGAACCACCTCTGGGCGATGCAGGAGCAAGCTCAGGAGCTCACTGCTGCAGAGCGACGGGGTGTCTTTCACCCCAAAACCTCGACATGGGGGTGAAGCTGTCACCGGCGTGCGCTGAAGGGATGCGCCAGCCTTTGCCGGCTCCAGCCGGAGCCGCGGATGCTGATGGCTGTCAGCGCCTGGCCAGAAGGGCAGTTTGCTCTGCTCCGATAGGAGAGGGATGCGCTCCCGGCTCTTCAAAACTGGCAGCATCTGCTGGTTTCCACCGCCGCACCGCCTGGCTCGGGGCTGAGATTACGTGGCATCGGAGCACAGCTGACAACGAGGTGCCCGACACTCGCGTGCCCTTAACCAGACCCCTTCTCGCAGCCGATGCCCGCTCGGCATGCCAAGGAGAGGCGAAGGAGGCATTAGCGCCGTCACCTCGCCTGCCGGGCTCGGGAGACCTTTGAAACAGGCACTACACTTGACCCTCATCCTCTTCTTAATTAACAGCGCGGGTATTAAATCGCAGCCTTTTATTCATGGGCAGGTGTGCGTCTTTGTCAGAGGTCCCTGCTTAAATCATCTGCCTCGTCTCCAATAACAATGTTAACGACGCTCAGAGCCGGTGCTGGACTGTAAAACATATTTCCCTGATGTTTGTTCAATAATTCCCTAAGAATTAAAAACATCTATTACCGGCTGCAGGATGCTAAGAGGCCCCTGGAGCGGGGACCGGGCTGTAACTCACTGGAGGGGCTCAGCTGATGCCGCAGATGCTGTCAAGCCCAGTACCAGGCTCTGGCGCTCCGCGGCGTTTGACTCCGTACCAACTCGCCAGCACAGCAGCACGGTCACAGCGCAGGATTGAGGGTTATCAGCCATTCCCACGTCCCTGATGCGCTCCTGGGACGCAGATCTCTCTACTACCCCATTACCATCATTGCCGCTCGACGTGCTGGGACGTTATCCCAAGGCGCTGGCACCACATCACGGCTCCATTAGACAAAAACATGCCAAACTAGGGTTCCTCGCTCTGCATCGCTCGACGGGAAAAGGAGGGAGGAAAGCTGCGGAGGAAAGGCGAGCGTGGAAGGAGGGAGGATCGCACTGTGCCACTCGGTGGCACTGCGGGAACGGAGCCCAGGTGTCCCCAGCCACGTCCCAGGCAGCATCACCAGCCGGCTAAAAATACCTGTTTATCCCCCAAATCTTAAGCGGTAGAGCGCACGAGAGCACTGCCTCCACGCAGACCGTGCCACAGAATAGTCCCCCATCCCTGTCACGACTTCTGGCAGCTCAGAAATGTTGTTTCTGGAAAAATATTTATCCTGTTAATGAAGCAGAGGCAGTAGCGGAGGCCCCAGAAGGTCAGAGCAGCGCTCGTCGCAATCAGCTCCCTTCACAGCTCCCGCTGAATGGGGCTCTGATTGCAGATGCCAATCAGAGCACTCAATTTTGCCTGCCTATTTGGGAATTAAAACATAAAGGCGCTTTCCCAGACACTGCATTTAGGGGTGGTTTATATAACATAATCTTGTGGGCAGAAAGCCAGACGGATTTGGAGGGTGGGATGCCGGAGCCCAGGGACTCGATGGGGATAAATATATCTTACACGGCTTAAAACACACACTCCAGGGAGATGTGAAGAAGGGGTCGGGGGGCTGTTATCCACCGAAACCCCCACCGCCACCACCCAGAGCCTCCAGGACACGGAGGGGGGGGTTTCACGCAGGTCCTGTCTCCGTGCCTCAGGACTGAGCCATTTCCAGTGGCCGCCAGCCAAACTGCCGGCTGCAGTTCAGGTTCCGCTGCCTCTTATATTTTTTTAATTATTATCGGTATTTCTAAGCATCTCGCCCAAACACTGAGACAGTTGGGCGATCAGCAGGCAAGAGGAGAAACGAAAACAAACTAATCCAGTCCTGCGAAAAGCGCGGATCGTAAAACGCGCAACGCTGGACCGCTGGGCTCATCCCGCAGCGAGCTCTCCCCATTTCCATTTAAATCATCCGAATTAAAGAGCGGTTCGAGTTAGAGCATCTGCCCAAAGATTTCTATATGCCTTCCCACGCCCCCACGGGCACAGCTGTTTGGATCGGAGGCAGAGGAGCTGCAAAAAAAAAAATAAAAAAATAAAAAAAAAAAAAATATAAAATCGCCAGACAAAGACTGAGGGGAATTAGACTCAGGCTGGAAACTGCCCGCTCGCACCTTGCCGAGCGCGTAGGGCTGAGATCTCGCCCCGCGGAGCTGCGTCCCAAGGGGACGCTTAGGTGACAGCCCACGGAGGAACCCGAGTTTCACTGTTTGGCAGGGTCTTGTAGAATTCGGAGAGCAGAAAAGCACGTGTGGGGTTGCTGCCTGCTCGGGTGGGATTGGGAGTATTAAACGGAGGAGCCGAAAAGCCAGCTTCGGCAGGGCAATACACTCCCCCACTCTGCTCCCTGGGCTGGAGCCCTGGGGCAATGCATGTCACCCCCTTCCTGAAGCTACCACTTATCATCGAATGGTTTGGGTTGGAAGGGACCTTAAAGATCACCTCGTTCCACCCCCTGCCCCAGGCAGGGCCACCTCCCCCCAGCCCAGGTTGCCCCAAGCCCCGTCCAACCTGGCCTTGAGCACCTCCAGGGATGGGGCAGCCACAGCTTCTCGGGGCAACCTCTTCCAATGTCTCACCGCCCTCACACTCGACAATTTCCTCCTAATATCTCATCCAAACGTCCCCTCTTTCAGCGTAAAACCGTTCCCCCTCGTCCCGTGGTACCCCTCCCTGATCCAGAGTCCCTCCCCAGCTCTCCTGGAGCCCCTTTAGGCACTGGAAGGGGCTCGGAGGTCTCCCCGGAGCCTTCTCTTCTTCAGGCTGAACCCCCCCAACTCTCCCAGCCTGTCCTCCCAGCAGAGGGGCTCCAGCCCTCCCGGCATCTCCGGGGCCTCCTCTGGCCCCGCTCCAACAGCTCCGTGTCCTTCTGCTGTGGGGACCCCCCGAGCTGGAGGCAGCACTGCGGGGGGGTCTCCCCAAAGCAGAGCGCAGCAGAGGGGCACAATCCCCCCCTCGCCCTGCTGGCCACGCTGCGGGGGATACAGCCCAGGGGGCCGGTGGCCTTCTGGGCTGCGATCGCACATTTTGGCTCACGGTGAGCTTCTCATCCATCGGGTCCTTCCCCTTGTTCCTTGCACGCTCAGAGGACGTGCTGTTAGCAGGCACTGACCAAGTCACTTGGGTTCTTCTCCCTCCGGGCCAAGATAAGGGTTTTTTGGGTTTTTTTTTTTTTGCATGTTACTTTTAAATCAGCAAACACTGCCAGTCCTCACCGCCCCGGGGAAGCGAGGACCCCTCCCAGGGTGGGCAAAGGGGCAGCTCTGTCCCTGCCTCGGGGCTGGGGGGAGAGCGACACAGCCCCGGGACACCTCTGACACGGGATATGGGATGCTCCAGCTGAGAGCCAGCGCTCGGAGAAGAGTCACCTTGTCAGGAGGAGAAACACCAGCGAACGCTCCCCGCCTGCGCACACAACGGGGCTGTCGCGACAAGCCCCGCAGCCCGGCCGGCACCACGGGGATGTGGCAGCCTCCCGCCATCCTTTGCGTACGCACAACCCTCGGGGGCCACGTCCAACCTGACCATCATTCCCCATCCTCCGGTTCACAAACACAGGGAGGGCAACGAGGAAAAAGAAAGCCAAGAAAAATAATCCTGCTTTCTCTCGATTTGCCCTTTTTCCCCATATAGCCTCCAGGAGCTAACGTTAGCGCAGCGGTTATGCAAGCGCCTTATAGAGAGCTCCTATTTAAAGCTCTGCTTTGGTGACAGCACATGAGACAGACATTTCAATCCCCTACGAGAGCCACCCTGATGCGTTTCTGCTCATTCATTCCCTTCGCTCGCAACCCGCCGGAGTACACATCTGCTCCCAGATCTTCCCACCGCACGGAAACACTGTTCTCGAGTGCCTCCATGCCCGTACTCAACGCTCTATTCCTAATAAAAAAAAAAAAAAAAAAAAAAAAGGCGGCTTTAATTACAGGATAAGAGAGCCTGCCAGATCTCTTCGTTTAGCCTGTCTTTTTATTAATTGAAACACAAGATATTTAAAGTAGAAAAAGGTGGGGGGCAGCTGAAAGCCAAGTCCCTTGGCGCCGCTTCGGGAAAGTAAGCGACTGGAAGCACAAAACAGTAGCAAAGCTATAAGCACCCGGTGCCCAAAGCAGACACGAAAAACTGGGGGAAGATCCAGTGGTTTGCGTTGCCACAGCACCGCGGAGGAACGAGAAACGGTGTGGAGGTCACGCGGTCCCGTTCTTCCATTTTTCCACGAGAAAAGTTTCGTGCAGCGGCTAACGGTAGGGCCACGAGGAACGAGAAAGGTTTTGTGCACCAACCACAAGGAACCACGGCTCGACCGCGTTCCCACCCGCTCGATTTGAACGACAGAGGTCTAAATATCACCCTGACTTCATACCTAAGTGAGGGACGAGAACTCAACGCACCAGGTTGTAAGGACGGATCGATGGGTTCGTCCTCCTCGCCCCCCTCAGACGGGAGGGCTTCGGGTAAGATTTGCGACCTCAGCCACGTTGAGTCCTTACCCAAGCTTGTGATGCTAACCCTATCTTTAAAAACATACAGCTATACTGCAGTTTAGCGCGTTTCTCACCGGCAATCTTAAGGAATCTGTATATGTTGCGTTAAAAAAAAAAATAAATAAGTAAACCGTGCTATCCGTGCACCCCACTGCTTCTCTGGAATGCAGCCGGACCTGCGGCGGTTTGCGCATCCCATGTCAGGCCCGTTGTCACCGCAATATTTGGTCTCCTACGTGCAACAGCCAGGCACGGTATGGCTCCAACTTCATTTGCAAAACTAAAAAAAAACCCAAAAAACCAGTCACGTCATGTCCCAAGTTTGGTGTCCTCAAGACAGCTGCATCTCGCCCTGGGGAGGATGCTCAACCCACGAAGCCGCCCGGCCCCGTCGAAGCTCAGCTCAGCCCCTTCCCCGCAGGCAGGCGAGATCGCTGCGGCACAAGGCTGGCTCCGAAAGACGCCGCGACGGCCGCGTGCACCGACACAAAACCCCAGGCTTTCGGTGGAGCTCGGGCATCTCTCAGCCAGCGTTTGTGTGTGGGTACAGGAGCGTTTCTATCTATCCTGGGTACTCATCCAGCGAGCAAATATCCTCCGCCTGAAGCGGTCTCTGTGTGTGCAGATACCAGCTAGACCTACCAGAAGGAGGAGGGAAAAAAAAAAAAAAAACCGAAGAAATAAAAAAAAAAAAATCCAAATCCAAACCCAAACCCAAAGCCTTCCTCCGGCATTCATCATTTTAATTAGCGGAGCTGTGCCTTGAATCTCAATGGGAGATTATACCATAAAGAGAGCCGGGCGGAATAGCACAAGTGTCTCCTCTCACTTCAGAAGCGAACAGAGCTGTCTCTGAAATTATTAGTAATATTACGTGTCCCATTTACAGCTCCACGCACACGTCCTGGGGGCTCACCCGGCAGCAACAAGCAATCTAATGGCTGGGATGGGTTTGAGCCGACAGCAGCGACTGTCGAGCCAGGTGACATTTCCAGCACCAGCATCCTGCCACATCATTCCATCTCCAGGCTCGGTCCTCCATCCCTTCCCTTCCCCCCCCCCCCAGACGTGCCCTGGTTATCACTCGCTGTGCCCTCGGCTCAGTAATTTTAACGCTGGGAGGCGAAGGAGGCTTCTCGCCCGGTCAATCCGCGGCGCCGAGTTGCCCAAGCATCACTCACACCCATGCCGAGTACGCGATGTCCATACAGATACACCAAGGAAATGACTAAAAATATGCGCAATAAGTCTTCCACGCCCCAAACTTCCTCGGGTCACCACAAAAAAAGAAAAAAAATTTACCCGTGTACACAAATACACGGTCCTTGTTCGGTGGTCTTTGACAGCGGTCACCTTATTCTCTCTCATAAGGGTTAAAAAAAAAAAAAAACACCACAAACTTCCTGCGGGAAGATTAAAGCCCCGATTTCACATGGAACGGCGCAGGAGCTGGGACTGCGCAGCCCTGCCCGGAGCTGCGTGCCTCCCCCGAGCACGGGGCGATCCGAAAGGACCACTTCTGCTCGTCACGAGGGAGCTAACGGGGCGGCAGCCAAACCCCACATCCACCCTTTGTCCCTTAAATCGTCACCATCCATCCCATTGCCTGAATAAATAGGTAGAAAGCAGCAAGCTGGAGAACCACCCCAATTTGTCCACCCTAAAAGCCTCCTCGCCGTAACCTCATTTCTTTATTAAAGGCGCCTTGGCGTGCAGAAACACCGCTCTGCCTCTCTGACCGGCTTTAGAGCTCCTTCCCTGTCGTCACGTGGAAGTTACCGGAGTAAAGAGCATTTCGGCTGCGCGGCGTTATCGCTTTATGCCGCATTGGAGGTGTTCGCCAACCCCTCAGCGATCAGGTAATGACATAAAAATGAAAGGCGCGCCAACTGGAAACTCAGCCTGGCCCCGAACCACAAACCCCTTTTGCCGAAGTTAATAAAAAAAAAAAAAAAAAAGGAAAATAAAAATGAAACAGGCAGGATTTGAAGGAGTCGCAGCCGCTCTTTCTGTGCGTTTTCACACGCTCGTGCGGGTTTTTGGGAGCTTGGCCGGCACCTCGAGGCAGCCTGGTGCTCCGGCAGCATCCCGGACATCGGGCTTCACCGGCTGCGCCTCCCCCTTTCCCTCTTTGCGAGGTGATGGGTGAAGCCACCACCTCCGTAAAATAAATAAATAAAAAAAACCCCTCCAAACCTACAGGTGGAAATGCTAATAAGAACTCGTTATGCTTATTTAAGCAATTCCCCGGCAGCCGACGCAAAGAGGACATTACAGGAAAGCCCGCTTTCCGAGATGACTAGCGCAATTTGTAGATCGTTATCGCTCGGATAAAAATCAGATAACTTGAAAACAATTGGAAATGTTGAGTTTAGACCATCTCCCCTTGGGATATAATATATGCTTTAATGATGCTGCATGTAAGTAACGCTGGAACTGCCAGCGGTGATACATTCTCGCGGCGGCGAACAGAGCCGGGATCTGCCACTGTCAAAATAAACCCTCCCAAACCAAAGGAAAGGCATCGTTAGCCGGCGGCAGCCGCGCTTTTATCCTCCCCGTGGGCAGGGAAAAAAAAAAAAGCCACCTCTGTCCCCTTCAGCCACTCTTTTAACACTGGGAGACTTTTAAAGACTTCTGGGTGGGACGAGAGCCAAACTGGAGGTGTAAAAAGCCTCGGAGACCTCCCAGGGGGCAGCGGGGACTAAGGTAAGAGCAAGAGTTTAACCCTAAATATATATTAAAAAGAAATTTAAAAAAAAAAAAAAAAGGGCAGAAAAAAAAGCAAAGAGCATCTTGGAACAGGACTCTGACTCTTCCCGCGCCGCCGCCACCACGAGCCTCCATCCTCTACACATCCAAAAAAAAAAAAAAATCATATTCCCCTGGACCCAAGCCAGGCCAGAGCAATTAAGAGGACTTAAAAAAAAAAAAAAAACAAAAACCAAACAAACCACCAAAAAAACACCACCAAACCACAGCCCTTGGACTCCACACAGGTAGGCTGCCTACCTGCCTTCCAAAACACAGCCCCATTAAACCGTGGGGAGGGGGGATGCTCGCGCACCCGTGGACGATGGCAGCGGTTGTTCTCGCATCGTCTCATAAATATTTAACGGTAAGCACTTTGTAAAGAAGAAGGTTATTACAGCTGGTGTAGTCTCTGGCTCCAAATGCGGCCATACATCAGATGTTGCCGGTCTAGTCTGCCGAACCCTCTCACAGCAGCCGGTGGCAAATTGGTTTCTTCAGGGTTGAGAAAAAAAAAAAAAAAAAAAAACACACAGGAAAAAAAAGTAAAATCCCAAGTCTCAGAGCCCTGGGGAGATGCGTGCGAGATGTTTGAGGGATATCCTGCCAATAGATCAGATCTTCACAATCACCTACAGCAATACAGGGATCTCTGAGATGGAGCAAGGAGGGGGTGAATAAGGAAAAAAAAAAAAAAAAAAGCCACAATAAAATAGAATGCACCAGATGAAAAGCAATTCCTGGCAGCAATTTTTAGCATAAACACGTTGTTGGGTTGGTGTTTTTTTTCTTTCCTGCAATAGCAAATTAATCTTTTTATTGCTGCTGAAGATGCTCTAATAATATTTATTCCGACACTTTACGCTTTATTGTGATACTTTCGCCTTCTTTTGGGGTCTGTTTGTTTTTTTTTTTTTTTTTCCCTCCTGGACTATTGATTTCATTTGTTCCATCATAGCCCTGACAGCCCCGGAGGGAGGGAGGGATGGAAAGAAATCCTGCTCCAGCTGAGAGCAAACCTTACCCACACCTCTTTTGTGCAGGTTAAGAGCCAGGCTGGGCTCCTGCTCGCTTTTTGGAGCATCCCAGAGTCAACGGAGCAAACCAGCCTCCTACTTTTCAGCAGCTCGAAGCCAAGGAGAGGGTTTGTTTTTTTTTTTTTCCCCAACACTGGGGATCAAACCCAAGAGCCCAGAGCAGTATCCTGCCCCAAAATATGAATTTAAGATCCCATCTTCGGAGCAGGCAAACTTCTCCCTGCTTATCTCCTGCACGCTCCTGCTTCCCCCCATGCAGCTGCATCGCCGACGGGGGTACAAGGAATAAAAACCAGTCATTCCCCCCCCCCCCAAAGGGCACACACAGCCTGGAGGACCCCGCTTTCATTTGCATTTCAACCGGCATCCCGATGCTAAAACATCACCGCATCCAAATACTGTCCCTCCTGAGCCACGGCGGTCCTTGCCAGGTATTTCTTTCTGTTCCAAAACGCTGATAATTTCTTTTATTGGGCTTCCACAAACTGGTCACTGACTCTCGCGGCATAACCAGGAATGGTTATAGCGGCCGTTGCACATCGACCATCTGAGCAACGACATATGAAGTATATTTAAATAGGAAATAGGCCTATTAAGACACTTAGCAATATGGCAGTAGCAAAAGCAGCCCGCGAGTTCATCATTTGCTTTAAAAATATTGAAAATTATTTTAATTCCCTAATTAGCATAATGAAAACCCGGGGAGAGGACGGATGCGTGGGAGGGGAGGGGAGGGAAGGCGGTGGGACAGCAGGAGAGGCGAAAACAGGCAGGAAAGGGGATTTATAAGCCACAATTCCCCCAAGGAAGTGTTTGTACAGAAGACAGCCCCAGGCCCAAAGGCCAGGGGGATGGATGCTGCAGCTTTCCACCCTAAATATTGGCTCGGAAGGCAGAGAAAGCTGTTCGGGAGGCAAGCTGCTGCTCGGTGCCCGCTCCACGTGGGAACGGTCCAGAGCATCCAAGGAAACGGCGGGAAGCATCACCGGCAGACGAGGACGGGGCGGACGCAGGGCTCAACCCCGCACGTCCCCTCCCACCCAGGCAGCCCCCCCCCCATCACCCGCTTCCCCTGCGTTCACCCCAAATCCCCGGCTGCTCCCCAGCCGCGGCAGCACCAGAGCAGTCCCGCTTTGTCGGCGCCGAGTTCATTTCATCTGTGCATGTGTTTAATTCCCTGCTCTGGCATTTCTCTCCTCTATCACTTTTCACAGACTGTCAGTCCCGAAATCCTTTACAGAGCAACCACATGCCATACCTACTTAGGAATTACGCCAGCTCGAGCAGTCATTAGGCGCTTTCCATGTCCTACATGCAGCTGTGAACATTCACGCTGGTGAGACTTAATCAGACAGTGTATCAGCCGCAAGTGGAGCGGGGAGGTAAGCAGGGATGTCACCAACCGCTCCCCTGCCTCCAAAGCCTTCAGGTTGCTATTCTCTTTTTTTTTTTTTTTTTAACTTCCCTTTAAGATTGAAAAAAAAAATAATCTATTTGTTGCTTTTTTTTTTTTTTTCTTCCTCCCCCTCCCCGCTCAAGGAGTTTCAGCATCCAAGCAGGGACTCCTCATCGCCATATTACCCCATTAATGCCGCTGCCAATTTAGCCCTTACCCTGACCTCGTCTGCCTGCTCCAGTGCAAACTCTCCTTCCACCTTCCCCTGGGCGCCCAGGGGTGCCTGCAGCTGCAGCAGGGTCCTGGGCTGGGTGCAGTACCGCTCTCATCCCATCTGGCAGCTACAGAGAGACAGATTTGCAAAGGCATTTAGGCACCTAAAGATGCGGATCCGTTGCCCGGTGGGATTTCTCATAAAGCACAAGGCAGAGGTGCCTATTCCCCCGCTGAACCCTGTGGGGGGTAAACGCATCGCCTGCTCAAGCGCTGCTGAGATTTCTCCATGTCTCTGCGCCGCTGACCCCCCCCTGCAGCCCCCTCCCCGCAAAACCCCGCAGCAGTTCTCAGCTGCCTCTTCACAGAACCGCAGGATGGTGTGGGTCGGAAGAGACCTTGAAGACCCCCTCGTTCCACCCCTGCTCCGAGCAGGGCCACCTCCCCCCAGCCCAGGTTGCTCCCAGCCCCGTCCAACCTGGCCTTGAGCACCTCCAGGGATGGGGCAGCCACAGCTGCTCGGGGCAACCTCTTCCAATGTCTCACCACCCTCACACTCGACAATTTCCTCCTAATATCTCATCCAAACGTTCCCTCTTTCAGCGTAAAACCGTTCCCCCTCATCCCATGGCTCCCCTCCCTGATCCAGAGTCCCTCCCCAGCTCTCCTGGAGCCCCTTTAGGCACTGGAAGGGGCTCTGAGGTCTCCCCGGAGCCTTCTCTTCTCCAGGCTGAACCCCCCCACCTCTCCCAGCCTGTCCTCCCAGCAGAGGGGCTCAGCTGTTTCTCCCCGACACTGCCGCTGCCTCCACATCTCCCCCGGTGCTTCATCATCTGATGTTTTATTAAGCGCTTCACCGCTAAGACTGGGACTACTCCTGTATTATCAAAGCACCTGCTTGATTTTGGATGTTACCGCAAGAGTAAATAATCCTTCCTCCCTTTAGCCCAACACATGTTGCCGGTAAATCTCTAAATGGCTTTATTTTGGGGTTTGTGGGTTTTTTTTTGTTGTTTTTTTTTTTTTTTTTTTTTTTTTTTTTTAAACAAAGGGCCATTTAAGACAGGGAAACTGAGGCACACAAAGAAGATGGGACGTGCTCACCCATCACTCAGAGAGCCACATCCCCGCCCGGGAACGGAAGCGCTAAAATCCGATGAAGAAGGTGGTGGGAAGACTTTCCCGCGCTCAGACCCACATCTCCCCCGACAAACCCAATCCCACAGCAACTTCCATCCCGACAAGCTCTATTTTTCCTTCTGGACTCATTAGAAAAAGCCACGAGGGCGGCAGGGGAGGGCGGCCGCTCGCCCTTCGCAAGGTCGAGAAAAATCCCGCGAAATGTCAGAGAGTTTTGAGAGTCCTAAATGAAGAAATTGCTTAATCTACCTGGGGGATTGCAGCTATTATATCCACTGCCGTAAACAAGCTTCAGATCCAGCGGCTAAGGATCGCGCCGACAGAGAGGAGCCGAGGCTAAATTGACAAGTTGTCTCTGCTGCCCTTGAAACTCAATTTGCCATCGCTCACCTCGTTCCAAATTAGCGCAGAAAGAAGCCGCGCCGGCCCAGGCTGCTCTTTTGGGGCTCGGTTACGCAAGATCCCCGCGCTACCTGCTCCGCACGCCGGCGCTTCAGGGTTTCGTCCTGTTGCGACGGGCACAGGGACACGAAAAGGAGATTGAATGAAGACCCCTGAACGTGATCAAAGCTGCCTAAATTGGGGAGAAATTCAGCCTTTTGCCACAAAACCCACCAAAGGTGCGTGCATCCCTTAAATCCTTCCCTGAAGGCTTCAAGGGAATGAACACAAGAGCAGACCTCGGCGTGGAGGTGAAGTTTATACCCGCTCTAAGTCTGGTGTCATTTGGGACCGAACTGACTATCCGCAGTGGGGCGGGATGGCTCGAGGAAGAAGAGATCCTCCCGATTTGCGTGCGATTCTTTAAAAGGGCTCTGGATAAAAAAAGCGCTCAAACCACATTCGCAACAAACGCGTTCAGGGAACTCATTTCACGTTTTCAAAAGGAGAATTTTCAATAGGTAAAATTTCAGGTGAGAGTTTCACATCGATGCTGCATGGATGGTCTAAAAATTAAAAAAAAAAAAAAATAAATCAGCAAAATTATGGGCAATCGCCCCCTGATATTTCACAAGGAAAGTTGGGTCCAAATAGTTCCAATAATGACTTTTCAGAATGTATAACTTATTTCGCGGAGGGGGGGGGTTGTATCGTACACCCAGTGTCAGGGATCAGACAGTTCTTTTGAATTTGGGAACCTAGCCCAAATCAGTAGCTTTTACTCCAGGAACGCTGCTCTCGGGTCCATCGGGTGAAGGATACACCAGCAGAAAGGTGACGTGTGGCCTTATGCCTCCCAAATCCAATCAACCAATTATGCTCCCTAATTGCCTACAATGGATTTAATTGGGCTGGGCCAACGCGCAGCACCTCAAATAAGTTCCCCTCAAAAAAATAAGGAAGCAGCACAGCGTCTGCCTCTTGGCATTAAGATGTTATCCTTAAGCTCCAACTGGTCAACCTGGGCCATGGGCAGGGCCACCTCCCCCCAGCCCAGGTTGCCCCAAGCCCCGTCCAACCTGGCCTTGAGCACCTCCAGGGATGGGGCAGCCACAGCTTCTGCTCTGGGCAGCTTCTTCCAGTGTCTCACCACCTTCAAAATAAAGAAGTTCTTCCTAATACCTCATCTAAATCTCCCCTCTTCCACTGTAAAACCATCACCCCGTGGGGAACTAGATCATCTCTAAGGTCCCTTCCAACTCTAACCATGCTATCATTCGGTGGCAACTGCTGCCACCGCCTGTGAACGTAATGCCTAACGGTACCTAATGCCAACAGCTCCTTGCCTTCAAAGGGACGGAGCTTATCTATACGCGCTGGTACAGACTCGCTCACCAGTGCTCTCGGGGCACCCATGAGAGACGCAGCGGCCAGAGCAGATGAGGACACGCAATTGCCAGAGGTGCACGAGCAGAGCGGGGCTGTAATGGGGCTCACCAGCACCGCCACAGCAAAGCGGGGAGCTGCCCCACCGCCCCTCTGCGGCAGCCGATTCTCCCCTCCTCTTGCCACTCACACCAACCGGGCGTTTGTCCGTCAACAAGGTTTTAACCCCTCCTGGGTGACGCAGTCTCCTCCATCGCTCTCAGGAGGAGGAACGCCACCTCTTCTCATCCCCGGGAGATGGTCAAAGGCAGCTCTACAGCCCTCAGGCAGGGAGGACAACATCCAGAGATGCTGCAAAAGCAGCCCCGAGCCTTCCCCGCGGCAGCTCCCCAGGACCAGAGAGAGCTGGGAAGCGAGCAGGAGGAGGAGAAACACGATGTCGGCGAGAAACGGAGGAGGAGGAGGATGCTTCTCCCTCTCCTTGGGTTTGTTCAGCCCCAACCGCAACCAGGGCTGGGGCACCCGGTGCCACCCAGTCCCTCCAGACCCCGCGCTGCACAACGGACCAACACCATGAAGCCCCCTCACCCCCAGCACGCGGAGGGGCAACGGGCTTCGCGTCGCGGGCATCTGCCTTCGCTGCCCCCACAAAGGGCCCGTTGATGGCGCGGTTAACGACAGCCTTCGGCCCGAGCCTGCAGCGGCACTCGAACCCGCTCCTCGGGCGCTGCTGCGAGCGCGAGGCTCAGCAACAAGAGGGCTTATGTTTCGCAAGGGGGGGAAGCGGATAAAGAACCAGTGTTTGCTGCCGCTGCCGGCGTTAGCGGCTGACCCGCGCCTGCCTTTCCCCACGCCCGGATCCATCACTGCCCTGACCCCCTCCGACACCCCAGCGTCCTGCCACCCCCCTACGAGGGGACAGCGAGGGGACTCGGAGGGAGAGCGGTGCCGGCAGCACAAGGGGTTCCCCTCGAGCATCACAGTACTGCTGTTCACCTTTTTGGAGCACACCAACAGCTTCAGCAAAAATATGGGGGGGGTTCCAAGCAAGAGCCCCCCCCTAATGAATGGAAACCAAAGTTTCCATCCACCTCCAGACACTGTATTTGATGGGGAACCCTGTGGGATGCAGTGTAGGACCAAGAGGGGCTGTGCCAGCCGCTACCCCACCTTGCTGACACACAGCCCCCCCCTTCATCCTTCTGCCTCCAAAAAAGGTCAGGTTGAAGAGTGGTGGATCACTAAGTGGCACGCAGAGACACGGCCACAGCTTGTCCCAACCTTGACACCTGCAATTAGCTTGCAATTCTTTTAAGAGCATCATAGAACGGTTTGGGGTGGAAGGGACCTTGAAGACCATCTCGTTCTACCTCCCTGCCCTGGGCAGGGACACCTCCCCCCAGCCCAGGTTGCTCCAAGCCCCGTCCAACCTCATCGCATGTTAAAGCGGCCTGTGTTGAGAAATTTCTGGTCGGTTCAGGTTTCACAGCACCAAGTAAGTCCCAAAAGTAGCATTTTCTTTCCCCCAAAAGCAACAGATAATGGAAATGGTCTAGTGGGAGGTGTCCCTGCCTATGGCAGGGGGGCTGCAATGAGATGATCTTCAAGGTCCCTTCCAACCTAAATCATTATATGATGGGCGTAGCCCAGAAACCTTTCCCCCCCTCCTCTCGCCCTCTCTAATTCCCCCCCCGTGCCTGGCCCGGCCGCCCGGCGCATTGACCTGCCTCCAACCTCGTCCAGCTCCTGGCGTGACACTGACAGTGGCCTTCGCTCCCAGCCCTGGGGGGGCATTATCTCCATCAGTGACCGCAGGAGAAGGCAAACCCCCGCCTGCTTTCCCAGCGCCTGGCGAGGCTCACCTTTCTGCCACCGCCCCTGCTAGCTGAATCCAAGGCCGAGAGCACGAGCAGACGGAGAAGCAAACACAAAACGTCCCCCCGCTGCTTCCGTTTGCGTCGGCCGCAAGCGATTCCCGTGCCATGCTAAGCGCGGGAGATGCTGAGCTCCTGGGGGCAATGGAAATAAGCAGGGGAGGAGGGGGGGGGATTAGGTCCTGGAGTAGTGGACACCCAAGAAATAACCGAGCTATCCATCACGGAGCATCGAGCACATTAGCAGAAGCATTTACCTGAGCAAATTACCTTGAGTAGTCATTATCTCCGCGCTTATTTGCTCACGGAGCGGGCAGAGAGCTGCAAGCGCAGGCAGCAGCCTGGTGGGCACTAACACAGAGAGAAAAACTGACCCCCTGCCTCCTCCAGGGCTCCTAGCCCCGATCCCACGCACCCCGAACCCGTTCCCGGGGGAGGCTGGGCGGCACCGTGCTCTGGCGACCCACGGCAGCCCTGTGGCTGCCTTTCCCCTCCAGCAGAATACGCAGAACCACATCCACCAGCAGCATCCCAAACCCCCGCCCGAATGATCTCCATCACCCGAGGATCCTCCTACAAGCCAAGCCCGCATCGAGAGCAGTCCTGGGGGGAGCCCTGCGCCTCCCCGAGTTCCCACCGGCAAAAGGAGCTTTTTATTTTGATCGCGGTGCGCGATGTAGAATTTGACTTTGAGTGACTACAATAAAGCGTTTTTATTTTTAAGCTGTTTTACCCCGTTTCCCCAGCTCACGAGGAGCGCACCTTGGTGTCAACAGGACTCTTTTGTCTTTGTAAGCTATTTTGAGGCAAAATATCTGTAAATTACTTCCCCAAACCTCCACACGAGCAGATCATGCAGAGAAAATAGGCTTTGCAGGAATGCAGTAAATTGTTTCTGTCACACAAGGAAATATAACCAATAGAAATCGTTATGGATGAGTCATTATGAGAGGGACCGAAAAAATTAACCTTCATCCATTTCCTTCATCTCGGTGCGTGCGCGAGGGAGGAGGAAGGTGGCGAGCGCCTGCTAAGTGAGCGCATTAGCGTCGGAGGGGGAACGGTGGGACGTGCAAGCAGGTGTAGAAAGGGAAAGGCTGACGCGGGGCCGGGAATTTGGGAGAGGGATGCTGCAAAAAGGAGAGATGGGTCAGGGCTTCCCCCACCCCGAGACGGGAAGGGATGCTCCGGCGTGGGAAAGAGCTGCATCAATCCCATTATGGGGGAGGGGGATTCTCCTTTCCCCGCTATTACGCGTTGCTTCTGTCCACCCGTGTCCTCAAACCCTTCCTCGGCCCTCGGAAGCATCAGGAATCAGGAGGCGAGCGCGTTCCGAGGTGAGGGGGAAGCCAAAGCTCCCCGAGCGCCAGCAAGGAGGGGCTCTCCCCCACCGCCACACGTCCCAAACACAGTGTTTTCCTGCTGGATCCTCCGCGACGCCGCCACGAACACGAAGGGTTGTCTCTTTTGGGGGGTTAAGTAACACAGAAATGATGAAAGAAGCGCAGAAGTGTGGGCCAGCGAGCGCGGGAACCTCTGCTGCCTGCGTGGGAGAGGTGGTTCCGAGAGAGGGAAACATCAGAGAGAGGAGGATGTGTGAACACGGCAGAGGAAAACATTTATTCCCACTCATTTGGGATAAGCACTGTAGAGTAACGCCGGCTCGCGCGCTGCCCATCGCCTCTGTCCTGCTTCACCCTCTCACCATTAACCCATCGCTTTTACACACGTGTTTCGCTCCGTACCTGCGCGCATTTGTTACAGATGTTTAAAAAAAAGAAAAAAAAAAAAGAAAATCCATTTCCAGAGTGGCAGATAACGATTCCTCCAGCCACGCCGTGCAAACAACGCGGCGGAAAAGGCTCAAGTGTTAAATGTTCCCTAATGTGCAGTAATTGATTTCCATGTGTGCAGTAATGGATTTGGTCACATCATGCAACAATGGATTTGACACGGGTTCTCGCTGATATTATAAACATAGTTAAGTCGTTAGCCTCGTGCCCGAGAATTAGGCCTTTAATAGCGCCGACCCCCGCGACCCACGCCGGCTGGCCGGTGCCGCACATACAGCCACCAAAAAAAAAATCTTCAGGGCTGGTTCATAGTCAAGGACGCAGTTGGCGACTGAGCAGCTAAAAGCCGCTCGGAGCTACGCAAAATGCATCCCGGGCTTCACTCCAGCCCTTTGCTCGCACGTACCCATCTCCCATCCAACCTTTCTCCTTCCCAACCTTTTTTTTTTTTTTTTTTTTCACATGGTCGCGCGCCCCAAGATGATGTCCTGCCACCCCCAGGGATGGACAGGGGGTAGCAGCCTGGTCTTCGCCTCCGTCAAAATAAATAAATAAATAAATCAATCATCTCCCACATCCCATTTGCAGGTTCCCATTGCCAACACCGGTGGGAGAAGTCAATCACCACCGCGCCTCCTGCTGTAGGCAACACCTGAAACATCTCCTGTCAGCGGTGGCCTCCTCGGAAGGACAGCGCGGTGGTTGCAGGGGAGGGGGAATTGTTTCTCCTTGGGTATTTACAAGCCTTGCAGTAGTGTTAAAAAAAAAAAAAATAAATCTATTCTTTTCACTCCGGCGCGGCAGCAGCGCTCGCCTTCTGTCGACAAGTGATTGGGCTCCTGTCCGTCAGGGACACTGAGTGATTGTACCGAGAAAATTGCATTCAGCAATGGGGGATTTAAGAGGGTGCTTGTCCTCAAACAGGCCTCCAATTAATTAACTCAGAGGAAGGGGCTGCTCGGGCTTTGCTTGGGCTTTTCTGCGTTTTCCTCGGTGCCTTTAATTTATTGGCGGGCGGCTTGTTTTGTTTCCTTCTCGCCTTTCTGTTTGTCTTTTAAGACTCTTTGCGGGATGATAAAGCGCGGGGAATGTATTTACTCAGCAGGGGATTAATTGGCAAGCAGGCAGGAGAAATGGCTGGGCCGAGCCCTAAATTCCCAACCCTCGCGCTGTACCTGCCAGCACCGGGAAATTGAAAAGCCTCCCGGACCGCCGGTCCGGCGCGCCCGCGGGATTTGGCGGCAGGAGGGTGTCCAGGTCCGCTGGAAGAGGCGCTGGACCTCAGCGGTGGGGCTTCCGCCCCGACTCCGCCAACCCTACGGGTAGCGCGCAAAAAACGGGGAAAATTAGCAAACGCCAACGGTATGGGCATGAGGGGGTCCACCGGGGCTGTTTTTGCGAAAAAGCGGGAGCTTGGCAGAGAGGCTGAGCTCCGAAGAGACTGGGAAAGGTTTTTATTAGGATAGTATCTGCTGAGTCAGCTCAGCGCTGTTTTGGGCGTACGACACCGGGTTGTGATACCTTCCGCTCCTCCTGCCGCGCTTTGGTCACCTACTAGACAAGACACTCCTGAAGATATGGACGATTCCTTCATTTTTTGCAACAACAAACACAGGAGGTTTTGACCTCCGGTGAAGTCCCATTGTGCCGACCATACCCCAAAAGATAATATTCGATGTTTAAAGAGACTTAGAAGTTGCTCTTACACATGGACCGCGGTGCGCTACCGATGGCACCACATTTATGGACTTCAACCAGAGCGCGGCAGAGACATGGAGAAGCACCGTAGGGATGTACGTGGTCGCGCTGAGAAGAGCGTGACCCCACGCTCAGTACTGGGACAGGATTTGGGGGAGCACAGCCTCTGGGATGCAATTCCCAAATTTCCAGTGGAAGCGTGTTCCCCAAGAGCAGATGGAGACCAGGATGCTGGAGGTGCATACATGGCTTACGGTGACCCACCACGCAACACAACCTCTGCTCCTTGGAGACCCACCGCCCCACCACTCCAGGCGAGCCCTCCCCAACCACAACCGCAACCACCCAGCCCTGATGTTTCCTCCAGACCGCGAGACATTTCACATCGCCGCTGCCATTTCCAGGGGTGAGAAAGGTCCTAATCTTGCCCTCAGCCCTAATCTTTTAAAGGAATTAATCTTCAAAGCAATCTCGTCCCAGCTACACCGCAGACAAAATTTTGATTTATGAGTTGCGGCGACAGCTGAGCTCCTCCGATACGGGAGAAACGGGAAAGCGTTGGGTGGATGGGGCCAGTGCTCGGAGAAACCACAGCAGAAACGGGCACCCAGACCACAGCTGGAGCAAACACCACCATTTCGGCCTTGGGAAATTCCAACCTGAGTCATTTTCTTCATTAACCAGAAAAGGCAAGTTCCCCCTCTCCCCAAAACAATTAAAAAAAAAATAAAAGTTGATTAAGAAAAAGTTGACCTCAGCAATACCACAACAGTCTCATCAAAGGCTTTGTTTTCCTCTTATAATACCGTTTCCCACTACAAACTGCAACACAGCCAACACGCAGAAACGATCAACTGAACCAAGGGGATTTGGCTTCATTGGAATAAAACGTTTTGATGAAATTTTAAATGAGAAAATGGTGATGGCCCCGCGAAATGATTTGATTTCGGTGAATCTGTGTTTTCATTTTGAAAATGGATTCATTAGAAAATTTTTTCAACCAGCTCTAATCAAAGTGCTTTAGGCATTTTTGAAACTTTCAGTCTCGAGCTTCAAAACAACTTAATTTGTGCTGTAAAGCCGAGAAGTTTATGACACAGAGATACAGCGAATGGAAGCACTTTTTGACTCTGCAAACACTTCAGCTTTAAGAAATTAAATTAATCGTAATGTGGGAGAGTAATTTCAAAAGTTTCTTTCCTGAAGTACAGAAAGTATATTCAAACTCATCTAAAGGCAGACTTTATAAATATAATATAAGGTTGTCATCTTCCCGCTTACAGCTTGCTTTTCACTAACACCATCTCCATTTAAAATTTCTTAGGGTCGTGAGCAGATGAAATAAAAGAAAGAGCTCGTTTCTGTTGGGGAAAACTCAAGTGATGGGATCATTATATAGAGCATCTCCAAAGGAAAAAGGCGACGCATAGAAAGAAAGGAGAGAGAAAAATAGAGGGTATATAGCAAAAATGGAAAGAGAATGAGAACATCACGGGAAATGCTCATTCGAACAAGAGCCCCATTCACCCTCGCTTGTCTTTCCCTTCAGGGTTAGTTCTTGTTTCATTACAGATTAACACAGCATCTCTTCTCTCGAGTCTCACTCGCTGGAGATGGCTACATCCATTTAAACGGATTTCAAAAGCCGGGATTGATCTATGCCAAGTTGTAATTTTGGACGCTAGCATGCCGGGTAATGCACTCCAGCCTTTGCCGAGAGTGAAGGAGGTGTGTGAATTGCTTCCTTGATATGATAAATTCATTAGATAAAGGAAGCCGAGATAACAGGCGCGGTACTTAGAAAGCATCTGGTGGCACGAAGCGCAGATGCGCAGGACAGGGGGTGGCGGCACGGCTCACCGGGTTTACGTTACAGTCAAGAGCTGAACAAAAGAGGGTTGTACGGGGGACTGGAAGAGACCTTTGGGTCAAGCAGCCCTACTTTCCCCCCTCCCATCAGAGATAACCGCGGAGTATCACTCTGATGGCTACTTGAACCCGTGAACTCCATAGCATGGGAAGCATCTTCAAACACCGACCGGGCAGACTACGGGGAAAAAATGAAATATCATTCCCTTAATTCCAGGGGGACGGCGGACCTCGTCTGAAACGCTACTCCACAGGGCAGCCAGCAGAGGCGTTAAAAAAAACGATGCCAGCAACCCGCTGCGCTGCGCAGGCTGCACGCAGAGGACCGGGCAGTAGGTAGTGACACAGCTACGGGCTGGATAACCCCCGCTAACGCGCCAGCTCCTGCCGCTTCCATCTGCGAGCGCTGGGGAGCCGGGTAGCTCACCGAGCCGGCCCTCTCCAGCCTTCGTTTAAATTCAGGTCCAACACCGCAGGGAAACGAGCACGGCAAGCTCCGGGTACCTGCTCCGGCACTTTCGCTCAGAGAAAAACAGGACGGAGAAACGGGAGGATGCTTTGGCAGCCACCTAAGGGAGACTAATGAGTGCTGCAGGTCGGAGGGGGAGCGATGGAGACCATCGGGGTGTGACAAAGCAGGAGACTGGAAAAGGGGAGGGATGCTTTTATGGAGAAGAGAGGGAAGGAGCTAGGAAAGCCAGCGAGAGACTAAGGATGCTAAAAGCCACAGGGTTCGGAGGGTCCAGCAGCGTCCCCGAGGGCATTGCAGGGAGCCCGCGGGAAGGAGAAGCCGCGGAGGACGATGCTGCAGCAGAGCGAAGCTCAGCGATCAGAGAGGGGCAAGTGGGGCTCAGGCTCTTACAGACCCCCACCCCCCCCGCCACGACGACAGCCAGGAGCCCCCACACCCACCCAGCCCTTCCCCATCCACACAGCTGCTTTATCTAAAACCAAGCCTAGCAGTGACATTGCTTCATCAATACGGTGAGACGCAGGGCGGTGGGATCCGGCACGGAGAGATTACCGCGGCAGGAGAGCCGCTCGCAGCCACCGCGCTGGCAAAAGCCCTCCCGCGCCAGCAAGCGAGCTGCCAGATTGATTTTGATCTCATTAATCTGTTTCGGGGCCAGCCGGCAGCTGCCGTGGGCGAAGCCGTGCGCCATGCCTTCCTCCGACCCCTCGGCAAAGGGGAAGTATTGTAAATAGAGACGTTCTCCCGCCGGGAGCACTCGAGGTACCGGAGTGCTGGAGATGCGGGTCCTACATCTGGGCTATTTCTTCATTTATCAGTCCCGCAGCTCACTATTATTTGGATTTCGCGTAAGGAAATGAGGATAAGGCGTGTCGCTACCCAGGGAAAAGTCTTTCTGGCGCTTCACTTGAGGCTGCATAAATCAAACACCCCCTTTAGAGCACAGTGCAAGGGGGAGGGTGCTGCCCGCTGGATCATGTACCAGGCTGGGACCTGGGGCTCAGGAGATAACCTTAGAATCGTAGAATTGCTGAGGTTGGAAGGGACCTTTAAGATCATCAAGTCCAACCATTGACCCACCCTGACACAACCACTTCTAAACCACATCCCCATGTACCACCTCTACCCTTTTTTTAAACACCTCCAGGGACAGCGAATCCACCCCCTCCCTGGGCAGCCTCTTCCAGTGTTTGATAACCCTTTCCATAAAAAAAAAAAAAAAAAAAAGCCTAATATCCAATCTAAACCTTGCCTGGCATAACTTGAACCCATTTCCTCTCATCCTATCGCTGGTCACCGGGGAGAAGAGATCAACCCCCACCTCTCCACAGCCTCCTCTCAGGTACTTGTAGAGAGCGAGAAGGTCACCCCTCAGCCTCCTCTTCTCCAGGCTGAACACCCCCGGTTCCCTCAGTCGTTCCTCCTAAGACTTGTCACCTTGAGCAAGTTAAATCCCCCCTTGGGTCCTCCTCTCTGCTTGCTCGTGAGTAAAATAGCGGTAATCAAGAGATTTGAGGTCCCCCAGCGGAAAGCACTCCAAAATTGTTATTTCGGGGATGGGAGAATATACAGGTGGTCTCCAGCGATACCACAAAGGACGAGACAACAAACCTGGCACCTACAGGCACCAAAGCAATAGCTACCCTGCCGAACAGTCCCTCGGGTTAGAGTAGAGTGAATATAACCCCCCCCCATTTGCAATCAGACCAAGGCAAGGGTGAAGCTGAGACCGCCACACAGCCCTCGCCCAGAGGGGCCGCTTTCAGCTGCCGTTATCAAAAAAGAAAAAAAAAAAAAAAAAAAAAGGACCCGTCGCTGCCGATTGCTGCAGGTCCTCCTGCTCCCGCCACCCCTCCGCCCTGCTCATCGACCGCCCGACCCCGCCGAGCAAGAGTTGGGCTTCAAAGCGCTTCTAATCCATGGATGGAAGGGCCTGCTCGCAGCTCACTTCAAACCCGGTTGGCCGCCGTTTGGTCTATGTCAATTAAGGACAAATTTAAGCTAATGAGAAGTAAGTGTCCAGGCAGGGCTTTACATCGATTTGGTTAAACCACTATAAGAGAGCAAGCGCACGTGTGGACGTGTGTATGCATGTGCAATGGGCGACTCCATTGCAGCTCGGCAGTTGGCCCCCAAATCTTCCGCCGGTAATTCCGAAGGTTTTTCAAACGAAGCCACCAAATTTGCAAGGTTTTGTTTTAAAGCAACGCCGCTCACCCCGGCACTTCCAAACCCCCCCCCCCCGCGAAAGAGTCACTGTTTTCTTTTGTACAGAAAAGTCGGTAGATAAATTGCAGATGATTCAGTAAATAACTCAGCCTATGACCTTGATGCTTATTGATTCCTCAAGCTGTTTATCTTTCTTGTGTGCTCCCCAGCAAAAACAATTATCACTTAATTATAAAGCAGCTTGGCTGGAGGGAACCGCCAATTGGCTGGCGAGCTTTGCAACGGGGCGAGTTCATCCGTGTGTGCACCGCACAGCCCCGACCAGAGCGGCTGCTTAAGATTCAGAACCACAAACTTCATTATTTTCTTCCTAGCTCGTGTTTTTCCCCTCGTTTTAAAATCACTTAAGGATGTTTAGCCAATCCCGGCGTTTGACTGCCTGAACGCTCGCAACGGACGGGACCGAAACAGCAGGTGCCGATAGTGGGAAAGGGGAAAAAAAAAGAAAAAAAAAAGAACTACGATGATAAGAAGCACAAGGAAAGGCTATCAGTCCTGGAAATAAAATACCTGGACTGCTCTCTCCTTCAGTGACCTTGGGTAAGGCGTTCTCTCCCTCTCCATTGCCTCCCCCTTCTTCTCTATGCAGCGCCGCGGCCCGCCCGCGCGCCAGAGCCGCCACAAAGCCTTGGTCTCGCTCTTGACGGAAGCTCCGCAATGCCGCTGGGATGCGAATAATGACAGCGCTTGGCGCTTCTGCAGCCATGCATGCTTTCGCAAAGCACTTAGTGACATCCATTAGCACACGAGAAAGGGAATTATCATGTCCACCCCAAGGCAGGAGGAGGGAAAGGTACCGCCCCTCGGTTAGAAACAACGGATTGGAAATTTTCACGCACTTCGCCATTGGGTTGAACATTGGGTTGGAGGGGACCTCAAGGATCACCTGGTCCAACCTTTCTGGGCCAAAGCACAGTCTAGACAAGGTGGCCCAGCACCCTGTCCAGCTGAACCTTAAAAGGGTCCAATATTGGAGAATCCACCGCTTCCCTGGGGAGATGAATCCCAATGGCTGATTGTTCTCACTGTGGAAAGTTCTCCTCTTGTGTCTAACGAGAATCTCCCCTGGAATAACTTGTACCCACGACCCCTCGTCTTTTCCCATGACTGCTGAGCCCTTACGCTTGACCGGTGACAACAATTCTGAGGCTGTTCAGCTCTTGTTCCCCTCCTTTGGGGTGAGGGGGTGTCCTTGCCCCTCTCCCCTCGCTGCCCGGTGGCTGAAGCCTTTTCCCCAGCCAGATGCCACAAGGTGCAAATCTCACCCCAGCTCCCAAGGGAGGTGGAAGAAGGTGATCTTCAACATCCCTTCCAACCTAAACCATTCTGTGATTCTATGATCACGTCATTTTTATGTCACTGAAGACATTTTGGAGTATGGCTTCTGGGTGCGGAGCTGGTGGGTCAGTCACCCAACAGCAGGAGCTCCACACATGGCAAACTCGCTATTTCCGAGCTAGGATGTGCTCGGAAAGTCTACCAGCCTCCCAGTACCCAGCAGCTCAAAACCCCACGGCACTGGAGCATCACAGCCCCAGGACCTCCCGTGGGCTGCCATCCCACACAGCTTTGTGCTCCGGAGACTCCCTAAACATGCCTCTGCCCTGCAAAAAACACACAACCCGGATCAGAGCCGCTTCGTTTCCCAACAACTAGATGCCTTTTTTTTTTTTTTTCGCTGCCGGCTTCCCCAAAACCTGCCCTCCTCCTCCTCGGCGAAACCCCAACGCCAGCAAACGTGATTAGGGGGCTCCGGGACACTGATGTAACCAGTGCAGATTGAGGGATCCCATGCAATCAAGAGTAGCAGCAGCCGAAACTGCTAAATGGGAAAAAAAAAAAAAAAAAAAAAATAAAAACCACATCACTATAGACTGTAAAGAAATAAGAGACGGGGAACGCATCCCAGGGCCGGCTCTGCGGAGCTGCGCGGGGACGCCAAGCCTCGCTCTCCCTGGAGCAAAGCCACACGATGGCACTGCGTTTTGCGGAGCGCTGAGATTTCAGCGGCAGTGCCCGGCGGTGCAAGGCACGAGATGCAGCATTTCCCGTTGCAACGGCAAAGGGGATGGCCGCCTCGCTTCTCGCAGCTGTTATAAAGGAGAAAAACCACGAAGGCAGAGCATCACTCCTAAAATTATTAATATTAAACCACAAGACAGCCGTTCCCAGGCTGTGCCTATAGGAACAGCTGGAAGGAAAAGCTCGTTCCCGCCTCAACCGGAGTTGCAAGGATTGCATACAAATCCGACCACGGCTTGTCCAAAGGTTGTTATCGCTCTTCCTAATGAGGAGAGCTGCCCATAGTTACCCCTATTCCTTTCATTCACCTGCCCGGTATCAGAAAAGCCATTCCTACCCATTTTCTTGGGCTTTTTAATCTTTTTGAAGTAGTTTAAGGAGTAAGAATAAGCAATTCCTTCCTTCCAACTCCTCTTTTCTCCCCATCACACGGCACATCTGCCTTATACCTGTCGCACCCTGGATGCGGATGCGCATCTTTCCGAAGAGAAGTACGAGTATCCTCTGCATCTGCTCATCAGCTGTTAAGCCATGTGGCAGGAGGATATTCCGCATCCCTGTGTTTCAAAGACAGGGGAGCCAATCCAGCCGTGGAAATAACAAGGTTTTATGGCCCTGTATTTCACAGGGAGCAGCCACCAACAATCCAGTATATACGGTACCCTTGCAGGAGGGGATTGTCACATTAAAAAACTCTAAATGCTTAAAAGGGTTTTCGTTTAGACTCTCCTGCCGCGAAGTGTCTTCAAGGGCCCCAGATTTATTATTTCATCAGAAGATCAGAGAGGAGAAGTTTGTAGGAGATCAAACAAATACGAATACATTAGAAGAGACAGTAGGAGAGGCTGGAGAAATTGTCGGATTAAATAAAGCAGCAGCAGACTCCCCGAGCAGGCGGGTTGTTTTCCCTCGTAGCTCCCCCACACCCTGCCGACCCCCAAACCCTGCCCAGGGAGACACCAGCAGGGCCCCGGGGTGGGGGGAATAAAGCGCCCGGCGTCAGCGAGGACCCGCATCCCATCTCCTGAGCCGCTTGCTCCTTCCAGCCCTTTCCCACCACATCAGGTCCGGCAGCTCTTTGATTCGGGGGAGTCAGTGTGGGGGGGAGGGGGAGCTTTGTCCAAGAGAAGATCTGGCATGACACTGCCAACACCAAGTCCAGGAAGGTGCCAGGATCTGTGGATGCGGTGAGAAAGCCCCCAGAAGACAGGAAAGCATCTTCCCTTTGTTATACAGATCACAGTAGAGGCAAATGGTAAGAGAAGAGGCGGAGGAGCCTCTGCATTTCATTACAGATCCACCATAGCTATCAAAGATGGCTAAAACTAAGTAAGGCTGCGACGTTTCAGCACGTTTCTGGCACCCCGTTATGCCACCGGTTAATAAAGGTGGGTTTTACGACAGCAGAGGTGAGTGCACTTTCTACCTGACTTCACTGTACAAAGATTTGGAAAATACCCCGAGGGAATGATGGAAGGGGAAAAGATGGATCTTCTGAAATGAGGGGTAACGGTTTTAAACTGAAAGAGGGGAGATTTAGATGAGAGATTAGGAGGGAATTGTTGCCCGTGAGGGCGGTGAGCCCCTGGGGCAGGTTGCCCCGAGCAGCTGTGGCTGCCCCATCCCCGGAGGTGTTCAAGGCCGGGTTGGACGGGGCTTGGGGCAACCTGGGCTGGGGGGAGGTGGCCCTGCCCGGGGCAGGAGGTGGAACTGGACGATCTTCAAGGTCCCTTCCGACCTCAACCATTCCATGAGTCTACAGACCCGATGCGCTTCCTGGCTCTGCTGCAGACCCCCTGGGTTACTTCTCTCTCTCCGTGCCTCAGTTTCCCCATCACGAGAGCAAGCCTCATCACCTTATTTTCCCCACACTTCACGGGATGGAGAAATAGCCCTCCAAACCTCTGTGTGCCAAACCCCAGTGCAGCTCCCTTAAACATCCCCCGGTGCTTTTGGCCCACGGGGAACTGGGGCGCGCTGCGGAAAATCCCCTTTACGCTACGCCAGAGAGACAACTCCAGCCTGTGCCGTTTGTCGGGCGCCGATATTTCGTGCCGTGCCTTCCTTCAACATTGGTGAGTTGAGACACGTCAGCTTTTCTTGGCTCCTTGCTCCCCTCCCCAGCCCGTGGCAGCCGAGCAGCCTTCGGAGCCTTCTGTTCCCATCCCACCCCCGGCACCGCGCGGCTCCTCGGCAGCTGTCAGCTCACACGGCTTCATCTCGGGAGAGCAGTGGGCGGACACCAATATACACCAAATATATATATAGAAACGCGCACAGGAGGGCCTTGCTGCTGCTCGCACGGCTCGTGGGAGCGGGTCGGGGAAGGGGCTGCCAGCGCACCTCCTCCTTTAAATCCTCATTCACAAGGAGGAACGTCACACCCCCGAGGGTCAAGCCACGCCGAGTTTTAATTCATTAAGCTAACTTCAGCGCTGGCTGAGTCCGCAGTCTTGGAGAAAACTGCTGTTTTATTGGGGAAGAAGTGGGAAAGCTTTGCTTGCTGCTACCCAGAGGCAGCCGTCACCGGAATTTGGGTTCCCACCAGCACCTCCTCCGCTAGCCCGGACTTGGGCGCTTCATCCAAGGGTTAAGGCAAGAGAGTGACAACCCCGACTGCCACTAAGTCCCCAGCACCAGCTTTCCATCCTCTCCTCTGCCACAACGCAGCACGCTGCCAAAAATCCCCCCCCCCTGCCCCGAGCAAGCAGGCACAGCCCCATCCTGAATTATGGGGGGGGCAGATCAGTGGTGCTGCCCCCCAGGACGAGCCAGCAGCTTCCCCCTCTTGCAGACCCTTTAAATAAGGAGGTGAGACAGCCTGCGGCATCCCCGGGCAGGTCTGTGGGGCACAGGACATGGCAGGGGTGGGTTTTTTGGGTTTTTTTTTTTTTTTTGGGTGATGGAGAGCCTCCGCGCAGCAGGGCAGGAGGCAGGAAGGTGCTATGTCACCGAAATACCAAACGCGGTATCTCCAGGTGACCTCGACCCCACGTAGCAAAAGGCAGGGAGGAAGAGAAAAAATAATGTTTTCATTCCTGGCAGCTCGGCGGAGACAGCACCTGCTTCTGCCCGCTCCAGACTCAGCAAAACTCAGCTTTCATCACCCGACGGCGCACACGGCAAGCCCACGCAGACACACACACAAAAAAAAAATAAAAAAAAATAAAAAAAAAAAAAAAATCAATGCCCATCGATCCCTAAGCCAGGAATTCATAAACTCCTTTAAAGGTCACGGATTGATTTTTCACTTTCTGTAAAAAAAGAAGAGACTCCCGCCATCGCCCGCCCGCCCCCACCCGACTGACTCTCCCCGCGCTTCCCTCGCCCGCGGCGCCGCGCCGGCACCCCCGTATTTGCAAAGCGCGTGCTATATGAACAGTCATCACGTCAAAACATATATAAAAATACGCCACCCAGTTGGTACAGGCAACGCGTGCGCCCATTTACCTCCTCGCTGCAGGAGGTCCTGGTTTTGAGGGGCTTTGGAGAGGGCTGAGCCCTCGCAGGGGTCTCATTTATTGATTTGAGGACCGCCGGCATCCTTTGGAGGATGGCAACGAGCCCCTTTCCCCCTCCCAAAACGCCGCGCGAGCCTCACGGCACAGGGGGGTCTGAAGGACAGCCCCCACGTGTCAGCGTGGGGCGCGAGCAGCCCACCCCAGACCAAGGCGGGCACTCGCCTGCCCTGGCCCTCGGCTCCCCTCCAAAAGCAGCAGCCGGCAGCGACAGCTAATTGCTGCAAAATAGCTACTCTCCATTTCAGGGTGCTGCTTTCTTTTGCTTTAGTAGCTGGCAAATCAGTCCTCCAAGGAATTATAACAACCCTGCCCTGGCCCCCCTTCCCTGGATTTCTGGCCCCCTTCCCTGGCACGCCTCCTCGCCGGGCTGGGAGCCCCTCCGTCTCTGCCCAAAGCCCCTTCTTCTCCCTCCTCGCACGCTGCCTGCCTTCCAGCCACTTTCTCACACGCGCGGCACCGCCGCCTCTACGGGTCAGCTCCTTGCGCAGAAATCACACTCACAGGCTGCTGTGGCTTGGGACGGACCTTAAAGACCACCTCGTTCCACCCCCCCGCCCCGGGCAGGGCCACCTCCCCCCAGCCCAGGTTGCCCCAAGCCCTGTCCAACCTGGCCTTGAGCACCTCCAGGGATGGGGCAGCCACAGCTTCTCGGGGCAACCTCTTCCGATGTCTCACCACCCTCCTAGGAAAGAATTTCTGCCTCATATCTCATCTAAATCTCCTCTCTTCCAGTTTAAAGCCATTCCCCCTCGTCCTATCACTCCATGCCCTTGGAAAAAGTCCCTCCCCAGCTCTCGTGGAGCCCCTTCAGGGACTGGAAGGGGCTCTAAGGTCTCCCCGGAGCCTTCTCTTCTCCAGGCTGACCCCCCCCAACTCTCCCAGCCTGCCCACCCTGCTGGGGATGCAGCCCGGGATGGGGGTGGCTTTCTCCTCCTCCCTCACTCCTTTAGGTCCCAAGTAGCTAACTGCAGAAGCAGCGGCATTGCAGAAGCCTTCTCCATCATCCCTGTCCCTGCATAAGCCCCGTCCCCCTCTGCGACGCCCATCTATAATCACCGCTTCGCTATTATCTGCGGCTCCCGCTCCATCCAGGTACAGGACGCAGAGCTTCGAAATGAAAAAAAAAAAAAGAAAAAGACAAAACACCTTTCCCCACCTGTGCCACCACTTACTGCTGTTCGGAGGCGCGAGAAAACAAGTTTAAACGGTGCCGGATTTAAGTGATTTCTCCGCGTTTCCTCGCTGGAAGGTCCGAAGCGCAGAAGCGCGGGGGGCGCAGCCGGCAGCAGCTCGCAGGGGCTGAGGCTTTACGTTTAATTTCACATTAGGGCAGTCCTATAAAACCATCGCTTTCTTTAGGAGTAACGGGCGCCTGTTGCAGGAGGGAGTTCTCCTCCTTTGCAAAGCTCAGGGAGGCACCGGCTGTTTCGGGTTGTTCGCTGCGAAGCGCCCGTTTCCCTGCTAGGAAAGCATCCTTTGAACGATGCAGCCAATAAAGGGTTCGGCATAACAGCTCTGGGGTTCCCCAAAAACTTCCACTGAAGTGTTTCCTCCCCAAAGTGGGGAGCTTGTGGCAAAACCTCAAGAAAACTCACAAATCAGTCTTTTTTTTTTTTTTTTCAATAGAAAACCAAAAAAGACCAAAACAACAACAACAAAACAGCCTATATTTGACTAAACAGCCCAAATGCCGCTTTCTGGCCAGCGCCACCGAGCTCTGGCAGTCCTCGGCTGGTGCGTACTGTCCCGGCTTGGCTCCGCGCAGCCTCTCCCCCTCCTCACACATCATCCCCCCCGAAACGCGCTCGGTGCCACGGCAGCGCAGCTGAGCCCCGGCAGATTATTCCGTTACAGGGAACGGCAGCACCTCGCGGGCTCTGCCCACCCGCAGCGTAAGGGATGCTGAACGCAGGAGGATGCTCGGAAAACCGAGGGGAGCATAAAACACCCCTAAGGAGCGTACTTAGAATTCCGCACCCACTCCTAATGAAGGGAAAAAAAAAAAAAAAAAAACCCAACAAAACAACCCCAAAGCTCCTTTAAGGTGAAGGGGGCTGGGATTCGGGAGGGGGGGGGGGGGGGGTTGTGGCCATCGCGGACAGCGCCAGATTTGAGACACCGATGTATTTGGTGGGAAGAGATGGCAGGAGCCCCTTCTGGGCCGGTGGCACACAAGACAGATTCAGACGGACCACAAACCTCGCGCCAGCTGCTCGGTGAGGTCCCCAACCCCACTGGGAAGGGGGAAGGGAACAACATCAAGTCGTTAAAGCCAACTTACAAGAGATGATTATGTTACAAAAAAAAAAAAGCGCCTCTTCAAGCTCTACGATGCTGCCGGAGCACCCAGTTGGATGGGGAAAGGAGAAAGCTCCCCGGACACGAGCGATGCTGCGGAGGACAGCCAGCCACGGGACCACCTCTCCAGTAAAAACCAGCTCAGATCCCACCTCTGGCACATCTTTCCTCACAACCTCGGGCACGGCGTTTAATTTTTCTCTGCCTCATTTTCTCGGCGCTCGCCTCGGAGGACTTTGGGCTAAGACTTTGTCTTACAAGGGGTTTGGCTGCACTTGAATGCGTACTTTAAATTCCGTAATTGCCAATTAAATCAACATGCTTAGCATACTTTCATGGACTGCGCTTTTTTTCCAGCTAAACATGTTCACCTTAATTAAAGGAGTCTGCAACCCATCGCGAAGCCATCACGTCCTGCCAGTTCAGTCTTATCATTTAAGCATTTGTATGCCCACAAAACCAATTTTGTATGACTGGCACTAAGGGATGGGACCTTCTGTTCATTAGGGCCTTCAAAGTGCCACTAGGCGAGAAAATTAAATGCGCTCCAGATGGGAGGAGAAGGATGTATGAAAAAGACAAGTATTTTCAGCGAAGGGAAAGGGAGTAGACCGTCTTAGACAGCATTTATAGAAGATACAACTTGTGGGAAAGGTACAGCAAAGGCGAAAGGGCAAAGTCGGGGCAAAGTCGGCCGCAGAGGTTAAGTTTGCAAATCTAGTTTTTCTGCTTTTACTAAAAGGATGCAATTGTTGTATTTACAGTTGATAAGGCAGTTGGCCCGTTTGGGTTGTGATGCTCGGCCCCTGCTCCCTAAACAGGGGACGCTGCAGTCACAAGGTAGAACCACCACCGGAGGGAACGTACTCTAGAGACCGATTTCACATCACGACCTCTTTTGTCACACTGAAGGACTCGAGGTCAAGCAGCAGAAGAGGATAAAGGCGATTAAGTACGCGAGAGATTTACCCGCTCTTCCAAGAAATAACAGCTCACCAGCTGACGAGGGCCGAGGAAGGGGCCACCTTGTGCCGCACCAGTTTCACAAGGAGCGTGGGTCCAGAAGCGTGTCCCTCGGTAGAAAGGACAAGGCCACCAGTCACCTGGCTGGGCTTGGAAGTCGCTGCAAGAAGCGGCCAGCGGCAAACTGGGCAGGACTGGGAGAAAGCCAGAACCCCGACCAGGCAGCCCAGTGCCGCAGGTGAACGGATGGAGGGGCGCAGCAGGGGATGGGGAGAAGGGGTTTGGCTACGTGGGAAGGACAGGTGGGATGTTACTTGGGTGGCTTTTAGGGGAGGAAAGAAGGAGATTCTAGAGAGGGAGAAATAAAACAACTCTCTACCTGAACGGAGGTTGGAGCGAGGTGGGGACTGATCTCTTCTCCCAAGGAACAGGCAGTAGGATAAGAGGAAATGGCCTCAAGTGGTGCCAGGGGAGGTTTAGACTGGATATTGGGAAGAATTTCTTCACCGAGAGGGCTGTCAAGCACTGGAACGGGCTGCCCAGGGAAGCGGTGGAGTCACCAGCCCTGGAGGTATTAAAGAAATGCTGAGGGACGTGGTTTAGCGGTGAGCTTGGCAGTGCTGGGTCAATGGTTGGGCTTGACAACCTTCAAACGTCTCTTCCTACCAAAACAATTCTACAATTCTACAAAAACATCCATCAAACGAGCCAGCTGGGGACCTGAGGACATACCGGCCATGCACTGCATGGAAGGAACACCTAACGCAGCCCCCTCCACCCACCCACCCCTCTCCAATCCACCCTGCCAGTCAGCACAAGCATTAAGCAGCACTTAATTAACAGCAACGAGCTGCAGGCATGGGGCTCTGCCCCACAGCACCCCTGGGGACAGCCCAAAGCCGCCCCAAAATCTTTCTGTCCACACTTGGGTCGCCCAGCCCCCGTGGCAGTCGGGCTGCTGGAGTCCTTCAAGGTAAAGCCACCAAAACTTTGCAGGAAAGCAAAGAGTATTTTTTTTTTTTTTTTTTAAAAAAAAAGGGGGATTTGTTTCAGAAAAGCTGTCAAAAATGTTTAATTGATGAAAAGCTGGATTTTCAAGGAAAGACATGTTTCAGAAGTGACACTGATAGCCTTGTGAGTAGAAAGTCTGGGGTGGAGTGTGAGGAGTGGGTGGGAGCGCAGAGGAAGAATACATTAGAGTTGCAAATGCAAAAATGAAACAAAAGCGTCGTCATTTTGAAATCTTCACTAAAAGGGAGGTGGGTTTGTTTTTTTTTTTTTTTGTTGTTTTTTTTAACTTTTTGACCTCAGCAGCAGTTCACGCGGTGCCATTTGGTCTCCGAGCCAAAACGCGAGGACTAATTGAGAGCAGCAATAACCAACCTAGTCCCTTAAACACCCGTTTTATGGTCACAGGGAGGGACGACCCGACATTTCCCTAACACCACGCAGGGGCTCAGGGCTGGAAAAGTCATCTTCTGCCACGATGCCGGCAGAGACCTGGATTTCATCCGCCCTATGCTCTGAGCACCGACAAAGCTCATGCCACTCACTGCCAAGTGGCTCGAAGAGGGATTTCTTGCTCCCGTGCCAGATGATGCAACACGTTATATACATTACCAGTATTTTATCATCTATTTTGAACAGGAGGCGCTCGTTTAAAGCAACCCAGAGGGGCGTGGGATGGCGATGTATCACCGCGGTACGACTGGCAAGAGCTGAGCAGCCAGACGGGGCAGGACACCGAACCCCGCAAACGGGTACCGGGAGAGCTCGACTCCGCCGCTGTGATGTCGTAAACCTGAAGTTCAAACGCGGAAAGAAACACAATGGAGGAAAACTAAAAGGATGGAAATATCCTCTAGTATTTTCAGAGAAAAACTGCTTTTCAACCCACCCCACCCCCCCTGTGGCTTATAAATCATGCAGCAAAACTACAAAGCGAGAGAGATCCCCGTGTTTGACCAACGTTGCTGCGCTTTCCTGGGAGAGGAGCAGTTTGACCTCAGGATGTCAGCATTAAATAAGACGAAACCATCCCCGACGCTCTCCTTTTTTTTTTTTAATCATAACCCTTGTCGCAGCGTTTCACCCATTTCAAACAAAACGCCTCATATCCGCAGCCACCTCCCTTTGGGGACCCCAGTCGCCGCAGGACCCCCCTAAACTTTTAGGAGGAGATGCAATCACTGCTTGGGAAGCATCCTAAGGTGCAGCCCCCGAGGCTCAGACTCCCTTAGATAAAGTCACAGAGCGACGTCTGAAGCCGAAGCACTGCCCCAGGACGGAGAACGACGCCGGGAGCCGGGGTCGCAGCCCTCGGCGCGCGTCTTCGATGCCTTGCCACGGGAAGAGCCGCCAGTTCCAGCTCCCACAGCCGTGAGACATTTTAGGGGGCGCCCAGACCACGCAGAGGGGTGGCATCCCCGCACCACGAGTGCGTGCCCAGAGGGGGGATTCTGCAGGGGCACAGCCAGCCGCGGCGCGCAATCTGAGCATCCCTTCTCGGAGGGAGAACATCGGGTCTGCTTAGTAAGACGTGGCGAAAGACTCGCCGGGCTGTCCATAAATAAATCGGGCTCCCTGCTATAAACATGCCCAGGCAACTCCGCCAAGGCACCGCAGTCCCCGCGCTCTGCGTTTCCGGGTCCTTCCTCGTCAGGGAGCTGCCAGTTCCCAATCTTCCCAGCAGCCTAACGGGTACACGATGGGAGCCAGGAGGATTTGGGAGGGGGAAGACAGAGATGCCCCTCAGCTTCATTGTAGCAAAACGGCCACCCAAAGCTGGCCCCTGGGGAAGCAAAGCATTCGGTGCCATCGCTGCAGCGACCTTGAGAGAGTTGAGGCGGGTTCTCGTCCGGAAAACAGCTGGAGCAGGGATGGACCTCAATCTCTGGGGCCGAAGGAAAGGGTTAAACTATTCCTTAATGTTCCTCACATTGACAGAAAGCATCAGGATGATGCCTAGGGACCCTGCATCATTCAGGTCTAAATCTAAAAAAAAAAAAATCAGTCTAAAGGTTCTCCAATACCACGTGCAAGACAAGATTATTCCTATTTTAGCACTTTCCCCTCAATTTCCCCATACAGGGAAGACATACGGGATGTTTGGCCGCCTGATAAAACTCAAAAGAACAAGCCACCAGCATAACGGGTCAATTAAAAACATGTACATGTGTTTCTAGGGCTGAAAACATGACCTTCAAACAGTTGGACCAGCTGAAATACACTGCTTTCAAATGGCTTTTTTTCTTCCACCGTCTCTTAAAAAAAAAAAAAAAAATCTGTATAGCTGGCTTTGGAGAAAACACGCACCATTTGGAAACAATTTCCCTTTTTTTTTTTTTTTTTCCTTTTTAATTTCTGTTTTCCTGGCTGAAAACATGTGCTGAGTAGACCGCTTGGGTCAGCACAAAACCGCGTTCGGGGGTGAATAAACTAGTCGCTGCGAGCAATTTGCCCAGCGCCGCTGCAGGCCAAATTGGAGAGTTAAATCTCCCAGACTCTGCAAGCTGGCCCGAAATTACCGCCGCGGACTCCGAGTGAACAACTAAACATTATTTACCCAGAATAATACGAGAGGACGGCCGGGTAGCCCGGGCAACCTGGCTGATGCTCCAGCCCAGGCTCCGCAAGGCGAGGTTTGAAGAGAAGGCAACGTCCCGCTTGATTTTGGTGGGCGTTTTGAGCTTAGAGACGGACCCACAGGGCGAGGAACAGCTTGGACGGCGTGTAACGGAGGCATTACCCCCAAAACTGCTGCAGCGAGCCGGCAATCGCCTTGCTCGTTAGAGCTGACGAGAAAGGACACCGCTTCTCTTCTCCTCATCCCCGCTCGGCCCCTCCACGCCACGTGTGTGGATGGCGGGACCCAGTCGGAGCCGCTCTAGCCCTTTTCCTCCTACAAAACCACCGAGAAACTTCTTCGAGGCCACAATTTGCCCATCTAAAGCAACTGGAAGCATCCAAAGTGCATCAGCCCTCAGCAGGGAAGGGATGGCGAGGAGTCCTAGGAGCTCCTTGGAGAAGAAAGGATGGGCTTTGCGATGGACCCAACCCCGGGAGGACAGCAAGAACCACCCTCCCCTCTGGGCAACACCGCAGTCCTTGTGCTTGTTTTGGATACCAAAACCTCCCAACCCTCCCGAACAGCCCTGGAGAGCACTGGCTGAATGAGACAGGGCTGGGAAGAAAATATCATTTTTAAGGCAAAAGGGAGCAAACACGAGAGCAGCTCCGACCGGTTGTTCGTCTTCGGTCTTCCCCCTGCCCAATTTGTGCAAATTAGGCGGGGGGGAAAAAATTACAGAAAACAGTTTTGATCAAGACTGAGCTGCTGGTGAAATAATATGATGTTTAGCAAAAAGCGATGGGTAATTTTTAAACAGCCTCTTCAGCATCCTAAAAGGACCAATCTTCACGGAGCGCGGCGCACTTTCCTTCTCAAAAATGGGCCCCTCAAGAAGACGAAGGGAACCGCGCAAAGCCACCGCAGCACCTTTGAACCTCTCAGCCTCCGATTAACAGCGACTCATTATTTCTGAAAGCTCAAGGATCAATTCTGCTCCCTGATTTTTTTTTTTTTAATTAATTTTTTTTTTTTTTAGATGGCCGGTGAGAAAAATTTCCGGCGCAGACGTGTACACGGCAAGTCTCACAACGGCTGGCCCTTTGGAGAGGAGCCAAACGGTGGGGGCAAGGAAGAGGGGGGAAAAAAAAAAAAAAAAAAAACAACCAAAAAACTACCAAGCCCGACACAAAGCCTGCTGTTGGGTTTGGTGCCTTATAATCTAGCGCAGCAGCTAGATGCTTTAATCGAAATCAGGCCGGCCAGATTGGAAAGGAGGGAGCGAAACCCCGACAAAATAAATTCTCTGCGAGACGCAGCTTGCCAGTATATCTGCTCCGTGACACCTCCTGTAAACTCCAGAAAATGCAAATCGCGTCGAGCGCAGTCCCACCTCTGCGAAGAGCACCGAAAGGCGAGCGAGCGGGATGGCACCCGGCAGCCGCGCAGAATTCAAATGAGGCTTTGCAGGCACCGTCGCTGCGGCGTTTGCCCGTGGCCGGGATGGATGGATGGCGAGCCTTGCACGGGACCGCGTTTCGTGATGCTCTGTACGGATGCCGCGGTTAATGCCCGGTTGAGGCACGTGAAATCCTGCAGTGCAGGAGGGACGGGAGGATGGGGGACCACCTGCAAAGGACTGCACAGCACCTCCTTAGGCTGGCAAGGGGGGGGGGGGAGGGGGAGAATAAAAAAACCCCAACAAAAACAAAAACCCTGCCAACTTTTGGGAAAACAGCAATTTCGGAGCAGCACGGTGACCCCCCCAAATGGCTCTTCCCATCGCCAAACCTCAGCTTCCCCCTGGAGCAAGGACCAGGGTAATGCTCGCCCGGAGAGGGGTCTTTGCCATCGGCGCCCACCAGGCTCCCGGAGAGCCTGAGATGCAGCGAACTGCCCCTTCAGCTTCTTAAACGCACAACTCAAGCTCGTTGCGCCACAAATCACCATCCCGATACCTCTTCCCCTCCAGTCCCAGCTAAAAAACACCCAGACCCAGTGGCTCATCTTAATCCCCCCCCCCCCCCAACCTTTGCCACGCGATGGAAGCCCCAGGCAGGACCCCCCCCCGTACACAACAAGACCCCACAAGAGCTCCTGCCTGGCACAGCAAACCCCAGCACCACCTCGCTTAAAAATAAATAAATAAATAAATAACAAAGAAAACACCAAACCCCTCGCCTGCCTCCCCGTTGCTGGCCACGGCTGCATCTCCGCACCGCGGCGTGCCCGTCAAGCCGTGGCAGAGCGCAGAAGCCCAAGAAAGCGTTAAATATTGCGGCAGCGTAGACCGAGGTGGGAACCCAACCATAGACCCTCCATCGCTCCCGCGCCGGCCCCAAGGAGACCGAAAACTGACTGAATGACTCTGGCAATTAACTTACTTAGTCTCTAACCCAGTTCCTTTTAAGGTAAATTTGCTCACGTTAATGGAAAAGGGTATTTTGGTTTTCCATCACCTGCCAAGTCATTTAAAAAATTGTTTTCCCCCCTTCTCCCCTCCGCGTTCACGACTTAATTGCAACAGCTCTTTGACAGCAGATAGGTTCCAGTGGGCTGCCACTCCAGATGTCAGGAACATGTTAGCAGGAAGGGGCCCTGTAGGATATTTATGGCTTTAATTCCTCGGTAGAGGGTTTTGTTCTGTCATGCGGTGACACACGAATTGCTACTCATTTGATCCTGTATTTCCACATCAGCGACACTTTATGAAGGGGCTCCTGGCTTCTCTTCGCTGTCTCCAAAGTTAGCCGTCCCTCCTCCGCCGGCGCTGCCCTGGATAAGCCGGGCAGGGAGGGCAGCTGGAAATGCCGAAAAGGGCTGTTCAGCAGCGGGGCTCCCCCCTGCACAGCTCCGGCAGAGGATGAGGGAGCTGAGGACTCGCAAAAAAGACGACGGCAAAGCTGCCCGGAGGAAAGCAGCACAGGTCATTCGGCTCCTCTTCTCCATCCCTCCGTCCACAAAGCTTAAGCATTGGCGGTGACCCCCCCGTTCAAGCGGCTGCAGGGCTTCCCCAGAGCTGATCTCGCGTCTCATCCTGCCACAGCACCCACAAGGTCTCGGGTCCGGGCTCCACAACCCTCGATGAACCAGAAGATACCAAGCTCTGCCCCACGGAGCTACACCCGCAGCTCCGGTAACACGTTGCAAGAGATGCACAGCCCCGAACTGACCACAAGGAGATGCAGGATCCGTCCCGGCTCCAAAGGGCCGGAATACCAGCAGTTTCACCCCTGATTTGGGATCAGCAAGCTCGTTAAGCAATTCCTCTTTGGGAAGCACCATTCTCCATCCCCACGCTCACCCATAAGCGTGTGATGAACCACGCTGCGAAGCAGGGGAAGCCGAAGGGAAGGGATTCCCGCGCTGAGCTGGAAATGGGCTAAAAGGAGCAGATTCACCAAGAAAAAACGAAAACCACCCAAAAAAAAAAAAGGAAAACCCACACCATAGTATGCACTCGGCAGAAGCGGCCAAGTTTTCTGACGGAGGGAAGATGCGCAACCGCTGGGGGTACCGGAGACATGAGTTTTGGGGCGGCGTTTGGCTCAGCTCTGCGAGAAACCGGCCCCGCGCTCGCGGGAAGCTGCTGGGAACTCTGCCTCGGAGCCAGCGCGTCAACCCGGCTCCTTAAATCAAGAGCCACCCGTGGAATTAAGGAGCATAATAAGGAGCATTTTGCCCCAGGGAGGGGCAAAAACCCCATCTGGCTGCTCGCCCCTGGGCGGCGAGGGCAGGAGGACGGTGGGAGACGACCCCTCCGCCGACCCGGTAAATTCCCATCATTTCCCCAGCTCCCACTTGCCTGAGAACAGCGATACCAAAATAAATAAATAAATAAATAAAATCCTGTGGATTTCTATTTGCTATAGTTTATATACAACAAGAACAAGCGCATACAAATACTTTCATTATTTTGTCAACACAATTAGCTTGGGAAGTACCAATCTGAGCTCCCGCTTTTCCCTCGCCCCGCCGCCTCCCGGTCCAAGAGGAAATTGGTTTTGCTAAATGCAGCTATTTTTTTTTATATATATATATATATATATATGTATATTTTTCCCCCCTTCTCCACCATGCCCATTTGCAGGCAGATTGCGCTTTCTCTCTTCTTCCCCCCCCCAAGAAAAGCAATCTCGCCAGCACATCGCGATTTCTCCATCTGATGGAGCCGTCATCCCCGAGAAACGCGCTGGGGGTCCTTCCCTCCATCAGCGCATCGTCCCCGGCCGTTTGCTTCCACCGGGCAGCTTGCCAGCTACCCACCAGCTACCAATTTGCCAAGGAAAACGGGATGGGGAGCGAGGAAAAAGGGGCAAAGGAGGACCAGGGTTTGACAGCGCAAGTCGGTCTGGCTCTAGGGCTTCTCGTACCGCATCCAAAAAAAAAAAAAAAAAAAAAAATCGTGCGGTTCCACCATACAAAGCGCTGGGGAGGTATAAAGTCACCCCTGCCATTTCAAATTTGCTCGGCGGTTTTGGACGGGTTGACTTTGTAGCGGTCGCGTTTTATACGCCGACGGGATCAAATACTGCCTCGCGCGTGCTGCGGTGAACGGCAAAGGGAGATCTCGCCCGGCTCTCTCCCCCCAACCCCGGGGCAGCATCCGTGCAGGGTCGGCGAGGGACCTTGCCCCAACGGGGGCTGCGCCGTACGGGACAAAATCTGGGAAAAATAAGTGGAAAAAACCACATCACCCCCCCTTTGCCGGGGGGGAAAAAGGGGTGATGGCAAAGCCGTTGCAGCTCTTCAAGCGTTTTGGATAGAGCCCTGAGCCACCGGCTCGGTTGCAAGGAGAATTTGGGCTCTGGCGTGGATTTCCCGCGCCGTGGAGTTGCAGCACCAACGGCGTGGCTGCTCGGTCCTCGGGGAAGCAGCACCCGGAGCAATATCCCACAGCAGTCCCATCACTCGCTCCAGTAGCGCAAGCTGGACCGCACACATCCCCTTTGCTCCTCAGCACCTATCCGTCTCCCAGGCACGGAGCCCTTTTGGGGCTAATTGACCTCTTTTTCCTAATCTTGTCCCGTTTGCATGCACCGTCGTGCAGCCGTTCCTCTCGCGCAGGACATACAAGTGCCATTCAGGCTCGGGCTATTAATTAAAACCCGGTAATGCTAATTTGACTGCCAAGTTGGAAGATCCTTACTGCATTTTATTAGGTAATTGCCACTTGTAAGGGGTGTAAATTGACGTCTTTATTAGACAATGCAATGCTGGGTAGTTATAATAACAGTCGAAATCATAGCCTATAAGCGTTCAGCCAGCTCTCGCTCCAGACGATGCTCCAGCCCTCACCTCTGAGCTGAATGGGGAATCGCTTCCCCTTAAAACCCTCCCATATCCCAGAGGTGTCCCAAACCACCCAACTCTTCCAGGCAAAAACAGCGTTTTGTTGAAGTCGGGGGGGGGGGAGGGGGGGGGGAAGGGGAAGCCAAAGGGCAGCCGGGACGAACCAAAACACGCCGTTTCCACCACCTTTTTGTTTTCTCCCGTCGGCCAGCGGGCAAAAACCAGCCGCCTGCACCCCCGAGGCATTTCGAACCCCAACTTAAAAAAAACAAAACAAACAAACAAACAAACAAAAAAACAAAACAAAAACGAGGCGTTTTGTCTTTTTAGGAACTGTTTTCTCATTCAGGGGGGCTGATGGGTGTCAGTCTGAACCACCGGGATGTCGCGCTGTAGGGACAGCTTATTTTTCCCAGCGGATCTCACCCACCTTCCCCTTAATAGAGTCCCTCGTAAGGTGCTTATCGCCGGAGCCCCTTCCAGCCGTGCCTTAGCTGTTACATGACAGCCGACAGACACCTTGGTTCTCCCATCCCATCCCATCCCATCCCATCCCATCCCATCCCCGGGGAGGGGTGCACGGGCACCAGATGCTTCTGCTTAAGCGCACTCGGGTTTTGCTTGAACTCCGGGTCCGTGGGACGGGGAGACGGGTCCGTGGGACCGGAGGGACGAAGCTCTGCTAGGACCACCCCGAGGGCTGACAGCAAAGCAAGATACTCCGACCGCGGCGTATCGCGAAACCTTGCAAGCAACAGCCACAGCCTCCGATTTCTGCAGGATCCTCCTTTCCCCGCAATGCCCTCTCCTTTTTTCCCCCCCCCCCCCCCTCCCCGAGCTCTGGCTCTACCAGGGGCCGAAAGATAAACAGCCCCAGCTCCAGCGCAGGCTTTTTTGAGAATTACAGCCTACAGACAGCTTTATAACCGGTCTGAGTCACCAGCCGTGCCCGGGATCCGGTTGGCGCTGGGAAGGAGCCAGCGGCAGCACGGAGCGAAGGATGCTGTCCCCACCGCCGCGCCACCCCGCAGGGGACGTGCCACCACCCGGGAAAGACTTGTGCCTACAGCCAAGGGAAGAAGGAGCCAAGGTGGGACCCGTCCCTCCAAAACCAGAGGTGCTGGCGGGGGGGGGATCCCGCTCGGTGCTCTGCCTCCCCGCACGCCGCCAGCCCTGCATCCTCTTCCTCGCATCCGCACCCTCCAAAGCCGTCTCTCCCATCCGACCCCTCCGCACGCCGACCTCCCTTCCACATCCTCTCCTCCACCCTTTTCTTTCGCTGTTTTCCCCGTGTTCCTTTGTTCCCTTCACCCGCTCTTCCCTCCACAAAGGTTAAAGGTAATTTTTTTTTTTTTTTTTTTTTCCTCTCCCCCCCCATCTTTGTCAGACAGGAATTACTGGCCTGGACTCCTCCGGAGGGAAAAAAAAAAAAAAAAAAAAAAAAACACACAAAAACCCAAAACACAACACACAAACCATATCAAGTACAAATGACATTGCAAATCACCTTTGCACACGTGGAGAGGAGCAACAGCGGCTTTGGGGTGGGGGGGACACAACGAGCACTGCCCCAACGTCCGTCCACAAGTGAGGCAGGACACTGGCCCCATTTCCCCTGGGGAAAATTAGTTTTAAGGAAAATGAGGTTATAGCTCCCTAATTTCCAGCTTAAAGGCAGGAGAAGGAGCTTTACTGGTAAATTCGGGGGGATGCCTAGCCTAGCCCAGCCCCAGTTTGCCAGCACGGGGGTCGCAGCCCAAGGTTGGCTACCTGAGAGGTGAGGAAGGTGGCCACCGGCCAGCCCCTGCCTCCTGATAGAGGCAGCGAGAGCATCAGTGGTCCATCGAGGTGCCGGTGCCACGTGCCCTCAGCCAAGGGACCTCATCCCCCAGCCCCAGGCCAGTTCCCAGAGGAGATCAGGGATGGTGGGGAGAAGAGGTGCCCACAGCCACTACGCAGCCATCAGGGTAAGTTTAAAGAAAAAAAAAAAAAAAAAGAAAAAAAAACTCAAATTAACACAGGAGACTGGCAAGCTGGGAAATTACAGGTTCCCCGCGCTAACGAGGACCCAGGGTCTCTCGTTTCGCACGGGGTTACTCGCAGCTTGCGGTGGAGTCAACCCCGACTGATAAATTTACAGCGACGGCGAAAATAAACACAGGAAATAAGAGGATTCACCTTCTTCAATGCTTCAAGCCTATTTCCAAAATAGGTGCGCAGCGTCGCCTTTATAAATGTCATTCCTAACACCTTCCGATTTCCCCCTTCCCGCCTCCCCCGCTTTCACACCGAAGTGTCCAACCTATTAGGGAACAAAGGGAAGCTGCCTTTTAAATCTCATTCACTCCAGCTCCTCGCCTGATAGATGGCTTCCCCTCTGAAGCTCCGTTTCACATAAAAGCATCTCAGCACGGTGCTGTAAATCTGGCCTACATCAGCTTTTACGGGAGGCTGGGTTGGGTCCACAGCTAAATTACCATTTATTTATTTGCTCGCTTCAGATAATTTATAAAAATATATATATACGCACCCGCTACCACTCAGATTGGAGGGCTGGCATCACTAAAAACCTGTTTTGCAAAGGGCACACTGGATGGAGCAGAGCCACCGCGTGTCCACCCGCAGCGGGATCCTCCTTTCCCGACCCAGTTCCCGCGAGGGATGCGCGGGAGCGGGCTGACGCGGCGCCCGGAGCGGCGTGGCCGGGTGCCCATCCAGCTGCCTAGCACGCTTTGTGCTCCCACTAGCCTTTGTATAATTGCGCGTTTAATAATTACCACCAGCCTCTGAATAATTATGCATTAAATAACCACCTCCAAGGCAGGGAAACTGAGGCACGACTCGCCAACGGCCATACGGTAAGCGGTAGGTATATAAGGAAAGCACAAGGATGCCCGTGTCTCTATCCTACTCGTCCATGAGCATCAGCTGCAGAGCACCTCCATCTCCAGCAGCTATTGCAAGAGAGGAGGGAAAGAGGGGAAAGCGCGTTTGGGATTTAACCGAGTGTTTAGCTTCCTTTTTCAAGCTTTTATTGCTTTTCGGTTTTCTAATAAACACAAAGGATGTTTGAAACGCAAGGTCAGCTGAACCAGAGACCGCTTCTGTTAATAACTGACACTTTATGCCTTTTTTTTTTTTTTTTTTTTAAATTCTTTTTTCCCCCCCCCCAAACATCAACAGCTTGAGGAAAACCATGCAGAACCACCAAACATTCGGGGTTTCCCCTCTGTAGGGTCTCACCTTGTTCCTACCAGCCCCACGGAGGGGCGATGCCGGCACATCCCACCGTGCAGGGGTCAGAGCAATCACAGCCCCTTCCTCCACCCCCTCATCCCTTACGGACACGAGCATCAAGACGACGGTCCCCGTAAAGAGCCGAACCACACACGTGTCCCCCGGGAAAAGCCCTCAATCCCCTCCTGACGCAGCTCGTGGCTTAAACAGCGGCTGCCCGCAATAACCTTACCTCCGCCTCGCAGCCAGTTTTACTGCCTCCTGCCCCCGCTTCTAATAATCAATATTGATTTTGCCGCCCGTGTTGTTATCCCAGTTCGGAGATTTATTTTCTTGTTTTGCATCGCGTGGAGGCGGGTGGTTTACAGCCCAAAGCCCTTGTTTTACACCTCCCGGGGATAATTATCTTACCCCAGTGGCAAACCCCGGCGCTCACGCCGTATCGGAAAATAATCATCAGCTTTCGCACGGGGGCAACTTGGGTTACGCTGGGGGCAGGACACGGGGGCAGAAGAGCCGCGCCACTTGCCGCCAGCCCTCTCCCTTCCACTTATTCCCATCACCTACTGCTTTTTAGGCTTCGCCCTCACCCCCCGAAGGCAGAGCATCGCCATCGGCACCGGGTGCCCAGCGCCGGCTGACCTGCGGCACGCCGGCTCTGCCGACCCCTGCACCCAATTAGCAGAACAGACGATGTGAAACACGCGCTTGACATTGATATGATTTAACGTTAATAACCAGGTTTCAAATATTTATTACAATGGCTGTTTTTAATAAATATTTCATGAACACCAATTTTTTTTTTTTATTTTTTTTTTCCCCTCCCTTCCGTTGCCAGCTTTGCGGGCTTAATTTGCCTTAATGAGGATAAAAATCGCTCTGATAAATTGCTCCTTCGCAAACGCGCAAAGCAACGCTTGCCCGAAATATTTGTCATGCCGAGCTGAGCGTCTGGCCGGGCGTTCGCAAAGGGACCTCGAGAAACCGAGGAGGCAACGGGGATATCCCCTTCTCCTCATCGCCCCCGGGGGTGATGCTGGTGCCTCCTGGGACCAAAGAAAGGTCTCGGACGCGACTCAGAGCATAATGACAACGTGCAGACGGAGAGGGGCAGATATATCCCACTTTTATCTTATACTGTGGGAAGAATCCGATGTTTTCTTTGCAGTAAGATCTCGCGCATGTTTATGCCCCGACCGCGGGGAAGTCTTGAGTTAATACTCCGAGGCTTTAGCATTAAGAGCTATTGAACTAAAAGCTTTATTGAGCACACGCGGCTAAGCTGAAGCTTTACCCAAAACTAACCCAAACACGCGTCCCCCTCCCTGCAGGCACCGGGCTGGGGAGATTTTCGGCATCCCCATCCCAGAGCCACGCTCCGTCCCCGGGGAGGGAGAAAGGACCCGCGGCTCACTGGTACCCGACTCTTCCTTCCCAAAAGCGATGGGGGGGGGTTAATTTTAGGAAGGTGGCTGGCTTGGCCAGCTCAGCAAACAGCATCTAGGTTTCTCTCTTCTCCAGCACTTACGTTGGGAGCAGGCAGGGGAGACAATTAGAGGCTGTGTAATCAGCAGTGCCAGGGGCAGGGCTTTCATGTGCGCGGCGCCGGGGGACTCTCAGGAGGGGTTATTACCGTGCGAAGCATCCTTGGCTCAGCTTTGCTCAGCCACAGCTCGCCACCCCCCCTCCCTCCAGCCCCCAAACCGGGAGGAAACCCAAGCGGGATGCGCAGAGCGCGCCACAAAAGAGGCTTGAGAAGCGGAACTTCACTTTGTCTTCCCCTGCCTTCTCGTTTTCTTCTGATGTTTAATGTTCCTTCTTTCCTCAAGTTTTATTTATTCTCCTCTTTTTTTTTTTTTTTTTTTCTTTTAGAGGCACTTTTTGGTGCACATTACAACCCTCCAGCCTTCTCTCCACGCGCGTTCCCCTTGTTTAGGTTGCTGCGGAAAGCGTCCCTGTGGAATAAAAGGGGGGAAAAAATCCCACCCTGTGGCCAAGAGCCCATAGATGATGCTCGCTCCTCATCTGTGAGGAGCATCGCGGGGACACCCAATCCAAATACGGAAACAGCTCTGTACCCTCTGCCAGAAGAGATTTTGAAACCAACACACAAACACGTTATTCGGAGGAATCGGAGAGATCTCCGATCCGTTTTTCTCCCCCAAATACTTTCCGGGCTCTGTGGTGACCCCCACTTTGTGCTCTGCTCCCTCCATCCTAGAGGAAAACCTGAAAAACCCAAAATGAACCAAAAGCAATTCAACTCCGGCTCATCTGCAACAGCTATTTCTGGCAAGAGCAGCAACTTTATTATCCTGCTTAACTCCAAATTGAATTGTGTGCAATAGATAGAGAATATTTATCAACTTTTCTCCCAGAAATCCCCCTTGCAGCAAACCCAAAGCAAGACAATATTTTTATACCCACTGAAAAAGAGAAATATGAAACCATCATAAAGCAGAAGAGATTCTTCCCACCCCCTTCTTCAGGGGTTCATTTCAATAAATCGGGAAGTTTTGAGTAGAAAAGAGAAAAATCTTCATATTCAAGAAAGCCCCTCCAATGGTTTCAGAGATGCAAAGCGCAATGGGATCTTTGCCACACTTGGTTAAAAAAAAATAAAATAAAATCAGGCTGATGGGTACTTTGGGCCATGATTATGAATAGTGATGGAGAGATGAAGCAGAAAACGAACAGCTTGGTTTTAATGAGAATTATCTAGAGAACGGCATTTTTTACCGATTCAGCAATTCAGTTACTTTAATGCCTTGCCTTTTTTCCTTCCCCTCCCCAATCTCACTTTTACCAGGTGTGCAGAAAGTTACCAAAAAATATCAATTGGGAAATGTCAGAATGAAAAATCTCAGCATTTCACTTCAAAGCAAAGCGTTCTGCTTCGAAATGTCGGCGTTTTATAATTCAATAAGCCGATTTGAAGCATCTTATCTGGCAGTCCTCTCTCAAAAATGGGAAAATCGACTTTTTCCTTCCAACAGTTTGGATAAAACCCTACATTTTCTTAGGCACGTTTTTAGTCACATTCAATCACCTTTTGTTTTTAGTGTTATCTCTGCTGCGTCTCCTTATAGAAAATCTTTTTCTGCTTAGGAAACAGGAGTCAAATCCTACCACGCTCTGACCAAAAATACTAATAAGCTTCAAGATCCCTGAAAAACAACCACCCAACGTAAGAATACCGTTTATTGCTTTGGCAGGTAACGCCACGCAGAACACAGTAGCCCCAGATTTGGGATAGCGCTACTGTTTTGTATTCATCGCTGAGCAGAATGGTTTGATTTTTGGCCAGCCCCAAGGCACTGGGGGATTAAACGCGACTAGTAAACCCGGTTTCATGGTTTCTAACAGTTAAAAAAAAAAAAAAAAATGGGAAAAGAAAAAGAACAGTTAGGGTATCCCTCCCCTCCTATTAATGACAGGTCATGTTAAAACAAGAGCAAAACCACCAAAGTTGGGTATTTTTTTGCAGCTGTAGAGCACAACTTTTTTTCCCCCCCCAGCAGAAACAAGATAATTATCTTAACGGGGTATTTCTGCATATGCACACGTGTGGACGCATGAGGAAAATACGTGCTTTATTTTATAAGCTCATCGAGATTCTCATCTCACAACAAATAAGGCATGGCATCTAGATGGACGGTATTACCGGAAAAATCAATATTGATTATTAGGAGCAAATACGCAGGATATGGCTGACAGTTAAAAATCCTTTTAAGATCCGGGGGAGAAAAATGACAGTTGGACACTACAAATATGGCAGCGCCGATTCAACAGCTTAATCACCGAGTCAATCAATAGGGAGTTCGGGCAAAGTTTGCGGAGTTGCGGAAACCTCAGCCTGGGAGAAGGGAGGGCAAAGGTGGGGGTTTCACAGGGCTGCGCTGGGGGGGGGGGAGAGGGGACGGCGGAGGTTTTGGCTTTCCCAGTATCTGCCGCATGGACCATCTGGAGACCAAACCCCGTAGGTGCCACGGGGCGGGAGGAAGGCAAAGCCAGCAGGTGCATGCAGTGTAAGAATATATTCATATATCCGCACCAAAACCCTCGTAATAACATTTGTGCAGCAAACCGTGGGGGGGGGGGGGGGGCTCCCCTTTGCCCAACCGAACTGCCCCATCTCCCCCCGTCGCCCCACATCCAACCCCGGTGGAACCCTCACAACCCGGAGCGCTCTCTCTCCGGCCGCACCCACCTTTATCTTTTCTTTATTTTATTATTACGAATTCATTTTTGCAAAAGGAGCCATCCTGCGCAGCTGCACCCCCACGGGGCTGTGCCTCCCCTCCGTGAGCGGCAGCGGAGGGATGATGCGGGAAGATGATGCGGGGAGGGGGTGGGGGGGAGGACGAGGAGGAAAAAAAAAATAAAAAATAAAAATGACACTCATTACGTTTGTATCGATGGCCTTCCACCTCCCCGGCACGCCGCACCGATCGGGGGGCGCAGACCTTTGCGGAGGGAGCGAATGGGGTTTGTCAGCGCTCAGCGCGTTCCGGCAGAGCGGCGTAATGCGTTCTGGCAGTCAATCGAATATGACATGATAATGAATGTTAACATCGCGGGCGCCCCTTCGCCGGCAGAGGGGAAAGTCATGTTGGATTACAGCTAAACACGGTGCTGGTGTGAACGCCGTTTGCCTCTCTCTCTCTCTCTTTGCCGCCTTCTCCCCTTTCTCCTGTCTCCGCGTTTGCTCAATCCTCACTCGACATCCTCTCGCCGCTGCCCGGGAATCACAGAGGGTTTGATCGGCAAGCCCTAAAACCCATTAGATTGCCCCCAAAAGGGATCTATTCAGAGCCGAAGCCCTTTGCTCAACCCACCTCCAGTAAGGAGCCAATTCAGGGTGCCCAAAAAAGAAGAAAATATCACACAAAGGCTTCCCTCCAGCCCAAATTTGCCTACGCCATCCTCCCCCTGGCAGGAGGGTGGTGCCACTCAGGACCACACAGCACCGATGCTGCGCAGGATGCTTTTCAGGGCTTATAATCCTGATGCACGAAAAAGGCACCCGCGTGCTGAAACCGGCAGCGAAGAGCCCCACAACGAGCCACCGCAAGAGCCAGGCTGGGGAAACTGAGAAATTAAGCGCTTTTTTTGGTCATACACCGTCTCCCAGTGGGAGCCAGCTCATGTCCTGGAACGCCCTAGAGGCTGCCAAACCCCCAAACTCTTTGTGGAAAGAGGCTCCCTATCAAAGGTGTTCTTTTTTCAAGCAATAAAAAAAAAAAAAAAAGAGAATTGGGGAATTCGGTTGGGGTTTTTTTTACCCCCCCCCCAGAGTGCAACAGCAGGGACTCGCCTTGCTCGGAGCACCGTGGGAACAGGACCCTCGGTCCTGCCTGATCCATCGCCGCCTTCATCCCGGCTCCCGCGGTCACGCTGGGGGTACAGCGGCGGCTGAGGTGGGAAAACAAACACGGGCAATCGAGTGGCTCTAAACGCAAGCGGTGCTCGAGCCGCTGAGCTGATGAGGCTCCCCACTTCATCGCTAATTGGGGTGGCCGCTTTAAGTAAAATGATGCTGCCTAATCACCGTGAGAGCCTCCGAGGCATCCGCTGGGAGATGGGGACCTGCTACCTTTAATATTCGCATTAAGGGACGGAGCACCAGGACCATCCTCTGCCTATTGAGTATTTGGGCTTTTTATCTAAAGATTTAAAGGCAGAAAACCTTAAATCTCCCCCGCGGACACCCAGCCTGCTGGAACAACTGGTTCCTCTGGGATTGTAGGGATGCAGTGCTGCTCTCCAACACTACCGCGGCAACACACGATAGACCCGGGGAGGGGGGTCCCCCCCGCCGAGGACCTTGAATAACCCAGCAGCAGACACACCGCGTCGCAGACACATTAAGAGACACCGCTGCTCACGTTGCAGATGCATCGATCACGCCGGTCCCTTTTGCAGGGACACGCTGGTATCACACCGCATCTCAGGAGATGAGTTCGATAGATCAGAGCTGACCCTCGGAGGACGCTTTGCCCTCTCAGCTTTGAGCAAAGACCAAAGGAGATTCCTGCCTTACTGGAGATAAGGACCAAGCACTGGGGGAGCAGCGATTCCCGCTGGGCGAGCATGCCTTCAAGCCATCCTGGGCTTAATATTCCTCCACACGTGTTCAGGGGTACCTGCTGCCTCCTCGGCTCCCCTGCCATGGTCCCGGCACCCCTTCCAGCCCTCCCCAGTGCCTCCACAGCCCTGCCAGCCCAGCACCCACCCCTCATCCCCCTACCCCAACGCATTACCTCCCCACCTCGTTAGTCCAGCCGCCAGGTTTTCCATCCCAGCTGTATTTTCAGCAAGGAACAGCCTAAACCTTCATCTTATCCTCAGGAAAGCCCGTCCCAAACCATCCCCCTTCACCTCCACTCCGCATCCTCCATCACCTAATCCTGCCTCTCACACGCAGCCCTGCTAACAAGAGCAGGGCTGTTTATTTACTTTTTTTTTTTTTATGATGTTTTATGAAGTTTTAGCCAACTTTGCTGGAGTTCAGGCGGGAGCCAGCCGCCCTCCGTGCCATCGGCACGATCCACCCGTGGCTGCCGGCTCAGTGGGCGTGAAGGGGCCGTGCGGAATACAAATGGACTCTTTCACTTAGCAGAAGGCAGGTAATTTCTTTTGTCCCCGCTGATGCATTATTGATTGTGATGAATGTCAGAGCAGGAGCCTGTTCCAAAAGCCATTAAACAATAATTTCATCTCCGGAGGGTAATTGATTGTCAGAGGGAGCAGCTTTGCGAGTTGCAAGGTGGCGGTGACGGGGAATGTTTGTATTTGGGTGGGGACGGAGGGAGTCTTGGGCAAACTTCATGATTTATTAATCAGACACGGCACAAAGAGTTGGGAGAGCGAGTGCACTGAAGGTAAGAGCCTGACCCCCAGCCCAGGCAGGACCCCCTGCTCCATCGGGCTTCGCGGGACACCCCTACTGGCGCTGTCCTAAGGGCTGCAGTGATGCGCCCCAACTCGCCGCTGCCGCCCTCGTCCTTCCAGTCCATGGCCCACATGCTCACTCGCTTCTGATGCATCTCCTCCTCCTGCCCTGCTTCTCTGCTCACACACTGCCAGCGCAGCCCACGACCCCCACCCCGAATGCCCCGGCTCCCCACCTCCCCACGCTCCGCCGACTCCAATTCACCTCACCGACACCTGCCGTTCCACCGAATTGCAGAGAAAATTTAAGATTACATCAACATTCCCACAAAGCAAGCAGCGGAAGAAGCAGGAGCAGCCTGGAGCTGGATTTGGGAGCTGGGGTGAGATTTGCACCTTGGGGCATCTGCCTGGGGAAAGAGCTTCCCCACCGGGCAGCGAGGGGAGAGGGGCAAGGGCACCCCCTCACCCCAAAGGAGGGGAACAAAAGCCCAACAGCCTCGAAATTATTGTCACTGGTCAAGAGCAAGAGCTCAGCAGTCAGGAGTACAAGTTATTCCAGGGGAGATTCTCGTTAGACACAAGAGGAGAACTTTCCACAGTGAGAACAATCAGCCATCGGGATTCATCTCCCCAGGGAAGCGATGGATTCCCCAATATTGGACCCTTTTAAGGTTCAGCTGGACAGGGTGCTGGGCCACCTTGTCTAGACTGTGCTTTGGCCCAGAAAGGTTGGACCAGGTGGATCCTTGAGGTCCCCTCCAATCTGGGATTCCATAAAAAGTACACAAAAAACTCAAATCCTTCATTTCTAGCCAAGGGGCGGTGGTACCTTTTCCTCCTCCTGCCTTGGGGTGGAGATGACAACTCCCTTTTTGGCGCACTAATGGTTCTAATGATTCTATGATGGTGCAACGCTGAAGGGAGACAGAGCCCTACGAAGGGAGGTGGCACTGGCAGGGACAGCTCTTCCATCCCCATCCATGCACAGCCCTCCAGGAGGGCACGATGCAGCATGGCATAGTGACGCACACCCCCCCGCCATGTGTCCGTCTGTCTGCCGGTACCGGAGAAGGGCAGCGAGGGGAGCAGCACCCTCAGCACATCTCTGGCTGAGAGCGCAGGAGAGAAAAATCCCCACCGTCAAGAGGAGAGAAAGAGTTTATCCGTCTCCTCGGCGGCGCGTGAGAGGTGGATTTATCATGGATTTGCCTTTCTCTCGTGCATTATTTGGCAGTTCATTATCTTGTCAGCTGGAACCGGCCGGCTCCCCCAGCTCACTCCATCACTTGCACGCTGCCACGCAAAGCCTGGCGGGAACCACGCACCAGACCCGGGTAAAAAGCCCACCAGGACCACCTGAAGGCCACATCTGATCTGGGAGAGGACAATTCCCTGGGTCTGAGGAACAGGTTAGAACAAGGACTGGAGTGCAATTTTGGGGCATTTGCTCCTCGCTGGCTGTGCCATCCCATCTTTGCGCCCCAGCAGCCTTCCTGCACCCCATTGGGAAAGGGCATCCCTAAACCCAGCTGGTGCTTTCCAGCAGAGACTGCACTTCTCTTTCTTTGGTTGCCCCCCCCCTTTTTTTTTTTTTTTTTACCCAAAAATGTTTAGTCCAGTATGAACAAGGAAAGAAGTTCTCTCCTTCGGGTGCCAGAGTATGGCATTGCTAAAGCAACTCACCTTTAAACACACTCCTCACAAGAGACTAGTTTTAAAAAACCCACAAGTTTAAAATTATAGTCCTTCCAACTGTTTCGGACAATGCTTTTTGCTTTCCTATCAACCACAAGGCCTGGAAATATTTCTAACAAAAAAAAAAGAGTCTCTCTCCCCACTGCAACATTCTCAAAGGAGCAAGAAATACCAGTGAAACGTCTGTTCTAGGGAGGAAAGAGTAATTTTTGAAGCTGTAATTCTACTCTACGCTGAGGTCATCTTCATCAAATGGTACGAGATGGGTATGACGCTTCTGGTGCTTCAAACTACTGATGACATTCCTGGCATCAAACGCAAAAGCGGAGCTCTTTGGCCAGCTTCCAAGTCAATAAATGCGAGAAGACAGACCATGACCCAAAACACAAGCCTAGATCTTTCAAGGCTATTGCAAGATAAAAGCCTGGCCAAACCAAGCCAAGCAGACCATACAAAGTACCCCGGGGACAAGGAGATGCGGGAGTCCACCTCCTCTCCCATGAGCTGAGCCGGTGCAACGCCCCATTTGCTAGGTATGCTCCCAGTTAGGAAGATATCCTGGCACGTAGATGGTTGTGCTCGGTATGTACAAGCAGGTGCTTGCCCCAACCATTCACATATTTATGCCCCTTTTGCTGCCATAGGCATCTTGTGACAACACGCGAACAAAGGAGATACCGGCTGCATCACCAGCCCCTGCTCCTACAGAGGACACTGACAGTTCCTTGACTTTCAGAACCAGACCTTGAAAAAGTTTAGTACAAATCTTCTGTGTTTATTTGTTTTCATTTATTTTCTCCATTACTTTTTCCACGATCAATACCACTATTTGAATAAAAATGCACTATGTACAAGAGCAAATGCCATACAGAGAATACCAATTGAACGCGCTGCCTTGAAGTGAAGCCATCGAGGGAGAACGTAATTCTCCCGGGGAGCAAGAGGCCATCAAACCTTGATACCGGCACACCACTGAGCCACACTCCTTACAGAGCATTGAAGGGAACAAAGAAGAAAGAAGAGCAAAGAACCGAATCCCAACTTCAAAAGCCGCCCCGTTTCAAAGCTTTCAGGAACATTAACCGACTTGTCTTCCCAACACCTCTTTGTGGTAGGCGCTATTATTTTCTGTACTGCAGGAGCAGCTTGGTTCCGGCCCCAGCCCAAAGCTTTGAGGGCCCTGTGGTCTGAAGCTGGAGCATCCAATGCTGCTTCAGCATCCCTGGGTGCCAACCTGCCCTTCCCTGGGAGCCGGTGGGCTCTGCCGGGGTAGAGAAGGGGCAGCGCAAGTCAGTTCTCCATCAACCCGAACCCTCAGATTGACTAAGCCCTCACAGATGCCATAGTGGCAGTTCTCACCTGGAACAACATCCATCCTCACGGGAAGTCCACGCCAGATAAAGTCCAAAATATGAGTGACAAAGGTGCGCTTCCACCTCACAGGAGGACAGCGGGGACCAGCGAAGGAGACACGCACACACACCTTCCCACCGCCTGCACCCAAACCCTCTCTCCTCATGCTCAACACCGGTGGAGAAATGCTCCGCCAGGCTCCGAGCCCAGAGCTCCTCTGCCCAAGCATCCCCCGCCACCATCCCAGCCCACGGCTCAGCTTAAGAAATCAAAGCACGGCGACTTGAAGCACCGCTTGTAGCTTAGCTTTCGCTGCTGCTCTTAACCCGAGCGACCTTTCCGGCTCTGCCCTGCCAACACGGAGGAAAACAAGCCACTTGACAGGCTCCCTTCTGCTCCCGAGGAGCATTTCCCCAGGGGGAGGGGGGGGAAGATCAAGGAAAGCACCGGCTCCCTGTCTAAAAGATGAGGAGATATATTCCAGCCGACATTCGGCACTATCAACGTTTTATGAGCTTTGGAATCCAGTTAGTTAGACAATATTTTACTTAGCTCCGGTTTAGATTTAAAAACTTGACCTTCTCCGGGCGCGCATCAGCGTTGCATTTCACTCGGCCCCGTTCAGCCGAGCGTGCCAAGTCCCCCATTATTTATTCCTCCCCCCATTTCCATTGTTGCACCGTTATTTGTTCTATTTGTACTATTCAAAAAAATCAATAAGAAGATGGGGCTCCCTCAACAGACACTTCGGGCTCCCGCGGGGCTCTCCAAGGCAGTTACCACATATAACAGGAGGCAAATGACCCAGAGCAACTCTCCTCCTGGCCAGAAAGGCTGTAAATCAGGGCACAAAGCAGCCCTGATCCTTCTCCTCGGAATAGGAAATTGCTTTTCACCTCCGGGTAGGGCAGCGGTTTGGATGTCCAGATACAGATCAGAGCCCCTCCGGATTTGGAAGGGCTTTACGGGGCTGAAAACCACTCCTGTTCGATGATGGGAAAGGCTCAAGGACAGAGCAAGTCATGCCTGGCTGGCTCGTTCCGGCTCCGACAGCAACAAACCACACAGACCAAGAAGGGAGATCTCACAGAGGGAAAGGGAGCAGCGGGATGAACCACCCAAAATTCCCAACATAGATCAGGGCTGGAAGATCCTGGTGGGCTCCTATGCCAGGGGATGAACGACTGCCACGCGAGCGATGGGTGACAACAGCAGCGACACAACACACCGACACAGGCACCCCATCCCAGCAGACAGAAAAATTGCAGTTAACGAGGCTAATTAATTACCCCATGACACTTGGCTGGCAGGGCATACGGCTTCCCAAAAGAAGATGCTGCCCAACCCTTTCTCGCCTGCCCAGGGCACACACGCACGGACCACAGGCACGGTGCTCATGCCGGCCACTGCCCCCCTCCTCACACCACCTGCCCAAACTAATAATAAACGAAACAATTACGTTTTAATCAAGAAAGCTGATTTAGTTTGGTTTACTCATTAACAAATGTGAGCACACGCCGATCGGGAATGATTTATGCCCACAATTCACAAAATTATTTCTCTATTGATCAGCCCCAGGTTTGTTTTCTTGTAAGCTCAGTCAATTAGAGGGAACAGCGCTCAGGTGGGCAAATTAATCAGTCTTAAGTAGAGCCCCCCTATGGAGAGGGACTCGGCAAACCCTGGTGCCACCACAAATCCTCATTGAGAGACTCCTCCACTGAGGTGAGCTTACAAAACGGTCCGCGCAAGGTCTTCAGCATCATCTCAGTTCCACTAAAAGTGAGTTTCGGAGGTTCTCTCTGCTTCTGATCAAAGGCAGAGTAATTAGAGACCTTTCTTACCAAGTCCTCCGCACCCAACTCGTCTCATCCCGACTCAAGCCCCTGCTCTGCCCCATACCCCCAGGCATTTTTGGACGTGCATCTCCTACGACCCAACAAGCCCCTCCATGGAGGGCAGCCACCACCTCCCTGAGCAGAACAAAGGGCAAACTACAGGGAAAGCACCACGTACTATGGGAGCAGCATCCCACAGCACAGCCGAGCACAAAACGGACCTGGGAATGGCAGATTGCCATCTCCCGCACCCCGTCCTGCCCTCGCGGCAGAGCTGATGGATAGGGCTGTGCACTCTCCTTATCAGCTCCAGCGCAAAGTCAGGCAGCGACGTCAGCCCAGAGGGGCTCACGCGAGCCCGCGCCGAGGCAGACAGGGTGTAATCACACCCGCTCATCTCTCCTATCAGCTTTTAAGGACCATTTAAGGCATTTTCCTTAATCTCGGTGTCTGCGGCAGAACCCCATAAATCACAGACCAACTCCCCCACCGGCAGCCACAACGCTGCTCCCTGCAAACTCCGCTCTCCCCAAATTCTTCCCCCCACTCCTGCCGGAGAGGAGCATCCCCACCGGCGTGCCAAACCTCACGTGAAACGCGCACTCAGGGCGCCGAGTCCCCGCAGGCACACGCCGAGTGATGCCCGGCGTGGGGGCAGCGCCGACCCCTTGGACGCCACACGCGAGGAACCGGGCTCACCTCCATCTTTGCAAGCATCGGGACCTATTCTTTCTCGAATGAGGTATGTATGTGGCAGCGTGATATTAAATTACAAGTCAAATAGTACAAAGGCTTTTAATTACACGCCAAACACAAGCTGCTGTCAGAGAGGAGACACCGGGCTCGATGGCCCATCAGGCTGTTCCGCTCTGGCAATTCCTATCTACCCGGTAAAAGTCCAGGAAATTGGATCGGTAATGGGAACGGGGGCCTTTCACCTCCAGACCAGCCATTCAAATCCAGCCCAGGAAGGAGAAGGAAAGTCATTACCAACCTGAGGGTCGGGCAGCAGCCTGGTGTGAAACAAGCCGGTGGGTCTGCGAGCCCCCAGGAGCGGGGGGAACGGGACGTGGAGCCCCCGAGCAACCACCAGTTTGATGTCACAAAGCCAGCGGGAGCGGGACAGAGCATCCTCCCCATCACCGTCTGCCAGGAAGGACGCTGCACACCCTTGCTCCCGGAGCGTGGCAGTCCAGATCGCTCCTCCCTGGAAGATTTTAGCAGCATCTGACTGGGCAAGTGTAGGGTACTGCACCTCAGGAGGGTAACCCCCTGCACCAGTACAGGTTGGGGGCTGACCTGCTGGAGAGCAGCTCTGTGGGAAGGCACCTGGGAGTCCTGGGGGCCAACAGGATGCCCACGAGGCAGCAATGTGCCCTGGTGGCCGAGAAGGCCAATGGCATCCTGGGGGGCATCAAGCAGAGTGTGGCCAGCAGGTTGAGGAGGGTCATCCTCCCCCTCTGCTCTACCCTGAGGAGACCACATCTGGAGCACTGTGTCCAGTTCGGGGCTCCCCAGTTCAAGAGGGACAGGGAACTGCTGGAGAGGGTCCAGCAAAGGGCTACAAAGATGATGAGGGGACTGGAGCATCTCTCTGCTGAGGAAAGGCTGAGGGACTCGGGGCTTTTTAGTCTGGAGAAGAGAAGACTGAGGGGGGAATCTTATAAATCCTTAAAGGGAGGGTGCTGGGGGATGGGAACAGGCTTTGTTCAGTTGTGCCCAGTGACAGGACAAGAGGGAACGGGCACAAACATGACCACAGGAAGTTCCATCTCAACCTGAGGAGGAACTTCTTTGCTGTGAGGGCGGCAGAGCGCTGGCACAGGCTGCCCAGAGACGGGGAGGGGGTGGGGTGTATCCCCCTCTGGAGCCATTCCAGACCCGCCTGGATGCCATCCTGTGCCACTGCTGGAGGTGCCCCTGTTCCGGCAGGATGAACTCCAGAGGTCCCTTCCAACCCTCACCAGTCTGCGATCTCATCCCCTCCCTGGGCAGGGCTGGAGGATTCCCCCCTCCCGTTTGCGGAAAACATTCCGAGCATTTACGCTCCTCTCCCAGCGCACATGCCGCAAGCGGTCGGGTCTAGCAGAGATGAAGAGTACACTTAGACGCCGGCTGTTTTTTTTAAACAACCTCTCGCTGAAAAACCTCTCCAACTGATGCGGTTGTACCCGCGGGAGGTGGGAAAAGCATCGCGCTCGTCATTAAGGGCAAGGCACCACGGCACCGAGGGGCTCGCCGGCCGCACCAGGAGATCGCGGCAGAGGCAGGTAGCAAACGGAGAGCGGCTGGATCTCAGCCGAGTCCATTAACAACTTTCCTCCTTGCTCCATCTCCCCGCACCGGCAGACGGCGGGGCTTGTAACGGGGAAGGCGAGACAAGAGAAGGGCTGAGCCGCCTCGCCAGCGCGCTTCAGTCAAGATGTAAATTAAAAAAAAAAAAAAAAAGAAAAAAGAAAAAAAAAAAAAAAAGGCAGCTGAGTGCCATTGTTCCTGGGCATGTTACACAAATCCACACGCCCGCTTTGGTACCCAGGCTGTCGCATCTGCAAGCTCTGCCTCCAATCTGTAAGGCTAATTTGTTCAGCAGCTTTGTTCTCCCTCGGGAACGGGGTCGTTGGTCACAGAAGATTGATTAAGCTTTTGGTGAATCAACATTAATGAAAAACAACACTGTCTAATGAGTGTTTTTTATGGCAGCCCCATAAAAAAAAAAAAAAAAAAGTAAACCACGCATTAGGACAGGTAAACAGAGTAACTCCCATCCCTCCCCGCTGCCCTCCGGCTGGGATAGAGCCCGCTGCCGGGTGGAAGACGGGGGGATCTTCCCCACACATCCCCGGGGATGGGATGCTCGTACAAGCTGTACTCGCCTTCGTCAGACTCTCGTATTTCTGCAGACTCATCTTCATGGCAAACTGCCTCAGATTATACCCCCAGCCAGCCCCGCGCGAGAGAGATTAGCTGAATTTAGCCCCTAGGTATTGGGAATTCCTGGCCTGGGAATGAGATGCTTTCATCCCTTCCTATCCCCCTCCTGCCCCGAGGGGTAAAACTCAAATAGCACCCGCGGGTTTCTTTTTGCAAACTCACTTCTTGCAAAACAAGCAAAAAAAAAAAAAAAAAAAAAATAAAGGCTACCCTAAAACGAGTATTTTCTTTCTGAAGGCCAGTCGGCTTACGAGACCGCAGCCAAACGCCTGCTTGAGGGCAAGCACCAGCAGCAGAGTCATGCTGGGTCAGACCAAAAAAAAAAAAAAAAAAAAAAAAAAGAAATCAGACCAAGAAAATCTCCCTTTGCCACCCTCCGGCTCCAAAATGGTATTTGACTGGGGAGATGACATGTAATCGAATCGATGCCCCCCCTCCACCTTCAGCATCGGGGCTGCAATCCCCCGGGGACAGGACCGGCACTGCCATAGCACGGACATGTCTGGCAGAGGATTTTGTTTCTTCCCCGAAGTGCTTCAGCGCTTCAGATTGTTTTTTTTTTTTTTTCTCCCCCCAAGCCATCCTTTAGAGGCTCCAGATCTAAACGGGATAATTGCAGGAGGCTTCTTGTTACAGGACATCATTAAAAATAATGTATGTGCTTGAACTGCAGTCAGCAGGACCTTGCCAGGGATGAGCGAGGGGAAAGGCGAGCTCTCTGATCTCGGATAGAGAGAACAACCTATTAAAAAGGAATTTAGCCTCTCATAGAGCCATCAAACCGTTGGACAGCCCCGGTCTCTGCCTCCAGGCTCTTGTACCTTTTCAAGGACGGAAAAACTCCAGGCTTCAGCCCTTCAACTGTATTTGAATATTTAATTTAAAAAAAAAAAAAAAAAAAAATCAGCTCTCGTACTGCTTTGCCACCAAAGTTCTTTGACCCAGAGAGTCGAGGCACTGACAACTCCTGCAGTTTTAGCTCAGTTATAGGTTCTTCCCCGTGAAACACCAGCTCAAGTCACTCTAGTGGGACAAAAATAATCTCTTTCGTTAAATATACACACACCAAAAAAAAAAAATAAAAAAAATTCTAAGGCTAGGCAGAAAGTCTTGCTCAGGTTTGACAGGGGAAGAGATGTGCAAGCCGCCCAGCTGGGAATTCCCTCCTCGTCACCGGGATGACAGCGAGGAAAGAGCTGGGGGATTTCTCTCCGAGCATCCCTCCCTGGCAGCGCTGGCGGCGGTACCCCCAGCACCTACGTGAGCAACACCAGCGCCTTTCGCGCCAGAAAGGCTCCTGCAGACGTCGCCGCAAGCCCCCGACGCCAAATCCTTGCCACCGCAGTAAGAGTCACCACAAATCTTTATTGTCAAAAATCGGCTGATTTTTGACAGGCACCAGCCCAGGTGAGAAGCTCCTGTGCTGCCCTGGACCCAAACCCCATCTTGCTCTACTCCTCCTGGGCATCCTCCAAAACTCAGCACCATCCTCCTCATATAGTGTAATATTTTTATCGATGCCGCGAATTCCCGTGCATACAGCCCCTTGTATCTTTCTGGTCTTGGCAATGTATTATTCATGTGCTCCCTTGTTTCTTTACAAGCTGAGAAAAAATGAGAAAGATTAATTCCCAGGGAAAAAAAAAAAAATAAAATAAATAAGCAGGATTGCCCCTTTTTTTTTTTTTTAAAAAAAAAATAAAATAAAAGACTCCAATCCATTCAAAGAGCTGCCTTCTCCAAGCCTCCCGTGTCACTGCTGATTGAGTTTCTTCTCTCCTCAGCTCCCAGTTCTGTTACAGTATCTTGTCTCCTTAGTATTACTGTCGCACTTCCTTTTCATATGCCTGAAATATATACTATTGTGTTCCGACTTTTAGTTTTTTGTGCAGGGATCCCTTTCATGTCTCATCTTCTGTAAGGTCCTTTTTTCTTGGCAGTCAAGTGCATGAATGTTTGCTGCCAGGAGATTTAGCTTTTATTGTATTCCAGACACATTATAATATATATTTTTTTTTGTTCTATATTGTCTGTGAGGTGTTCCATGGGTATTTTATTTTATTTTTTTTCATGCTAGCATGACTTTTTCCACGTGGATGCTGCCTGCACGAGAACAGTCTCCTCCGATCGGGAGGAAGGGAAGGGGTAAGAGGGCAGTGAGCGGGGGCAGCGCTGCCCCGGGGTCGGGATTGAACTCGTTATCTTTCCCCACCCTACACGTGGTTTTATTGCCGGCTCTCCCTTCGCAGAACTGGGACACCGAATGGCAGAGCAGCTTGTACCCAAGCCAGGCTGCAAATAAGATCCCAAAAATAAAGAAATAAAGCCATTGAGGATTTCTGTCCCAGGAATGGACTTTTCTGCTCATCATGACCTCAAATCGCCCCAGGATTGTTTTCTGCTGTTAAGAGCAATTTCTGCCGCCGCTTCTTGTGGTTTTGGTAACAATTTTCAGCCTTAACAACAGCAGAGTCCCAACTGAGCAAGATCGAATAAGAGCAGCAGGTTTTTTTTTGGGGGGGAAGTGTGGTTTTTAGGCTGCAGTGGGAGAACAGAGCCCAGGACACCCACCAGAGCCCAGTTCCCCTCCCCAGATAAACTGGGAAACCAAGCCCAAATTCAGCAAGCGGCTCGTGCGACCGCAGGAACCAGCGAGACTGGGATCTCCATCACCCTGACACTTCGTTTCAACCATTCCCACGTGTATTCAGCCCAACTGCTCAAAATAAGGAGGATAAAGCTCTGCTGCTCATGCAAAGGCGAGTTTTGTCTCCCTCGCAGCGCGGGAATGTGCATTTTGGTTACTCAGCAGCGTCAAACTTTGGCTCTTCATCTCTCTGCCAAGCTCAAGGAGCCCTTTCTGCAGCTCAGCCTGGTTCCTCGAGCTCTTCCTCACATCCTACAACCCTTCTCCAGGTCAAGAAAAAAAAAAAAAAACAAAAAAAAACCACACAAAACCAAAAAACCTCTGCAACCCCTTTATCAGCCTACACAGCTCCGCCAGTGCAACCCAATCACGCCTCAAAGGCGACAGCCTCAACGCATGGGATGTTTCTAATCCTTCCGTCCTCGAGAAGTGAAAACATCAGAAAATCCAGAGTTTCTACGGCTTCAAACAACTCCACTGGGGGCCGAAAGACTGAACGGCTTCTGGAGAGATTAGTTCTCCCGTGACACGCCTGTGCCCAGGCTTTCTGATCTCTATCAGCACCCCTCGAAGAGCGGCTCCTTTTTCCATTTGTTCCTTGGACCCCTCTCCTCAACTCTTTGACTAATTATAGTTTGTTGGTTGTTATGGCAACTATGGATTTCTCTCGGCATCCAACTCTCACTATTTGGCTGCAAATTGCAACACCGGACGAATACAAATTGGGTTTTAAATCCTTCTTGCTTGCTAAGCCTTCCTGGTAAATCCCCCCCCCCCCCCCCAAAAAAAAGAGCTGTCCCATCGGTTTACTCTTATTGTCGTTACTCAAGGAGCCTGCAAAGCCAGAGCAGAGTCTTCTGCACCCCGTGGTAGGTCGGAAACGAGATGCTTTAAGGAAGACCACCAGCACCCCACTGCACCGGAGGAACTCGAGCAGGACCTCGTTACCAACCAGACATGCGTATACGAAGTCACCCACTTCATCGCACGCCTACTGTGACCGTTCTTCCACAGTTGCTTAGTGATAACTTAAGCCAGACACATACCAGGAGCCAAGCCAAGGTCAACTCAACCCGTTCCAGGCGAGGATGCCACGCTGAAGCGGGACTGCAGAGCCCAGCTGGGGACCACTTAACTCAGCTGATGCAAGAGCACACCCAGCAGCCAAAACAGAGGCCCTTCCTGTCCCTTTCCCCGTTTGCCCTTATCACTTTGGGCGCAAATACTCAGGTAATGGGTATAAACAGCTCAGGGACACAAAGCTGCTTCCAGCAGCAGGTACCTGGTCATCCCGTGCCACCAAGGCATGGCAGCAGCACAGCCCTCCCCGTTCCTCAAGCATCTCACCCCAGGGAGAGGAGGACACCACCAGGCCCCGCCGCAATTTTTCTAATTAGAGACACTGAAAACAATGCTCTGGACTCCATTTCTTAATGGGCATGGCTCTCATTGGCTACGATGCATAGTCAATGCTACCTGATGAGCTCCACCGAAGCTTGGACACCACCTCCAAAGCCTTCACTCACTCAGCACAGTGTCCCTCACGTGGGGACGGAGCAGGGAGGCAGCTTTCCCCGCAGGACCACCGGTACAAGAAAACTGCTTTAAAGCAAACATTCCCCACAAAATTTTTACCCTTATCAGAGGTATGGGGTGACCAGATGGGTCAAGTGAGAAAAATCAAACCCGCCTGGACACATCCTGTGCCACTGCGGGGGGTGCCACTGGGGGAGCTCCAGAGGGCCCTTCCAACCCCCACCAGTCTGTGTTACGCATTTTTCCAGCAAACAAAACCAGTTTTAGGACCACAGAAAATGCCTGGCAGCTGGGGAAGGGGTGACCCATTTTCTTCCTACTCCTTGCAAGATGGTTCGCCTTTCCCTTACAGCACTCTGCCTGCTACGGCGGCGGGGGGGGGATGATGAGAAAGTTGCTTCTGTGACATTCATGAAGTGCCTGCTGATGGAGAGCTCTGTTTACCAAAGCCAGCTGGGGAGGGACCTACCATCAGCTCCCAGCATGTAGGAGATCAATACTGTAATTGGGCCTGTTTGTAGCACATGAACTATTGTAGCAAGAGGGGCAACGCAAGGAGGGGGGGGACCAGGATGGGCTTGGCTTAGTGGGGGCTTGCTGCCCTCTGCCGTGCTGCGGCAGCGTGGGGGACAGTGCCCTCCGACGCTAGTTTTGGCATGGGTGAGGGAGGTGGGGATGGAGCTGCACCCCCAATACATTAATAACAAGGAGCAAAATAGCTCTGGCTGCAAACCCTACAGCCCCAAATATCCCCCCCCGCCCACCCCAGGTGAGGCGGCTGCGGATGCCCCACGGCACAGAGCCCATCTCCATCCCTTCTGCAGGCAGCTGCGGGGTCAGGTCCTTCCACGACTTTTTTCCAACTTCAATACAGATTTAACACATAGGAAATCACAGATAAACCTTCAAAGTGATTTGGGGGAGGGGGGGGGGCAGGAGGAGGGAGAAAAGAAATCTGTCAGCTGCTTGGATTTGGAGGAAATGGAGAAAATGAAGTGTTACAAGTGGCAGTAATCAATAAAGCATCAGGAGCCCAACACCCAGCCCTCCGCTCAGCCTGGGAGTGCAATTAGACAGCTAATGATGGGAAACCTCCCCGGCATCGCTGGCAGTTCCTCCCCAGGAGGACGGGGCTCCCATCCCACGTCCATCACCGGATTAACAGCTCCTCACCAGCGTTTGTGACCGGGTTCATCTGCCAGCCAACAAGGGGGAGAGCGCGTTAGCTCCATCTTGCAGCAAATAAGCTGGTGGAGGGTCCTTGCTGCCTCTAGGGGGATCCCAAGCATAGGCATGTCACCTGAGGAGCCACCTCTGAGGAGCCTGGCCAAGCAGCAAGTCTACCTTCTAGAAGCGCTCCTATCCCCTCCTTGCCATCTACAGGGGACCAAAGCGCCGAGATGCTTCAGCTCCTCACAACTTTGGGGACGCAAGACTTCAGGCGGGCTCAAAGAGCTCAAGTGTTGAGGTTTTGGCAAGTCAAGCAGCTTGGACCATGGTGAGGTGTCACCACCACCAAGCCAGCTCCCACCTGCGGTGTGGGTGCCTGCGTGGGCACCGTCTGCCATCTCCTGGGCAGTGGGAAGAGAGCATGGGGACTCTTCCCCCGGGGCTTCTTTGTCCCCATTACCATTACAAAGCATTTATCCCACCTCCACGCACTCTCTGCTCCCCCACTGCATGCGGCATCGCTTCGGAGGTCACCACGTGGGCTGTACATTTAGGTGAATTATTCATAGGTCAGTATCAAATATTAAAAGCAGAGCTATATTGACATATTCTTTGTATGTTCAAGAACACTTTCACCAGTAAATTGCTCTTTCCATTTTTCCTCCTTTGGACCATTTCCTGAGCAGCCCGAGGGCCTGCTGATAATGTCTCGCTGTTTAATTGCACCTTTACACTCCCCCACGCTCTCTCTCCGGATGGAGATCGGTTGGACCTTGCTGGCAGCACAGAAATCAGCCAAGCCAGCAGGCTGTAAATTTCTGGTCCTCTCCAGCCAGGAAAACCCGCGCTCCAGCCTCTCCCGCCTCCCTCGCTCAGCTCAGCGCTCTCGGGAGCAAATCCCGCTGCCGGGATTTAAGGGAAACACGGCCTCTTAAGCATTACATCTTAGAAATGACAATGTCTTCTGCTCTCTCCAACAGATACATTACTGGAAGAGTCCAGAGGAAAGCATCCACACCACCATCTTTTCCAACTGCTTCTGGCTGCCCTTTCTGCCTCCATCCCCAAGACCTTGCTGCTGGCAAGATCTCTGCAATTCCCAAATCCCACCGTCATCCCAAGAAAGCACCCCGAATCCTGCTCCCGGAGCCGGCTGGAGTCACCTCCCACTTCCACCGCAATGGGGTCTGAGCCTGCCTTTCCTCCTCCCCCAACACCTGCACAAGCCTCCGGAGAAGGAAGGAGAAGAAAAAGGGAATACATGAATATACCAGGCGTCATTTCCACGGGAATCTGCAATGCAGATGGGCTCGGGGAAGCCAGTTCAGGCAGAGCATCGCCCGCTCCCAACTCCGAGGGAGGGATCCCGACGGCCGTGCCTGCTCCCAGCGGGACGGGAAGGGAAGAGGCCGAGAAGGAAAGGGGCACCAGTGAGTTTGGCAGCTTTTGCACAACCGGGACGAGGAGTTTGCCTCCTCTTAACCAGGCCGCATCTGCTACAGAGATGCTCCATGGCAGGTGACACGCTGCAGCAGGCGGAGACGCAGCACCAGCCACTTATCGAAACATTAAAGTTCTCCTAAGCTGCCGAGTTAATTCCTCAAACGCCCTTTCAAAGGGCTAGATAAATACAATCTGGGAGCATCTCCGCTCCCTGGGCTCACATATCTTTAGTCAGGCAGAGAGATAACATTTCATACAGATTGAGACAGTTTAAGCAAAGGTTGCTGCCTAACCTTTCCGGCAATGGCTGTTTCCAGCGCTCCGGTTTCCCTCCCCAGCAAGGAGACCTGGTGTAAGCCCAGCTGCTACCCCCGCAAGTGCTCCCCGCAAGCCATGGATGCTGCCTCCCCACACACTGATATTTCCCAGCATTACAAGTCATCATCTACAGGGTTTTTTTTTTTCCCCCCCCACTGGTATTTCCAGGACGGAGTGCCTAAATGTTCCTTTATCACACCCTGCCCACCAGCGCCGTGTGGACAGCCATGTGCAGTTCACTCCGACTCAAGCTACCAACTTGTCTTTATCTGGTTCTTCGTTGCTGTGTCGAGGCCAAGAGTAACATCATCTTCTCCCAGTGAAGTCTCTTGAAAGTCCTAGCTACAAGAAAGGCTGGAAGTACCTTCCACAACCCTGCTTGCTCCTCACCTCTGCCACGGGAACGGCGGGCTGCCCCTGCTTTGATCTGAGCCGGGCTCCACGCTCATCCCTCAAGCTCTTCCCAGACACAGGAGGACACGGGAGAGTAGCTCCACTCCTGCGGCCTCTCCTGAGCATCACAAGCCCAGCACGAGCCGGGGAGAAGATCTGCACCTCCATGATACCCAATCGCAGCCCAAATCCAGCTTGCAGGCCTCAGAGTTGAAAAGCCTTTTGGGTGAGGGCTTTAGCCGAAGCTGTTGGCCACGGGGTCCAAGTAGGACACAGGGTCCCATCCCAGACTCCGCTGCATGGCTGGGATGGGCTCGAAGAGCAGCAGAAGTAGTTTCCTTTATGGCTCACCTCACCCTCCCTCGCCATAGGAGCCCTCGGACAAACAGGCAGTGCCACGGCGAGATGGGGAACATCTCAAAACCCATGGCTGGCAAGGGAGGGAAGGAGGAATACTGGCAAATGACAGAGCCCTTATCTTAATTACAGGCTTATTTGCATTTAAATGAAGGTTATTCTATAATTACCACCAAATGTTTTGTGTTGCAGCTGAAATACCTCTCCATGGGCTGTCAAGCTCCTTCCCATTTTCATTTTCTCTTGCCATTCTTCTGCTTTCTAATCAGCTGGCACACGCGGGGAGGCATTCACGCCGCCCAGCGCCACCGCAGCACTGCCAGCCCACCGCTTCCCCTTCGGGTACCACCGCAGCCCAGCATCCCTCCCAGGGGGGGCAAGGAAAGGATGCAGCTCCCACCAGCGCCATAGGGGATGAGCAGGTCTGAAGTCCAGACACCGGTTTTTGCAGGCAAAAACCCCAGCGAGTGCCCTCTCCATGCGCGCACACACACACAATTAGCTCCTCAAACTTGTTGAGATCGGGTGCTGTGAAAGACAGATGCGTGGGCAAGGTCAGTAGGAGATCAAATTCAGGGAGAAAAGGGTTTTGGAGCAGGAGCCGAATCTCACGTCTAGCTCAGGGAGTCCTCGACGCTCAGGCTGCTGAAAACCAGCATCTGAGAACATCTCCGGCCTCTCGTGTCTTTTTGGTGTCGATGGTTATTCCTGCAGGCAGGACGGAGACACACCAGAACCCGGGGAGGGATGTTTGCACCATAGCTAGCGCTTCCTCGCAACAGACAAAGCACTCCCATCGAGAAAATAACACCCAATTACATCTTTCAGAACAATCACAGTGAACAAACCCATGCAAATGGCCAAATTAAGGCTGAATGAGAAGCCTTCTGCTATTTCCTAAATTGCTATACCTTTAATCAAGCTCCTTTAACAATCTCTCGTGAACGTTTTCTCTCTGCAGCCAGGAGAACCACATTAACCAAGCAGCCCATACGGGGATGAAGACGACGGCAGCTATTAGAGCCACAGCAGAGCCTCCTGTTTACGAGTTGGTAGTAATGAAAATAGACAGTTATCTCTCGCTAGACCCATCGTGCTTCTCCCTGCTCTCACCCTCCGCTGAATCTCAGCTTCTGCACAGCCTTCGCATCCCCCTGCCAAACTCCAAGTCTCTGCCTCCATCTCATGGAGAGACTGGATCTCTTCAGCTCCGTTGAGAAGTTATTTTTTCTTTTTTAAAAAAAAGAAAAAAATAGACAAAAATCCATCCCCTCTCCCCCAATTTCATATAGCCCGAGGCAAACTTACAGCATGGAAATTTTTAGCCTGAACAATTATCGCTTGGCGGAGAGTTAACTCGCTGCAAACAGGATCTCATAATGGGCAGTCTTGGCTATAAGCAACTTTGCTGCCTCCATTTAAAACAAGCTCCATACCTCAGGACAGATAAATTCCCCCCCCCCGACCCCCCCGTAACCCATTTCACAGCTATTTATGTTTGATAAGAGGCAGCACGGGAAATCAGCAGCACATCCCGCGATGCGGGTTGGGTGCTCACGCACACGCCAAACCCATTCACCTTATTCCTCCATCACGCAGACGGGAGAGATATATAAGGGCAAAACCCCTCCAACGAGCCCCGGTCCCGACAGTATAACCATCTCCTCAGCAACCCCAGTGAGGGATGCAACAGTCACAGCTCCCACCACGGTTAGGGCTACCGCTCAGCTCTTTCCCAAGGCAATTACCATAGCTCAGCACCTTTGTTTCATCCTCACTATGACCCTCCAGGGACCAGACATGGTTATTTTTTCTTTTATCACAGAACCCACGGTGTCAGCAGCCCCCGGAGAAGATGCTCTTCTTGCAGCCCTATTGCTCCTATGTTGCTGAGCAAGACTGAGGGGGTAGGGAGCTTTTGAGGCACCCCGGGAGAGCTACAGCTTTTAGGTTTAGCTGGTGTTTTGAGTGGGGTATTTCAGATGCAGAAGCCCATGTCCACGAAAACTCCAGCAACTCAGCATCCAGCAATGTCCTCCACTTCTAAAATCTGAAAGGTCTCTCCTCCTTTTCCCGCAGCCCCCAAGCAAGGGTGCTGTTAGTCCAGACTGATTCCCACCTCTAAATTGCACCAAGAAAAGACAAGCCCATAGCCTGGGTTTGGCCACGCAAAGCAGCCCCATCACAGGGGACTTCGCAGGGCTGACGATGAGGCTTCAGGTATGCCTGGGATGGGCATCATGGTCTGTTAATTAAGGGACAGCATTTGCCTGGTGCAGAAGTAGAGCCGTGAGGGGTAGCAGGTGTAACATCAGGAGATGCTACGGACACTGGAGGGTAGATACAGCCACAGCAAGGCACATTGGATCTCACTAGGCATATCTCAGCCACCCTTGTAGGAGGACTTAGACCAGAAAGGATCCACTAGGGGAACATCAAGACCCTCATCTCCCCACCCTCAGGGCACAAGGGGCTCACCGAGCCTGCGCCCCGCCAGCAGCAAGCATCTGGAGAGGTAAGGACTTGTTTCAGCCCCATCTTTAACACAACGGTCAATGCAGAAAGCAACTTCCTCGTGTGCTGGAAGTCCTCAAGCCCTGGCATAGCCCAGACACCTTACACTGGAGAGTCAATTCTATGCTTGCCATTCGCTGTCAGGGGATTCGGTACAAAATGAAACTCTTCTGAGCTTCTAATCTAGTTTAAAATCTCTTCCAAACCTCCCCTCCTCCGGAAAGGGGAGGAAAAAAAAAAAAAAAAAAGGAAAAGAAGAAAGGCAAGAAACATCGCATCTCTCTTCCTTCTCCACCTCCCTCCCCTCTGCCTTCAAGTGCTCCTTGGAGTGTCTCTGCGGAATCATGTTTATATGCAGTGAGTGCTGTTGTTAGTTAATAACATCGCGATCGCTGAACCTCCCTAATGAAAGAGAGAGACAACATAAACTGTCATTTCAAACAAACATGCAATCAGGGTACCAGCAGCTCTGAAAATATTATCTTCCCCAATTTCACGGGCTTCATGCAGGAAATAGGCTGCTTTCATGGAGATTCTGGTGCATCGCTCCTCACGCACGGGATTCGGGAGCGGGCTGGGAGCGGTGGGGAGACATTAAAGCCATGAAATTGGCTGGGCTATGAAGGAGGAATTGTTTTAACAGCTGGAGCCGGGAAGGACAAATAACAGCAGTGATTATATCTTCATTGCTCATCGTAACCAATGCACCAGGCAAGTTGTAATTAGACTGTGAAGAGCTGAAGGTTTGATAGCGAAGGCTTTGAGCTCGGGATTAGACACAGCGCGTTTGTGCCTGCCCCACGGCCACCCGGCCCCTTTCAAGAGCAGAGCTCAGGTCAGGCACTTGGGTGCTGCTGCAAACGCCGCTCGACCCGCACAACAGCAGTGCTCGGTACGCCACGGCCGTACGCTGCGCTTCTTCCTCCTCCCCGTGCTCACAACCCACATATCTGTCTCCACAGCCCGAGAAAAACCACCATTTTCCAGCTCTGAGGGGATCTCCAGCCGATACAAAGCTTTAAGCCTACAAAGCAATGCTGACTTAGAGCAGCTACTGATCAGCCCTATGCTTAACGGGCCTTGAAGACCTCAACCTTAAACGTCAACTGTTCTGGATAGCCATGTTGTTGACAAGAACGGTCCTTCCCACGCAGAGGAGACTTCTCTAGGCTCACAGACCCACTAACAAGGGTTCGGCAAGCCATTGGGGCTTAGAGACCTCGGGAGAGCGTGGCTCGGGATGGACTGCCCTCCCAGCCACAACCCACCTCGCTCAGGGCTGACGGGGACAGACCCTCCTGGTTCACCCAAAGCCACCTTACACCACCCATGCCAACGGGAGCCAAATCCAGAATGGATTCGCCTTGCAGCCCCGTGGTCCAACACTGCCTTTTGGACCTGCTTGGACAAGACTTTCTTTCTCATACCAACCAGAATTAAATAGTTTATGGTTCTCCTGACAGCCTGCATTTCTGCACAGCCTCCCCAGGAGGCACCTAACCTCAACAGAGGGCGGACAGAGACCGAGCCAAGAGCTTCAAAGAGCTTTCCCTTGACTCTTCCCCTCCCCCCCCATACACACCCTGAGGGAGCCCTCATTGAGTTTTGAAGGTTGACAATTGGAAGATGAAGCCTCCTCTTCCTCCTGCTGCCATCACCACCAAGGCGAGCGGAGGAGAACCACCATGCCTCAACTTGAAAGCAAAGGTAGCTCCCCACCACTGAATTAGTCGGATGGAGCTCAAGGAGAAAAACAGAGACAAAAGGGGCTGCGTTTTCCCCGTGCAAAATAATTATTCTGGCAACCATTTCAAGAAGAAGCACCTTAAAAAATAGCCAAGCTGCACTTATCTACTGGTCCTCTGACCATCATGGGATGGAAGAAAAACAGGGTGAAAACAGCCCAGCCCCAGCCACATGCTGGAGATGGAGGAGACAGCATTAAAGGAGGCAAACGGCAGCAAAAATCTCTCCCTGCAGGTACAGGAGAGGAGGCTAATTTCTCCCCAACCTCAACATTTTAATAGACAACCACGCGGCAACAGGACTCGGGCGCCCGGCAGACGGACCTCATGGGAGAGCCGCGCAGGAGGTGACAGCACTGCCACCGGCGCTTGGCAGCCCCATTCAAATGAAGTTGAAAAACTCTTCTGACATTTAAGAAAAATCAACAAGCATCGAAAGCGATGAGGGGACCAGGCGTATAACTGGCTGAATGTCACATTTAAAGCTGGAAAGATAGCAGCTGCTTTATCTCCTAAAGCAGGTGGTTGGAGCGGTAAATAAGGCACAGAGGGCCGAATTCTGCTCTCGCAGCCGCATCCCTCCATTGACTGCGATGGAGCCACTCTGGATTTGCACCAATGTGACAGACAGCCAGAATGGGACTGGAGAGTCTATTAAACTTTAATACTTCTGAGCATCAACAACGAGCATGCTACCAGCCCCCCACCGTGACTCGAAATATCTATACGGGCCACAGCCACACCAGTAAAAATTTATTGATTTAAATTGGCAGTGCCCTTTTTGAATCCGTTGTCGTTCTGACTGATGTACAGATATGAGCAAAAGGACATTGGAAGCATTTTAATGCACTTTTTACTGCATTATCTCTCACCATGATCTTAGCTGCTTCATGGAAATGACTCACATAGCAAGTAGAAGAACCCAATGTAATTAACGACCTGGCAACTCTATAATGATCCTTTCTACATAAAAAGGTCTTCCCTATGCTATGAATAGACTTGAAGTAATTTATTGCAATCCATATAAAGATGAGACTGCTTTGACCTTGGGGATTTTCTTTAAGTTTTTTTTTTTTTTAAAAACAACCATAATTGGTAAGAAGATTTTAAGTGATAGCAGTTTAAAGAAAATTTTTTTAAACACGACGTGAAAAGTGAAGAATCGTCATGAACAGCCTTCAGAGAGAATATTAACAAGCATCCTCTGCATCACTGAGGGATGAGGTTTCAAGACTAAACAATAGATTTCTTCCATTTCTTATGGGCACGACTCTAATCCTCAGCGCACTACAGCACAGATGCTGTTTTACTCCCACGAGTAGCTCCCAGGAAACGATGAATATGCAGGAAAGCCTGTGGGGAAGCCAAGAAGCAGCAGTTTCGCCGCACTCCCCCAGCTGTCCCGTGAAGCCCACGATTTGCCTTCTACAGACCCAACCCAGACAAGCCGCAGTTTTCCATGTATTTAGCCCATAACAGCACGAGGACCTTATGCCAACACCTTTCCTCCCCCATCCCAAGGCATCCGTGGAGTCCGCACACCGTATATTCAGATTGAACTCGGCCATGATTCACCGCGGCAGGGCTGTCGGGAAATCGTTAGCTTTATGTCCAGCTTCAGATTGGCTTTTACCGTTTGCAGTAAAGCTTTTACTCTTCCCGTCTTGCCAACGCCTCGTCCGCCCGGGCGCGTTGCTTGCTTTCCCCTTGTTTCTCATCTCATCCGGCTCGCGCGTCTTTCATGTTCCCCCCTCCCCTGCATTTTCACAGGGAAAGTATCATAGGCAGGCGATTCCAGCAGAAGTTGAGTTCAGTCTACCAGGGCTCTTTTCGAGGTCTTTGAGAGAGGCCGGGCCACCTGGAAAGGGGTCACATCACACGCTGGATTAGTTGTCGCAGGACATCTAACACGACGTGCTCGAGTGACTTCCACCCTTTGAAGTACCCGGCGCTGTTTTGATTCCTTTCCCGGAGCTTCGGGGCCGTCTCGATGACAAGGAAACACGGCGAGCGAAGGAATAAATCTGGCCCAGGAAAGGCTAAGTTGCAGGTCTGACTGGAAAGAGCTGGGATGGCACCGCTTTCCGTCAGAGCGGCGAGATTCGTTGGAAGCGAAACCCTCTGCGGAGTCAGGTCTTTTTCTGTAGAAATTTCATTTCACAGAAGGGGGGGGGGGGGAACCACCCAACGACTTTGACTCATCCTGCTTTGACACTCCTTAAAACCCAGCATTTGCATTCTTTGTTTCAAAACAACTTTAACCTCAGACTTGTTTTCCCTCAATTGCTCCCCGTTGTGCTTTGTCAAGTAAGACATAAATAAGTTAATGCAAAAACAAGATATGTTTCTGCCTGCGACGGTTGGAAGGAGTTTGGAAACGCAGCCTTTCCCTCCCATCCAAAACCAAGCCGCCGTCACCAAAATTCACATTTGAAGACAGGATTTCGCTGGTGGAAGGGCACAGAGATACGTACGTATTTCAAAATTCACGCCTCGGATGAGGATAGAGTCATCACCCTTTCCACCGTGTGGAAACGCTCAAAATAGCCAAGAAGCATCAAACTGACTACAGCAAAATACTGTTTGTTTCACTTCTAGGCTAAGTTTTATCATATTAAATATACGGGATTAATTTTTTATATGATTTAAGCTTTAATTAAATGTGAGAATCATGTTTTTTTTCTTTTTTTAAGAGAAGCGACAGGTCGATACCCACTATTTTGTTTTCAAGTCACTTAAAATGCTGGGAGAAGCGATCAGACTCAGCATGAGCTAAAAAGCATCTTCCAGAAGAAAGTTATTTCTCAAAACTAAAAAAAAAAAAAACCACACACAAAAAAAAAAACAAACCACCCTCCTGCTTCCTATTGACTATCAGATCACATCACTCGCAATCGCTACCATATCTCACATTAAAAAATTAAGTCCATAACTGCAGCGAAACATCTCCCCATTTCTTTTATAGCTTCTTGCCACAACGAGCCATATATCTCCATTATCGCGGCGCTATCACCAACACACAATAGATCTGAGCTCGCCTCGTAAATAACGCTTTCATGTAACAAAGTTACACTCAGGAGTACGGGCATAAATTAACACTCAGCCATGTAACTCTAAATAGTATTTTAGGCCTTGTCAGAAACCAATTATGCAAAATATCCTCCTCGCAAAGATCCGCTCCTGATACTTCAAAGCATTACCTCACTTCAACCAGCGCGGACAAGGCATGGGGCTGTGAATCAGGAGGCGAGGGCTTAGCTGGGGGATGCTCGGATGATTAAACCCTCTGAAGTCATCTAATTACTGACATCATGGCTTGAAAGCATCTGTACGCCTTCCAAAAAAAAAAAAAAAAAATCATATTCTAATCTGTCCTTTCTATGCCGGTAATGAAGACGCCTCCACCCAGATCCCAGCCTGTTATCCCAAGTCAGTGAATATCCCGAAATCTAAATAAACAGGAGGGAGATTTGCAAAAGTTTAATAAAAGATATCGCCAATACAGCTCGCACTGCCTGTATCTTTTACACCAGTTTGGCTGCAACCCAGAGGACTACAACGTAGCCGTATTCCAGCCCGGAGCTCAGCGCCAGGATGATTAAACGCCTTTCTCAAGGTCACACATGACCCGGTGGGAGAGGTTTGTGTGTGGCAGGGGGGGGAATAACGAGAAGCATCCGTTATCTTTCCATCCCAGGCTGGATATCCGAAACTGGAACCAGTCAGAAACCACTAGCTGGCTGTGAAAGCAAAGCAGCCAAGATTTTTTTTAAGTGAGGAACGGGTATGAAAATCCCTAAGGATGACTACTAAAGCCCCTGGCAATTGTTTATCAGCACACATTTAATTGCCCCAAATACCTTGTCCCTAAGAAACCGGCAGGTTCTGGTTGTTTTTCCCCCCCGCTCTCTTTATTGCGATGCTCCTACCTCACCCAGAAGACATGGGGATTATACGATTTCCCCGATCCTCCCCAAAACTGTACATCTCCCCTTAATCTGCGGGCGCTTCTTTTGGCCATCTCCTCCTGGTCACGTCGGCTGCTCGCGCCTCCCTCAACTCGCAGGAGTTTGCCGCGAATGGGATAGCAGATGTGATTTCCAGCTGGGTCTATAGACCAACCGCAGCAGGTTCATTAATAACAATTATTAAGTGCTTTATGTTACAAATTAGGCCTGTAGGAATACAAAAAAAAAAAAAAAATTATCCAGCCGGTTGGTTTACGGTCTCTTGTCGGAGAGAACTGTAAATTCCCATTATCACAACACCATCACCACGGCAAAAATGGGTATAGGAACTCATCGTAAATAATGCTTTAAAATAGCTAAATCATCACTGGATGCAAGAGCGTAAATTAGTGCCCATACGCAACGCCACGGAAGGCCCGAGCTAACAGCTTCCATGCATCAGCCAAACGCACAGATTTTTGGAAGCCGCGGGGAGAGCATCTTCCTTTCGCTGCTTCCCAACGCCCGGGCAGCGCCAGAAACGACAACCACATGGGTGTGGGCATTTTGCTTCATATATATAGCAACATCACGCCGATAACCTTTCGGAATTGATAGGTCGAGGTGGTAAAATGAAGCAGGGAGGAACCGAAATGCTCCCGGCCGTGCCCTCCAGAGCTGCCACGACGCCGCAGGAGAGACGCGGATACCCAGGGCAGAGAAACCCAGAGAAGAGGGGTTTGCTGCAGGATGACAGGAAGCCAGACTAGGGGGAAAAAAAAAAAATTTAATCATTTAATTATTTCATTCCCCACCCTAAGGCTGCCCTGGAGAGACGACGGGGCAGAGCCGAGAAGCTCCTTCTCCTCCATCCTCCTCCTAATAAGCTTCAGCTCCCCCACGCGTGGCACAATGGCACCAAGAAAGAGGGCAAAAGACTCAAAGCCAGGAAAAAAAAAAAAAAAACAACCCAACCCTCTGCCCACAAAAAGCAGTGGGGAAAAAAAAAAAAAAAATAAAATCACCTCCACTCTCCTCAGCCAACACTCCCCTGCTTGGTTCCATAAAAGCCATTTTTCCCAGGGATGCTCGCTCCTCTCCAGGCTGCGCCGGACATGAATAAGAGATCCCCCGCACACAAGAAGAGATGCCGAGGCCACACAACGCCACTAGGGAGATCGCAGGCGTTTATTTTCAGTCGCTTCTGCCCGGGGCTGGATGCGAGGCAGCAGAGAAGAGGGAGCTTATTCATCCCATTACCGGGCCCTTGAGGCACCCCGTTCCCCCCACCATGAAAATTTTAATAAAACCGGTGCATCGACTTTCAATTAGAAGGCCGTAAAATGGTTCGTTTTCATCTGTTTGTTGCACAGTAACACAGATCCTCGGGAGAAAACAGCGCCTTTTCCAGACTGTCTGCGACGCAGAGAGCATTAATTGAATATTCTGTTGAAACCACCTTCAATTAGTGCCTCCGAGTTTTGCATGACATTCATCACTGCAACTCGCCCCATCCTGCATGCGGCACGTTTGGGGTTTCGTGATGCGCACAGCACATTAACTCGCAGCGTTATCCCGAAAATAACAATTTTATTTGCTAACGAGCCGCTAGCCGGCGTTGGGTTAGGCTGCTGCACGAGGTGCGGACGGCATAAAGCAAAACGGGTTCTCCCAACCACAGGATAACCAGCGGTTGATAATAAATTCCCCGTGCGAACCCAAACCGCAGCGCTGCTCTTCCCGTTTCTCCGTGTGGGGAAGTTGAGGCCAACCCTACGGCTGACGTGACAAGAAGGATACAGAGCCCTTCATCATAGTTCCCCCAACAGCCTGCAAACCAAAATTAAGTGCATTCACATCCCAGATGGCATTCAAGCTACAAGTGTTCCTCCTACGGATCCTGAGGCACCATCAAGCCCTAAACTTCATTATTTTTTTTTTTTTTTTGGGCCGTATTTTAGGAAAAAATGGAAGCCGAGGCTGGGCAGGAGATAGGTCCATGGAGGAAAAACCATCCATCCCAGCTCCGGTTTCTCCCAACCGCCAACGGAGTTCTGCTGCAAAGGCCGCCCCGGCCCCGTTGAGCTCAGCCCTGCGACGCCGCTCTCCCCTTCCTCACAGGCAACCGCTCAGCGTGGAGCAGAGATGCCGGAAGATATTTGGGTGGAAAAGTGCTTTCATCTTTTCTCCGAGAAAAAATAAAATAAAAGGCACATTTTAAATTTTGTATGCATCTCTGCTGACTGGGGGGGGGGGATCTTTTTCTGCTGAGTCCTACTACGCAGCCACCTCCTTCCCACTTTATTTCGGCATCTGCCGGAGTCTCTCCAAACCTCGATGCCAAAGGGAGCCGAGGTGCTTGGCAGGCACCAGGAGCTCGCCACCAAATAGCCCACAGCAGCACAAGAGAAGACAGGACCAAGGAGACTTGGCGGACACACGGATGGGGGATTTCAATATGTCACACGTGGCTGCGCATCCCCTCTATAGCGTGGAGATGCTTCACTTGGTTTATATTATATAGGGAAGCAGCACAGCTTAGGGAAGACAAGCCACGCGAGCAGGATGTATCGCTTCCCTGTGCCACAGCCTCAGTTTCCCCAACTTTAAGAAATCTGAAGAAAAAAAAAAAAAAAAGAAGAGAAAAAAAAAAAGAAAAAAAAAAAGAAAAAAAAGGGGCAGAGCAGAGTTTGTGGAGCACACTGTCATCTCCCGAGGTGACACGCTGTATCAGCAAGGGGATATTAATAAGCACGTCTTGCGTGCAAAACCCTAAACAGAAAATTGTGTGACGTTTAACCTTGTGTCAAGTGCACAGCAAGTCAATTTTTCTTTTTTTTTTTTTTTTTTAATTACAGGGTGGTGGGTTGTTTCTCCCCCTCCCCATCGCAGCTAATCACTGGAAGGCTGCGGGCGAGGAGGGGCACGAAAAAGGCTCCACAGGCATACATCAAACATCCACCTGCAATTAGCGGCTACGCAGAGCAGCGGCGTGCGCGAGGGCAGCTGGCCACTTAGACGAGCAATTACCAAGGCCCTGATTGAGGTCCCCCTCCCAGCACCAAATCGCTGCTCAGACCTCAGGCTCAGCGCGGGGCAAATTCCCCTTTTTGTACATAAACCATCCACATCTGCATTTTTTACCGGGGTTTGGAGTTGGGCTTCCGATAAAGACGCAGAGAAAAGCCATTTGCCTCAAGAAAAACCCCAATACAGCAGCAACCCGAGTGCTTTTGAGAAAGCCCAGACACCGGCCAATATTTTTATTTTATTTTTAATTGTTTCTTAACTTTCTATCTGCAGATCTGCAAAGCACTCTAATATAATCAGGTCCTCTGCACAGGGGATTAAGCAGGCTTATATCCCGTGGATCCAATCAGGAAAGTCTATCAGCAAAACATACTTATGTTGATACAGCTATTATAATCTGCATAATTCTTCGGAGTTCACATACTTAATGGATAGCAAACAGAGTCATTACCGCTGCAACTTACATCCATAGGATCTCTATGAGCCATTCACCGCGGTGTTTTTTATTATTCATGGCTTTAGTTATTGATTTTCAGGAGAAGATACATGCTTTTAAGCACCATAAAAGCAAGAGAGGGAAAACAAATAGCGCTATTCCGAGATTAATACGCTGCTCATAATAAAAGTATGGCTGTCACACCGTACCGCGTAGAGCTGATGGAGCCTTGACAAATTCCATGCAAAATGGCTGAGTAGCTTAAGAAGCTTGTTAAATAATTTAAAGGCAAGTTTTACTGGAGGCAGGAAAGTTCTTCCCCAAATCCACTTCCTCAGATTTATGAGGTAGGAGTACGTTCATCAACCCCAGCGCAGGATTCGGGCAGGATGTTGCCTCCCAGCGGGGCAGAGCCCGGGTGGAGGGTTTCAGCAGGGATCTACAGGATAGGACAAAGCGCAGTTCATGTCCGCAAGGTCTCCGAGCCGCAGTCCCGCCGACAAGCTCGGATGCGATGGTGATCCGTGCTCGTCAAAGCATGGGCCACCAGAAATCCTCTAAGGAGGACTTCCACACCCAGACAGCATCAGGACCTCTCAGCTCGTCCCTTCCCGGCTCTCCAATGAAGGATTCATCGCAAACCCAGACAACTCGGTTACGCCTCAAAATCCCCCCAAGGTCGGGACTGGCTACAAAGAGACTCTTCCCTTCTTGCCCTGATGGATTCCCACAACCCCATCTCTCAGCACAGACCCTCCCAGGAGGTACATGCAATGTACGGGGACATCTTCAGCCTGTACAGTCCAGAAGTGGCACTGGGAAGAGTTGGCCAACCCTCAAACATCTCAGCACAACAACACCTCTTATCTCCTTCAGCTCCCTGGTAGGTGGAGACCTGCACTGCTAAACGAACCACGTAGATCGGAGCTACCATCCCCAGCAGAGAGACTCCCAACTTCAGGATATTTACGTGAGGAACAGCTTCCAGTGCCCAAGAGCCCCTCAAAAACAACATCACAAGACAGCGAGCGCAAAGCCAAGCTCAAAGCCGGCTGAGCGTTGCAGAAAAGCAACGCCACACTCGTTTGTTCACTTAAAGCCTCACGTAGGAGGCAAAAGGAACTCCGAAATCACAACATTTCTATAGCAACGGGGGTCCCACCATGGTCTTTTTTGTTCCAGACGCCGTACAGACTGTCTCCATATTAATAACCCCGCTTCCCAGAGAGGTGGGAAACGAGAAGAAAACCCCCCCCCAAGACGAAACGTAAGGAGCCAGCCTGCTCCGACACCTGGGCAAGGAGGGATGCAGCAAGGGGAAGGCTCTGCAACAGCCTGCCAAACACCAGGACTCGCCGTAGGCACCTAAAGGACCTTATAACCAGGAACTGCACCTTAAGTTATTCCCCACATGGGAAATTCTTGTCAAAATGGGGAATCGGCAATATTCTCCCCTCCCGGAGACTTACATGTTTACGGACCACAGAAATCCTTCCCAGTTGCAGCCCCATGCTTGCAAGCAGGAAAATTCACGATGAGGGTGAAGCCAGGTGCTTGAGAAAGGCGACATATCTCAGCCAGGTGAATTTAACCCCAAAGACTTCAGGAGGACCCCCCCCCAATCCCCGAGGGCAGGTGGGAAGTGGTGTGCTCACAGCATCTCACCTCCCAAAATGAGCAAAGCACTTGTGCTGCACCTTCTGTTCTGCATTTATCCCTTAATAGAGAGAGCTGTCAGGTTCCTGCTTCACACCCAGTATAAATTAACATCTTTTAACTGGCCGTGCTTCCCAGTTCAACTCAGGAACAAGAGTTATGCACTTATATGGCACCAAAGACTTGGGACCTGCCGAAGGACCCTGCCACCCCCCCTCCTACCTGTAATAAAAAAGCCACTTTGAGGTGTTTTTCACCACCAGCATCACACTTAAAATATGTTAGCATCGCTCTGGCAGCTCAGCATCCTCCAGCTGTTGTACCCCAATATAAGGACAAAGCTGCTCAGCCCATGTAACAACTTGTGGAAACTCCTCTCCCCCCCCAAAAAAAGTCTCTCCTGAAGAAAGAAGAGGAGCCAGAGCAGATAGGGAGGGAGGGAGGCAAGGGGGAAACCAAAACGTGAGGCTTTAATGGTAATGTGGCAAGCGTGGGATGCTCCAGCAGAGGAAGAGATTGTAAACCTCTTGGATATTCAACCCTGGAGCAGAAGTCAGGCTGAGCAGGCTTTGTTAGCCCCAAAAGCTCGAGCTCTCCCTTGTATAGGTGTATTTTACTGCAAAAAAAATAAAAAAAAAAAAAAGCAGACTCACTTCACCATTTACTCGTACCCATCTAACCTTTGGTACCGGGTACTAGCGGTTGCTTAAGATGCGTATTCACACCATACTGCCCCAAAGTGGGGATAAGAGCCTCCAGGGAGTGGAGGGGGGGGGCACAGCACAGCCCCGCATGCAGGCGGCTCCGGCACCCAGAAACACCCCTGGACCCGCACGGATGCGCCGTGGCAGCACAGAGAGCGGCATCACGCCTCTGCTTCCCAGGGGGTGCAGGCTGCAGGGAGCCCCTTTAGAAGCCTTTTCCAAAAGGATGCTTTTTAAACACAAAAACTAAAGAGGGAGGTTTCAATTAAACTAGTTTTCCTTCCTGCAGGACCCACACGCAGCTAAGAGAGGTGCTCAAAACGGGCATAGTTCGGGTAATTTTTACACTATTGCAAAGTTCTCCAGCCAGGAGGAGCACTTTCACCCCATGCTCTCCACCCAGACCAACTCCAACATCCAAATCCCAGCCAAAACCTGTTCCCACACTTAGGAGTACCCCTTCCTGCTGGTTATTTGTTTGTTTGTTTTCTCTTTACGCACAAAAAAAGAGAGAGAACTGTAACAAAAACAAAACAGAAGAAGTCCAACAGGTTTCATACAACGCAGCCAAGAAGTTTTTCAGCCCCAAATAACCCTTTGATATCGAACCACACAACACAAATATCACCCCTCAGGACAAACAAGTCCTGCGGCAACGTTTCAAACCCCAGAAGCTGCATGTGCCCAGCAAAATAAGGGATAACGGAGCAGGTACCATTCTCCCAACAGAGCTTTTTAAGAAGTTTTTTTTAAATTGTTCTGACCTTTTTGTAGAAAGGGCTCATCCCCGCTGCCGTCCTGAGTCTTCTCTTACTTGAGATACCTTCAGCTGCTCCATGAGTGTCTCCAGGAAACCCCTTGTAGAGAGAAGATGGAGCTCCCCAATAGATCTGCACCTCCTTAGTCACAAAAGATAAAAGTCCAGATACGGTTTTTTACAGCCATAAAGCATTTCAGGCCAAATTCTGCTGAGCACAACGCCACAACTGGAAGGAGCAGCTCTCCTCACCCATAGAAGACCAACAATGACTGGCTGCTCCCCCAGCTCTTTTTGTGCCCACACCCCATCACAGGTGAGCTGAATCACCAATTACTCACCAATTAATCACCACCTGCAGGCTCTGGGCGCTCAGCCCCATCTCTGTTTGACCCCAACCCCCTTTTTCTCACGTTTTTCTTTTTTTCTTTTTGGCGACATTTGATGAAGTTAAGGATGCCCTGGTGTTTTCCATGACGCTCAGCACCTGGAACGCAGCACACCTACCTGTTTACGCCACGACCCGGCTTTAAAAAAAAAAAAAAAAAAACAACAAAAAAAAACAACCCACGGTGGAAAAAAACAACACTTTTTTCTCTTTTTAAACATGTACATAACAAACTCGATGTTTCTTCTTTAAATACCTGCAATAAAAAAGAAAAAAAAATATTAAATGGCGTATCGGTAGAAAATCTTACCGCTCCTACCACCTCCGAGACAAACCCAGCGCAGCGCTACACGTTTTTCCCAATAGAAGCCAAAAGAAAAACCCAAAAAAACAACGCCACATGCGTGCAGGAAACTTTTTCTGCGCAGGGCAAGAAACTTTTCTGCCGCCAGCCCTCCCGCCCGCAAGGGGGCGCTGTGGGGAGTCGGGGAGTGCGAGTGCCGCTCTCCCCGGCGGGGGGGGCGGTACCGGAAGTTGCGCCGGAAGTGGCGGGCGGTGCCGGTTATTAAGCCCGGGGATGGTGGCGGCTGCGCTGGTTATTAAGCCCGGGGCGGTGAGTTTGGTCGGTTGGGTTCTGTTGTGTCGGTGCTAGCTGGGTAGGGCTTCGTCTTCCGTAGCGGCGTGAGCGCTGGTGCTGGTAGAGCGACCTCGGTGAGGAGGTCGGTCGGTTGGTTGTGTTCCGGTGTACGGTGAAGGCCCTCAATCGGTTGGGCTCTGGCGAGTCCTAGTGCCTGGTGAGGAGCCTGGACGGTTGGAGCCTGGTGTCTAGTGAAGGCTCTTAAGTGGGTTAGGCTCGGATGTGTCTTAACACCTGGTGAGGAGCCTGGTTTGTTCGGTCCCAGTGCTCGGTGAAGGTCCCTGGCTGGTTGGTCTCTGGTGAGCCCCGGTGCGGGCCTTGGTCTGTTGGGCCCCGGTGCCCGGTGAAGGCCCTGGTTATTTGGGCCTGGGTGAGCCCCAGTGAGGGGTCTGGTTGGTTCAGCTTGGGTGGTGAACCTTAGTGCCCTGTGAGGGGCCTGGTCTGTGTGCCTCAGTGCCCAGTGAAGGCTCCAGGCAGGTTGGGCCCTTATGAGCCCCAGCGCTTGGTGATGAGCCCGGTCAGTTGGGCCCTGGTGCTTAGTGAAGGACTCTAGCTGTTAGGGCTGTGAGGGACCTGGACAGTTGGGCCCTGGTGCTCAGTGGAAGACCTTGGTTGGTTGGGCCTGGGTGAGCCACAGTGCCTCGTGAAGAAGCCCAATCTGTTGAGCCTTGGTGCCCAGTAAAGACACTGGTCGGTTAAGTGTTGGTGCCTAGTAAAGGTGCTCAATTGGTTGGGCCCTGGTGAGCCCCAGTGCCTAGTGAGAAGCTCAGTGGGTTGAGCCCTGGTGCCCGGTAAGGACACTGGTTGTTTGAGCCCTGATAAGGCCCAGTACCTGGTGAGGAACACGGTTGGCTGAGCCCTTGCTAACCCTGGTATCTTGTGGCAGCTGTTGAGGCAGCAACCAGCAGAGCCCCAGGGCAGCTCTCCTTGCCCAGTTCCACCATGCCAGGCCAGGGGCCATCAAGGGGCCATCAGGTGCTGGTGGTGCTGGTGGCCATGTTGGGCTGGCTGTTGGCCCTACAGCTGCTGATTGATCTGCGGGCTCTGGGGCTGCTCTGTGGGGTGCTGGCGGCACTGGGTGGCTGGCTGGGCCCCCGTGCCCTCAGCCCACCTGGCCGGCGGCTGCGGCTGGAGCGCTTTGTCAGCTCCCTGAGGCCTCCACCTCACTGCCCAGCAGCTGAGGCGAAGCTGGAGAGGGAGATTGCTGGCACCATCCGCAAAGTGGTGCGGGACTTTGTCGCCTCCTGGTACCGCACTGTCAGCAGTGAGCCAGCCTTTGAGGCTGAGGTGGAGAAGGCTATGATGGGCCTGGCCACTGAGCTGAGGCGGCGGATGGGGCGAGTGGACCGCCAAATCCTGGCTCGCCGCCTTCTCCTCCTGTGCGGCCATCACTTGCAGAGCTACCTGCAGGCTCGTGAGGCCCTGAGGGGCGACCCAGAGGGTGGCCGAACCCTCTCGCAGGAGTACAGCCGGCTGGCTGGGCTGCACCCTGCCCTCCACAGCCCGTCAGCTGAGGTGAGCTATGCCAGGGCTGCTGTGGAGACACTGCTACGGGCACTGGTGCCCCGACCCCACCTGGAGACACGGACAGGACGCTTTGTGGTGGTGGAGCTGGTCGCCTGTAATGTGCTTCTGCCAGCCATCAGGAAGATGGCTGATCCTGACTGGATCAACCTGCTGCTCATTGGGGCTTTCTCCAAGAAGCCCAAGGGTGAGGAGCCACCCCCTGCACCCCCAGTGCCTGATTTTTTGCCCTTCACGGTGCAGACGGATGCTGCCTCTGTCAGGCTGCCCCCCTCGCCGAGGGCCATGGAGGTGCCCGGGCGAGAGGCAGGGGCTGCTGGCGAGGAGGGAGAGGACCCTGTGAGTGGGCTGTGCCGTACAGAGGAGCCCTTTCTCCGCCCGCGAGCCCTGGGCTCCCTCTTTCCCTGCGAGGGTTTGGAGCTGGAGTCCCCCGCACCTGATGCGGGCCAGGACACAGACCTGCTGGCACCATCACCTACAGGGGAGTTCCTTGATGAACCCCTCCAGGACACTGCCACTGTGGTAGAGGGACTGGCCGCTTCGGAGGATGGTGTGGGGGATCTGGAGGAGGGCATTGCCGCCAGTTTGGATGCTGGCCTGCTTCCCACCTCTGCTTTTGCTCTGAGCTCCTGCCCTGACATTCAGATTGACCTGGCAATTGAGAAGGAAGAAGAAAGCCCAGCTGTCCTCAAGAAGTCCTCTTCGCAGAGGCCCTCCAGCTTGGGGAAAGATCTGGGGGCAGCAGAGGGCCCACCACAAAGCCCCCCAGACCCAGGCCAGACTCTGCCCCTGATCTCATCCTCCCCAACGGCTTCCATCAGCACTTTCAGCTTTGAGCCGCTCAGCAGCCCCGATGGGCCAGTCGTCATCCAGAATCTGCGGATAACTGGGACCATCACTGCCCGAGAGCACAGCGGGACTGGCTTCCACCCCTACACCCTGTATACCGTCAAGGTAAAGGCTGCCTCGGCGGTCACCCCTTTTGCAGGATCCCTGCCCTGGCAGGGGAGCATGGGCTGGTGTTTGGAGATGACAATTTGTGCTGTGTATGGCTCAAGAACAAATTTTATCTGGTAGTGGGGGAATATTGGGCACAGTGCCTTTTCCAGTGGTCGTTCGGGTGCGGGATAGGGCTCTCTACTCATGGCTGAGGGTTGTATGGGGCTGATTGAGTCTTTTGTATTCTGTTTTCACCATTCCCTTCATCATGAGGGAAGTGCATGCTGTGCAGCCCCTGTACCTCAGGAAAGGTCAATCTGAGGAAGTGCTGGATGGGACCTCCGTTGGGTCTGGGGGCTGTGGGACCAACTGGGTTGTTTTGCTGTCTGTAAGGATTATTGATTGTTGCTTCCTCCTCAGTATGAGACAGCCCTGGAGGGTGAGAGCACGGGCAGCCTTCAGCAAATGGCTTACCACACCGTGAACCGCCGTTACCGGGAGTTCCTCAACCTCCAGACCAGACTGGAGGAGAAACCAGAGCTCCGCAAGTTCCTGAAAAGTTAGTGCCTGCATCAGCTTCCTGAGAAAATCTTTCTCCCTCTCACCCCAGTCAGTGCTCCTCTGCTCTGAGGGTATCCTGTCCTGCCTGTGCAGGTCTGGATGCTGAGCTGTTTGTAATGCCCATGTCTTTATTCTGTGCAGAGCTGGCTAGAGGAGAAGTTTATTTCTTTTGGCAGCGAATTTCAGCATTTCAAAGCATCCTTGTTGCTGTTCATGTCACAATGCTTGCTTTTGTAGTTTTGCACCTTAGCAATGAATAGAAACACTGCTATCAGCAAGTGTATTGTTTGCATGTAAGTAGAGTAATATGTGGTGAATGTAAGCTTTTTTTGAAAAGAAAAAAATGGTTCTTCTAATGCTACTGATGTATAAAACTTCATTGAATTTAGCATGTTCCTACATAATCCTTTGGTTTTGACAGAGCTGGGGTTTTGATTGAAAAACTGCTTCGTTGAAAATTTCTGGGCTCTCCGAGTGATCTAGAGTCTTTGTGCTAAACTGGTGTTCTTGCTTCTTTAATATTAAAGGCATGGATGATATGGTATCAGCAGAATGCAAGTTCTGTATGGATTTAAGGTCTGATTCAGCCACGCTGGTTTGAGGGGCCTATTATCTTGGGCTGATGCTGGGCAATGTGTAGTGGTAGTCTAAACCCTGAGAGCATTAAGATTTTAAAATAACTGTTCCAGTTTCCTTGAGCTTGCTAATGGGTTTGTTTCCTTTGTAGATATCAAAGGCCCAAAGAAACTGTTCCCTGATCTCCCATTTGGAAACATGGACAGTGATAAAGTGGAAGCCAGAAAAAGTCTGCTAGAATCTTTCTTGAAGGTGAGATGCTTGCGTGCCCCTGTGAGCTAGAAACTAGTGCTTGGGAGAGCTCTGTACTGGCAGACAATGGAGCCCATCACATCTCTTCCACTTGCACTTTACATGATCAAGCTGGGAAACTGACTCAAAAAAGACCTAAAGCTGCATCTTTCCTTGCAGCAATTGTGTGCCGTCCCTGAGATTGCAAACAGTGAGGAGGTGCAGGAGTTCCTTGCCCTGAACACTGACGCCAGGATCGCTTTTGTCAAGAAGCCCTTCGTTGTTTCCAGGATAGACAAGGTAGAAAAGTGGGAAACTGGTTGTCTGAACCACTTACAACTGCATCTAGACATGCCGCTTGGGCTTCAATGTCTACATATATGGCTGCCACAGCAGTAGCTAAAATACTCAAATGCTGTCTGTGTGGCTGGGCTCAGCTTGCCTGGAAAGCTAGGAAGAGTGGGAGCCCATCTCAAAGAACCTGGGATTTTTAAAAGAAAATAGAGCGTGTCTGAAAAATCTTAATTTGTATTCAAGGAATAGGAATATAGTCAATAATTGATGGCACTGCTGGCTTTTGCAGATTGTTGTCAATGCCATTGTGGACACCCTGAAGACGGCATTCCCCAGGTCAGAGCCTCAGAGCCCCACAGAGGATCTTAGCGAGTCTGAAGTGGATGGGAAATCTCAGACAGATGGGAAGAAGGCTAACAAGTAAGGGCTTCTGCAGCTTCCCCTATGCTTTATGCAGAACATGGGCTTCATACATAAGCTGACTCCATTGTTGGGAAGTACTGACTTGGTGCTTTACGTGTTGTGGATGGTACGTTGCTGTCCTACTCTAGCTGAATTGCTTTGTCTTTTACATGCTGAGTAAGGGTATTTGAGTTCCTGTTTGGGTAAAGGATTTTCCAGGAAACCTTTGATTTTCACAGAAGGTGGGTGTCTTCTTAAGGGAGCTCTGAGGGGGTTGCATTTTCTGGCAACGATGTTGATGCTCCTAGAAAATAGAAAGGCACCTTAAACATGTGCATGGCCTACATATGTGGTGAGTCACTGCAAAATACAGCTATAACTTGTCTACCTGAAGGTTTACTCCCTCGCCTGTGTGTTTAACACAGTGATATGTCACCTTGCCCAGCAAATGTTTGAATATTTATTTAGGAGCAGTATTTAAGGTCATTGCATGTGTGTTGCTCACCGAGTGTTTATTTGGTGTTGCTGGCTGTGACGAGCCCCATTGTGCTCATCAGTGAGTCTTCCTTTACAGAAGAAAAGGTTTCTGCACGAGTATGGCTTTTTTTCCAGAAAAGTGGTGTTTTGCTAGAAAAAGCTGCTTTGGATAAAAAGACAAACCGAAAAAGTACAAGTTTTGAAGCGTCTTGGCTGAAAAGGACATTCCTTAATGATAAACAGGCTATTTTACAATTTGTCCCACAATCCCAAACGCCCTTTCATGTCCTACTTTCTGTGTGTACATGTTTATAATTGGATTTCACAATCCTGCTGAATATGTTTCATCTCAGAGGCTTTTCTGAACACTTTGCTGTGTATGGTGCTCACGCCTTGCCGAACAGAAATCCCTACATCTGCATGCAAGCTTATATGTAACATACCTGCCGAAGAAGGTGTGTGTATGTACACAGTGGGTGTTGGAAAGCCTTCATTAAGCCCATGTGCGGTTGAGGAAAAGCGCTTTAATGCTTTTGTTCCATGGTTTTACTGCAGCCTCTCTGTTATCCTGGGGGCAGATGCTTTTTTTGAACCGCTCTAGGTCTAATGAGACTTCTTAGCTGGGACATGATGCTGGACAAAGGTAGCTGGTCCAGGTTCTTGGCTGAGGCTGGGAAACTCATCGCTCACAGCTTGCGGAGAAAACCCTGACTGTGCCATATCTTTCCTTTTCAGGTCCAGGCTGAGGTTCTCATCCAGTAAAATTGCTCCAGTGCTGAGTGTGGGTGAAGCGCATGACAGGATCGTGTACTCTGTCAGGGAGGGGACCGCTGTAAGTTCAGATCCCTCTTGCAATCCTTACATAAGCCTAATCACTGCCTTGCTTGGGCTTGGCATGATCCAAGTGCATGGGGGTTGTGGCTGCTGCAGCCTTGTTCCTGCATGCCGGGTCTTTGCAGGAAGGCAATAAAGCAGCCCTAGTTGTGCCGTGGGCTACAGCAAGGTGCAAATCAGATGATGGGAGGCTGTCTGGTTAGAGGAGATCTCATATCTGCTCATCTCTGGCTGTGTGCAGCTCACCACTGTGTTACTAATACACCGGTGCTTTTGTAGGTCTCTGGCACCCTGTCGCTGGCTGCTATGGAGTCCTTCATCCAGAAGCAGGAGAAGCTGCTGGAGGCAGTCCCCAGCAAAACTCCTGAAGGCGAGGGAGGCAGAGAAGCTAAGGAAAGCTCCATGCAGGAGGATATGGATGGGCTGTACGCATCGGAGCAGGGGGCACATGCATACGCAGACTCTGGTGAGCTCAGCCGCTCTGTTAGTGCTTCACCATATCTCCCTTGGTATTTCAACAGCTCCAACATCTGCAGGCTCAGCTTGCAGGGTTTTCAATATAAGGACCTGGTCTCCTGTGTGTTGATTAAAGGGAAGGCAAACGGAGTTTTTCCAGAGCAATCACCTAACAGGACTGGTCTTTATTGCTATTGGAAACAAATTGGGTCTTAGCTCAGTTGTGTCACTGTAGATCTTCACCTTGGTGTACTGGTACAGTTACTGCAGAAATAAGTTTCTTCAGGACACACTGCTTAAACTGCCAAAGTTCTAAGATCGAGCTCTTAGAAACTGAATAATGGCTAAATTGCAGTTTCTTGGTAGTCTCAAGTTAGCCTTAATATATCCATGCGCTATAAAAGGATTTTTGAGGTTCAGCTGAGTTTGGATAGATATGGAGGGTATAGCAAATATGTAATGCCAGTTCAAGGAATGATGTTCCCTTCTTGATTATAGATCCCTCCTCTGAAGTGCGGGGGTGCTACAGCCTCTCAGAGCAGTTACACGATTATCCTGAATGTGAGCAAAAATATGTTCTCTAATCTTTTTCTTGGAAAAGTTGAGCTGTATCAGCTGGAACTTTCCAAAAATTTCACTCCAGTGGTTCAAGTTTGGCAAGCTCTGACTGAAAGCATGTGCTTGTGACAGGATGGGTCTGGTATTCTGAAACGTAGCCTGTGCTACCAGCTTTGCCTATAGTCTTTGAACACAGGCCCGCAGTTGTTTTTGGGGCTGCTGGGGAGCTGTACTGGAATTGGAGGCCAGTGCTCCGCGCAAAGCATGAGAGATACAGGCAGGCCAAGTTAGCTGAACTCCTAAGGAAATTTTACGTAAATGATGTCAAATGCCTGCAGGTCTGTGATGCTTCAGAGCTGAGACAGGGCAGGCTGGTCTGGCAGGGTAAGGAGAATGAATGTCTGGGGCGCAGCTGGCTATAAAGGCAACCAGTGTCCATATCTGCTCACTGGGTGACTTCTCGGAAGAGGTTGGCCAACAGCTCTCTGAGGAAGGGGACTTGGATATTACGGGAATAAACAAAGCTTGCTGACGATGCTTTTTGTATGGGGTTTTGGTGAAGCTAAACAGCCTGCTCCAGTTTTTGCACAGGGAAGTCAAGTCTCAAAGGGCAAAGCAAGCGAGGGTTAACTTGTGCATGGACCAGAGCAAGAGGTGCCAAATGCACTCATGCCTTGTCTTTTCCAAATGAAATGGCCTGGAGTTAATTAATCTAGCTCATATGCAGTGGGGAGAGGAAGAGGAGGGAAGGAGATGTGCAGAGGTCCAGAATCCCTCTCCTGTTTATCTCCAGCAGTATTTTGTGTGCGAACAGTTGTGTTGGGTCTCTGTTGGCAGACAGTGGTTGGAAGGTCAGAGCAGGGGAACTTGCTGTCCAGGAGCTCACTCTGCCAAGAGAGCTCACGCAGTAGCCTCAGGTTGGTGTGCTGGCCTAGGAGTGGTTGTCTCAGGCAGGTTTGTGGTACATTAATGAGCTTGTTCTGCATAAAACCTATGATACTTTGGGTCCAAGCAGCATAAAAGTAATTCTCTAGCAAGTTTACGCTGTAGGGTTTGACATCCTTCTGAGGATCACAGAGAGGTTTTGCTGTCCTAGGTCTGTGTCACCAGGGATACGTGGGCATGTGTGGGGATTTTTTTTTTTAAACTCATGCATCTAGTTTATCCAGATGTGGTTCATCCATCTTCTTGCTGAGACTTAGACCTGCCACACGATGGCAGTCTGCAGACACCGACTGGAGTCTTGCGCCTGGAAAACTGCACCTTGGAAGAGGGGAAAGTGTTGGTGAAGACCAGGAAAATAGTCCTCAGCAAAGTACCTTTCTCATGGGTACAGTCACTGCCTTCTTTCTCACCTGTTCTGGGCACATTGCTATCCCCATGCATGGACTGGGGTTTGGTAATCCCTCGGCTTAACTGAGAAGGAACTGAGCACTCAGCAGCCACGATCTGGTCTGGTGCACTCCTTGGTAGGGAGGTTGGGCCTGCTTGGGTGAAAGGAGAAATGAGAGAGTGATTGAGGCAGGAGCCTGGAAGACAGGCTCCCCAGGCTGGCTGTGCTGCAGCAGGTCATCTGCATGTGGCACAAGGCGCTAGGCTGGGGAGAAGAGCATCAGGCAGGCTGTTGAGGAAAAGAGTGAGTTTTGGATGATGCTTTCCACCAAGTTTGCTTAGGTGCTGAATTGGCTTCTTCATCTGACCCTCCTCTTCTTCCTGGCAGACTCTGAGACAGCTTTGGCTGACCTGGCCCTGGACGTGCTTCGTCTGCTGCTGATGGATCACTGGAGCTGGCTGTGCACGGAGAACATCCAGAAGGTCTTCCACCTGCTCTTCGGGACCCTTATTCAAAGGTAAGGCCTCAGTGACCAACCTCACAGCTCTGTGAGGTGGTATTGCCTTTGGAGTTAGAGTCTAAAATGGAGCTCTTGCCTGAATGCAGATAAATGCTTTCTGTCGCATCAAACAAAAGGTTCTGTAAAGAAGATATTGCATGTGTATACAGTAAACATCTTGTCGATTTGCACTAGGAGCTGTTTTCCCTGTGATCTGCAATGTAACTCTAGTGGGCAGCATCTTGTCCTTTAACAACAGGGGAAAGGAAGGATCCAGCCCTGGGAATGGGGGGCTTCTTGCCTCAAGAACGGGCAAGGGTGTCCAGCTTCAGTCACCAGGGAGGGACTTGCCTCTGCTGGCCTCCTGGTCTCTCGCTGTCCAGGGGCTCAGCTTGTTCTTTCTGCAAAAGGAGAATAAACAGGCACAGGGAACAGGGACTTGTCAAGTAACAGCTCAAAGGCAGCTTCCCAGGGCCTTTGCTTTCACAGATGCACCCCTCTCTGATGTGCGGCGGGCCAGTAGTGCCTGTGCCTGCGCCTTGGGCAGTGACCTACAGATGTATTAGGGAAAGACTTCCTTTCCAGCTGGTATGTACTTGCCAAGCTTTTCTGAAGCCAGTGCATCTGTGTGGTAAGGCACCAGACCAAGACATACAAACAGAGAGCATTTCTGTTTTCTTGTGTAGGTCAGTGACTATCACTAGCTGAGGATGTGGTCCTTTGGAGTAAAAGGCGAGCCTTTCCAGAAGGACTTGCCCCATCCCTGGAGGTGTTTAAGACCAGGTTGGACGGGGCTTTGAGTAACCTGGTCTAGTGGAAGGTGTCCCTGCCCATGGCAGGGAGGTTGGAACGAGGTGATCTGCAAGGTCCCTTCCAACCCAAACCATTCTATGACTTTGGCTAGGGGGAGCCTTGGAGCACCACTTTTCCCCAGTCCTACGCCCTTTCTTCTCTGACAGGCATTCAAAGCCAGTGTCAGAATGTGCAGGGCAGCACATTATAACCGAGCTGGTAATTTAAGCTGCCCTCAGCAGAGGTTGACGAAGTGCTTTGAGGTCAGGGGCTGCTGGCCATCACTCCAGAGTCTGTTTCCTTGGGTGGGAGGAGGTGGGTGTTGCTCCCATTTCCCCAAAATGGGTTCTGGTCTCTTGGGGAATGAGCTGGAACCCAATCCTTGTGTGCAAGCACAGAGGTATGAGAGCTTGAATAGGCACGTCATCACCTCCTAATAAGCTGTGTCCCGGTCACCCAGGGAGCCTGCAGCACCAACACGTGGCATTGGTATTTTCCACTAGAGAAGCTGTCATACACACAGCACGTGCTTTGCTCTGGAAGGTGGAAGAGCTCCACGAGTTGTGCTAGTGGAGCAGCATGAGGGTGAATGTGTTTGTAGCTGCTCTGCTTCAATAAGTCTGGGTGAACCAGCGTGTGCTGCAGGCAAACCTTTGGCTGGAGGTGGTGTCGGGAAGTCCTGTGACTCCTTGGTATCGTGATCAGGACAGGGTGCAAGTACAACCTTCTGAGCTAACCCTGTGTCCCTGGTTCTGTACGTGTCCGTGCAGAAATCCACACTCGCTCTGCTCTTGTTCTGGGACAGTCAGGGGTCCGCAGGCCTGGTGTGAAGGGGACGGGGGAAGGAATTGCGTAGTGTGAACACTACCTGTTGCCAGGAGGATGGTGTTGCTCATGGACTGCTGCAGGGAACACTTTTGTCCTCTTTCTGCTGCTGTAGTCACCACCCCAACCCAGAATGTCATGCTTGGGACAGAACTTCAGTCTCCTGAAAGGAAGGAGTGTTAGGCTGGAGGTTCTCCTATCTCAAATCAAGGGTGGCAGGTTTTTAGTGATCCTGGAAGCCCATATGGAGCGCTGATGCTCAGCAGGATACTGCAATGGGTGCAGGAGCTACCCTGACAGCAGTCAGTGTCTGCCTGTTGTGAAAGCTGTGATCTGGTTTGAGAGCAGAGTTCAGACAATGCCCGAGACGGACATTCAAGATGAGGCATGTAGTTATTTTACAGTGGGGGAGAATTGGGAATCGGGGGGCTCCGTGCTGGCTTGCCACTGCACCCTGTCCCTGAGCCATGTAGAAGGGTGGCTGAGACTCGTGTTCAAGGCTGGCCCAGGTGGCCACTGCTGTCCTGAGCAGATCAAGAATTCTCTAGCCTCAGACCTGCTGCCAGCTGTCTATCCAGGGACACAGCGTGGATTTGGTGGCATTTCTCTTCCATTTAAGTATTTGCAACATGATCACTGCTCAGCCAGACCTGGCACTGCCTCTGGGTACCGTTTTACAGGTGGAGAAAATACCAGAAGCTCTTCTGGGAGCATGTGCTATTCAAGGCATTGTTGCTCCCACCTCTGAGAACAGGCGGACAAACACAGGGCAGCAAGTGGGCACACATCCTGTCTCTTAACAGTTGCTCGTCACAAAGTACGAGTAGGAATCTTAACTCCATGAGATGAGGTCCTACTCTGTTCCTGTCAGTGGCTGGGTTCGGTGGTGGATGGTGGAAATGAGGTGTCCTAGCAGTGGTTTGGGTGTTAGAAAGGGGGTTGCTGCTGGATGCATACTCCTCTGCCAGCTTCCATTTGATGAGTGTGCTGCTCCTGCAGCCTTTTTGTGACTGTCTTTGTGGGCATTGCTACGGCTCTGCACTGAGTGCCTTGTACCAGAGCAGAAGAATCAAACAGAAAAACACCAAGAACTAAGTCCAGCTTCTCTGGAGAGCCAATCCCTCTCTTCTTTGGGGACCTTCTCCCTTGGGCTTGTGGTGCCCACAGCATCCTCTGCAGTGACATCAAGTGATCGCTGTGACCAAACTGTTACTGATTATGGGACCTCCCTACCCTGCTCTGCTCGCCATCCTCTGCATGGAGCATCCCACCACACTCTTCTTTCCCCTCTCCGTAGCTGAAATAGCTGGAGCCAGGCGCTATCCATCTCCCCTGACTGTCAGAGTAACAGTAACTGGGGAGAGGAAGGCTCTATGACCGAAAAAGGTATTGTTAAGTAAAAGGGAGGCTGCGTGAGCAAGACTGCATCCATGCGTACCTCGTCCCATTATGTAACAGGGAGTGATCCTTTTTTGGAGCTGAAGGAGAGGCGGAGGGGCTGGGAGGCTCGCTGGGAGCGGGGACGACCCCGGGGCCGAGGACTGCTTCCAGCAGCCTCTCTGCACGCTGGGTCCGTGCCTGTAAACAAACCCGCTGCCCTGCTCCGGCTCTGTACCCCTCCGCTGTCCGGCTCTCATGTCCCTCCCACGGGCTGGAAACACAGATCTCCTCCTTTCATGGGGAGGCTGCAATGGGGACCTGGTTGCAAAGGGGAGTAGATGGGTCTATTCTGGGCTCTGGGGGTGTTTGGTGGAAGAGCTAAAAAGCATTTGAAGAATCTGTGTGCTTTTTAGAGCCCTCTGAGTCAAAGCGGTGTTAAAAATACATGGCAAGCATGCAAATCACGCTGTGGCTGTGACCCTGGGCCCTGCCCTCGGTCCATCCCCAATGGCATGATGGTCACTAGGTCAGGGGTCTGCCAGTGCTGTGATGAGCTGGGGGCAACCATGGAGCTGGGGCGACAGCCACTGGGTACCAGCTCGCCATGCCCTTCAGCTGCTGTTGAGGTTCTCCCAGGACCACCTCTGTATCCCCTTCTGCAGGGGAGCCCCAGCAGAGTGCCAGCATTCCAGGGATGGACCTGGGAGGATTTTAGATGCAGATCCAGGTCTGTATGTTTTTCCCAACTCCTTCCCATGCATCACAGCAGAAAGCTGTGGCAGTGCAAACCACCGAGCGGAGGGAAGGTGTCTCCGCACACCCCAGCTGTCTGCACCCTGTAACCTGAGTGGGGCTGGGGCACAGAGTCCATGCCAGGGCTCGGAAGTGCCTGTGTGTATATAAGGGAGTGTGTGGACCTACGCAGGCAGCTTTGATGGTGTCATGTTCCAACGAGCACAAGTTAAAATAAATGGAAATCATGCCTGCCTTACCCAGGAGCGCAGCACTGCCTGGCTTGCTGTTTGCTTTGGGTCACTCTGGTGCTCCTCTAGGTTTTGTCCCCTGTCCCATCATTCCTCAGCAAAGCGGGTGGATTTGGGGAGGTGATGTTCCTCCCCAAAGGATGTAGAGCCAGGGATGGCTTGAGACTGATTACAGATGACTTAGGCATTTATGAGAGTGGTTTCTTGCAAGTTCTTCTAGCACTGATTCCCTTTGCAAGGATACCTGGGGTCTGGCTAGCTTTGACTTGTTTTCCTTGTAGGGTTTCCTCTCTTGAGCTGGTTCTGCCAAGGTTTCAGCTGCTGCTGAACTAACATGGGAAAAGAAAGTCCATCTGAGCTCAGATCTACCCCTGAGCTGGGTCTTAGGCCATGGCCTTGCAGGGAGCCTGGCTCTTGGGTGCTGCGGTGAGGGGCACTGTCCCCTGGGGTGGGAGTGGAGGAGAGAAGGGGCGCTTGGGCAGTACACAGGGCAGGTTTTGAATACATACACTAAAATGGGGCTGAATGGTCTTGGGAAGGCTGTAGCAGCAAGGGGTTTTCTTTGATTTGAGGTGCTGGATCTTCCTAAGTGTTGCTGAGGGGTCAAGAGCTGGGCAAGGCCACAGAGGCATGGTTGTCTTTATCTGATCAGCGGTAGGTCTGGAGCATCTGAATTCTTGTTGCAGCCTGGATTTTGGCAGAGGGTTCAGTCTGTTAGGGTTTGGATAAACAGGATGGCTAGGTCTCCGTCTAAAGAGCAAATGCCTCAACACGAGCGGCCCTGCTTGCCTATGGAAACGAATTGGGCAAGGTATGGCTACGGCACGTGGAGGAAGCTGATGCCACACTCCGGGGTAGCTGCAGGGAGGATGCAGATGATGTGAACAGTGCTGCAGCTTGTGCAGGTGGCTGGAGCCTGCAGAGCTGTGGGTTATTCCAGAATTTGTCCTTTCCGATGCTGTTCTGCACATATCAGTGCACCTTTGATGGGATGTGCAAGGCTTTGGGGAGCAGGACATTTTTCCCTGGCCCCTGAAGTGGTCTCAGAGCTGGCTGCTACAGAAGTTGCTCCCTGCAGAGTTAAAAAGCACCGTCGGCAGCGAGGCCTCTGGTCTCCAGGGTGACTGTCGCATTGCCGTGGCCTCCCCTCTGTCCTTTCCTGGCTCTCCACGCCATCAGGTTTCATGTCGCCCCCAGTCCCTGCCTCATTGTGTGTTGAGGGGTACCAGTTCAGCAGTGTGGCTGGTGTCATGAGCCCTCCTGCCAGGGGCTCACTCAGCTTCTATCCCCACCAAGTGAGAACTTCTCGGACGGTTATCCATGGCCTGTGATTGACAAAGGTCCTGGGTTGTCAATTTAATGGGGCAGCAAAGGGTCCTTGCAGCCAAGCCTGGGGTCCTGGACATCTGTGCCAGTCCACAGGGTGCTGCAGCTTGCTCTCGTGGCACATCTCGCATCCCTCCTTTGGCAGGAATGTGGTATGGTGCCTGACCATCGCACAAGGTGGGTTTGGGTGGGCTGGGGGTTACCCCCATGCACAACCCCAGGCTGCCCTTGCCTTCTTGCTGTCCTCTTGGCTCTGGGGCTCTGTGCTGGAGCCTGTCGATGTCAGGCCAGGTGTCGTGGGCATTTGTGCAACTGCTGGTGTGAGTCAAGGACCTCATAGCTTCAGGGAGTCGCTTGCTGCATGGTTGTTTTTTTTCCCCCTGGGTTTTCTCTTCTTTCTTCCTTGATCTCTGTGCCAACAGAACTGGCAAAAACAAAGACCCTTGGCAGTCTCCTTGATCCTCTTGACTTGAAAGTGCCACCGGCATGTAGTGTTGCCTGACCCTCTTAAATGTCCTTGAGTAAACCTGCCTGCTCGGGCAGCCAAGCACCTGCAGCCCCGGGTGTGCTGGGGACACACTGCCCATAGGCAAGCAATTCTGCTCAGCCCTGGCCCTCTGGAGCTTCACGGGGCCATGTCCGACAGCTGAGATGGTGAGACAAACCTCATCTCAGTGTGGGGTTGCACTGGGGGTCAGCGCAAAGCTGGGTTGTACGCGTGTCACCCAGTGGAGGGGGTATCCCGGGGTAGGACATGGCTGTGCATGGGCAGGTGTTTGCTGCAGAGGCTCCGTGTTTCCTCCTTGCGTTATCTCTGAAAAAAACATTAAAGCTGAGGGTTGTCTTGTGTTCTGCAGGGGCCAGAAGAAGCTGTGAAGGTTTATGCTAAAGCTGTTCCCAGCGTGGCTGCTCCCACTTTCCTTTGGCTTCGTAGCTGGCAGGTAGCTTACCACTCCGGGCTTGGGCAGCACCTCTGAGTTTCGCTGGCAGAAACGAGCTGCCAATACTGCAATATAGGTGCAGCTGGAGCAACTAAATCCGTTCACTGTTCTGGCTTGTTACCTGGGGGAGTTGATTTGGGCATGCTTAGTAAGGACCTTTGCAACCATGCATCGAGGGGCTGTGCTGGCAGGTTCGGGTACATGGTAGCAAAGGTCCTGTCTCTCCTGCAGTGGTGCAAGTGTGTAACCCAGCCTAAAAGCCAGCACAAAGTTCCTATACAAGGGAACCAACCCTATGGCACCTTCCTCCTCATCTCTGGACTTGGCTATTTGTATGGTAGCTGCAAGGAGCAGTAAAAATCGCGAGCCTGTGGTATGTCAGCAAAAGTGGTCTTCAGGACTGTGTGTGTCTTCGTGTGTGTATGTAAAGTAAATAAAAATCAACTTGGAAACAGGCCTTGATTCAGTTGTCTCCAAACACCTGGAAATTTTGGATCTGGCTTTGAATCTCTGTCCCAAGCAATTTTTTTTTTTTCCCTCTTCTAGAAGCAGCGTTCTTCCAAAAACAGCCGCTAGAATGAAGCAAGCAGTCTGTGCTTTGATAACAATTGCAACATTATTTTAACTGCATCTCTCTCTCTTTTCCTTTTGACTCTGTTTCAGCAATTAGATACGTGCCAACTTTTTTTCCCAGTTTAAAAAAAAAAACACCAAGAAACCCAACAACTTCATATTTCAACTAGAAGAGACAAAGAAGAAAAGGATCGAGAGAAAATAATGTCTCTTTGTTGGTTTTAATTTTCCCTGGCTTGTGAAGGGTTAACAGTGTTTTTATGTATTTTGATTCTGAAGTGGGCTAATGAAGCAATCTGCTCTGAGCAGGACCTGGCTGAGACAGCCTGGCCTCTCCCTGGGGTACTGCTGAGAGCTTAATTGGCTCAATAAATACTTGATGAAGATGTTATCGAAAGCTGGGATGCTTTGTTAAAAATCAAGGGGGTTTGGGGACAATTTTTTTTTTAAAACACGTAGCTTTCTCCCCCTTTTCTGAGCCCCATGATGTTGCAGGGAGATCCAGCTTGAGAAAAGCAAAAATTGGAGTAGCTCGGTTAATTCATAGAGGGGAGAAGATGTTGGAGTCGGAGCCCTTTTGTGTTTACATGATTTCTTTTTGCAGCAGGTGTGTTTTGGAGGGAGTAGCACAGAGATGGTGCCTCAAATCCCAGCACCGAGGTGTGGTTTCGTGCCTACAGGCAGTAGGGGATGATCTGTTCTTTCTTCTCTCTGCCCCACAGTAAAAAGTCCTGCGTACCCGCTTCTCGCGGGGCTTCTGCCAACTCCGCATCTCGCTGCCTGCACCAAGCAGGTAGAAAAATCCCACTGCCTTACGGTGGCAAGGTTTTGATGTGGGTAAGTCTAATCGAGGCACATGGGATGCGTGAACTCCTTGCAGCTCAATTTCTTACTTCTTTTGGTGCAACTGCCCTCGGAGCTGCGCTTGGGAGGTGTGAGGCTGGCAAGACACTCTGTTCAAGGGGAAGGCACTCGGCCTCGCTGGTCAAACACTTCATTACCGTGTGCTCGGGCGGGGGTACAGGACGTATTGTTCATAGCATATACAATTGTAAACTTTTTATAGGGCAGCAGGAGAGGAACATTTCCAGTAAGGCGAGAAGGATAGTTTACTTTTTACGTGTGTGTCTTTGGCCAGAAGTTTAAACGGACTCGGGATGCTTCGTATTCTTTGATTTATGGAGGACTTTTTTTTTTTTTTCCCCCCCCTTTTTTTTTTTTTTTTTCTCCTGTGTTTCCTTCCTCCCCAAAGGGTTTACCGATGGCCTGGGCAAGTGTGGGTTTGCTTTGAAGATGTTTGAGTTGAGCGTGCCAACAGTTGGCTGCACGTGTTTCTGCTGGTGGCTGTGCGGAGAAGGTGGACGTGGGCTCAAGTAGCAGGTGCTAAAAGCCCAGCCTGGGGGCAAAAGCTCTCCATTTGTGTTTTTCCATTCTTCTAACTGTGCCCTCTGCAGCTGTTTTACAAGCTTTGCTCAGAAATGTTTTACAGTCAAGCTATTGAAATGCTGCTCGTTCTGAGCCCTTGAGTTAAAGATATTCTTGTGGTTTGAGGCACAATTTGGGGAGGAATTTGGGGGACAAGTACTGGGAAGGGAGGGATGGTCTCATGATTTAAGTACCAGCCTTCTTGATTTCATAAGAGTCAGATGCTTGAATGCCTTGTGCACTTCCAGATGTTGCCTTTTTCTTAAATCCTTTTCACTACCTTAGTCTCTTGGGCCTTTTTTGAGCTTCTGGTTAGTCATGCCGTGTTAACTGACCTCAGGGAAATGGAGGCCTTGTTCTGGGGTGGAAAGTAGTAGATGTTGAGCTGGACTTGCTACTGTTATGCACAGCTCCTGTATTTATAGAGCTATTTGTATTTATACAGCTAAAGCAGATCAGTAGAGGCTTTCTTGTCTTTGTCTTCTTCCTAACATGGCCTCCAGCTTGTGTTTGTCTAAATCCTTAAAAATCCCCAATCTTGGGGGAATCACAATTGCTGTTGCTTCAGATTTTAATTACAATCAGTGCATTTAACTCAACCATTCCTCAGCTCAAGTGAAGTGACCTTAGTTCTTATCCTAACCTTGATAGCCTGAGAAAAGCTGAGGTTTACTGGCTTCCAGCAGCTGTTTGTAAATTTGGAGAGTATCGTATCTTTTTGTCCATTCCTGGTCCATCTTTATTTTCCAGACTAAGCAAATCCAACTTGTCCAGCCTTTACTTGCTGAGCTGAGCTCTCTCTATCTGCAGGTGAACTCTCTGGGTAGTCCAGTGAGTGCATCCAGCTTGAAGGAGCCAGGTAAAACCAAGGCCATATATCATGTTTTGCCTGTTCCTGACTTTTAGTCTGTTTTTACCATAGGCTGCTCCGTCTTAGCAGCCCTTGTGGCTTCTAGGTGCCAGAGGAAGGCCAAGGTATGTACCCCCCAGGCCTTGTTTCGCATTCCCTGGGCATTTCTGCCGTTCCTATCTTAATGGGCCCCTTCAGCTGACCTTGGAGTTCCAGCTTAAGCCATGGCATTAAATCAGCTCTTTTTTAGCAGCCATTTCATTCCTCCATCAGCAGCTATTTCAAACAGAGGACCCTTACAGCATGGGCAAGTTATGCACCTCCAGACTAACGCCCAGGACTTTGTAGCCTTTGCAGTCTGCCGCTTTGCATTGGGCATTATCAAAGCATTTGAACGTCTGAGCCAGGCAGGTCACTTTCTATCTATTTCTGATCTCAGCTGAAGTGCAAGGAGATGGTTCAGTGATGGGTTTGTTTTCTTTCTTTCTTATTAAGGCTATTTCTTCATGAAATAGCAGAATGGAAATAGTAACTCATCAGCCATCCAAAAAAAAAAAAAAAAAGGAAGGTCTATTTGTGTTTCTTGCTGGATTTATTTCTACCTGGGAGAAGGCGGGTGTGTGCTTTCGATGTGGCACATGGATCTCAAATGCTTAGTCTTTTAATAGTACAAAAAATCATCTGTGATCGGTTGGCGAAGGTCAGCTTTGGACCAAGCACATATTTGGAGTTCCTGTGTGAGAAGTGTGAATCCTGATCCTGGTGCAGCAAGTCTGTCTGATGGAAAGGTCAATTTGCCAGAGAAATCTGGGTATCACGCAGGTAGGATTTTTCGATGAAGCCTGGTGTGACCCTCACTGTGTTGCAACTACAGCTGGGAGAGCCGAGGAGTTATTGCTCCTCACTGCTTAATGCACGTTGCTCGGGCATGCCCCCGTGTGTGCAGTGTGCATCCCCCAAAGTGGGTGTTGGTGGTGACTTTAACAGGTGCAGGTTTAGAGTAGGGAGGAAAAGGAATGTTACTCTGTTTTGATGTTTTCTTCTGGAGTGTCTGAGAGCATCAGCTGCTCTCCCAGGAAGGCTGCTGAGCCAGATGGACCAGTCTTGACAGTTCCTCTCTTCCCAGTGCTTTTGGGATGGGTCACCACGCTGACAGACTGGCAAAAGGGAACCCAGAGCACAGCGGTGTTAGCCTTCCTTCCATTTGCACCCATCTTTGGTTTCACTTTCTTCTTTCTTGTCCCCTTCCCTGTCTAGTTTCCTCTTTTTCTGTATGCTCTGTGCTTTTTGGTGCTTCTTCCCCCTCTCCCAGCAGTGAGTATCCCGCTGTCTGAGCAAGATGCAATGGGGCACGTTGGCCTCTTCTCAGGAGCTTGCATGGAGCTGTAGCAGGCATCGGCACAGGTAGGGCAAAACTGATGGAGCTGTCCTTCGCTTCCCAAAGTAGAAGGCAGAGAGCTGCTAGACTAAGTTAAAAAAAAATAATCCATCAACGGTGTTTTGCAACTGTGGGAATCAAGACCTGTAAGCACTTGCATAATCGCAATGTGTGCACATGTGATCAGATTTATCGGTGTTACTTCTAGGCTTCATTGTCTAGTTCTGGTCGCTTTATGGAAATAAATGATCTAGAAATGGTAGGTTGTTTGTACGGAGCCTTCCAGCATTCGTCAGTTCTCAGTCCACTCTTGAGCTGTCTGGAAACGTGTGCTGTCGTCTTGAAGTTCAGCTTTCACTCTGCCCACTATTTGCTTGATTTGTTGCTATTTTAGGAACATTCCTAAGAAAAAAGAAAGCTTGTTCTTTGCTTTCTGCAACCTTTTAAAGGATGGTAAGCGACTATTGCTGAGATGAATTTCAAGTCAATGTTCAATCCGATCTCCCTAGATGCAGAGTTGTACCGTTTGCAACTCTGTCCCCAAGTCTCTGAACTTCTGTTGCTTGTCAGATGTTTTCTCAACTAGGAAAGCAGGTTGTATAAGAAAACATGTTAATGAAAAACCATGTTAATGAAAGCTCTTGCCCCTAGAGGAGCCACAGTTTAACACTTTAATTTGGTTGGGGATGGCTGGAGGGTTTAACATGGTCCGGGGTGTTAAACTTTACTGATGACTGGAGATAAAAACTCTTTTAAGCAATTGTATTTCAAACAAGGCATTTTCCCAGGCAAGCCTGTGCTGTGACATTTTGTCCTCTAAGACAGGTAGAAGCTATGCTTTGGATCTCTGGCCCTGTCTCGTGGTCCCTGGTGAGGCTGAGTGTAAAGGCCATGTCTCCCCACTTCCAGTGCTGTTACTGGGATCACCAGGAGCATTGTCCGTGCTCCAGTAAGACCTTGCCCTGAGACATAACAGACCTTACAGCTGCACCAAGACTCGTTTTCAGATTTTTTGAATGGTCTTTGCTTGTGCAGCTGGCATTTCCTAGGTGTGCATCCTTAAAGACCTGCAGCTAGGCACCTCGTTTCGTGCTGAAGAAAGGAGCATCATGTTGCAGCCCTGGCCCCGATGATGGCTACCTGCCATTCCTTTGCTCCTGGTTACCTTTAGGTGTTGCTATTCCAGACTCTCTGTTCGCATTGTCCCAGTTGTGTGGGGAAAGACGCCCTTGGCCTGAATGCCTCGCCTGAGAAGAATGCAGACAGTCTGGCAGAGCGCAGGTTAAATAAAGTTTGCCTTGGCAGGGCCCATGCTCTTGGATGTACTATGAGCTGCCGGGGCGTAGTGGTGACGGAATTGCAAGCACGAACGCCGGCTGCCAAGAGGAACGGGTCTCCTGGCCCTGTTTGCGGACTCCTCTCCTCTGGGACGCTTGAAGTACTGGCAAAATTGCAAGTCTTCTCCTTACCCCAACCCTGTGCTGACGCTCCCCTCTTTCCTCCAGAGCCTCCTGCTGACGAGGACAGCGGCAGCGGGCCGTCGCCATCGGTGCTGTGCTGCCAAGTCCTGGTCTTGCTAAATTGATGGGGACCCTCCTGTTGGCCTCGATGGCATCAGGGATTTGTCCGCTGGCCTCTCCATATTCGAAGGGGAAAGATTTTAGGCACTGACAAGTTTTGACTGACGGCCATGGCTTTTCCTATTACACGGGGAAGTGATTTCACGTCTGGGAAAGAGGGTCCACATGATTGATTTAGGAACTTTTCCCTGGCCAGCACTTGGGTGGTATGGACACATCTCCCCCACGCAGGCTGCGAACCCCTCGGAGCCCTTATGTGGAGCAGCATTCCCGCGGCCTCAGGATTTGCAGGTTGTTACCGTATAAAGGACACAGTCTTGGCCCAGCGGGAGGGCTGACCAGCAGTTTTGTTGGCAGGTACCTAACTTTCCTTTTAATAGATGTGCAGCGCAGGGTTTTGGATGGGAGCAACGATGATTTCATTGCTTGCCACCAGTGGATGGAGCAGGGCTGGACAGCAGGGAAGCACAGGGGGTGAGAGGAGCGCAAAGCAGCAGGATATTCCTGCCTTGACATCCTGGGAGCGTGCGTCTTGGTCTCCAGGCGAGACACCCGTGACTCTTTAGGTAGCAAAGGGACTGATGAGGGGAGTGCTGGTTGCCAGACCATGCTTGTATCCTTCCAGTCAGTCACAGGGGTGGTTTTAGAGTTAAAATGTCAATTTTGGTGATTCTTACAGCTCTGTCTCGGCTCTCTCATCTGCTTGCATGTGGACCTAACTGAGGAGGTTAAGGCTAGCAGTATCCCTTAGCCGTGCTCCCTTTAGGAACCGGTTACTCATTTGGTTTCCTGCGGGCAGCAGGGCAATGGAGCTTTTCATGGCTTTTGCCTTTCCACTGTGACTTTGCATTTGTGTTTCTGTCTATAAGATTTACACTTACATACTTCTGGTGCAGGGGGAAACTCAGCTAATTAATACTTGTGAAAATGTTTAACGTATGGACTTGGAAGCTGCACATTAACTTACCCAGCAAGCTGATATTTCCCTCCAGGGCCTCTGATCAGTGGAAAGCTCATGGGTTGGTACCAAGCCTGACTTTTCCTGAGCTTTCTCTCTCTCTCTCCCTGTGCCCACAGGTGGCTGGAAGTCCAGGTGGTTAACCTGACCTGCACCCAGCGTTGGGTCCAGTACCTCCAGTTGCTACAGGAATCCATCTGGCCTGGAGGAGTTCTCCCAGCAGTGCCTAAACCGGCCAGGACAGAGCAACAGAAGAAAGCAGCAGCAGAGCAGGCCCTGCAGAGCCTGATGGGCATCTTGCCTAGTAAGTGTGCTTCAGAGACATGTCAGCTGCCCTTGAGAGGCTGGAGAACCCTCCAGTGCATTTGCATCTCTGGAAATGTGGTTACAAACAGCGATGGAGCCTGCTTATGCCAAGGCAGTGGGAAACGTTTGTGACCTTTGAAGTTTGAATGGTTTCCTGCAAGCAAAAACCAGTTTCCCAGTTCTAGATAGTTTGCATAAGCATTGGGGGAGCAGCACAGCTCAGAGAAAGGATGTATGTCTTGGTGATTCCCAGATGCAGAGTTGCCACATACTCTGTGCATAGTGCTGGTAGTTCAGTTCCTGCTGAGCCACCTTAAACGAGGTAGGGCTCAGGAAAGTCAGTGCCATGCTGTGCTCCCGCCTGCTGCCAAAGGGTACCATTGCTGAGACGAGTCATAAGGCAAAGCCTTTGGCTTCTTGCTCTAAAGAGTGGCTTTTCCACTGGACTGAAATCATGAGCCCAGCTGCACTGGATTTCCCTCTCTTGAAGTTTGACATGGGGACCTCTGGCATTAAAGCAGCTGCTGCCTAATCCATGTGAGTGCAGTCTGAACTTTTAACTCCCTACTGCAGTATGAGGGGCTCTTACTATCCTTTGGGGATGAAAAAGTGCTACCAGGCCTTCCAGGCTGGAAGGCTTTTCTGGCATTCAGTCCTGTCCCTGGATGTTTTCTGTCATGGTAATGTTGGGCATGAGATGCCGCAGGCTCAGAGCACCATTAAAAACTTTGATTTAGCACCCACCAACAGAAGACTGACCCTGTTGTACTATTGTGGAAATGTGCAGTTCCTAAAGCTTTATCTCTGACATTGACAGATGTGATCCAAGAAATCCTTGGAACCAGTAAATGTCGGATGAGCTGGACCCTGGTCCTGGAGTCCCTGGGCCAGCCTGTGATAAACAGGTACGTAGATTATGGTCTCTTTACCCTTTGTGATGGGGCCTGTAAGCTATGCTCAGGGCGTTGCCATGAGATTCACACTGCCAGCTTCTTGGCACAGAACATATCTGGCTAATTTTCCTGGACTGATACTATCAAAGGGCATCTGGCTTGCTTATTATGAAGGTGCATGTCTAGGACCTCGGTCTGGATGGAGATTATTGAGCTAGTCTTGTTAATTATGTTGTTGGGCCTGCTTAGTTTGTGAATGTCAGGGGACTGTCAGAGGAAATTCAGACCAAATAATCTTAGTTTGTTTTTAGTAGAACTTAGGTAGCTGCGTATATGTGTAGGTAGTGCTTTTCTGTGTACCCATTGCTGTGCATTTGGGAAGCAGTATGTTTGTGATAAACTGCAGAGAAATGCATGTGCCACCTCACTCCAGGAGATGCATTTGTGTTTTCTGTGCTGCTCAGCAGCTTCAAACACCCACTGGTTTTGGGGGTGGAAAAAAAACCCTGAACCATCCCTCGAAACATTTCTTCTAGGGTACAAGGTCTTTTTTGTCTTGCCCCTGATGGCAGTCAGAATGCTTCTTCCCTGTGTGAGCTTTGGCTTCTGTGTATCTGGAACTGATCTCCCAGCTCCGCTGTGCACCGACTAGCCTAAGCTTTGTCTTCTCTCCATTTCAGGCACCTGGTTTTCTGCCTCTTGGACATTCTGCTGGAGTTCTTAGTTCTGAAGGGCTCCAGCGATGAGCTCGAGACCACAGCTGTCGCGCCGTCTGCCTCTAGTGGCCTGGAGAAAGCAGGCATTTCAGCGCATTAACCAGGGCTGATGTAGCCAGCAGTGGAGGAGAGAAGCAGCCACAGGCATGGGATGATTTGATTTTCAGTGTTTACTGAACATGTCTGGGAGCTTCTTGTAAAGAATTTTTCCAGCCAGTCCTAAATGAGGCTGCTTCCAGGCTTCTCTGTTTTGGCTGCATGATGGATTAAACCCAGTGTCGGGGCTGAAGATGCTTTTCTGCCGTGCAGCATCTGTTCCATTGCTGACCTGATGGAGAGCCTGATGGAAGACGCCTGACCTCTGCTGAGCTGGTCACTCAGAGAAGGAAAGCAGGCTGCCCACAAACCCTGTTGTCTTGCCCCACGTTTCTGAAGATCTCTAACATCTAAAGGCAGACAGCACACAAGATTGTGGCCTCAGACTCCACCTGGCACTGGCACGCAGAGGCTTGATGTGATGGTATCTTGTTGACAGATGTTTCTCCAGGACAGCTGAAGGGAGGACCAAATGCTGTCCCTATGCTGCAACATCCGTTTTACCAGAAGGAAGATGGAAAGAGAATGGAGCATGGAGATATGGCGACAGCCCTGAAGTTGGCATCAGGGACCCATCCCCACTGCCCAAATAACTGGGAGGTCAAAAGCAGTGCAGAAATCAAAGCTGGTGATTTGCCTTATGGACAACAATAAGCTGCCTCCTGCTGCCACTGCTCTGACATGGCATCTGGCATCTTTTCCTGCCTGAGCAGTAGGATGCAAGTAGCCTAGACTGTGATGCTGGAAAAGAACTGTCACCTAAAGAGGAATGGTAGCTGAGCTGGACTTTAGGATTACCTTGTATTTTGCCTGCTGAGTCACATTTTGGTCCCAGAGGCTGTTGCCTGGAAGGCACAGGAGAAAAGACACTGGAGTGTGACGTGCAGCAAGTAAATCACCTCTGGCATAAAAGTACTTGTCACAGTAAGAGGTGTGAGCTCCTCTGAACCCAGGAGGAATACCAGATGCATGTCATGGACAGTCAGTGGTTTAGACCACAGCAATGGGCTTGTGAGCACCACCTTAGCTCTGTTGTTGATTGCTATGTTGCCGTGCTTTGGTTTACTATGCCTGCTATGGTAACAGCTGTGTGCAGAGGGCTCTAGAAAGCTTGTCAGGTCACGATGACCAGTGCCACCCAGCACAGAATGGCATGTCGATTTGGCAGCTGCTTTTCCGGGTCATCCAAGACTTCGAGTGGTTTTGCAAGCTTATGCTGCCCAGCTGTCAGGTTTGTGACAGGGCAAATGGACGTAGAGAATATGGACACGGAGAATATGCACTGACAGACCAGTTTGGTGACCTGTTTTGGTGTATTTCCTGGGAGAAATATGAACTAACCAGTGCTGGACTTTGCTGATCAAGGGGATACTGCACCTGGCGTTGTCTACAGATTAAAGTGCTTAGAAAAGGGATCTTGCAAGACAGAAGCATGCAGGATCGCAGTTAGTTTCCGTGTTACACTACCAAAGGGTGCATTTCATACAGCCTGCTGTTTCTTGTAGTTGTTTGGAGAGAAGGTGAAGTAACTCCAACATGAGTAACACTGGAAGCATATTCTGCTCTTTCCAGAGGCAGCTGCTTAATAATGGACACAGGGTGGTGTGCGCTGCTTCTTTGCTTCTGTTGTGTGTGTGTGTTTTGTGAAAATACAGGGGAGGATTAGCTTGCTGCCAGCAAGTATATTTTTAGGGAGCTCTAAGGACATCCCAAGACTAGGCAGAACCCAATGTAATCAAGCAAAGCAGTTTTGCGTCGCACATCAGAGCCATTTCTCAGTAGCGACGCTTTTGAGATGGTAGACGTTCCACCTGCTTGGAAAAGGAGGGAGCATGTGTGTGAAGTAGCCTAAGAGTAGATTAGGCAAAACGTTGGAAAATGCTCCATATGGGATAATCCCAAATGGCCAAGCATCGGGTTGGGGAGCAAGACTCCCATATGTCCTTAAGCACAATATCTGCTTGGATCAGCCGCTTCACCCTCTGCTTCACTTTCAGGCTCCTGTTTCCCTTCTTTTTCCTACTACTTCCATTTACTACATCACCTGTCTTGAGGAGTGGGAGGAGGCAGTAGGAGAAGGACCCAGCAGCCAGGGATGATGTAGTGTAGCCCTGTTGTGCTTGGTGCCTTCCCAGATGCTCTTGGTGTGCTTGCTTGCTATTGCTTCCTTATTAATTTTATGGGTTTCGACCTCCAAGATTGTAGGCTGCCATTGATTATAGATATCATTAAGAGTCTGTTTGCTGAGAAGAATCATTCAGAGATGGACTGCAAACTATGCCCTGCCAGCTCCCTGTGAGGGCACGGGTCTAGCACAGTCTTTACAGACACTGGATGTTGTGTTGGAAGGACCAGCTTACCCTTCTCCTTTGCTGGGAAGCCCTAGCATCCCTGCCTTTAACCCTGACCTCTGATGTTAGGTGAATGACTCAATATTCATCTCTCCTTTAGGAAATAATTTGCCATTTCTGCCGGCAGGCTCTGAAAAGCATAGGTTGAGAGCCGATGCTTCACTGAGGTGGTGTGACAGTGATTTGTGGTTGTACCAGACAGCTGCTTGGGGTGTGTATCCTCTGTATCTTTCATGCAGGGGCCTCGAAGCCTGCGCTTGGCAGACTTGCTCACGTGGTGAAGGAGCAACATCTCCTCTGTGTTCATGTGGGAGGAGCTGGGGCAGAGATAGCTGAAGTAGGTTTACTTGCATGTGCTCTGAAATCAGCGGCAGAGTCGGCAACAGGCCCCAGGAGTTTGGATTGCAAGATCTTTGTTTTAATCTCCAGAACCCCCTTTCTTAGAGCAAGGAAAACAGACACCAGGGTTGCCGGAGCCCTTTCTCATGCTCTTACTGGCTGGGCTTCAAGCTCCCATTCTCTCCTTCATAGATCTTAGTCCGTTCTCACAGCCGAGGTGCAGCTGCCCAGGAACAGCATAGGAACAAGCAGCCCCTCTCTCTATCTTGTTGTTAAGTAATACAAAATCCAATAAAAAAGTTCGGCTTTTTTCTAATGCCAGTTCTTTGCCTCACTGTAATTTTCGGATTAAATTGAGCACAATGGTGGCAAAGGCAAACTTCTGCATTCAGGTGGGCTGAAAGTTTATTTCCATTGGACTAAGACTAGCAATACTGCTTTGGTAAAACAAACAAGGCCAACAAAAAAAAATCTTGAACTTGCTCTGTGTGTGTCTACTCCCAGCGAGCTCCCTTTTTCAGCAGGAATTTGGGCAGAAGGCTCCAGCCACCTCTCGCTAAAGGGAGGGTGGTGAGAGCAGTCAGATTTGATCTTAAGAAAAAGTTGCAGGCTTCTGTCATATCAGGTATAGAGCAGCACACGCTTCAGGTGGGTGCTCAGCTCTCTAGGTCCTACTAGACATATGTGATCTGCTTCCAGCCCACCGTTTGCTGACTATGTGGCATTGAGGAAAGCATTTTGTTTCCTCCTGCCTCAGTTTCCCCTGGCGCTGGCTAGCTAGGCTGCACGCTTACTGGAAGCAGGGGCTGCTTGTGTGCGTGCACAACACAGTGGTACAGAGCTTCAAGGCCCCACTGTGAGCTAAATAATAGTTATGTTGAGCCAGAGCTTGTTTTTTGATTGTGTTTTAAGGGGGAAAGTGGGGGGGAAGTGCCACTGTGCACTGACTCCCTGTTGTATTTCATGTCTTCAAACCCTTTTATCTACTATTTGTGGGTGCTGCCATTCAAGTCTGTAGAAGAGCATTGTCCTGAGAACCTGTTTTGTTGTTAAATAGGGAGCAAACCAGTGCTCCCAAGTACTTGTGACTTTTGTCCTGACTCTGTGTACAATAATACTCCGTTTCAAACTTGTTTCTGCATTTGGGTTTCAAATTCGCCTTTGCTAAGAAACTGCCTATAAGACAGCCCTTGGGAAGGGAAGAGCAAGTAGGGGAGAGGCAAGAAAGCCCTGGTGGCAGTGGGAAGGTGGGAGGAAGGCATCTCCCCAGGTGCCCCGAAACGCCTGGCTGGGGTGGCAGGGCTGGTGGCAATGGGTCTGGGACAGTGGTTTGCCCTCCTGGCACACGGCAGCCTTAGTGGGACTGCTCAGACATGGGAAAGACCAAAGTCCTTAGCAGCTCGGTCAGGAATAGGAACAGTTTTCCCATCTCTGGTGGTATCAGCGTCGCTTCTTTCTCCCTGGCAAGCGAATGTCTTGATTTAGGCTTTCCAGGGAGTGTGAAACCAGAGAAGCAACATGGAGATCTTTTGGCCTTTCTCCTGGAAGAAAGGGAAAGACACCCAGAGAAGCAGGGATTGTTCAGACCCATCTCCACATCCCTCGGGCAGTGCTGCTTGGGAAGTTCACCTTGCTATCGGTCCTGGAGGAGGAAAGCTGGTAAGCTATAAGGAAATAGAGAATGTCTGAAAATGAGAAATTCCATGTGAAATTTGAAATATTACGTCGCAGAAAAAAAATTACAGGGAGGAAGAAAAACCTGATACAATGAATGCTTGAGTCATGTATTATTCTGGATTAGCTCTGCCACGGAAAGATCCCGTACGCCCTATGAAATCCATTACCTACAAGCCAGCGAACATTTGTACAGCACATGACGTGGGGATCATAGCTGAAGCCAAGTTCCCCTGTATAATATCCACCCCAGGGCAGATTGGTCTATTTCCAGTGTCAACAGCCAGAGGATTAAGCATTTATCTCTGCAGAACAGTGGATAATTAATACCAGATCGAACGAGGGGCTATGCTCGAGAGAGCTTGCTTGTGACTGTTTGTGACCAAGTGCAGCTCTATCGCCTGTGGGCGAGTCATGGGGAGTGGGTTGAGGTTTTCTCTGTACCGTACGGTGCAGACATTGTCTTGGTGACATGTGCCCTGTAGCACAGCACCAGTAGCTACAGGGCTTTGCGCTGGGATGGTATCGGGCTTCCCAAATGAAGCCGAGGGTGAACTTTCTAGTCACTGCCAACAGGCAGTAGGTGTTAGGGGTGTAAACCCATCAGGAGATCTTTCCTTCCAGCTGAATGCTGGAAGAATGGAATCGGGGTGCTGTGATTTGCCATCTTCTGTATTTAAATGTAAAATCCAGGTTTTGGCAGTTCTGGCTTTCTTGAAATAAATTAATACCATTATCCTGGCCACAGTCCAGTTCAGGTAATTATATTCTTCCTACCTTAATGCCACTCCAGCCCCATGTCTCCACTGGATATGCTATACTCTAATTCCTGTCTGGAACTTGCTTATTATGTTACAAAGTCTTTTTATTTCCCCCCCCCCCCCGCCCTGTGTACAACTGGTGCACAGAGCGTTAGCCAGCCCCCAGCACTATGCCGAGTTGCTAAAATAGTCGAGAGAACCTGCCTTAGATGTTTGACTGTGCCTGGTGGTGTCCTGGAGCATCTCTCCTGACTTGAAAGCCCGCTGAGCTGGGAAGGTGGAGAATGTAAAAGACCAGAACAAGTCTTGCAGTCCTGTTTAACCCAGTGGACTGCTAGAAACCCGCTCCTCTCTTCTCGGAGTGCCTTAGGCTGGCGAGTGTGTTAATGGGAGGAAACTCGGGAGTCCTGGGTGATTGACCTTCCCGTGTTGCCATTTCTTCAAAGAATTTTTGAAGACTAAAGTATGTCCTTACTTCTAGGCGGGGGAAGAGTCCCCTTGCCTTCAAGAAGAATATTGGCAGTATCCTAATGTAAACACATCCCAACCTTCCCACTCATCTAGCGGAGCAGTCCTGCCTTGAGTTGAGGTTAAGCATCCACCCCAAAGAAACCCCATTTCCTGCAGTACGTGAGCAATGCTCAAAGCTGACTTTGAGGGCTTGGTCTCCCTTTCGGAGTGCAGTTTGCTGGTCTGCGTTGGTGGCTCGCTGGCCTTTACATCTCCTGCAATTGATGCATCGGGTTGTAGTGGGTTTTTTTCCTTTTGAAAAGTGAAGTCGCCTTCTTTCCTTACCCTTTCAATTATGCTCTCTTCATCTCCTGGCCTCGCTGAGCGGCTGAAAAGGTTGCTCCAGCAGTACTTGAGGAGAGTGTCCCGCAAATTCGGCAGACTTCCTTCCTGTTCCCAGGCCCCTGCGCTCTTCCGTGGCCCTCGAGGACAAGGGGGCTTCGAGGGACGTGCTGGTGGAGGGACAGCAGGGGTGAGGATCAAAGACCATCAACCACTGTTTAAAAAAAAAAAAAAAAAAAAAAGAAAATATATATAATGCCCACCGCTTCTCTTGAGTGTCACATCTGGTGGAGCCTCATTAACCTTCTGTTTCCCCCTCCTACTCCTTTGCTCCTGAAAATCAACAAAGCCAAACATAAGTTGCCTTGATTGAAGAAGACTGAAGTGTGTGTGCTTAGTGTGAAAAAGCAAAAGCGAAGCCATTGGCTAAAGCCCCCTTTTTCCGTGCAGGCCACTTCACATTTATTACGCCAGAAGCCGGAGCTCTTTACATCCCGATGCTCTTTAGAGTTGAGCTCTTTAACTTTCTCCCTTCCTCCCCTCGCAGCCTTCATTCTCCCCTTGTTCCGCTCCTTCCGCTCTGCTCCTTTCTTTTTTTGCCCTGTGAGAACGAGTCTTTTAATCCCCTTGTACTGCAGATTAAAGCTATTATAGCCTTCCCCAACCTGACATTTTCTCAGAGAGGCTCACAGCCAGATCTTTATGAGTGCTCTCTGTCTGTCTGTCTGCTGCCTTTCTTCTCGGCGCACTAAACCTCCGTTCCTGACCTTTCCCTGAAGAGGGAAGGGCTGTGGCGTGCAATCCCATGTAGGCAGAGGCTGGTCTCAGCAGGGTTCGGGGTGCAGGAAATTAAGACCCATGGAAATTAACAAGTAAATCAGGAGAGAAAGAAAAGACGATGGGAATTAAGAGACGGAACCAAAGCAAAACTCAGCGTGGTTGGAAACCAAAAGTGGGGCTCGGGTCTGAGTTTTGCAAATGGTCCTGTCTTTACGAGGAGCCGAACCATAAACTTGGGACTCATTTTTAGGAGCAGATCGGGGTTAGTTGAAACCTAAGCTACAGTCCAACTCCCTGCTTCGCATTTGGCCCAGGAATAATGGATCCAGGCACCTCGAAGTACGCAGGTAGATGTTGAATTTGTGAGCTTTCAGGGACAGGAGTGACTGTTAGTGCTATAGGACTCTCTCCACGACAGTGTATTTCTTAGTATTTGTCATCAAACAATTGTACCTCACCTCTGAGATTGCAGAGCGGATCCATGTGCTGGTCCTTGTCTTGTACACATCATAAAAACTGCAAAGGATCAGGATAGCTTGCCTAAAAGTGTGTGCGCTAATGGCAGAAACATCTTTCCTACGGCGTTTTCTGGCTCTTGTCATCAGTCCTGCCACTGCGAGGTGTCCTACAAAAGTCCCAGAGTTCTTGGCCAAGCACCAAGGCAGGTGAAAAGCCCCGAGATGCATTCCCCAGAGGAACGGTGTAAAATCACCCCAAACGGGCCCCGTTTCGGGTCTGTGTACGATATACAGGGATGCGTTAGTGAATGGGGGGATGTCTGTTGCTAACATGCTCCTTTGAGCAGGGAGGAGGCGGTTTGGGTTCCTCCTCTTCTGGACCTCCAGCACGAACCTGGCCTGGTTGTTCTGAGCTGTTGTTTCACCTCCCTGTAAAACAAGGGTTGATAATCCGACCCAGAGCTGTGCAGGCATCCTAACACTGCAAAGCTCTGGCTGCTGTGCTAACCCATTCGGTTTGAACTGAAAAAAAATCATAGAATGGTTTGGGGTGGAAGGGACCTTGAAGACCATCTCGTTCCACCCCCCTGCCCTGGGCAGGGACACCTCCCCCCAACCCAGGTTGCTCCAAGCCCCGTCCAACCTGGCCTTGAGCACCTCCAGGGATGGGGCACATCATGGAATCACGCAATAGCTGTGACATGTGAGTACCAAAAGGTCAAGTTTTGGTTCTGCGAGGCTCTGCTTCCATCCATTTATACATGGGTTATGTTTTACCTCCTTTGTAAAAGGACAAACGGAGAATTTGCTTATCTTTATAAGCTTCTTGAGAGCATAGCCTTCAAAATGTCACACATGGGGTTAGGAGGCATTTGAAGTTGATACAAAGCCTCCAGATTTTGCTAAAATAGGCGGTGACCAGATATTAAAAGATTTCCCGTCCTTATGGGCAGCAGCAGCACTGCAATGACAAACCAACTCGTGGCATTTGTGCTCTCCCGTCGCGCGCCCGAGCGAGCGCGGAGGCTTCTGGGGGCAGCAGCGAAATTGCTTGCGAAGCAAATCACAAAAAAAGTGCAACTGTCCCCTTTTGGAAACTCATTTCGGGGCAAAAGTTCCCCTGGCAGCCCAGCTTGCCCATAATGAAATCGAAACAGGAGCTCGACCCCGGAGGGGCCGTACGTGTGAAACACTGCCATGTCGAATCCGTATGAATCCTCGGCGAGGAAAGCCCGAGCCCTGTAATTACTGGTTTTCCAGCAAGCAGCCTTTTCTTTCTCTTTGTGTGGGCCCGGTTCCCCCCCTTACGCGCACATGATAAGAGGATATTTGTAATGAAAATCACTGGGCAGAAGCGGAGAACAAAAGCGGGGGCACAGCGCGCTCGCCGGTGGGGATATTAGAGGCGCTGGGCTCCCACCTCCGGCCGGTCCCCTCTCCGCTGGGAGCGCGCGGTGGGCACGGCGGGCTGGGGAGGCTCTTATTAACCTTAATCTGCAGAAAAGGGTGGAAGAAGAAAAAGAAAAAGCCACGCCGTGGCCCGGTTTCATAGCTACAGCGGCTCGCTCCCAAGCGTGCAGCCTTATGAAGGGGCAGTCTCCCCAGCAACTCTAATGCGTTTTTGCACCGCGCCGCCTAATCTGGGGGAGAAATGTCACCGCCGTCAGACCCCAGGCTGGCAGCTCCCAGCCCCGGCCGCGCTGGTGAGCGCATATCCAGCTTCCACCTTCTGGTTGCTGGGGTGAAAGGGCCTCTTTATCTCCGCAGGGAGAGGCAGATGAATCCTGGGCTCAAACAAGGGACCTGCTTTTTTTTTTTTATTATTTTTGGTCCTTCCCCCCCCCCCCCCACCAGACGCTCCCCCTCCGATTCAAGGGAATTTATTATGTCTTTTAATTCTCAGCTGCGAGTGGGAGGGAGCAATAATGCCGGAGAAATGGGGGAAGGCCCCAGACACCAGTGTGTGAAATGGGAACGCAGTGCGGGGATTAAAACTGTCAGCTTCATGGGAAGGACTCGATAGTTAATAGCTTCACGCCATGGCTGTAAGGCGCTGAGGTGCGCAGCGCCGTAAGGGCGGCCGTGGGCCGCGTCCCCTGGAGAATCGGTGCCGTTTCTGGGTATCGCGATATAGGATGGTGAGAAAGAGCCCCGGGAGCTGAGCCTGTATTACTTAAGATCGGGCTGTGCAAGTTGGTGGCTCGTCCTTTCCGCGTCTGACTGGCGCAGGATGCCCCGCTTGCCACGCGGCCACCAGAGCTGAGATTTCTTCCCGCTGACGGCTACTGCCCTCCGTCTGATGGCGCCTGTGACTCGTGTATTGCACAACCGCTGTTGGATGGTCTGCCCCCGGCATATCCTCTCGTTTGCTCATCTTCGCAGCTGCTGGCAGAGCTGAGGCCTTTTAAAGCGTTAGCACTGCCTAATCTCCCCTTCTCCACAGATGCTCTGATGCTATCTGCCGCCCGTACAGTCGGGGCCACTGGAGGAATTTGTTTGTGCGACGGGAGCGTGCTCCTGCGCCGGTAGGGATCTCGTCAACATTTTTGTCCGATTAAGCCAATAAAAATTCTTGGATTCCTCCCTTGTCTCCAGCGTACGTGAGCTGCACGCACCGGCATGCTTTATTTCTCACCCAGATTACCTCCCGTGCCCCTCGGGACGTGGCCTTGGGAGAGGAAGTCGCTCCTCTAGAGAAAGGGCTCTTGGAGCAGTTCAGTAACTCTGAGAGGATGGAGATTGCTTCTTGTTTCTCCTTTTTGCGACAAAATGATAAAAGTACAGCAACCAGAGCTTTCCCAGCATGACTGACCGGTAAAGAGCCCTGTACTTCATCGCTATCTCAAAAGGCAGTATGCTTTTATTGAGCCAAATCTGCTCTGGGCTCCGTACGCTCCATCAAGTTGTATTCAGTTTTTGCTTTTGCCCGTGCAAGCGAATTCTAATAAACTAACTTGTGGCCGTTGTTTTCAACACACTAGGGCACAAACACATCCTTGCACCTTGCAAGAGCTTTATCCCAGATTCACGTGCATCTCCAAAGCAGCCCCTACGGACCGCCTGAAAATCCCCTCGTCCTCCAACGTGACCACTCGAAATGGCATTTGGCAGCGTTCCTGCCCCCACCTGCATGGAAGAGCAGGATGCGGGACCCGGCCGTCCCTCGGCTCTCCTGCTTCGGGGAAAACAGCATCAAGGGTATAAATAGGCAGGATGCGCTGCGATCCTTTTTAAGGGCTGTTCTTGACCCAATATGCTCCGCCAACAAAAATAACCTGTTCCACCCCCTCCGGCAAGGTTCACCTGAAGCCTAAAAGCCGCCTTAGAACAGCGTGTATTAAAGTGCATCGCACATCAAAGGCTTGAAAGTAAACACCAGCGATGTCTCTTTTTGATCACATTCCTTTCCACGACAGGCTGATGATTTCCAAGCCAAGAATGTCACTAACCTCTCATATTTCTCCTGGTCATTTCTGGCCTGAAATTGGAACGCGGCCACAGGCGAAAGGGGGCTGAACGCCCTCGTGTCGGGGATCCAGATTTAAGAGACATTATCTCATCGATAGCCAACAGCAAGGCTGGCACGCCGTCGGGCACAGTATTCCCTGGAAAGTTCGGTGTGCGTGGCGAGGGACGCGGGAAGGCAGGCTTAGCTTGTAATGCTAAGCTCGCCCTGGTCAAACGTGGCAAGATGCTGGTGGGCAGCCTCCGCGAAGGACCTCCGTCGAGTTGGAGGGCGTAGGCGAGAGCCCCACGCTTGCGGGAGACGAAGGACGCAGAAGGGCTGAGGATAGTTGCGCAGCGCAGCGGCCAGGAATGAAAGAGATTGCGTGGAGGGAAAGTGGGGAATGGGGCCGAAAACTGCGCTTCTTTATTGTGGTTTGAGGGGGAAATTATGTGGGTGAGAGAGAGGAACGCAGATCAGGTACCCCAAAACATCCAGAGTAGCATGGGGGGCACAGGACTACTGTCATTACCTTTCTCAGGTGGCAAAGATGGAGCTAAAGCTACATCTGAAGCTACTAATACCCTTTAAAAAGCTCCTTACACTTGCTCTGTAGATCATATTGTCCTTAAGAAAAAGTTCATCTTTTCTGCTTGGCAGCAGCTGTATTTAGCCTGGAGTGCGGCACAAGCACTGGCAGATAAGACGGCTCGAAGAGGTTTTGCAATCTCTCAGCCCTCTGGATCATTCTGGGGGAAAGCTTCAAAAGGACCCGATTTCATCAGGATGTGAAATTAGAAAACTGTTGCAATAGGGGAAGAAATCATTTGGGAAAGAAGAGGGACAACCTCATATGAGCAAATCCCCCCCGCCCCAGCCCTGTGCTGAATCAAAAGACGTGGCTTAGAAACCACAGGGCTTGAAAGCCTCGTGGCCACTGTCAATGTTGCGACAGAACGTTTGCAGTGAGCATCCTCCTCAAACAACCTTAAACTGCCAAAGAAATTGGTAATTTAAGTTAAACCACCTGTAAGGTTAGCGCTTGTGGGCCCCAGCACTGCAGCAGCGGGGCGCAGATGGAGACACCTCCCTTGGCTTTGAACGTCTTTTGAAGGACTTGCAGCCCTTCGGGTGGTTTTGGGGGAAGATGGAGACACCTCCCTTGGCTTTGAACATCTTTTGAAGGACTTGCAGCCCTTCGGGTGGTTTGGGGGGAAGATGGAGAGACCTCCCTTGGCTTTGAACGTCTTTTGAAGGACTTGCAGCCCTTTGGGTGGTTTTGGGGGAACAAATTTCAGGAAAACTGGTAGCTGAAATAACATGCCATGCTCTGCGGCAGCAGGGCTGAGCTATCAAATCCGGACTCGTCTGCCCAGAGGATAAACCTTTGCCTTCACCATGTCCTCGCATGGATGGCATTGGGGGCAGACGGGGCAGGAACGTGCCGTGTCCCGCCATGCCCAGGAGCGGCTTCCCCGAAACGCTTTGGTTTGGAAAGCGGACAAGCTGTGAGGTCTGCTTTACCCTCACCCCTACACATCACTCTCAACCCTGCACATCAAGGGATGCGGAGAGGAACATCTGCTCCTGGCTGGTGTGACCTGCTCGCTGCAGGAGCCACGAGAGGGAGCTTCGAGGCTCTCCCTTCACTATTTGTCCCCAGGCTGAGCTAAGGCACAAGATGGTGCTGTTGTCTCAGCCATCGCAGAGCCTGCAAGGGACAAGGGAAAGCCACCGTGGGCAGAGGGACACTGCTGAACCCCACCACCCCATCACCCCACCCCACAAGCTCTGTGCAGGACAGGGCCCGGCTCCCTGGTGGGAACTTCTTTCCAGTTTGAGCCCATTTCCAGCCCTGCGTCAGGGGGATCCCAAGGCTCTGCCTGGTTTTGCTCAGGGAAAGCTGGAGGAGAAGCGATCTGGAAGAGACGCGTGTGGCTTCACATCCCCATCTGCCCTTCCTCGTGGCCTGAGATAATGTCCTGCCCATAAGCCTGAAGGGTCTGCGTCCCTGCGGGTTACGGTGTTTATAAAACCTAAAATAAGTCTCATGACTTTGCTCTGCAGAGACATGACCCTCAGGGTGAGAGGTCCATGGGGTAGGGAGAAAAAAATCCAGAGAGGGGTGTTGGTGTCCCCATGCCGGGGGGGGGAATGCCGGCTCTGCCAGGTGATGGGGATGCTGGATCCAGAGCGCCTTTGCTCACGCTTCTCAGGCGGAATGCTCCAGCCGGGGTTTGAAGACAATTTTCCCATGAAAGATTCCCCGAAACTGGTACGTTCCCACAAAGGGCTTTGATTTCAGTGTATCGGCATTTTCCGATGAGAAACCATCTCATCGGAAAATTCCCAACCAGCAAAGAGAAACTCCCCAGTGTATCTGGGGAGGGATCCTGTCGCACGCGGCGGGAATTTAATACCAGTGGAGTCTTGTGTCTGGAGGCTCTGGGTAAAGAAAGACGAAATGCAGCCAGCAGCGCTCAGGGCGAGAGGGGAAACCGTGAAGTCCTGCAATTGAGCGGCTTTGCTCTCTCTCCGCAGCCCGTTGCTCTTTTTCCTAACACTTTCCTCTTAATATTTCTCTTTCGTCGGGGTGTTGCTGCTTTCTGTGCAGGCAGAGGGTGCAGCGGGTAAGCGTTACAGACCAGAGGCAGCGCAGGCAGGACCGGTTAAGGGCATGGAGGCAACGGGGAGCACAAGCTGACCCTCCAGCAGCTCACCCTGCCTTTGGTAGGGGTCTGGAGCTAATGGGGGACCATGCAATTGGAGATAACGGGAAAACCCAAGATGAGCGAGTTACCCGCTCTGGAAGAGGCCTGATGGTTGAGTTATGATGGTCGCATATCCCCGGGCAGTCCCTGCTCCCGTCGCTTAACCCGGCTGGAGGGAATTTCTGAGTGTGCTATGGAGACAGCTCTTCTTTTTTTTTTTTTTTAAGTTTGGGGTTCCTCTAGAGCAAAAACAGGCTCTTGCCCCCACGAGGGCTCTTGGGCGTTGCGGCAAGGGTGGACTCTGGCCCACCCTTGGCGGGCGCTCGCCTCGCTGCTTCGTGGCTGGAGGAATGCGCTCTGGGTTTCTGGCGGCTCTGGCAGTCCCTGGGGAGCTGCTGAGGGGCGGAGGGGCAAGGCAGGGTTTGCGGAGGCAGGGAATACAGCAGGTTAGCTGCTAGCCCTGGAAAAGACGGCGCCATCTTAGGGGTTCTCTTCCTTCATGAAAAACCAGAAGCCAGGTCCCGACCTGGCCTTCTACTCTGAAAAGTAGCCCAAAATTTGGCTCTTCTTGCTTCTCTTCTTTACTATCATCATTGATAGTATCATCCCTGGAGGTGTTTAAGAAAAGGGTAGATGAGGTGCTTAGGGACATGGTTTAGAAGTGGTGGTGTTTTTATCAGGGTAGGTTAACGGTTGGACTTGATGATCTTCAAGGTCCCTTCCAACCTCACTGATTCTACGATTCTATGATTCTGTGATTCTATGACTGCAAAGGAGGCATTAACCTCAGGCACCCTCACGTGGAGATGGAGGTGCCCTCCACTCCCCAGCCGACGCGTGCTGCTTTTAGGAAGATTTTCGGTCCTGCCCATGGTGGACCTCACACACTGTGAATCCATAGTGGGATAGAAGCGATCGAGCCAGAGACTTGAAAGCACAATTAGGTTATTTAATCCCCCTCTCGTTGCCCTTCCTACACCAAGCTAGATTCTTCTGTGGTGCATCAACTTCAGGGGTGTTGCACGAGAGCGGAAGAGAACAGACTCCAGCCACGAATCTTCTCCAGGGCTTTGTCCAGTCTGGTTTTGAATGACTCCCTTGAGAGGGCTTTCACCAGCCCTCGTGGGATAACAGCCTGCGAGATCTCTGATGGAGAGAGTGCCTCTCTTCCGTGGCAGGTACTTCATCTGGGCTTGAAGGCTTCCTTCGCTCTGCTTGTTTTCCTGGTGGTTGTCTCTGCGGCGGAGGTTAGCGAGTCCCTTTGTGAGGCCTGCACTTCTCAGATGTTATGTCTGGAAGTTTGCTCTGTTTTTTTGGTGAGGGGGCCCAGGGTCTGGAAGGAGAGAGGCTTTTATGGGAACCCAAGTCCCCTTTTGACATGACTTCCTCGCGCTTAAATTTCAGGTTGAGTTGCAGACTTGAACATTTTCTGGTTGCATATCTTTCATTGTCAAAGGGGATTAGGCCAGTGATTATTTACATGCACCTCTATTACACAGAGTCTGTTTCTTTTCTTTTCTTTTCTTTTCTTTTTCTCTCCCCCCCCCTCCATGTAATTCTACATAATATGTAAACGTTGACTAAAGCAGTCCCACAGATGGGGGAGAGGGGGCGAATGAGCCTCCTGCTACGCACAGTGAAATGGGCAGATGGAGACCTCCGAGCTGGGAGATGCCTTTAGGGCCGATGCTTTTGGGAGAGCACCCTCTTCCTTCCACACACGCGGATGCTGATGCTTTTGGGAGAGCACCCTCTTCCTTCCACACACGCGGATGCTGATGCTTTTGGGAGAGCATCCTCTTCCTTCCACACACGCAGCCAAGCATCCAGGTTCATCCTGGGGCATCACCTTTCTCCCGTACGTTGGAGCTGGTTAGAGCAGGAGGCTGAAAGCTTGGCACACTGGGCCACTGGTTTGATCCAGGGCAGCTCCTCCGGAGCTTTGGCTGTTCCCCAAGAAATTGGGAGATTTTTATTTTTTTTTTTAGAACCCAACATGCATGAGTTTTAAAAGGGATTTTTTGATAGAAGTCCCATTTACTCCTTTATTTGGCTTGGGAGGCTGCAGTGGAACAGATTTCTTTACATATCCTTGAGTGTTATTTGATTAAGGTTATGACTGCTAATAAACACTCTGAGTCTATTCTCCTTCCCCAGCGCTTGTAGTTCAGGCTAACTGTTGCCTGCATGGGACTACACCTTTTTATACCAGTGCACGGGACCCGAGGGCTGATTGTGCTCCCCTTTCATCAGTTTACCGGTGTACTGCTCGCTTCTGATTTATTCCAGCTTCGTAACGTAAGAGAAAACAGAAATGGGAGCAGTGCCAGGAGTGATTCTGGCACAATAACCAGTTTACTTCCTTTTCCTTCACTTTGCCATTTACAATCACACGTTCTTCTATAAAACAGCTATGAGAGGAGCAGACGTTGCCCAGGAGTGAGAAAACTCGAAGCTGCAGAATCAAACTGACAAAACCCAAAGTGCTGTTTGCAGGGCAGGAGAGAGAAGCAGGTTCTGCTGGGAAAGACAGGAGGGAGGAGGAACCCGGGGACTCCAGAGGACTCTGTTCTACCTATCCTGTAGAAAATTGAGCGTATTCCTTGGGACGGTGAGTCTTTTGCTATGTAAGAAAATATTTTTCATTTTTCAGGAAGCAAAACAGAGGAAGTGATATAGACAGCCCGGCTACCCGGCAGCACCCCAACTGCGGCGGGAGATCTTAGCCAGTGCTCGGAGAAGGCTGGTAAGTCGATCATAGCCAAAACCAGCGACCCACAGACTAAGGAAGGAGATGCTCAGGCTCACTGAGGGATATATAGATGGTCTAGAGAGAAAGAAGCAGATCTAGAGAGAAAGAAGCAGACTCGAGAGATTTTCTGCAGTCACCAGCGCCGGGGGAATAACCAGAAGTTTACAAACCGATGAATATGCCACGTGCAATGAAATAAGAATGTGCTTGGGTGGACCCAGAATGCAAACTCCACGTAACTGAAACTTCTCTCTGCGCTGAAAATGGCCATTTACAAATCCCCGAGAGCACCGAGAGCTCCCCGTTGGCACCGAACCTTTCTGCTCCCCTTTTCCCTGAAGACTGGGGACATTGACGCCTTTTCCCTGGCCGTGAAGCGCGGCCTCTCCACAACAGTCATCACAAGTCTTGCGCTGCGCCGGGCACTAATGAAAAGCTGTGTGGCCCAGTCGCTAATTATAACCATCAGTTAAGCTGTCAGAGGGAGCTCCGGGCCTGGCTTGTTTCGTTATTAGACTTTGGGCCTTGATGAGCTGCAATCAGGCATGAAAGCGCGACCAGAGCAGAGCCAGGGAGGTCTCCACTCCCCCACCCACCGTGGTGGGACTTTACTACCTGGATTCTCGGGTCCGGGGCTTTCCCTATTGCGCTGCTGGGAGCAGAGAAGGGGAGGATGAAGAGGAGAAGATCTCCACAGGGCATGCAACCACCTTAGGCACAACCAGCCATCTCTCCGCAGCCCCACATTTGCTGGCTTTTTAGGGTTTTCAGGCTTCTCGTTGCGAAGACAAGAAGCCGTCGCTGTAGCTCAGCATCTCCAACTTCATCTTCCTGCTTAAAAGCTTTAGGACTTGCAGCTATATACGTTTGATTTCAATACAAATGCTATGCAGGGATGAGTCCAAGTCATGGTGTCTTTCAGCCACATCTGGATTTTGAAGTGCCCCAAAGGGATGACGTCGGGGGACTATTTCTCCACGCAGTGGTCCCTTTAAATTTCACACTAGACCCGGTGGAAAACAGACATGCAGATGGTGGGTTTTAATGACAACAGCACCAGTTTATTTGAACTGGGGTCTTTATGGGGAGATGTGTTTGTTTTCTCAGACCACACATTATTAACTAATCCCTAGACTTTGTTTTTATAGTCGCATTGTGAGCAACTTCCCACTTCTCGCCCCTTTCCTCCATCAAAACGCCTTTGGCTCCACAGTCATGTGTAAAGCATCCTAGACTGCTGCTGCTCGGCATGGATTTCCATTCGGCATTCCTGCTGAAGCTGCGGCTGCAGCTCCCCTTTCTAGCTGGGAAAATCAGAACACCAGACTGGGAATTTCCTTGTGCTCTTTGGAAATGACCAGCTACGGTCATTATCATAAAATTATAGAATCACAGAATGGTTTGGGTTGGAAGGGACCTTGAAGGCCATCCAGTTCTACCCCCTGCCCTGGGCAGGGACACCTCCCCCCAGCCCAGGTTGCCCCAAGCCCCGTCCAACCTGGCCTTGAGCACCTCCAGGGATGGGGCAGCCACAGCTGCTTGGGGCAACCTGCGCCAGGGGCTCACCGCCCGCACAGGAAAAGAATCTCTTCCTCATATCTCGTCTAAATCTCCCCTCTTTCAGTTCAAAACCATTCCCCCTCGTCCCATGGCTCCCCTCCCTCATCCAGAGTCCCTCCCCAGCTCTCCTGGAGCCCCTTTAGGCACTGGAAGGGGCTCTGAGGTCTCCGCAGAGCCTTCTCTTCTCCAGGCTGAGCAACCCATTATGCATCCCAATCCCTCTTTGTATGAAGGGGTAATAATGTTTCTTTTGTCTTCCCCGTGTATCCGTCCCATTCTTATTCCAAAGCCCAGATCTGTCTCCTTTTCCCAACTTCTCCTCTTCAAGGACAAGATGCGCTGCATGTATTAGAAGAGCCCGTTTGCGAAGGGCCCGAGGGGAAACGCCTGCACGACCACCCTCTGAAGCATTCGGTTCTGTTAAACCATGAACGCCAGGAGAACGGGCTTCGTGGTAAGCTTTTTGCTATTCCTCCATGGATTCAAGAAACCTTGAAAAAAGCAAGTGCGGTTTTGCGGTCGTGGCTACAAGCGCTGCGCAAGAGGCGCCGGGCAAAGCCAACGGCCGGCGCGCCGGGGAAGGGCTGGGACTTTGGGCAACGGCTTCTCCTCTCCAGGTTTTCCACCTGCGCCTTTCGCAGAGCATCTCCTCTGATGGCTTCCAGCCTTCGCCTGCCAAACCCACATCTGAAATGAAACAGCCTGTTCTGGAGGGATCGCGGGGGTCGGAGGAGGAGGGGGGGTCCTCTGTTGTATAGCCCCACACAGCTGTTAATCACCAAAATATCTCTGGCTCCCAGCAGCTGTCTGGTGTTTATCTTAGCCTGGATATCTCCTGGCCGAGCCCAGGGAGAGCAGGCTGCGCAGCCAAGCCAAATACGGACGGAAGACAGATAATTTGCACACAAGGGTGTGCACGTGTGGTTGGGGTGTGCGTGGGTACGTCTGCGTGCGCGTATACACACACGCAGGCGCCGTTTGTATCCCACCGCCGGGGCTGGAAGTGCGCATCAGTGATTTTGGTTTGAAACGAATGCGTAGTTTTGTGGATGCGTTGGCACATAAAGAAGGGAAACCTGAGGTATACGTGTTCTACAGGTGGTTTAAGCGTGTGCTTCCAGGTGCACGACTCTCACGCAGATAGGATCTCTTGCACGGTAATTCCCCATGTTTTCTCTAAGCTTTCTCTAAGTTTTCTCTAAGATAAAGTAGAAAAACACAGGGCTTACCCAATTCTTCCAGTATCAGTCAGCCACAGAGGCTTAAAAGGCAGTTTTCTGGGCCACCTGTGGCTGTTTGGGGAAACAAGAAGGAGGAAGAGGGCCAACAAAGTAAACTGTCCCACCTGCAGAAGAGAAGGAGGTCAACCTCGTGGCTCCCGGCAGGGGTGTGAGGGCAAAGAGTTTATATAAATCAGGCTCAGGGGAGGGTGAGTTCTTGAGGAAAGGGATGAGAGACAACTCTCCTGCTGTGTTTGATGTTCTCTTTGCGGTAAGAAGCTTGCGGTGACTGAGGAGATTAAAGACTTGAGAAGCAGCAAGGAGGATGTGAGTGTGTTGTACCCTGATTTTTCTGAAGACCTTTCTTTTTCCCCGTTTCCAGGTCCTTTCTGTAACAGTCGGAGCATCCTGAGCTACCACAGGGCAGTTTGGTGCAGCAGAGAAAGCCCTGGCTGGGTCTGAGTTTCTCCTTGCGTGATAAGGTAGGATTTGGGTGAACTTATGGGATGGTGGGACCCAACTGGAGTTTTCTTTTAATGAGTGATAAAGAGAAGCTCAAGGTTGTGTTGCTGAATGTTGTGAAGTTTCAGGCTAAAAGGTTTGCAGTTTTTCTTTACCTAGCAGTTGTTTGGATGCTTAATGTTGTTTTGGAAGGAACGCTTGAGGTCTTCCTCGCTGCTGACTCTCCCCTGTGGCTTCAAAGGCTGTCAAGCGCTGGGAGGTACAGAAATTGGCTGGACAGGGTGGTGTGTGCCTTTGACTTTTCGGAGCCCCGAGGGAGGCTGAAATCTTGCCGCTTCTTACTCTGAGCTCCCTGGAGGGGATAAGCTGCAGTGCTGCCTTTCGGAGGCTGCGTGTGTGTTTTGGGGGTAGGTGGGAAGCTGGCGGCCTTGCGCTGTATTTTTGGGCTGTGCGAGACTGAGCGAGGGGGTGTGCGAGTGCTTATCCCCGTTTGCCTCTCGCTCCTGGAGCACAGCGAGTGCTTTGCGTAGAGATTGTGCAACAAAAGCCAGGGCTTCTTCCAAAGCGCTTCGGCTTTCTTGGCTGTGAATGCCCGGCTTTCCTTCAGGTCCAACTCTGGTATTTATCAATTAACTCGCTCCAGATCCTGGGAACGGCCGCAGCTGTCCTTCCCTTCAGCCTAGAGCACCCATTTCCTTCTGCCTTACCTCATCCTGCAATTACTGTCCCACAGGGCACCCCGGGCTGCAGCAGCCTGTACATCTGTCCCGTCTTCTGCGCACGCAGCGAAAGCCTCAGAGGATAAAGGAATGGACGAGAAAGAAGCCAGTTGCCCAGGAGTAGCGTTTAGGCAGAAACAGGGTGGTGTTACGCACCTGGAGGCGGCGGGGGAGAGCTTGTGGTGTGGGAAGATGCGGTGGAGGGAGCCGGGGCTGAAATGAGGGTAGCGAGGTGCTGTCAGGATGTTTCTGCTGGAGGTTGGGTGAAGAAAAGCAATCGCGGGAGAGAGGTTGTCGTGGCTCCTGTTCTCCCCCCAAAAATGACTAACCCCTGGGCTCTCTTGCCGGAGCCTTTGCTGTAGGTGAGAGACTTCTCCAAAGGGAGAGAGCAGCTTTCTGGAAGGCAGAGGACAGGAAGGGAGGAGTTCATCTGGACCAGACTCTCTAATAACGAACTAGTCAGCTGTTTCTTAATGTGCTGAGAGGATGTGGGAGCCCATGGGTTTGCAGAAATGTATGTGCAATGCCTGCTCCTTCCAAAGAGCCGAGAGTCTCCTGAACAGCCCCCATGAAGCACGGTGCTTAACGTACAGCCAGGAGGGGCAGGGTGTTCTGGAGGGCCACACAGCGGGGTTAATATGCTGCCCTGAAGAGGGGGATAGAGATGGGGAGGGTTCGGTGCTGGAGAAACCCTCTGGACAGAAACACCGCTGCGCTTTGGGGAGATGATGGTGGAAACAGCTCAGGAGGCATCTTGACGACAGGCACAGCCTAGAACTGTGTCCGCTCTGGGGTGGTTGTGTGTTTGGTTTGTGTGGGTTTTTTTTTTGGTTTTTTTTTTTTTTTTTCTTGCAACCTTATTTCCAGCTCTGTAATGGGGAATGTAACCTCTGGCTCTCCTTCGTCAGATGCGCTTGCAGCAAAGCTCAAGAGAGCTGAGAGATTGGGGCTCCGCTGTTTCTACGGCACTAGCGCAGCATGAAGGAGGTGTGGAGACATCTCTTCGGAGTCCCGGTGCTCAAGATCTATCTGGGCACCTGCGGGGCTGGGGACGGTGGGGCCAACAGAGTGCTGTGTTAGCCTGGCCCCCTTCTCACCCCGGGGGCGGAGAGGCACCTAAAATCTTGCGGGGAAATTCCCAGGGTCCTGTGGCTTGGCTGGGCTCCCGCACAAGCAGCGGGGTGTTAGAGGGAGAGCGGCTTAGCGCTGCCGCCGAGACAGCCCCTGCCAGCCGGGGAGCGGGGACAAAGTGGAACAATAACCTCATCCCCTGGTGACGGCTTCGAATTGAAATCAGCCGCAAGTCCCCATCCCGCCCGCCGAAAACGGAGGGGCTGGGAAGACCTGCCTTGAAGGCTGTGGAGCAGCAGTAAGGTGAGATGCTGAGAAGATACTACGTTCTTGACTGCCTGAGCGCTGCTGCTCTTCCTCGGCTTCCCAGGCAGCCCTCTGTCACCATCGCCAGCGCTCACGGCATCCAAGCCCCATCCCAACCTGGTGTGCGAGGACCTACCTCTGCCCCCAGCCTTGGCGGGGGGTATCCAATGCAGGGCCCCGTCCTTGGGCACTGGCATGAATGTTTCTGGTCAGCTACCACCCTTCCCTTGTTCTCCTGGGGAGAACGAGGCAGATTTGCAGCCCAGCCGCTGTCAGTGCGGGATCCCTGTGGGTATTTGTATCTCAAAATCCCATCTTCCTTGCCGAGCTGTTGGGTTTCTGCTGTTCCTGGTCCCTACGTGTTCAGGGAGCAGACACCCTCCTCTTCTCCACCCTCTCAATGTCCCTTTGCTGATGGTTGGTGTCAGTTGAGGACATTCGGTAGCCCGCTGGGCCAGTCACCATGGGAAGACAATGCGCTCTCTATAAAGACAGACGGGGGCATTGCTGCCTGCTTTAATGTGCTCTAATTTAAACAAAATGGTGTTTTCCAATGAATTGGGTGGATTTTGTTGCAGGAGACGCTAACTCCCTGTAGTTAGAGAGGGCTTTTTTTTTTGTGGAGAGGGGATTCTGCCTTTGAGATAAGTTTGCAGGTCGCCGAGTTGGGCAACTCCTATAAGCAGAGCCTATATAGAAATGCATACGAGCCCTCCTGTAGCAGCAGGTCCTGTTGCCTTCCTGCAGTACCCTGAACTTCAGTGTGGCTCTGCTGATGCTTGGGGGGGGGGGTGGACTTCACGCTGGAGTCCACTGGCACTGGTCCCAGTCAGGATCAAGGTCCCTTCTATTGACCCGAGCTGCATTCAAAACAATCACTTAGGTGTGAAAAAATCCACCGCCTGTTCCCTGGGCGCTCTCCTCCCCACCCAGTGTATTTTTAAAATCTTCTTAATGAGCTGTCATTTTGGCCAGGGCTCACTTGGCGATCTAAGGATGGTGGTAACAATGAGACCACAATGTCCAGGCAGAGGAAAAGGAGTTTGAGGGGCTTTCTGCTGGTTTATTATATTTATTTATTTTTTTATCCCTGCTCGGTCTTTAGTTGTTTTGAGTCCTGCAGTGATTTCTAACAGCTGGCCCGGCTATCATCCTGATCGTGTTGCTCTGTGCTTCAGTGAGCTGGGGGGGACTTGGCAAGCCGGCAGCTGTCCTGGAGCCTGAGCCACGAATGAGCTCAGAGGGGGAAGGAGAGAGGTTTGGATGAGAGAAACTGTATTTGTGGTGGCTTTTCATTATTTTTATTTTTTTTTCTTTTTTCTCCCTCAAGTGAGAGGCTGACAGTGTTGACTGGATCCAGGCACAGCCCGAGCAGGTGCTGTGTGTGCTTTGCTCTTCCATGTTTCTCCTCCCTTGGCTGTGGGAGTGCAGTGTTTGGGGTGAGGGATGGTCACAAGAAACACCTCAAGTGCAGCCTGTGTCTGACCCATCGCTGCGGCGCTTGGCTCTGGGCACAGCTCGCGCTGCCCTGGGAACTCCACATCTCCATCTGCCAACGCGCTCCGGTGCTGATTTGCAGTAGGTCTCTGCTTTTTTCCACTCTGATGCCCCACACAGATATTTTCTTAAGCTGTACTTTCAGACTCTGGCGATGCAACCTGCTGACAGCCTGCCTTACGTCTTCTGCTGCAGATCCTCGATGACAGAGCTGCATCTAAAGATGTTTCTTTTGACCGAGATCCACAGTGCCTTCTGCCCAGAGCAGCACTATCCTTTGATATCAGACCGTACCTAATATCTTGAGCTGGTGTGATGTTATGAGCATATTTTCTACCGTGCACAAGGGGGGGGGGTGTGTGTGTGAGCTTTTGAGCCCCTATTCCATGCTTGTGTCCTTGAGCATATATGTCAAGCTGATCTGGTGTGCGGGATGCGTGTTTAAAGAGTTTCCTTAAAATAATCTATATAGTCGTAGTTAGGTTGTAGCACGGCATAAGGATGCGATTCCCGTCTCAATAGACATAGTGCCCCCCCCACTGGAATGTGGTTTGCAAAACAAAAGCCCCCACAGCTTCTGCGTTGGTGTGTTGTGAACCGGGGGCACACCAGACAAATGTGTTGTGGCGTTCTCCTCGAGTGCAAAGAGTTTGGCGAAGTACCACAGGCTACTGCTTGCAAATAGCTCATCTTTTAATAGCTTGCTGTCTCCGTTACCACGGGCACATCGGCTTTCCTGGAGGGTACTGGAGGTTTCATTTTAAATGTGGTCACCTTGGGATTCTTTGGAGATGTTGATGATGTGTGGCAGGATGATCTCCAGTACACGGTGCGCAAATGGTAGAAAAACTGAAACCAAAACTCCTGTGAGACTGTGCGTGCCACGAGCTTTATTACTCAAGAAAATGAGGAGCCGCTTTTCTTCCCTCTAAATTTGGGCGGTGTCAATGTGTCTTCACTACAGCTCTGCTGTTCCCCTTTCCCAGCAAGCCCTGACTGCCCTGATCTCTGAGACGAGGTCCTCGTGGCGTGCCGTGATCCTGTGCAGACGTGTGGTTGGCATCTCTGCATTCATTTTGGCCATTGGCATCCGGAAAGCTCCTGGTTTGGGCCTGGGTGGCACTGGGAGGTGTGTGTTACTCCTGACCTGCATCTTGCCTGCTCTTTCCATGGTGATGCTCCTCCTCTTCTGTCCTTTTTCATCCCCCCAAATTAAGTTCTTCTGGATCCTTCAGGTTTGATTTGTGCTGGTTGCTGCAGGTTTTATCAGGGGTGATGCTCTTTGTACACTCCACCCTGGACCGGGGGCACGTTCCACCCTTTGGTTCCTCCACCCTTTGGTCCTCCACCCCACCGCTGTGCTCCAGCGCATCTGCCCTGAGACGAGATCAGGTGTGTGGGCCGCCTTCCGTTTGGAAGGGATGGACTAAACAGGCCAAGCCTAACGCTGTGGTGAAGTGGTGTTAAATTAGTGGTTGTTTTGGGGGCTTCTCGGGGCTTGTTTTCTTCTGAGCTCTGCTCTTCGGACCCTTGAGGGAACGTAGGCAAACCACAAAGTGGGTCAGTGGCAAACACCGGGGCCACGGCGGCGTTCAGCCGTGCGCTGTAAACGAGCGAGCCCGCAGCTCTGCGAACAAACAACCTTTTATACCTTAATGGCTATTGCAGATGCCCGGTCCCCGCTCGTGTCTTTCCAGGCATCTGCCGAGGCAGATGCTGTGCTCTGGCAGGGAACAGCCCAGGAACTAGCTCCGGCCTTGGAAAGCTAGCCGGTAATTGTGTGTGGAAATAATACTTCTCCCTGGGTTTATTTACATGCAAGTGCCCTGGTGCGCTTTTCGAGTGCGTTGTGTGCTACTGGGCAGTTACAGCACTTGAAATGGCTTTGTTCCCGGCTGCCTGCTGCGGGGTGGGAGAGGCGGGCAGGGGAGACGGACGTGATGCTGTTATAAGCCGCGCATGTGAACTGGTTGGGTGCGGGTAGTCGTATTTCTTCAATGTAATGTGGAATTGCAGTAGTGAGGTCCATCCTTAAATTAGGACAGGTGAGTGCAAAAGGGGTTGTTGGATGAGCTCGTGTGTACTACAAGAGGGCCAGATTGACGTTCTCTGTGGCTATAAGCACCGTCGATGCCTTAGCTGCATGCCAGACAGCTTATTTCTGCTAAGATTAAGCTGAAATAGGAGTTTTAATGGTATGACATTGAACTTTGAATAAGGCTTTGGCTCTGTCACAACTCTCTCCTGCAACGGAGAGGAGGGAGCTCAGCCCTCCGTGCTTCTTTTTCTAACAATAAACCGTGCTTTGAGGTGTACAGAGGAGCACTAAAAGCTGAATTCCCTGCAAGCTATTTCCTTTGAGCTCTTGATTACGCTGTAGCACATGCAACCCCTGTATGATCCAGGATGGATGATGTTCCATCCATTTCTTTTGACTACTTCATGGATCTCTAACAGCTGTGAGCAATTTATTTTGGGTATAATCAGTTAATGTTTTGGTGAAGTGCTTTGAAGATGTACAGCATCCTCAAATGCTGAGTATTGTTTCATTATTATTACTATTTAACATCTCTACGTAGCTGAACTACTGTCAGACATCCTCGCTTAATAATGTATTTGGTGTCTGGATCTTTTCCGCAAAGGCAGATTTTTGGCAAAAGGGATGGTGGAATGATATAATAGAGTTTGCAGTTATATAGTACCTGTCATCTGAGTCTCTCGGCGTGCTTTACGGGCGCTAGTTAATTCTCACCACTTGGTAGGGCAGTCTGGCTCTCCATCTCTGTGCTGAGGAGGAAAAGTGTGACCTTTTTGAGGTCACGCAGGAGGGCATTAGCCCCAGATTCTCCAGAAATTGCTCTTCCATTGCAGTTGCACAGTGCCCTTCTGCTGCGACTGTGCCAATGGCCTCGTGGAAACCTCCCCTGCTCCTTATGAAGGCATCTGATAAACGGTAAATTTGATGTACTGACATCTGTGTGCTTATTTTGGATGAAGAAGCACACAGCTTGGGTTTGCGGCCATGCAAAAGCTTGTGCGCTGTGGAGGCTGAAGCCCGAAGCGGAGACGCAGAGGGTAAATAAGAAAGGTTTCCGTCACCGGGGCATGGCGTGTATTTGCTTTTTCTTCTTGTGGTGGCACCTGCTTGAAACCAGTCTGACCAGAGGCCGCCCATCAGTGTGAATCGCCCTTCTGGGATGGATCGCCGGGCAGTGTTGTCGGTTTGAGGTGGTCCCTCTGTGTCAGGGTGGACCGGAGCAGCTTTCCTCGCCTCTCCCGTGGCTGTCCAAACTGATCGCTGTCAATCCCCCACCTTTCACCAGAAACAAAAGTACTTAAAAATTGAAGAGGTGCTAGTAGGAGATAGAGCCGTGGGACTCCAGCAGTCAGTCCATCATGTCTTAGGCATTAACATCTAGTCCAGAAGACTTGGAAAGCAGTTCTTCCCTCACGTGCATCCCCCAACCCACCCCAGAGACAACATATAGCATGGAAACAAAAAAAAAAAAAAAAAAAAATTATAAAAATTAACTGGCGCTGCTATTCTGACAGATAAAGAGCAACTCTTCCTAAAGGACCTCTGTGTTTTTCTTCCTGCCAAGAATCATTTAAACAGCGGTCATTAGCGACTTATCTTTCCGAAAACACCAGCGAAAGCTGACATCTCAGCGAGAGACCCCATCAGTCAATGTGCTGCGGTGGAGAACAGCTGTCTATAGCTCCAGCTGTTTGCACCCTCCACGCGCGCATCCCCCTCCCTTAGACACACGCTGGGACGCGGTATTTACTGCTGCCTCCCAGGCTCACGTAGGACTCCGAGCACGGCCAGGGGTGACTGACAGCCCAAACAATGCCAGCAGGGAAAATTCCTCTTGCTTACTCATATTTTTATTTTTTTATTATTATTATTTATTTATTGCCAGGAGCTTTATCAAAGCTCTGCTCCTCCCAGGGAAAACTCTGCCTGATAACCAGGCACTGGGAACAGCCATCAGCTTGGGGGGGGGTGGTAGGGGGGGAAGAACTGCCCCAAACGGCCATCAGCGGGACTGGGAATTGGGCTGAGAGCTACGGAGCCTCTTAACCACTGGCAGCATATTTATCTTCCTAACATGCTCGTTAAGAAAACAATGTTATCTGCGCCTTAAAGGAAGGGAATAAAGTTAGCTGCCCTAAAGTCTCCTTGGTCCCACTGTCTCCAGTTGGTGCTTTACTGGGGGCTCTGAACTGCTCTTAAAAGTCCCTTGCTCTCCGTTTGGCTCGGTGTGGGGACTTGAAAGGGGTTTAAGCTGGCTAGATACGGCCCTTAATGAGTGGCGCAGCAGTGCCTCCCAGGGAAGGGACACAAACCATGGGTTTCAGACCTTGGCCCTGTGCACAACTCCACGCAAAAGCCTTGCGGGGTTAAATCTGCAGAGGGTTTTCAGGTTTCTACTGAAGGCGATGCTGGGCGGGATCATCCCTCCTGGTCAGGGAGCTGAAGTTCAGAGCTGGCAGCCTGATCAGCTGAACCACCCTAGAATTTGCCTGGAACTTTAAAGGTTGGTTTATGACTGTTAAACTTGAAGCCAATTAAGCCCAACTTGAAACCTATCTACTTTCTGAACGTTTCTTTCCTTGCTTGTTCAAATACCGGGAGGAAAGCCAGCTCTGGAAATGAAGTCACTTTTGAAAATGGCTGCTCTCCCCAGAAGGAGACTCTTGAAAATTCCCATTGTAATTTAAAGTTTTGTTGTTGGGGTTGTGTTGGGTTGGTTTTTTTTTTTTCCTCTCAAGAAAAAAAAAAAAAATCTTATGAACTTGGCCCCTGAATCAGTCCCTCCCAGCTGTCCTCAAATTAAAAAGAGGGGGGGGAAGACACTGGCACTGCAAGCCTTTTTTTTTTTTTTTTTTTTTTATGACACAAATTTTATTGCGTAGGATTCAGCGCATTGACAGGCTATAAAAGTTTATTGGAAGCAGATACAGCCTGTCAGTGGGCTGACCAATGCCCCTGGCTGGGATGCATCCTCAAGCTTCTGGTGCAGAGATCTGTTTGTGGTTTGTTGGTTGTTTTTTTTTTGGGGGGGGCGGGGGGGGGGGGGGGGGGAATTCCTGCATTTTGACTGTGTCATCGCTGGGGAGAATTTCCTGCAGGGGGAATGCCGCCGTGAACCACCAGCACTGGCAAAGGGGTCCGAGCCGTTCCTGTGCAGATATGTGGTGCTGACAAGTTCTGTGGCAAGTCTTTTGGGGCTAAACGCATCCCTGAGCATCCCTATCACGAAGACGGGGAGAAAACCCAGGTCTCGTACTTGCGCGCAGACAGCACCTTCGCTTGGGACTCCTGAAATTGGAAGGGAGCTTTTCCGATAAAAATTAACTACTTGTTTCAAGGGAAGGCTGGTTGTTCAACCGAGTTGCAATTAACTGGCTTTGGAGGACAGTGGCTTCCCCAAGCCAGGGCGAAAGTAGAAGAGGATCGCAGCATCACATGCGAAACGGGGATATGGCTAGATCTGCTTATTGTGGTGGCTGAAAATCGAAGTAGCTGAGATCAACATCTGCGTGATCGTTAAAAAAGGAAAAAAAAAAAGAAAAAAAAAAAAAAAAAACAAACCCAAAATGCCTGTGTGAACACCTTGCTGGGGTGCGTGAGGCTGTTGATGCAAAATATCGTAGCTAAGGTGGCAGGAGCAAACTGGGGTTTGCTGCTCTCAATCCCTGCTTGCTTCTGCAAGCTGCCTGGTACACCTGTACTGTGAGTCTAACTCCTGTATAGGGAGAAAGAGTTGGAAGGTGCCAACGATTGCCCACCAAAGATGGTGCTAGCTCATCCCTCCGGGGCTCTGCGGTTTGGTTTGGCAGCTGTCCTTGCTGGTGGTTTGGATTAATGTATCCAAGGACGAGGAGCTGGCTTACCTTCGCATCCCACCGCCCCTCTTAAGAAGGCGACTTCGCGTTGAACTGCGGCAGCAAAGTTGATCAGAAATGAGTCCTGAAAAGTCCTCAAAGTGGTGAGCGGAGTGCCAGATTCGCTGTATTCACAGGTCAGCGAACTTAAATAACTATATGCCTTTGAGATACTGCAGAGACCCGTCATAAAAAAAAAAAAAAAAAAAAAAAAAAGCCATATCCAGTTGCCAGACCCCTCACCTTGTTGGCCCGTGCCAATTTGGATGTGCTGTCAGAAACCATTCGCTAGCGGAGTCGCGTTAGGTAAGAACCCTGTTTTTGTATCCACAACAGAGTTGGATCAAGGTTGCCGCGTGTCATTTCATCACTCTGGCAAACGGCAAGCTCAGGGCTTGGAGTGCGGAACCTTATTTTTAATAAAGGAAAAATCTTTGCACTTCTATTCTGCATCTGTCAGCGATCTCACTTGGCTGAGCCCTGGAGGAGTTCATCTGGCCCTCATGTTAAGGAAAACCAACAAATTAGTACAGATGTTTTTCTGAGAGCTACGGGGATCAGGGATCAGTGATTTAATACTGCCTGATATTTGATAGGGGACGCCCAGGGAATATGTGCTGGAAACCAGGAAGTAATATTACATGAAATCAAAATATAAATATGTTCCTGAAGGTTTAGGTAATTTTTTGCAGTTTCCCCTTGTATAGTCTTCAAATGAGATCTCTCCTCCTCCTCCTCCTCCTCCTGTTCTTCCTGCACTTGTTCATGTAGGAGGCTCGCTCCTCTTGAGCTGGATTAAAAAAATCCATCGAGTAAAATGGAGGCTTTCTGTGTGGTTTTGTGGGCTTCAGCTCAGCTGAGGAGCATGCTTTAAAAAAGCAGGATGTTTTTGGAGGAAGGAAGGGAAACTCAGAGGTGAGGGAGAAACAGCCCTAACCACCGTGGGTACGAGTTTGCCTTCAGAGAGCGTTCAGGCTTTGGGATACACCGTTCATCGTGTCCTCCCTCCTCCTTCCAACCCTGAGAAATCACAGTTGGTGACAATACATGCAGCTGGAGTCCCAAACAAGGTATGAAACCAGATGTAGGAAAGGAAAGTAAATACATTTTTCACAAGTTTTGAAATTGGGTAACTTCTCTGAGTAGACCTATCATGACCGTAAAAAGTATCTGCAATTCTTGATGGTTCTGACTTGACACTTAGGACCTCATGATGTGTCATGCTGGTGAGTCTTCGCCTGCCCCATCTCCACCGTGGGCCTTCTGTGTTGCTCAATGCCTTCACCCCTGCTGGGTTGGGTTTTACTGATACCTAAATAACTCACAGCGAGAGAATTCATTCACACCCTCCAAAAACCACAAGATATGGAAAATGAATGTTATTCTTGACTCTCAAAAACATAACAGTAACTGAGATGAAGTCATGTAGGCTCAGCAATGACCATCAGGGGGATTTTGAAATGGTTCGCAGACCCTCTATCTGTCCCCGAGATGCCCAGGGTAGCCCAGCTGTTTGGCAGAGTGGGAGCGATATCTGATGTACGTTAGCGGTGCGCTAACAATTTTTAGAGCAAAGAATGACTTTTTTTCTCCCGAACTTGCAACTGCTCCACCTGGAGCTGGCAGGGGCTCCCCCGCAGGGATAAATCAAGGGGAAGATGACAGGGTTGTGGCTGAAGATTTTTTTTTTTTTTTTTTTTTTTTTTGGCTTCAGGGTTGGAAAAATGGCCTTTTTGCAAAGGTCATACCATAGCTGACCTGCCAGGAAGGGGCGAGGGAGGAGGGCTGCTGCTAAGCCTCAGGCAGGGCAGAGACGTTGCTGGAGATGAAGCGCATCCTTTGTGTAATATCGGACCCAAAAGCGTTCGGCAGTTTGGCTGTTCATCACCCATTGCTTCATACAGGAAGATGACATGAACAGCGACTTTTTGTTTTTTCTCCCCACATTTCTCTTCTTACCCTTTGGGCGAGGACCCAAAGCCTTCATGATGTGTAATGAATTTACTAGTCCCTTACCGGTAGGATATTGTTCTGTTTTGGCTCTCGCTGCCATCTCTGAGCATCAGAGGCACATCTTTTGGTGTGTACCTGGAAGCATCTCTGGTATTCACGCTTGCGCTTCAGCGGATGGATTTGGTTTCAACTAAATGAAGTTTTTATGAACGTCACGTTGATGTTGCACTGAAGACAAAACTAATTAGGAGCCGATGGGGCTTCTCAGTAGTGGAAGCGTTGAGCCAAGGAAATCCAGAGCAGGGAGTGACGATGTTCTGCACTTCGCACCGGGGAAATTCCCGTGATGGCTGCTCCTTTCCCTTTGCTCATGCAACTGTGCCTTTCCGCGGAACGTGGTGACTCAAGGACTGCTTGCCCATCTTACCCCACAATTTCCTGGCTTGCGTCAGGGTTTCTGTAACTGTTTTGGTAGCCCTTCTACAGGGATAGGAAGGCTGAGGTTTTTGTAAGGCCTCAGTTGGCTTTAAATTGTATAAACTTTGTACTCTTTTTACATCCAGCCTGCAAGCTGAAGGAACATATTCAACTCCAAAAAAATTTCTCAACTTGGTGACAAATCTGCTTCCTATAAACCCAAGCTGTTGGCATCTGCTGTTACCCTCCTTTAATGCTTTATTAATGAAGTTCTTTTACAGCCGTTCCATTATTTCACCTGGGATAGGAGTCAGGGTCACAGGTGGATAATTATGTGGGTCATCCTGTTTCTATCCTCTTAAAACTCTGGCACAACATAAGCTTTCTTCCAGCCCTCAGTGTTCCAGAGACTTATTAAAAGTCAACATTAATGATCCCGAGCACTCTTTGGCCAGGTCCCTTTTAAATCTCGCATACAAGTTCTCTGGGCTTGCCGATTTCAAAATACCTCATTTACTAGCTGCAGCTTAACATCCCTCTTAGTTACCGTTGGATTAGAAGCTGAGGAGCTATTTCATCATCGCACGATACAAATAAATCCCATGGCTTCCTCTCAACCATAGAACGGCTGCTCGTATGGGTATACCCCTCTCCCGCTTGGCTAATTGCGCTTGTACTCATTGCATTGAGCCAATCCTCTTGTTTAGGGGGGTTTGTTCTTTTAGAGCTACTTGAGGTGTCTATCCCAAAGAGAACGATGCAGAAATTGTCCCTGTTTCCAGGCAGGGAAACAATCACGGTGTTGTGAGGTGAGGCACTCTACGTAGCGCAGAGGTCCAGGGGCAGAGAGAGGAGGAAGAGGGGCGAGGAAGCTTTTCTGCAGTGAAGAACGTGGCTTCGTGGGAGGACGGAGCGTGTGTTCATCTCCAGGCTTGGGAAAGCTCTGTGAGATGTTAGGGTGGGATGCGGGCTGTGTGTGGCTCTAGGAAAGGGCACCGGGATCAGGAGGGTGCGTTCATCTCCAGGTTCAGGGAACTTCTGTGAGATGTGGGTTGTGTGTGGCTCTAGGAAAGGGCTCCGGGATCAGGAGGGTGTGTTCATCTCCAGGTTCAGGGAACTTCTGTGAGATGTTAGGATGGGATGTGGGTTGTGTGTGGCTCCAGGAAAGGTCTCTGGGATCACAGGAAGGTGATGATGGGGTGGAGGCAGTAAGAGGCAAAAGCCCAGCTGGGATGGCACTGAGGTGAGATTTCTGTGCACTGCTGGCACCTGTGGAAGAGGTAGCCAAAGAGAAGACCAGTCTCACCCAGAGTACTCCAGGAAGTCTCATGGAGTCTGCCTTGGAGAGATGCTGCTAACAGGGAAATAAAAGGATGAGGAGGGGAGCAAAGGAACAGTGATTTAGCAGTGAAGCCAGGGACGTGACAGCAAAACAGAGGCAGAGTGGAAGTCATCCTTTAATTGCTCCCCCGGGGGGGAACTGGCACGGCACGTCTGAGTATGAGGCTGAGCTGGCTGTTACTGCAGCCTGCTGGGAAGCCTCGCGGAAGCCAAACGCAGAAAATCATCGGCCACAGACAGGGAGTGGGAGCGAGCGGGCAAAATGGTACGATGTGGGTGTTGAGGTCTCCAGTAATGGAAAACTCGGTGATTCCTGCGTGAAATAGGAAGTAGGATATTAACTGGTGTCCGATACTGTCTGGCCAAACTGGTGAGCAGGGTGAGGGCTCTGTACGTCTGTTAGGTGGTTTTTTTTTTTTTTAAAGATGAGCATCACTTTGGAAAAAGTATCATAGCGAAACATCTGTTGGATCACTTCTGTTGCTGCTTCTTATGCTTTATCGCAGTCATTTTCCGAATACTGCGTTGTATGCGAGAGATCTTTTTCTGCCAGTCTTGGTAGGTGAAAAGCAACGATGTGCGGAATGGGAACTCAATAACTGCTCGATAATAAGCAGAGGTGTTATAAGGTTCTTTCAATGATGCTTTTCTCGCTGCTTCAGACAGCTGAAAAGTAGCCCGAGTGCCAATTGCTTGTGTGTTCCTGCAGACATAGGCAGAGATGATAACCTTTCTAGTGCAACAAGTGAGTTGTTTGGGAATAAAAAAATGCCCAGAGCTTCCACGCATGCTTCTGTTGGCTTTTCTGATTCCACGTTAATTAAATACCTGCTGCCCCAGGGTTTAGCCCGCTTAATAGATCCTGAGGTAGAAATCTGGGGCAAGTTCAACATAAATAGAGCCCAATTCACATGAATGTGCCCTGTGAGCATCTTGCAAATAAACATGTGGCGGTGTCAATGCAAAGCAACTCTACCCCTGTGACCTGTGTTACTTGTGATGACTCCAGAAACTATTTTGAAATGGAACGTTTGGATTCTGCAGTTGTTTGCCTGATATTTACTCACTTAAGTACATGCTGTGACATAGAAGAAAACGAGTCGGTGTCAAGGAATAATGGCTGTTACTGGGGATTTATTCCCAACCAGGTGATTTAATTGCCTTTCCTGATGGGTAACCAGATATGAGGATGGGGAGAGTAAACTTGTATATCTTCAACTTGAAGGTTGTTGGCACTCTGCTGTGGGCTTTTCTCTAACTTGGGAACCACGGGCTGCAGCCTGCTGCGAAAAGGTAGATGTAAGCAGGAGAAAACCAGACGCAGAATAGTTGTTAATGGTTCGCTGCCAAAACAGCGAGCTTTATTAAGTGAGATTTTGCCAGGCCTGAGGCAAAAAAAAAACCAACAAACCCCAAAAACACTCAAACCCAAAGTGTTTCATAATCCCTGAGGTTCTGGATGATAGAGGAGGGAATATGTGTGTCAGGGCTGCCAGTTGGGGAGGTGCCGGGGGATGAGATGAGCGCTGGAGGCGACTGTCGCAGCGGGGAGGACCACCCTCCCTCGGGGTGGGCAACAAGCCCCGGCTATGGTTTGTCATGGAGGAGGTTTGCACCTAAATCACCAGGTGCGTGAATAGAGGAGGAAGAAGGACTGGCCGGCTCACGGCTCTGCCGGGGAGGGTCTGGGGTGGCCTGGGTCGCACGGGGTTCCCCGTTGCAAATAAGAAAAGACAAGTATCGTGCTGGGATGTATAGCCCAGGCTCTTGCAGTCCCTCAAACTCAGCACCAGCGCGCTGTCGCTGGTAGGAGTTGCCGGTGTAGGCTGGGATGGTGGGGGATTCTCTTTCTGCGCGCTACGTGTACCCGCGCACGTAGGTGTCGAGGTCAGGAGTATGCGCAATCTCGGGCTCTCTGTAGGTTTAAACCGCCTTCAGGGAGTGATGGGGAGTAAGGAAGGTGTGCGCTGCCTGGTGGCACCTCAGCCCTCTCCGCCGGCTCCTCCGGGAGCTTTGAAGAGGTGAAGCTCCTGCGTGAGGAGTGCAGTCGTCAGGTTTTGGAATAAAAGCCGTTCCCACATAGCAAATTTGCTTTCTCTGCTGCCAGCCCTGGAACAACTCCGACATTTTCATAGGAGCAACCTCCACTGGAAACCACCCTCTTTCTAAGACCGCCAGGGGAGAAAATGATTCTGCTTAACAGTAAGAGCAGCTTTTAGGTGAAGATACGGTTGTGTGGGATTTGAACTCGGACCAGTCCCAAGCGATCCGGTTACCCAGTAGCACCCAAACCACCAGGACTAGCATGTACTCCGGTTTGTTCGGTACCTCCTTGGAGGGCAGATGACTTCCAGTGGCACGGCGGAGGTGGGAATTGGGTTCCCCCGAGTCTCACTCTGCCAGTTGGGAGCCTGGGACAGATCTCAAGCCTGACAAGAAGCGAGGAGGATGTGCGTTCCCTCTGTGCCACCTACTCAGCATTACTCATGCGGGAAATTTGGCAATAGGTCCGCAGTGGGACTATAATACCCAAAGGCTGGAATAGGTCACTCTCTGTGGCAAAGGATTTGTTGAGTATGTTTAAGGAAAACACCTCTAAGGTTTCCTGGAAGGTGTTGGGTGTTTCAGTGTTTGTGTAATCACTTTAGTGTTCCCATAGGATTTTTATGATGTGTTACAGAACAATTTGCAGTGTCCTGTGTGCAGAAGTTAAGATGTCTGAGCTGGGAGTTGTCATAAAGCAGACTTTGATGTCAAGTGTCTCAGGTATTCATGCAACTGGAGGATCTGATAATACCTTGAGTCAGCAGCAGGACTCTTCCCTCTAAAACACAGCTTTCGCCTCCAAACCTGGATGGTCCCGCTAGTGGGGAAGGTGTAGGGAGAAGGGCTGCTGAAGTACGGCACGTGGGAGGTACGGGTGTGGGAATTTAGGGTGCTGAACTCCTTCCCAGCACTGTTCCCAGTCTGTGAGTGACTTCTGGGTGAGCCCCTCCGAGTCCCAGAAACTAGCGATAATGATAATCCTCTGCTCCGGTCTTGTCTGGCTGTCTCTCTGGACTGTAAACTCTCCGGGAGGGAACATCCTCTTTTTGTTATCGTTAATAGCATAACTGCGGTGCCACCGAGGGGGCCCCGGCCACAGACTTGCTCACATATTCGCGCGTTTTGCTGAACTGTAATGAAACGGCCCCGTTTCCAGTAACGTGCAACTCTAACCAGCATCAACGGGAGCTCAGCCCCGCTGGAAGTGAGACCCAGGCACTTGCTGTGCTCAAAGAGAATCGGTCCCCGCATCTCCCCGAAGGCTTCTACAGCATCTGACTGCCAAATCGAACGCAAGATGCATGTTTGCCTTCAAATCTGGAGGGGTGAAGGCTGTCTGGGGAGTCAGCTGAGACCTGGGCAGTATTTTAAGGGCTGTTGGGGGGGGGGGAGTTTATGCAAACTCCATCAATCTTAATTTCTCGACGCTATCTTGCCCTGCATCTCCGAGCCTAAGCTTATCCATAGGTGTTCCCAAATGTTTTGGAGGAACACAAATGCCTGGTGGTGGTGTTGAAGCAGGATACGAGTGAGCATGCTCCCTCCGGCGCACGAGAGAAAGAAATGTTTCCCTGAAGTGAGGGCATCGGTTGATATTCCCGCGTGGAAAGGAGAGACAGCAATGAAAACCTCACCAAGGAGAGCTTGTGCTCTGCAGGGTGCCAAGATCGTTCCGTTCGTTATCAAAAATGTAAGCAAACAACAAATTAAAACCAATTACGCTTGTTTCCCAGGGCTTTGTCTATACAGGGGATTAAGTCCGGCTTCAGCTGTTGGGGGTTGGCAAGCGGCGCTGCTCTCTCACTGCAAATCACCGCGGAGCACTGCTCCGCTCTGGGGCAGTGGGAAAATTGCTGGCTAAAGGATGGTGAGCGTAAACCAGCGTAGATATAGAAGACTTGATGAAATATTAGGCGTGCAGGGGTACCTAGGGGTGTCTGCAAGCTGTACGCTGAAACAAAGTGGTTTGGTTGTTTTTTTTTTTTTTTTTATATTCCCCATCACTAAGAGCTATCCAGGTAATTGAGGGTAAAGCATCTCGTCACGTGGCATCGCTTGGCGCCATCAGCTGAAGAGTCTCCATGGCCGCAAGGGTGGCGTAGGGGTCAGATGATGGGCGAGGTTTGCTATATAGGGTGAGAGCAATATGCCGAGAAGGTCAAATGGAAGATCTGACTGGTAAGGGTGGGCTTTACAATACGGGTGTTCTCTCATGAGATAAAACATGAAACTTCAAAATACTGCTTTTAACTGAAAACGTCAATTCAGGCCCGAAGTTAGAGGTTTTATTTTTCTTATCACAGGGAAAGAAAAAAAAAAAAAAGATAAATCAACTCTAAACCTTCTTGGTGGAATAATTTTTTTTTTTTTTTTTTTCCCTGATAAATTCCCCTGAAGTAATATTTCCCGTGGCGGCAGCATGGTGGGACTGTGTATGTGAAGTCAGTAAAAACACTAGAAGTGGAAGGTGTTCTCCAAGAGAGGGCAAAGGGAAAGGGGATTATCTGCGCTGCTTCTGCAAGAGTTAAATCTATTTGCCTTAAATGCACTTGTTAGAAAACAAACAAACAAAAAAAATCTCAAGGAATGCTGCCTTTAAAAACAAGTTATTCAACCCGGGAAATGCTTTTTGGAGGCTGGTATTGAAGCAGATGCCAAATTTCCCTCAGTGCTGTCCGTCCAAATGCCTCGTTGAATTTCCCAGCCCTTCTCGAGCAGCGGCGAGAGGAGCAGGAGGGAGATGCTGCGAGAATCCAAATGCCATACTCCTAAAAGCAGCTGGTTTGCTGATGCTGGGATATGCATGATTAGCCCAGGTAACCCAGAGGGCTTAATATCCCGGGGCTGGAATATGTAGTTAGCCAAATATTTGCAAGTGGCTGATGCATCTTCACAGCTAAAGCCAACCTGTTAGTCAAGCGTGCTGATAAAGGGGGAAAAGTAGTGTTTCTGTGGTAGGATGCACTGGTAGGACCCCCCTAGTGATGTCTCCCGTTGCTCGAAGCTCGGTGTTAGCTGCAGGCAGGTCTCGGGGTGTGCCGTGAACTCAAGCCATGGCCCGTGTGTCCTTTCGTTACAGCCAAACCTACGGGGAGAAACTCTTACAGAATCCCAGACTGGTCAGGGTTGGAAGGACCCTCTGGAGCTCCCCCAGGAGCACCTCCAGCAGTGGCACAGGACACGTCCAGGCGGGTTTGGAATGGCTCCAGAGGGGGAGACACCCCCCCCCCGCCCACTGGACAGCCTGTGCCAGCGCTCTGCCGCCCTCACAGCAAAGAAGTCCCTCCTCAGGTTGAGATGGAACTTCCTATGGTCAAGTTTGTGCCCGTTATCTCTTGTCCTGTCACTGGGCACCACTGAACAAAGCCTGTTCCCATCCCCCAGCACCCTCCCTTTAAAGACTGATAAGATCCCCTCCTCAGTCTTCTCTTCTCCAGACTAAAAAGCCCCGAGTCCCTCAGCCTTCCCTCATCAGAGAGATGCTCCAGTCCCCTCATCATCTCCGTAGCCCTTTGCTGGACCCTCTCCAGCAGTTCCCTGTCCCTCTTGAACTGGGGAGCCCCGAACTGGACACAGTGCTCCAGATGTGGTCTCCTCAGGGCAGAGCAGAGGGGGAGGATGACCTCCCTCGCCCTGCTGGCCACACTCTGTTTGATGCCCCCCAGGATGCCATTGGCCTTCTCGGCCACCAGGGCACACTGCTGCCTCGTGGGCATCCTGTTGGCCCCCAGGACTCCCAGGTGCCTTCCCACAGAGCTGCTCTCCAGCAGGTCAGCCCCCAGCCTGTACTGGTGCAGGGGGTAAAGCACGTTGAGCACACAGAAGATGCCGTGTCGAGCCGGTACATTGCTGTGAAATGTGGTGTTACCTGAGCTTGCACGGCCAGGGAGACCTTTTGGGGTACCTGGCTCGGATCTGGCAGCACCGTGCGCTCAGCTCTGCTCCTATTTTAACATCAGTGCATTGGCCTTACTTCGGCCCTCTCCTGCGTCAGGAACGTTTTCCAGCAAAACGGATACATTGGTGCAGCAAAAAGGCTGATACGGCCTCGTGGGGCGCTGGGGTTGAGCTGTGATGTCCTCGAACCACCTGTAGCCCAATGCTGGGGCGTTGCTGAAGGCATTGCCTGCCCTTTGCCGCTTCTCGCCCCCTCCTCCTTCCGGCCATTGGCTGCAGTTTGCGTTTCCCCTTTTATTACCTTTGGCTCCGCTGCGATGGGCGGTGCAGTATTTTTGTTCTTCGCTTAATAATCTTTTGGCGGCTGTTGGGACATCGTTTCTCATTGTATCGGCGGAGGATTAGCCGAGATGATGGGAGATATTTCCTGTCTTAGCCAGCGGGATGGGCTTTGCGGGGCTCGTGCCTTCTTTTCACATAGTGTAATGCTTTGTTTGGGAATGTGCAGAGGCAGCTCGTCTATGGGAAGAGAGCGCAGCCCCTGAAGCGTGATCGCTTGTGCCTGTGGCAAGAAGCCACGGAGCAGGCGAAATTACTGGTGTTCCCAGGCTGGACAGACCACAGGGCTGGGAGTCGGGGTCCCTGGTGTCTGCTCACGCTCTGCATTGCAACAGAGGGGGGGATGGGGAAATAGGTTCCCTCTATCCCAAGCTTGTGTCTAGTCACGGGGTCTTCCCTTGGTAGGTGGTGGTACACCTCAACGCTGCTGGTACCATCTGCTTTATGCTCGTAGTGGTTAAAGGAGTAAAGGGATGCTGCAGGGCTGCTTTCAGGGCGTCTGTAAGTGGCCGTGACTAATGGAGGAGCAGAGAGGATGCCATCACTGGTGCGGGTACTAAAGCGTGTTGCAACAAACTGTCCACAGGGCAACGTCGAAAAGACTTTTCTGGGAAGGAAAAAAAAAAAAAAGGCAATGTCTGGAGAAAAAAAAAAAAGGTTAGACTTCTGGGAAAGTGATTGGAGAAGGGTGGGTCTAGGTTGTGGTGACAGCGTGAGGGTGTTATCTAGCATAGTTCAGTAACCACAGCCCCACTCAGGTTTCTGTTTATTGGCCCAGATGGTATCTCCAAGGGAAGAGATGTATTCTCTTGCAATACCTCTTCAGCTCTAACCACCGAGCCTTGCGTTTGCGCGCTCTCGTCCAGCTGTAAGGCTTCACGGACTCTTGAAAATCCCCAAGGCTCTTTCTTCCTTCTGCTGTGTCTTATCAGAGCGCGAGGTAGTCTCCCTGTCCCGCGGAGCCGAAGTCTGGATCCTGTGTTTCTGTCTGCCGGCGCTTCCGCGGCTCTGGTGGGACGGTTCTTCGCTGGTGAGATCAGATGCCCAGCGGGGCTAGCGTTACTGGAGAGAGGGGTTTAATGTTACGCTGTAGATTGTAAGTGGAGACAATCTTAAGATTGAAGAAAAAAAAAAAAAAAGGGATTTTCCTGGTTCCAAGGCGGTTTAGTTCCCTTGTAATAATAAGTGATAGGTGGTGGGGGAGGGATTAGCTATGACATGATCCCTTTGCAATGCTTCGTGAAGACAAGAGCTACAGACTCCTTTAATCTTCCTGCCAATTCCAAGTATGGGATATGGTACCAAATGCTGAAAACCCAGACAGTTCAAGAGTAGAGGAAGGAAGTTAATGGTTGCTGGAAGAAGTTGGGGATAAAAATACACCACATTCCTTGTTGCATGTAGTTTGTGCTGATCTAGTCCCTAGATATTGACTGTCTGAGATCGACTGCTCGAGCAAACATGCCTTGGGTTATACTGGTGTGCAGTGCTGTGGGACTGTCATTTCAACTATTCCCGCGGAGCAAGGTTCTCGCTTTAACAAACCCCTATTTTCTTTTTGTGGCCGGCTTTACTTTCTTCCGCTTTTATTTTCGTTAGCCTCTTCCAGTCAACAAATGAGGGGAGGAACCTCTAAACAAGTTACTCGATGGAATTCCAGGCGCAGTGATGTGACTTTCCTTAAATTATAGGAAAGGGGGATCTCTTGCCAACCCCCGCACTTAGTGTGCTGCTCATTTTCAGTGGGAGAAATGGAAAGAGCTGTCCTCCGGTATCTGAACTGGGCCGTGATATTCATCCCTCAACCGCCTTACCGAGGGGACAAGTCTCCCCTGACGTGTTTAAAAGTGAGTTGGTGGAGGAGCAGGGCCCAGAAGCCTCAAATGCTGATGTGCGATAACCAGCAGAAGCTGCAAATCTGCTTCCATGGGGTCAACAGCAGTCCTCTCCCAGCCCGACATGGAGTTTGTGGGACCTCGCAACCATCTGAGATGGGGTAAAGAATAAAGGATGATTTAAGGAGAGTGGTTGCTCCCAGCTGCCAGAACAGTGAGCAGCTCCCACCGCTTCCCTGAAGAGGGGACTTGTATGTCAGGGTCAGTTTTAGACATGTGGACTCTGAGTAGTTTGGGGTATGTGTTTAGAGGTGAGCAAAGGGAGCGATGTTGACAAATAGGTAGCTGAAGAAGCGAAGTGGTCAAGCTCCTTGGGCAAAGTTTGGTAGACCATGCTTTAAATGGACATTGAACAGCTTTCTCGTCTCTCTAAGTATAATTAATAACTTGTCTCTGAGAAATATGGCAAAAGTAGCAGCTTGGAGAAGGGAACGGGAGCTAAACTGTTCTCCAAAGCTCCTACTGACATTATTCATCTGTGCTGCTGTATCTCCTATTGACAGTTTTTGAAAAGCTACTAATAGCTGTTCATGCTGGTCCTAAAATCAGCTCTATTAGGAGTTAGAAAAACCAGCACTCTTCCAAAGAAGCTTATTTTTATTATATTCCCAGCCTAATACTGGAAACCTAAGAGCTTTAGAATAGAGTTGGCTGCAACTCCAGCATTTCCCCTGAAAGAAAGTAAGTTATGGGAAAAATCCCTTTTTTGACAACCTTCCACACGCACAAAAAAAATTCTAATTTTCCCACAGGAAACTTGCAAGTTGTGGGTAAGTGGGTTTTTCCTCACTTTCTTGCTGTCTGTAAGTTTTTCAGGTTTTCAAGCCTGAGCTTGACACTTCTCTTGCTCTGAGCTGGCAGAAGTTGGACAAGGGCCGTAACGGGTGAGGCTTTTCCTCTCTGCTGCAGAGAGCCATCGGGAAGTAGGCAGGAGTCCACCATTTGAAAGTGTGTTTTGGAACCATAATAAACTTCCTGCAACATATTCTTTTTTTGAGGTTTTCTACAATCATAGTATGGTTTGGGTTGGAAGTGACCTTGAAGATCATCTCATTCCACCCCCCTGCCCTGGGCAGGGACACCTCCCCCCAGCCCAGGTTGCCCCAAGCCCCGTCCAACCTGGCCTTGAGCACCTCCAGGGATGGGGCAGCCACAGCTGCTCGGGGCAACCTGCGCCAGGGGCTCACCGCCCGCACAGGAAAAGAATTTCTTCCTAATATCTCATCTAAATCTCCCCAGGACTGGGGCTCAGCTTGGCTTTTGCTATGTAGATACATCATCATAGCTTTAAACAACTTTTTGCTCCACCTACATGCTGGCATCAGGCGCTGCTACAGCAGAAATGACATGTCAAGAAGGAGAAGGTCCTACTGGGAAGACTTAACCATCAGTGCTGATGGTGCTTTGCAGGCTGTCTTATTTGGGTGAGATGATTTAAGCAAATAAAGCTGTTTTCTCATGTACAAGGCTCTGGCTTTAGACGTGCAATAAGAGGGGTGATAAAGAGCAAAGGTCCCAACAGCAAGACCGTCTCATCGCTCAGTCTGGCAAACAAGCAGATTGAGGATCCCTCGCATCTATAATGTTAACAATGTTTTAATTTATGTGGGGTTTTTACTATTATTTTTTTAGCTGCCAAGAGTTCCTTGCCAGCTTTCTCTGTTTTGGTTATTTTTTTAATCCTTGCTTATTTGCGCTCTTTAGCCCAGCCTTTTTGGGCTTTTATGACTGTAACGCTAACCCCTCATGCCCTGCAAACACATGCTCAATAACTTTACTCACGTGAGTAGTCTTTGATGTTGAAATCGAGTTAAGTATGTGCTTTAGTGTTTATAAGATCGTGTCCTTAGTTTCTTAACCCTTGCCCAATAAGTTTAGTTTACCGTAGTTTTTGCAATAAATCCCTGTCTGTTTCATTTCGGAGAACAGCTCAGTATTTTCCCCCACGTCTGTCAAGAGACAGTACAGATGTGTGATACTTGGCGCTGTGATCTCCTTTTTCTTTTTCTTTCTTTTTTTTTTTTTTTTTCTTTTTGCCCTTTGCTTTTGCTTATGACTTTGTCTCTGGGTCTCTAGTATCATGCTTTCCCTCCTATATGGCTCTGAAGAACCAATTTAGAAAGCCAGGAAATAAATCAAAGCCTCAGATAGTAATGTAGAAAGAACGAAGGGAAAAGCAGACATATGGATTTCATCACCAATGGAGAATAACACGTATAATAATAACAACAGAGTGTAAATGAGTATATGTACTCACAGGAGGCTCTTCCAAAATGATTGTTTTTGTACATGACTGGGGAAGTTATTTTGTGGTTTCTGAGTTTTTTTGGAAGGATTGCATCCTGGCACCGCCTAAACTCTTTCCCAGCCCTATTCTTTGCAGCACGGCCTTTGTCGGGCGATGCTAAAGCTTTGGTGCAACTGGCTGCGCCCTGGGAAGGGTTCAACAGTTCTGGGGACTTCTCCAAAGAAGATGTCCTAGCAGCACTTGCGTGCTCAGCAGTGATGGTTTCCATCCACATGTCCCATCAGAGCGCTGTGGCCTGGAGTTCGCTGCCACTCCCCTAAACAGAGTTAATCAAGAGTGCGAGTTCTTTGCTGGCCAAGATAAATGATGGAGAGAACATTGTCTGATGGTGTAAAGCAACCCCAGCTTTGTGTGTTTGCTTTGAAACCATAGATCCCTGCGCTTGGTCCGTGCTCATGTGTTGACTAACCCAATGGGTGTTGGAGGAGGGACCGCGGAGACCCGGCGATGGGGACGCGGCCCTGACTTGCTGAATTTGTCTTGAAAGCAGCAGAACATTTTTGATCCCTTTCCCATAGAACAGGATTCTTCTTGGCTTATAGGCTCTTTTGCCTCTGTAATGGAAGGGTAAATAAAATGCCTGAGGACACCAGGATTTGTCGGAGCTGTCGGCTGAAGCTGCAGACTCTTAGGTTGAAGTCGGTGATGCTTTAGCTAAAGGGCAGTTGGATTTAGAGGTTGTCTTTGCCCCACCTCCCTCTGTCGTCATCTTCTTTACCACTATCAGTACAGATGTTTGCTTCCTTTATCCCATTTCTCCAAAATTATGTGTCAGCTGATGCCCTTTTACTAGCAGGGTGGTGGGTGTTTAAACCCATGTGGCTTATTTAACAGCTTATGGGATAATACCACAAACCATTACACCATCAGAGGTGGGAAGGCAATATAAGCCAAGGGTGGGTTGTTCTTCATGGTGTACTCATCTGCAGATGTAAAATTAGGATCCAACCCCTGCTGAGGCTTTGCTTACCGTGCTGGTTACTGGCCTCTTCTAGAGGGATTTTGGTTAAATGTTTCTCAGTCCCTGAAAATTCCTGTAGGAAACTCGAGGTTTTTCTACCGAAAACTCTCAGGGGAGAAATAGGAACGCTTTAATTTTGACAGTTCTTATGTCGATATTCTGATTTACAGTCAGAAGCTGATAACTTTGTTATCAAAGCTAACGTAAAATTCGAAAAAGAGGGTAATTCTGAGTTCTTGCTGCTGTGATGTGGATGCGAAGAAATTCGGGATACTGCAAAACTTCATCAGATAGGGAAATCGGTTCTCCCCCGCTCATTTCACAATACTGTGCTAGCTTTGAGTGCAAATCCAGCACCTTTCACCAGCAATAACAATCACACATTTTTCTGCTTTAGTTTTGTTTTGAAAAAAAAAAAAAAAAAAAAAAAAAAAAGAAAATAAACTCTTCCTGGCAGAATCCACCAGTTGTCCTGTAATTGCGCTGCCTTGTGAAACAGCTTTTCCTAATCAGGGCTTGTGCCCTGCCTGCCATTTTTGGCTGGAATAGAGTGTCCGTAGATGCCAAAGCATGATCTCGCATGGGCTCTGGACACCATCAAAGCTCGGCGCTTGTGTGACCACCCTCCATGGCAAGTGGAGGGAGGGGGGACAAAATTAGGGTCAAAATGAGAAACACATGATGAAGTACAGGTCAGAAGAACCTCTGAGTTTCAACTATAGTCCTTTTTAGCCTGAAAAAAGTGCCTTGTCCTGGCTCTGACTCTGCCTTTTGGTGCTGCTGGGTCTGGTTGTGACTGGAAGACAGAAGCGCACTGGAGCCTTTGCAGTTTTGGGGGGGACCAGGGGTGGGTTTTTCCCTTAACGAATAACTAATAGCTGACCTGATGTGTTAAGCTGTGACAAGATGCTGCAGTGCCGGCACTCTACTAAGTGACTTTAAGGCTTGTTTTCAGCAGAGCGTTTGAGGATGTGCTTATGGCTGCGCAGGACTTGTTTTGCGAGTCCTCAATATTTTGTTGAAACAAAGCTTAAATTTCTCAAAGCTTCGTCCAGGATGGTGTAGCTCCCGGTACCGTGAGATAAAACTATCTTAGGAGCGAAGGAGACGCTTTTCGTGATGGGTAATGTCATATTACTCCGTTCAACTCGAGCAGAGGAGATCTCACCTGCTTGACTGCAGTGCGAACGTTCTCCGCAAGCGGCCGCACACGGTTGTGAGGTGGGCCCAACCTCGAAGACTTAAATGGTTGTAGGTGTGGGTCCAGCCCTCAGGTTTGTGTTGTGCAGAGGGTTAGAAACAGATTGGATTAATCGTAACTGGAGTGTCCGTTTCCCTTGCAGATCTCCCAGCTTCGCTAAAGGCAACGTGTGTGGCCGAGTCTGCTCTCCTCGGGCTCTCCGTGGCGTAGATTTAAGGTTGGAGTAGGTGTTTTGTCACAAAAACGGCGTTGTACTGCTATGTTGTGGCATGTGAGGTGCTGGGGGTGCGGCTGGGGAACTCGGTTTGGGTTCTGATACCGCGAATCCTTCATTTCCCGACTTGGGAAAGTGTTAGAGCTTGCTCAATTGCGGCGCAGGAAAACGTGGTAGTTTGGGTTATGAGACTCCGTGTGTTCCTGTTTCACTTAAATTGAAATGGTCTTCTGCTCGAGCAGAAGCGCCTCTGTGCAGGTTTAGTTCTGTATTTTGACTTCACTCGATACTTCTGTGTACTGAGCTCTGAACTTGTTTTAAATTACAGTGGGCATCTGCTCCTTGTGGGTTTGTGCCTCAGTTTCCCCACTCAATAAGTGGCAATAATAGCAGCTGCTCCCAAAGCTAATCACAGGCGCTTTTTTTGCGTATTATTCACATTTAGCTTAATGCAATAGCACACTATTAAGCCTAGAGCAGCGAGACCTTGAGGTTGCGAATTTATGAAGGGGATGGTAATATCAAGAATACCTGAAGTTTTGCAACCCCTATTGCTGCAGGCGTCTTTCACCAGTCTGTTCTTGATCTTAAAATCCTTTTGGACCCCGAGTGCCTCTATCTCCCTACCTGCAGAAGAAATAAGAGCATTCGTTAAGAGCGAAGGACGTTGTGTCGGGAAGGAGGCGGCCGTTTTGGGATGGCAACGTGAGTCAGCGGAGACCCTCGTGGGCTTTTCCCGTGCTGCGCTGGCACCGTGTTGGCCAAAGGAGTAAAAACATGTGTTTGTGTTCCCGCTCTGTAAACGGAGCGCGTATGACTCACCCGAAACATGCGGGGCAGATGTTTGTGGTAATGAGGTGTCACTTTTATACAGTTACTTTTCTGAATACAGCCACATTTTAAGGGTACTCTGCATGCCTGAGGAGCAGTTGTGCTAAAGCTGGAGGGGGGGGGGGGGGGGAAGCTCTGAGACTGGAGTGGTCCAGAGCGCAGCTTCCAAAAGCACCCGGTGAGCTGAGAGCCCACGCTTTAATTTCGGCACAGCTTTAGGGACTCAGGAGTGTATGCCGTGCCTGCAGTCGGTGGGAGATGAGATAGATGACAAATACTCAGCTTTTTTGAGAAATGATACCTCTGGTCCAGTGTGATCTATTTATATAGGTAGAGTACTTACAGATAGAAGTTCTTTAATCTCCCAGAACCTCACAATAACACAGATGTATGGGATAAGTAAAAAAAAAAAAAAAAAAATCAAAACCAAACAAAAAACCAAACAAACAAAAAAAAAAACAACCAACCAAAAAAAAAAAACCAACCAAAAAATGAAACCCAAATCCTCTTTAAGGAGTTCAGAGCGCAAGTCCCGGGGGTGCTTTTGACTATCTTGCCAATGCAATATATGTTTTATGGCCCTCTTAAAACGTGGGTAGCGTAATTGAGGTCTGTACGCGTTTGCGTTAGGAGCAGGGCTGGCGAATTAACCCTTGCGGCGAGCTCTGGGCCACCGTTCTCCTCGACTGTAAGGTGTCTAAATAGCAGATTTCCCATGGCCTTTCGAGGTTTCCAAGAGCAGTCTGTAAACAAACAGTCGTTCTCCAGGGACCGTATCGGACCTTCGCAAAACCCCTGTGCCATGTGGGAGAGACTGTGGCTCTGGGAGACGGCTCAGGAGCGCGGTCCCGGCTCCCGTCTCATGTTGGCAGCGCCCTGTTCCTGCCTTGTCCCGGCTCTCTGCAAGGGAAGAGGAAGGAGACGACTTTCTAGAGCATCATAAGCAGGTTGATTCCAAATTCTTTTTGCCTCCAGCGTGGCTTGGTGTCTTCCAATTCAGTAGTTAGGTTTCAGGGGAAGAGCAAAAATCTATTTATCTTACTGGCAAACGCAAACATTAATGCAGATACGGTGCTCCGCGGTGCACCTGATTATTCCCTAAAGCAGAGAGACTGAAAAAACATGTTATTTCTCTCCAAGCTAGCACAAGGATAATGCTGAAATAATGCATTTATACCCAAGCTTTGGTAATTACAACTGCTGGACTCTAGCCCTAATTTTAAAGTTTCTTACATGTTCTTATTTGCAACAGCGGTCGCTGCTATTTGGTGCGTGAGCCCCTTAATTGCCTTTCTCAAAGCATTTCGGAGCTGTTTGGTGAGGAGACTGGTAATCACAACCTGAGCTGCCGCCTCTGGGGAACACAGGCCCTGAATCTAAGGGGGAAGTCGGCCTCCCGGCACTTCGTTTTAGCATCCAACCACCGAGGACACCAAAGGTGCAGGCCACCTTCTGAAAGCGTGGGCTGGAAAAACCCCTCTCTCTGCCTCGGCTTCTCCTGCCGGGAAAGTTGGGGACTCGTACCTACCTCATAGAAGAGCTGCGGTTGATAATGTTCGCAAAGTGCTTTTTAATCCCCTGCTGAAAGGTTCTGTGCGAGTGTGAGTTATAATTATTACGTAAATGTGTCTCATATTTTCCTGCGCGAGCCTTCAGCTTGCCGCAGCGATGTTTTCCCAGCCTTTATATGGATGCCGTTGGGTTTGTAGCTTCCTGGCCCCTTGTAGGCAGCCGTAGTAAGACAGAGATTTCCAAAGGGGAGAATTAGAGTCTCTTTTTTTCATCGGTTTTGAACGCCAAACCAAACCCCAAAACCACTTTCAATAAATCTTCCCGAGAAGGGAAAACTGATTATACGTCAGCGGGGAAGAGCTGCAGCTTCATGAGGGATGGGCGAAGGGCTCCAGTTCCTACGTACAGGTGTCCACCTCCGGACCAGAGGTTTTAGCCCACAGGTCAGTCGGGTCTCCTGGAGGGCCCACGGGCAGCTGAGAAAACACGTGCCCTTCATCGCGTCGGATCATCTGGCTAAAATAAACCATGAGGTCATGCTGACATCACCGTGTCACCCTGCAATAATTAAGACGGCTGCTTGGTTACCTTGCAGCCCCCAGCCCCAGCTTGCATACAGGTGTGTTGTTATTAAGCAGCTGGTATAACAAGTCGGTGCCAGTGCAAAGTATGAAACAGCTCAGGACCCGGCCAAAACTAACACAGCCGGGCCTTGAAACGGAGTCCAGGGGGTGCAGCTCTCCCTCCCGGAGATGAAAACAAATCGTAAAGGGGAAAAAAAGCAGGAATCGGGGCCGTCGCTTTCTGCAAACTTAAAGGCATCTCTGCGCCTCCTCCCAGGAAAAAAGGAGTTAATAGGTAGCCAAGGCGAAGGTTTAAAAATAGAGCTCTTCGCATAGCTCTTTGGTGATGTCTCTGTCACGTTGGCCGGTGTTTGCCGCTACGAATCCCAGTGCGCTCCCAGCAGGTTTTTAGTGTTGGGTGTTTTGCAGGTTTTTATGGCAGGGTGGTGAACGGGGGGAAAAATGGCTTCGGAAAAAGTGACTTTGGAGACATTGGAATGCAGGTAACGGGCCGAGTTGGGCCCTCAGTGGCGTTGGCACGGTCCCACTGGAATTAGCAAGGTGGGTTTGAAACTGGGAAGACGGCTCCTTGCGCCCAAGGTATGCTTGAAGCGATGCGTGTTCCAAGAAGTCCTCCTTCCCTTCTTGCATGAGGTGGTTATTCCTCTTATTCTGTCGTATTGAGAGACGTGGCTTTCACAGTAAAAGACAGAGGCGATTTTTGCGGAGTGATGGCTTGCAAGATCTGACTCCACTGCTGGGAGCTGAGGTCCTCAAGAAGACCCCGTTGCTCTGAAACTGGAGTTTCTGCTGAAGTGAGCGGTTCCTGCGAGCATGTTACCCAGCCAGTAGCGATTACTGTGCGCCGAGCAGAGGGTATGGTCGCCCGTAAATGGGAAAGCTGATGCTGAAACTCAATTTGTTAGCTTCTTAAGTGCTGTGAGTTTCATTAATATACGCATCCCTGTTCCAGAAAGAGATTTCGCAGTGCCTGCTGTGGCAGAATTGCCCGTCTCTGCCGACTTGACACCGCACTGAGTAACTGTCTCACAACAGCATGTTTTGTGGTATGTAAAAAGCTCCAGCAAAGTCCCAAATATCTCGATTTCAAGGAAGATTTCCTTTAAAATTTTTTAAGATGCGTGGGCTAAGGGATGGCTGTGAATTTTTTTCACTTCCTCCCGTTTGCTTAGGGCACATCTCTGAGAGCCTGCTAGGAGAGGCACTGGGGAGATGCGGGATTAGATAGGAAACTGGATTAGCCCCTTAGGATTTCAACAATGTGCTTTTGGTTTAATATAGAAGATTTTATTTAATACGCTTGTAGAAAAATGCAGTGTTGCATAGCTGAGATCTGACTTTCCCACCCCATTCTCTCCTCAGTCCCGTTGCCTTGACTTTTTCCCACTAGAGTGATCTATAAATACAGAGCAGGTGCCGCAAGCGCTCCAGGAACATCACGGTCTGATCCATGGGGAAGAGCTGGGTTTCAGCTCCCCCTTTCCAGAGGTCTGCGATGTCCCTTGCCCTCTGTCCCGGTACAGACAGGTTAGGGGAGCAGGAGGAAAAAGCCCCCAGCGCTTCTCTCCCTGCACAAGTGTGAGTCCTCTGGAGCAGCGCTGTCTTTCTGCTGGCTTCCCTAATAGGCAGGTGCCCAATTTTAAAGTGGGACTTCTTGACTGTCGGCTTCACTGTACCTCGGTTCTGCTCCGGCTGGGGAGAGTGTCTGACCTGGCACAAGGTCTAACGCTCCATTAACACCATCCCGGTGTGTCCTGCTGTCTCTGACACCGTGTGAAGGAAGCAAAGACCTTGGTCTGCCTGTGCCAGAACGTTCAAAAAGGTTTTTCCTGAGTTGACTGAAGGTGTTGATCCAAGAGGGACAGTCAGAGTACATGAGAGGACTGTGTGAACCTCAGGTGTCCCAAAGCTAATGAAGATTTGAACATAACCCCACACAAGAGTTTGATACCATTAAGCTAATACAATCCAGAAGGATTCAGATGACTACTCCTAAGTGTCCCATGTCAACAAACCCTTATTAGATGTTGGGCAGGGCCCTAGAAGCAATTGAGACAAACATATTCCATGTGGAGCAAGAAAGGCGTCCAACAAGCCAAGCCACTGGGCCCTCCAGTCAACAAACCCTTATTAGATGTTGGGCAGGGTCCTAGAAGCAGTTGAGACAAACATATTCCATGTGGAGCAAGAAAGAGGCGTCCAACAAGCCAAGCTACTGGCCCCTCCAGTATTATCAAGCCAGTGCTTTGCTGGGACTCTCTTTAGTCCATGCTGCACATCACGGCAAAGCCAAAACCCACCTGCTTTCTACCATAGTGTGCCAAAACGGCATATTTGGCGGCTGGATGTGTCTATCGGTTGAGCGAGGAGGCTCTGCTGTAGCTGGTGGGACTTGTAAGCGGTACCAGGAGTAGGATTGCTGCTACGTCGCGTGGTTGTCATTTCTTTCTGTGCGCATAAAACGTGTTTCTTTGCTGTCGTGCCCCGCCTGGCCAGCAGGGAAGAGTATTTCACAATCCCTGACCATGATGTCACCTGGCTGCAGTGACGTCAGCAGGGACAGAGCAGCGAGGGTGAAACCCGGGGAGTGTCCCGAAACAGCAGGAAGGGACCAGGCTGCGCTAGGAGTTCCGTCAGCCCATTTCTCCCGCTGCTGCGAAGGCTCGGCTGCCAAAAAAATGTCACAACAGATGAGGAGAGGGAGATGCGTACACAGCCCCTGGAGACCAGGAACGGGGTTTCTGTGGAAAAGCCCGGGGAATGGGGAAATATTCTGCAGAATGGCTTTTAGTCACACCAACGGATGGAACGCAGTTTTGTATTTGGCGGGTTTTTGAGTGCGTACCTCGGATCACAAGACCCAAATTCCTTTAAAACCCAGATTTGGGGTTGGAAGGGTCAGGACAGGCACAAAGAATTTCCCAAGTTTTAGGTTGTTCAGATTGTAGAATTTGGGCTGGGACTCCTGACTAAAAATTAATTTCACCTTTGCAAAATGGGCACGTGCGTAGGAGTCGGGACACGTTTTAGCCACGTATTTGAGAATCACCTTGTTAAGAATGAATAGCGTGGGACAAACTAGCCATGCAGGCCAGAACTGCGGTATCGGTTAAGACAGCGGTGAAAAACTTCCTCTGGGGAAAGAGGGGAGGATACAGGCAGATCTGAAGGATGGGGCCAGAAGGTGGACATTTACATTATCCACGGTTTCAGAATAACTGAGTGATCAAGGATGGCAATCGTACATCCGCAGCATGGTGTAGGCAAGCCTGGAGGTGGTGGGATAAAGGTGGCCTGATATCTCCGAGGTGGACAATAATTTGAATAAATAGGAAAGCTTAACTAAACCAGCAAAAGAAGATGAAGCCTTTCAGGGGAAATACGAGATCTCTAAGCAGTGGTGTACTTTCTCAAAATGCTGGTTGAACCTCCATCACTTGGTAAAGGAGGAGCAGGCAGAGCAGATGTTGTGCAAGAGCAGGGTAACCAGAAGGACTCGCTTCTCTTCTCATGGGTACAGAGAAACACTTGGGCTTCTTGGGAAGCCCTCCAGCTTTAAACCACTTGGACCTGACTCCCTGACAGCTCCCCAAACGGGAGTGCCACTGAAACCACTACTGGAAGGACTAGCACCGTTTCCCGTCCACGGGGCCCGTTGCCTCACCTTGGAGGAATGCGTTTGCTTCATAACGGAGATAAACGGCCTGCTGTTTAAATGGAGTTTGTGTTGCGAACACCAAACCCTTGCTCCGGGACACGAGTTTGGCATGCCTCCTGCTTTCCCGCTGCCTGCCGGGTGGGACGGTGCCTCGCTCCGCCGATTTGGGGTCCGCTCTGCTGAGGTTGGATTTATTGTTGGCGACTGGCCTCTGCTGTTGACTCCATGGTTTCTGCTCTGATCTCAGAGGATAACTCTCTCCTAGGCTGGTCTCGGAGGGAACTTGCATTCCTTTCTTATCTCCCACCAGCGTGAGTTATGCTCTCAAAAATTAGTCCTTATTTATTAGTGCAGCTCAGCCAAAAGCCATCTCCAGGATTTTCAGTTGCATGCGCAAAAATTCCACCTCCCTTCTCTTGCTCCCCTGGAGACATTCATTAGGAATAACTTCACCTTTCATGGAATCGGATGCTCCTTCCAGGATGTTGACTTCCAAGAGGTTTGGAGACAGTGTCCCAAGGAGACATTGAGGTTAGTGTACTCAGCTCATCTGTTTTCACTTAACGTAGCACTGGAAGAGCCCCCCGGAGAGCTGGGAAATAAACACAAGGGCCCTTATTTCTCCCTGAAACTGTAGACTGAGGCAGCAAAGTCAGGATCCCAAGTACTCCGTGCTTTTTTTCCCCCCTTCCAGATTCAAAACAATCTGGAGAAATCTATAACCCCGTCCCGTGTACGGTGCTTCCGAAGCCGAGGAGAGGCGCGGGGAGCCTGACCGCAGCCCCGCGGCGAAGCATCTGCCTCCCCCCACCCCGGCCGCTGGAGCGAGGTGGACGTGAAACTAAACTAAAACTAATGGCAGACCCAGCTGGACAAGGACAATTTTGGCTGCGGCTGAAAGTCAGAGGAAGCCTCCGTGCTGCTGATGCACAGAGGTAGAGAATTACAAAGGCGATGGGAGGGACCGCAATCAGCAGGAAAAGCGCAGAAAGGCGCTGAGCAGAATCAGATATATCATGATATCAAATAGCCTGAGAGGGGAGACACGATATCAACAGCTCCCAGAGACCAAGAAATCACTAGAAAGAGAAACATCAATGCGGAGAGAGTGACAGAGCAATTAATAAACCCTGACAAAGCCCCATTTGTTGATGCGAGCCAGCAAAACCCGGCTATCACGCAGCTGCCATCTAGGAGCTGAAGCTATCGTGAAGCCGAAGCGGTCAGAAAATTTAATCCCAGGGCAGGGATGCATCAGGGCATCTCTTCCCCTTCTCATTTGGTCCTCCAACTGTAACCCCATCAGTCTGGGGGAAATGACTCTCGATCTGTGTATCCAAGAGGAAGGAAGTGGCCTCTTGAGGCAGGATCAGACCCTGGATTCAGCCTGCCTCAAGGTGTTTGCAAACCACTCAGGGAACCTGATAAGTCCCTGGTTATATTCATTGCTAACAGTCCCTCAAAATACCTGCAAGTGGTTAGGGCTGGGTGGATTTCCATGCCCGTGGCTCCTGCTGCAATAACGGCGACTTCACGGAATCACAGAGTCGCAAGGGTTGGAAGGGACCTTTGGAGATCATCTGGTCCAAGCCCTCTGCCAAAGCAGAGTCACCTACAGCAGGTTGGACAATAACGTGTCCAGGCAGGTTTGGGATATCTCCAGCGAAGGAGGCTCCACAGCTCTCTGGGCAGCCTGTGCCAGTGCTCTGCCACCCGCACAGGAAAGAAGTTTTTCCTCGTGTTGAGGGGGAATTTCCCATGATCCAGTTTGTGCCTGTTGCCCCTTGTCCTGTCACTGGGCACCACTGGAATGATTCTGGACCTGTCCTCTTGCCACCCGCCCTGTAGATATTGATAAGCATTGATGAGATCCCCTCTCAGCCTTCTCTTCTCCGGGCTGAACAGCCCTGGGGCTCTCAGCCTTTCCTCCTAAGAGATGTGCTCCCGTCCTCTGAGCATCTTCATAGCCCTTCTCTGGACTCTCCAGTAGTTCTTTGTCTGTCTTGAGCTGGGGAGCCCAGAATTGGACACAGTGCTCCAGATGTGGCCTCACCAGGGCAGAGCAGAGGGGGAGGATGACCTCCCTCCTACCTGTGGCCACGCTTTTTTTAGTGCCCCCCAGGATGCCATTGGCCTTCTTGGCCACCAGGGCATATTGCTGGCTCATGGGCAACTTGTTGTCCACCAGGACTCCCAGTCCCTCTGCAGAGCTCTTCTCCAGAAGGTCAGCCCCCAGCCTGTACTGGCACGGGGGGTTATTCCTCCCCAGATGCAGGACCTTACACTTGCCCGTGTTGAACTTCATAAGGTTTGTCTCTGCCCAACTCTCCAGCCTGGCCAGGTCTCGCTGGATGGCGGCACAGCAGTTGTCCTTGTCCACAGCCTTGTCCTGGATGTGTGGTGTGTAATATCGTGGTTTTCATTAGGGGGAGTTTGCTTTACTGGAGAGAAGAGATAACCACGGGCAGAGATGTTGACCGGTTTAAGAAAGCGAGCAATTGTGAGGTGAAAGCAAAAACAACAATCTCTGAGCTGCCAAAAACTGTAAAACCCAGATTATTTGACCCGTGCTTCACAGACAAGACATTTTTTGATTCCAGCGCAAAGAAATATGGGCAAGACATCAAGTTACAAGCCAGAAATATCATGTAACCGGTAATGGCCCTTTATTGACATAGGAAGTGGGATGGTTTTGATAAAATAAGAGCCCACACAAATGATTTTCTGTGCATATAATTCACAAGGAAATACTTTGAGGAGGTGTGTTGTTTTGTTGTTTTTGTTTTTTTTTTTTAAGGAATGTTGTTAGTTTTCCCTGTCTATTATTAAACAGAAAAGGAAGTCGATGGCAGGAGGAGCTTCAGCATCCCCTTTGCTCGGCGAGGCTGTGCGTTGCCTGCACCCCATAGCTCTCCCCTAAGAACCATCTGGTCAGAGCCTGGGTGAGGCGTAAATCGCTTCTCCCTGGTGAGAAGCACTTGACACAGGTCTGCACGTACCCTGCGTTTTGGGCCAGTTGTCCGACTTTGTCCTCTGCAGTAGGTGTGTGTCAGGACAAAAAAAAAAAAAAAAATACAAGTGCCCTTTTTCACTGCTGACAGGTGAAGTTATAAATAGATACAATTCTTGGGATGCTTTTGGTAAGGTCTGTATTTCAGTGGAAGGTGGGCTGAAAAAATTTGGACGCGCTGATGTGCGTCTCCAGACTGTCTTTTCCGAGTTTGCGTTTTATGGTGGAAGGATGGATGGACGAGTTTTGCCTTCTCTCCTCTTTATTTGGTGGTTGCTTGGGATGTCTTCTGTCTCGAAACCACGCTCCGTCGGGCTGCCGGTGTGTTTTGCACCCTGTGAGGAAAAGAGGGATGTAACGCTCGACGACCGTGGGCTTACACTGAGCCCTGCAGTGCCATTTTTGTGCTGCTGCCAGTTTTCTTCACCCATTTTTGAAATCAAACGGTTCATGAAGACCTAAATTAATTTGAGGGGGTGGAAAAGCGAAGTATCGTTAAACGTGATTAATCTCTCGTTGCTGCCAGTCCTGTAATCGCTTCTGGAGTCTTACGGCTGGATTTGTAGATTGGATCCTTGAACTTTTTGCAGACCGGCATCGTGCTAAGGAGGTTGTTTGTGTTGTTTCCTTCATTTGATTTGTTATTGTTGGTTTTGGGCAGGAGGATATTGAAGTAGGAGAAATATGGGGAAAAGGTAAACAGGTCTGTCGGGGATTTGTGCTCCCGGGTTGTTTGGATGTGTGATGTTAGAAAGAAGTAAACTCTCAGAGTACCTTTATCTCATAGTTTACAAATACAAATAAAAGTCCTATACAGAAACTTAAAACATGATGAAAGATTCAAATATACACAAGGAGAGTGTTTATTTGAACGTGCTCTCGGTTCCTCTGTTCATATTCGGCAGTGGCTCTTTCATTGTAGGAGGTCCAAAAAGTTAATTCACCAAAAGAAGTGCAGTTTTGGAAGCAGCGGGGAAGGGACTGAGGCTATTCGTGGATCTGGTTTTCAGTTTCTTTATTCGTTTTTGGAAAAAGTTTGTTTTGGCTTGAGCCAAGCCAACCTTTTCCTGAGATCTTCGCTTACCCAGCCCTGCTGCACAGCCGTGTCCCAAGCCAAGCTCAGTAAATTTCTCAGACTTTTATTTTTTTCCAGGGCTGTTTTCCTCTCCGCAGACCTCCCGAAGCACCACAGACAGGTTTCCCCGGGATTCTGCCGGGTTTGGAAATGGCGCGTTGGACTCTCCCAAATCTGCTGGAAACACTTTCTCCTTGCTTAAACCTCTGCTGCGTGTAAATGCACAGACCTTGCAGATTACGCTGAGCTTTCACAGACGGACTGGGAAGAGCCAGCGCTGGAAGCTAAAGCGCCTGGGGTTAGGGAATGGCTGTCTCTGCAGGGATGGGGTTAGAGTAGGCGGAGTGAGGTGGGGTAGTGCATCAAATCAGGTCTGCGTGCTATAAAGATAATTTTCCTTATAACAGATGCACTGGTGAGCATCTGGGTCTAAATGTCATCGTACAGGGGGTGTGCGGCGTGTCAGGGGTATAAATGCCACGGCCATTGGCCTTGAGCTGTGCTTCCACTCTGAATCTCGTGGTATCCATCAGGAGTCGAATCCATCCCATTCCTGGCTGCTCCCGGGGGCATTCGCACCCCAATAGTCTCAGCTCCAGCACTGCCGCTGTGCCCAACCCTTTTCCCTCCCTGTCTTTGCGGATTACCTGCTAACGACGAGTGTGTAATGTTTCCCATTCCGTTTGCTCTCGGCTGCTGCCACCACACCGCCTTTGGTACCTATTTTAAAGGGCAGTCCCACAGCTGTAGGTTGCCCACGGCCAGAAGATTGCCAAGGCTGACATTTAGGCTCCCCGCTACCTTCCTGACAAGCGTGAGGCTTTTACTGCTTTCCTTAAGCTTTGGGGGGAACGCACCGAGCTTTCATGTCCGAAAAGTGTCAGGATTTAAGACCGGCTCCTGCAGCTTCAAGAGGCACCTCTGTTTTTCTTCCTTCAGCCCCCAGAGACTATTTTGCCCTGCAGCGGTGGGGAGAGAAGGGGACCAAAGAGTGTGTGTATGTGACATTAGGAGAGACCTCCGGAGCAAAGCGCCGGGGGTTATAGATCTATAGATTAAAGAGAAGCGAGGGCCAAGTGCCAAAATGGTTGTGTCACTTGCAAGAGCCAGGGCCAGGAGCTTGGGCTTAGCGGCACAAGTCTTTCCATCGCTGGTGACTCACTTGCTGACTCTTTTGGCTGCCCTCCGGGGCTGGAAGGGGCCAAGGGAAAAGCGAAGGAGCCGCTCGCCGTGTAACGCTCACTGCCCTGGGCAAAGCCGAGCGGCATCGCAGAGGGATGCCAGTTGTCTTCCGCGTGGCAAGGAGGGGTCTTGGTCCAGCACTAAGACTTTGAGGTGCTGCGTTACTGATGGTAATAACTGTGGGTTGCGTGGAGGAAAAAGGTGAAAGCTTAGTTTCTCACTCTCCATGAGAAACTGGGAATTGTCAGGAGCGGCGACCGCTAGGAAAAAGTAAAAATGTTTCAAAACACTTTACGCAGCTCAGGAAATCTGAAAATTTTCCAGTATTTTTCCTTTTAAGTGTTACAGATGTTACAGAAGGCTCCGGGGAGACATTGCAGTGGCCTTCCAGTATCTGAAGGGGGCCTACAAGAAAGCTGGAGAGGGCACGTAGTGAGAGGATGAGTGTCAATGGCTTCAGACTGGAAGAGGGGGGAGATTTAGATGAGAGATGAGGAAGAAATGTTTCCCTGTGCGGGCGGTGAGCCCCTGGGGCAGGTTGCCCCGAGCAGCTGTGGCTGCCCCATCCCTGGAGGTGTTCAAGGCCAGGTTGGACGGGGCTGGGAGCAACCTGGGCTGGGGGGAGGTGGCCCTGCCCGGGGCAGGGGGTAGAACTGGATGGTCTTCAAGGTCCCTTCCAACCCACACCTTTCCACATAAGACAACTCTGTCTTTTCGCTTTGTTTCTCCATTGCAGTTGCTGCTCTGTGTTTCAGAGGGATAATATTGAACATGGCATATAGGAATTGGCTCTTAACTCTCAGCGCTGATTACGTCTGCGTATGCAGAAACAGATTCTCTTTCTGCATGCTGTATTCCGGCAGAATGGGTATAACGCCATCTGAAAAGGTTAAATGCTGCTTGTCTGTGCAAAAAAGCTTTTAATGCTGTGCTCGTCGGCGTGACGCCTGAGATTGTGCCTTCCCATAGGCAGATGCTCTGTGTATCTTCTGCCTTTTGCACCTGCAGAGTGTGGTTTCTAGAGGGTAATAAAATCGGAAGTGTTTTCTGTGTCACTTCTAAAATAAGCTTAAAATCTGTGCTTTGGTTTAGGCTTTTCAGATTTGGGAGTGAGGAGTTGAAAAAATCGGAACTACGCTGCTGTTTGTTTTGGTACAAAACACCAGTTTTCTATTTCTATTTTTCAACAACAGATTGAGCTTTCATGTTCGGTTTTGCTGAAGGGAAGGAATTTTCCCTTTTCAAAGTCTCTTTCTGATTTCTTTTCCACATAGAGCAAATTGGGAGAAAAGCAGGAGGGGGGAAAAAAAAAAAAAACAAACCAAAAACCAACAATTTTGGTGAAACTCGCGGCAGTACTATTTCTGTAGGGGAGAAAAACCGCAGACTTTTGACCAAAGTGAGAATTCCCCTTTGGCAACCTCCCGCGCGGCCGCGGTGCCCACGCTCTCCAGGTGGCAGCTCCCTGTATCATCTCTCCGACCATTTCTTTGCCGACATCTGGTCCGCAGCCTCTGAAGTCAACAGAAGTCTTGCCATTAATTTCCGAGCCTTTCAGATAATGTCCCGTATGCGTGCAAACTAACGTGAGCGTTAAAGATCCCGTTAAGTCTGCTTGGCTTTTTCCAACAAACGTGTCATTTAAATAACCTAATTAAATGAGGTCCTTTCATTTTAGATGATGTTTAGATGATGCATATAATTGCCCGGAGAGTGCAGCCGTCCAGCTGGCAGAGGGTTTATAAAAGATGTAAAACATTTTAATAAAAACAAGACCCTCCTCGGGTTTGGACTGCGTAGCAGGGAGCGAAGGCCAGTGTGGTGCACATGGCTTAAAAACAGCCGCAGGCATCGTGGAGCTGTCAGGGATGCTCTGATGGCAGAAATCCCTCCCTGACTTCTCCTGTCTTGAAATTTGGCTCGTTGTACCGTGAAAAGCTGGGGCTCGTGGGATGTTAGGGGGTTTTATTTCTCTTGGGTGGCACCTCGGGGCAGGGCAGTCGGGGAATGGGTGAGTCCTGCTGCTTTTGCACCTCGTGCCTGAAGTGATGGGTGAGCCCCAGGGTCCTCCTTGCCCACCCATCTTGGAAAGAGCCTTTCTGGGATGCAAGAGATGGCCAGTTGTCTTCCTACCCTACCTTCTAGACACAGCCTGCACAGAGGAGGACGGACAAGTGTTCCTTAACATGTCCTGCTGCCTGCTGTAAGGCTCTTGCCTCCTCCTTCCCTCCGTCCCCTCCAGTGCATCCATCTGCAGAGCAGAGAGCCGCGAGGAGTGACTCCCTCTGCGAGGCAGGAGTGTCTTTGGGCAGGGGCCAGCTCCATGTGTATAATATTTCCATTAACTCAGGGAGTGAAACTCTCGGGCTCGGGGCCCGGGCCGTGCTGGAGAGGCGGTGTAGCTGCAGTAACGGTGCTCGTCTATCACCCAGATGTCAGCGAGACCCCAGCGTGGAGGCTCACACCTGCTTTGATAGCGGTGATGCTTTCGCCTGGCGTGAAGGCTCCCGGGGCAGCATCACTTGGCCCTGAGCTTCTCCTGAGCTCATCATGGGGCAGGAGGACACGGGCTATGCTAAGGATGCTCTGAGTAATGCCCAGTGTGGCCAACTTACCAGCACGGCCATCCCCTCTGCTTCATCCTGCCTGGGGCTGGCAGGGCAGGGAGGTGACAGCAGCTCCCCAGTTTGGTTGAATTAGCTGGATTTTCTTCTCCCGGCCCTGTGGAGAACGCACATCTGGCCAGCAGGGACATGCGTTTCCGGGACCCTCTTCTCTGCACTGTGAGTCCGTCCCAGCCGGAGCCAGAAATCCTTCACCCTGGAGACTTGCTGTGCTGACACATCCGCTCTGGCCACAACAGAGCAAATTCTGCTTTTGTTGTTGTTGTTGGGTTTTTTTTGGTTTTAATCCTGCTCCAAGCCAGAAAGATCTTAGCATTTCCCTTTTCCAAAGAGTTTGGGCCACGTCAGATCCTGTGGGCATGGTGGCTGTCTTCTCTCCTCCCCATGTGCACCAAGAGCCTCGGAGAGGGATGCGAGTGGGACAGGTCTCCTCTCCAGCTAAAACAACTGAGATCCCACCCAGTTAACAGCAATGAAGCATCTTTGCTTCCATGGAGAAGCAGTATCATAGAATGGTTTGGGTTGGAAGGGACCTTGAAGACCATCTAGTCCCACCCCTCTACCCTGGGCAGGGCCACCTCCCCCCAGCCCAGGTTGCTCCAAGCCCCGTCCAACCTGGCCTTGAGCACCTCCAGGGATGGGGCAGCCACAGCTGCTCGGGGCAACCTGCCCCAGGGGCTCACCGCCCTCACAGTTGAGAATTTCTTCCTCATACCTCATCTAAATCTCCCCTCTTTCAGTTTGAAGCCATTCCCCCTCATCCTATCATATCCCCTTGTAAAAGGTCCCTCCCCAGCTCTCCTGGAGCCCCTTCAGGGACTGGAAGGGGCTCTAAGGTCTCCCCGGAGCCTTCTCTTCTCCAGGCTGAATAACCCAAATATCTCCCCACCCTGCATGGGACTACCCTTTCCGGCTCCATCGTGGGATCAGGAGTGCCCACCAAGGACTGCTCTTCTTGTAAACCTTCACCTTGTCCGTGTTCAGGCATTATTTGAATCCCCCAGCACACGGGGCTGCAGGAAAATGATCCCACCAGAACTTCCCCGTCCTGTCACTTCCACTTACAGGTCATGATGGTGACGTTGCTGTGGGGGTGCACAACAGGTTTTTTTGGCCGTGCTGCTGTCAAGGGGTGGGGGGACACCTGGGTCTGCAAGAAGGACCTTTCTCTGTCCAGCAAAGTCCTCTTGGAAAGGATGGCCATGGCGCTATTGATGCTCCCCGTTGCCTTTTTGCAGCCTGAGTTGTTTTATTTTTCCTCTTGCCCCCTCTCTCCCGCAGCACAAAGGGACATTCTTGTACCAAAGTATTTTTTTCTGCATATTTGCAGCGTGAGCAAAGCAGGAGGGGGTGAGGGCAAGGGGAGGGGGGTGGGGGGGGAATTGAAAGGTTTGGGAAAAAATCTCGCACAGGGTTTAGTTTACAAGGGACAGCTGAGCATATAAACCCTGTCTCCAAAGAGAGTTGTTAGGAGCTTTTCTGGCAGCGTTTCCCCCTCCTACCCCCAACCTCTGGCTAAGCTGTTTCGAGGGAAAACAGAAAGGGAAAGGCTGGGGAGGGTGGTGGGGGAGCGTTGTTGAATGCTCCAAAAATCAGACCTAAAAAAAAAATAATAATAATAATAAATAATCCACTGACAGACACAGCACCGCTCATTGAGCTGAGCAAATACACCGGGACAAGTGGGCCGGGTGGCTCCGGGGAGGTGGGCAAAGTGGGGCAGGTGGGGGTCGATGTCTTGTGCATCCGAGACATCGTTATTTTATAGGGGTAAGTGGTCCCAAAGAAAGACGAATGTCCTCCTTGTAAAAAAAGGCTGGTGTGTAGCCTGGTTGGGGGATGCAGGGGCGTTCAGCTGGCTACAGAGCACCCGCAAAATTCACCTAAATCCCCATCCCAAAGAGTTCTCCTGTTGAGGACCCATCCCCTTTGGTGCCTCGGGACAGGAGTTTTCCGTGGTGTTTCGGGCACACGGAGGGGTGGGTGCTGAGGTAAGGTGCCATTCCCAGCAGATTTCTTGTAACCCCGTCTCCCTCTCCGTCTCCGTGTACTTTTCTTATCTGTGGTGTGGCTGAGGATCTTGATATTTGCATAATTGGGATTATGGTACCAAAATTGGCAGCCTCTGTGGTTCTAGGCATAGCATTGAAAATTCAGTTTCTGGGATGCAGAAGGCTTTTTTTGCTTTCTGTAAAGTCCTGTTCCTAAAATCCAGCGATGCCAGCTTGCCTTGCGTTAATATTGGATTATTTCTTATCCTTGGTCTATGCAACCAAAAAGGCCCGGTGTTTGCACAGGACTTTTTCCCTAATATTGATACTGCCTTTGGGTCTCAGCGAGTCTATCAACCTCGTAGGATAATTAGGGGGCAATGCTGGGAAGCAGGGAGAGTGCGGTGGGGTTTGGACCCTCCCCGGGTACCACCCTGACCATCACCCATACTGAACATCTTTGAAACCGTTATTAACACAGGGCAAAAGCCGACTTTTGCTGGGTGTCACACTGTAACGCGTTTTCATCCTGTCCCAAAACACCCGCTAACGCTGTCGAAGCCCGGTTTCTAAACCTGCATTTCATTTACGTCTCGTGTCGGTGCGTGTACAGGTATGTGTGCGCGCTACCTCAGCTGAGACGCGAGCGCTTATTAGAAACATACTTGCTGTGAATTAACGGCCCCATACACATGTATCTCTCGTTAAACGCTACGGGGTGGAGGTAGGGATTGTTGCCTTGAGCGCTCTCTGTGAGATCTCTCAGCACCGTATACAATAAATATGTTTTTAATAAGCAGTCATTAATGACTGGACAATAACAGCTTTATTAAGCTTAAATTAAAGACATGCTTGGGAACCTATATGGTGTAATGGAATATACTGGAATTCAGCCCTTTTTTTAAGACTTTTTAAGCCCTTGTGGGGAATAAGATGCGTTCCCTGAAGGCCTGTTTCTACCCTGGGATCTTCCTGCGTTTGAGTGGAGTTATTTCAGGGGCGCTCGAGCATCCTTCGGAGGAGGGATGCGGTGGAAACGGCCCCTGCGAGGACAGTTGGTGCAGGGTAAGAAGGCAAACTGGCCGAGGTTGCCGCAATATTGTGTAAGACTTGCTTGCAATAGTGATTTGGGAGGAGGGGGAGGCTCCTTCTCCCCCCGCCTCTACCCGCTGCAGCGCGTTGCGACGCGATGTTAGGTCCCGACCTTGCAGTCGCATCTCGCTGGGTGGGCATTTTCCACGCCGCTCTAATTCCTTGTTGGGGGGCTGCAGCTCCTTGAATAGCCCCATAAAGGCCATAGCGCTTATGCTTTGCTGCTGCTGCTTAACCCCTGCCTACCAAAATCACGGGGGGGGCTCGGCAGGATGGGGCTGCGCTCCTGGGCTCGGGTACAGCTCGGTTGTCCTTGTGTGTAGCGAGCAGTGAGCGTGGAAAGCAAGCCGGGGAGCACGCATCGCTGTGGGACTCAGGCGAGCAGGCAGGAGCAAAGGATGCCAAAAAGGAATCCCACTCTTTATTAGATGATGACAAAACCATGGTAAAATAACAATAACACCTGGGCACAAATATCCGAAGTACATTAAGCGCAGGGTGGAAAAATCTCAGGACAACCTACAACAAAATCCGGAGCCATTGGAAAGCTATTACCGCAGCCTGTCCCACCGCCGTTGTACCACCCCTATGTCCTCCTGGCCGCCCGCTGACTGCTGAGCTCTGCAATTTGCTTTCTTAAATGGCTTAGTTTCCATTTTGTACTGCCTTCCCGACGCAGCTTGCTCTTGCAAACTGGCTTTCAAGCTCCAGTCCTTTCTGGGAGTATCTGGCCCATAAATACAGTGGGTTGCACCTCCCTGGCTGGGCAGGGGTTTGGTTGTGTCTCCAAGGTTCTTGTTGGTCCTTGACGGACCTGACTTTGGAGATGGTCCGGTGCAGGTAAGCCCAGACCTTTCCTGTATCTGGATTGTACCCACTGTCCCTGCACCAAAGGGCAATCGGTTAAAGGCATGAGAGGGTTGCCTGTCAGCCTGCTTCCAGGGAACTTCGGCTGACCTGGAAAAATGACTCGGCATCGGTATGAATCAGACCTTCCTCCAAGCCCGAAGCGTGGGACTTGCATCAGCTCTGTTCCCTTAAATCTACTTAACGTCTCCCTCTGACCTGGACCCCTTGAACTCCCTCTGCTCCTCTCCCAGTGCCTTGGAGTTCTCCGAGCCCCAGCTGCGTCCCCAGCCAGCCCCTGCTGCCCTCTTCCACCTTCCCTTACCATCTGGGCTGACCTGCCTCCCTCTTCTTGCTTCATTCACTCTCCAGCTATTTATTTCATCTACTTATTTATTTTTCAATTTACTTTTGAGGATTAACATTATTCCCAGTTCTCCCTATTCCCGCTCCAAGTGGATGACCGTCTCCGGTGTTTGAAGTACAGATTGTCCTTAAGAATATAACTCTTAAGAAACGCCTTGAGCGAAGTCAGCCCAACATGTGTTGCACACAAGCGCGTACGAGCTGACTCCCATTTCTCTGCTACCTCAGAGGACACTTTGCAATCAGAGAAATGATGCTGTGAGATGAGAATCGGGCTGCGAAGTGGCTTCTGACGTCTCTGTCTTATAACTGGACAAAATGAAGCAGATTCCTCCCCGAATTCGTTGGCTCCTTGCCAGGGATGAGTAGGATCCAGCCATAAGGATTTTGCTGCGGAATAGGCTCCCTGAATATTCCGCTTTATGCTGAAATGGGTTGTGTACGTTTTAGCACCGAGTGTTGCTCTGAACGGGCTGGAAAATGTGAGATGTTTCTGCAGAATATTTCAATGGGGGAAAAAAAAATCAGCTGTGATGTTTATTTTATCTTTTTTGCGGGGGGGAACAACCAAAAAGAAAACATGATTTTTGGCTGAAACTACTTGTATTGCTCTTTTGGGCTGGACTTTCGGGATATTCGTTGTGTTATAGTGAGGTGGAGTTTATTTGCACGTGTTCCCGTGCTTGAAACTGGGCCAAGTTTTGCTGCTGTAGTTTAAGATGGGTTTTTTTCTGTATGTTTATCACTGTAGCGCCAGCTAAAACGTGGATGTTTTTAGATACTTCTGTAGCCCCCAACTCCGCTTACTTCTCATGGGCATTTAGATTTCTGCGTACAAAGCAGGCAAAAGGCACTTTGCCTGTTCCACAAGCAAAACAAACTTCCCACCTCCGCATTTTACAAGCTAGTTACTCCAGACACGATGGATATTTGGGGCCGGCAGAGTGTGGAATTGCATCCCTGAATAGCAAGCAGAACACTCTTGCTGATCTTGCTCCTGCTCTTCTGAGCTATCCAGGAAAAAAAAAAAAAAAAAAAAAAAAGAAAAAAAAAAAACCCAAACAACCAAAAACCTACCACAATAACGTAACGGCGAGCATAACTAGTTTGTGAGCGTGGTTTTTTCGTGCATCCATGTGCGTGCTTGTGTCTTTAGGGATGTGCTTGAAGTAGGAAGAGCTGCGTTCTACTTGGATTTTGTGAGCACGGCTGTAAACAGGACTTAATGCCCGGCCCAGAAAAAGCAGGTTGTGTTCAAGGGTTTACTGCTAGAGTGGGGTTAACTTGAGTAAGGCTGAGTTTTTATAAGTTACCAGCTAAGCCCTTCTCCTTCACACAGTCACTTTCTCATGACAGCTTGCGAAAGTGTTTTGCTTAGCATTAATCACTCCGTTTCCTCCAGATCGAGAAGTGTTGTGCAAGCCAGTGGGTCAGCACGCGGGGCATGGGATATCAGGATCGGGGCCCGTTTAAAGATGAAATTAGCAGCCTCTTCCCATGCAAACGCGCTGAAGCGCTTTGCAGACTCTGGACCTGGAGCATAAGGATGTCTGAGCAGAGGATGGAGATCGTGGACCTCAAAACAGAGTAGAAAAAGAGATAATTTGGGGCTGGGCTGCGATTACCTACCTGCCTGTTCCTTCTGAAACATCTCCTCAGCTCAGAGCTGGAGTTTAAAGCTCTCATCAGAAGGGAACCTTCTAAAGCAAAACAATGTTGTGAATCCTGGTGGGACTCAAACCTTTGGCTCCAGCGTGTCTAGGGACTGAAAAGCTGATGATTAGATAACTGTAAACCATCCTTATTTTACAGCTCCTGCTGGCTTTGATCAGAAAGGGAATGAAGCACACCAGGCTGCTGGGGCGGAGAGGAGAAATGGTTTTGTGATTAAACGAAGTCTGGGATTATTGCAGCTGAAGCGCCTGACCCTGCAGCAGGGTTTGCTTCTGGTCTTGGGCAAGTCTCTGACTCCCTCAGTGCCTCAGTTTCCCCGGTGCAAAGAGTAATTCGAAGAGCATCTCAGGTGCACCTTGCTCTGAATGGGGTCAGCGGGCGGTAGGAGCCTCCAGGGCTCCCACAATTTCACTTAAATTTGGCGTCTGTGTCTGTAAGGGTTTTAGAGAGCCCATAACCTGCCATCTCTTTGCTGGTATCGCCCAGGGCCGCAGCGGTTTATATTGCATATTGTCAGACCTCCTTGGATGGAGGGCCGGGGCCGGTTCGTGCCCCACAGGAGGTGGGGTGGTCCTTTTGGACCCTGGAGCCTTTGGAGAGAAAACCCAAGGTGGGTGGGCTAAGCCCCGCCATGGGTGCCAGGACCTCCTAAATCTTAATCCTGGCTCTGGTACTGACTCACTCTGTGACCACGTGTCTCAGTTTGCCCATCTGCAAACACTTGCCCACCTCTGAGGGATGCCCGGTGGGATTAAGGAGCTGCTGGGTTCCTTACTGGTGAAATACCATGGTCCTGTCCCCGCTCCAGCCCTCCTTCTCCAGCACGGCTGCCCCTTTGTTAGCGAAAAATTGTCAGGCACTGCCACCCTACTCCTCCCCTGCTTCCTCCTGTGCTCTTGTTCCTTTGGGTCGGGAGTTCAGTGGGAAGGAAAGACCCGAGAAGGTTAAATATCTCTCTCCTGTCTATAATGGGAATAAATCGCAGGGTTTGCTGCGTCCCGGTTTGTTTGCTGGGTGGTGGTCCCAGCTGATGGCAGCCAGATCTGATGCCCCCCCTAAACATCCCGTTGAGCACTGAAACATCGGCACATCGGGGAACCTGTGCCACCCCAGCAAGGACGGGCTTAAAAACAACCTGCACCCACCTTACCCAAAGGAGCTGGGACAGACCTGCAGCGAAAACATGGGAAACTGGGAATAGGGAAAGGAAAAGGGTCAAGAAAGATGTTTAAATGTTTAATTGGTGTTTGGTTTTTTTTCCTCAATACCTGAACCAGGGATCAGAATTTTCCTGCTGCTTAACTCTAAAGTAAAAAAATTTCCCCAAATCGAGATAGCTTCTGCCCATGACGCCCTTGAAAAAGCATTGATTGAAAGTGTTAATCTCATCCCGCGGATGCTTCTGCTGCAGCAGACGGGCTAGATGTGGGCAAGATGGGACAAGCAGCAGGAAGGAGAAGGGGGGAAAAAAAAAAAGAATGGAAGAGAAAAAAGGGATTTAACCAAGTCTGGTGAAGCTTGTCAGGGTGGGAGCGAGATCCCCAAGCTCTACACACGCAGCCCCGTCCAAGCCTCTTTCGTATCTGCTGGTGCTGATGTTGTTATCGCCAGGAAAGATATTTTCGTTTCCTGCCTTGCTAAATACTCAGAAAGTCCGTCTTTGACTAAAGTGGTCTCCAGCTTGGGCTGCTGTGTTTTGCCTGGTTGCTAAGCTTGTCTCATGCGTGGTTAATGCCTGATGAGATCATGGTGCCATTTAGCATTTCGTGGATAACTCGGGATTATTCATTAACAAAATCAAGAACAAGCAGGTGTATTCATAGGCTGCCTTCTTGGAAAGAAGAAAAACAACAACCTTGGGGAAACGACATGAATTATTCAGGGAGACCAAAGTGCTGGTTGAGCTGCGGGAGCTTCGGGCCGTGGGGGAGATGGAAATTTGTTTTCAGAACAGCTGAATCTAAAGCTTTTTTAGGCCGTTAACCCTGCAAATGTTGGGGGGGGGGGGTAATCAATCCTAGTGAAGATAGCCGCCTGTCCTGTAACAACAGAGGGCTAGGAAGAAGGATTTAGAGAAAGGCTGTGCGTTTAAATTATACGGTGGGCTTGTTGGTGTGAAAGCAAGGGGGTTGGAGAGGAGCACGGGGTCTGTTTGCGTCCACAGCATCTCTGTCTCGTCCTTCCTTCCTCCTTTGCAAGGGACTGTGCTGTTTTCTGTCGGATCTGCAGGCGGAAAATGTGGAATAAACCCACGAAAGCTTTGGAGAGCTTGTCCGGTTTTGGGGGTAGCCCTTGGTTTCGGCCTACACGGTCGTGGTGGGTCCCTCTCGCTACTGCCCGCAAATGGCACAACTGCGAAAATGGTCTTGTGGGGCGGACTGCATCTCCGTGGAGACAAACTGTCCTTGGAATGTGCTCGGGGGGTCTTGTGAACATGGCCATGCTCAAGCATTGCTTTTAGATCCTTGTCCAGGCCTCTGAAAACCATCGTCCTGTGCGTCTCTGGCCCTCTGCAGATGCCTGAACGCAAAATTGGGGTCCTGCCCAGGAAAAATGTTCAGTTGTGATGTGTCCAGAAAAAAGAAAATGTTGACTTTTGCTGGAAAAGAAATAAGGTATTAGTGACCCAAACTAGGTCATTCTCGGCTCAAAATGGAAATTCTCAGTGTTCAGGTTTTGGACTTTATTTCCCGATAAAAGAAATCAAACGCTTTCAAGGAAATCAGATGCTCTTTGTGAGCTTTCTCCATTTAAATGAAAGCACAGTCTTTTCCTTGGAAAAATTATTTTAATGGACATTTTTCAAGCTGTGTCCTAGCAGGGATTTTTGTAGTTCAGCCTGATGGGAAGAAGCTCCCTAGAAGAAACGTGGAGCAAACAAGAGCTTGGGGACTCCAGGACAGCGGAGACACTGCAACTCTTGCATTTAACACCTTCACTGGATGTTAAATTTGCCCCAATGTTGTTTTTTCTGGACCGTATGGATGGGTGCATATATAAACCCCTGGGGCAACTCCTAGCGTGGGGAACTGGAGGCTTTGCCATGCACGTCCATGCGGCTTGATTTGAAGAAGTGGGCTATTCCTGGGCCATCAATGCTAGCAGAGTCTCCCCCAAAATGCTGTTCAGTTGGATGGGCATAACAGAGGGTACAGGAACGGACCAAAAGGTCCGTTTTAGGCAGCAGAGCGTGGGTCTGCAGCTCTCCTGTGCAAGGGAGCGCGGGCTGATCTCATCCTCCGCAGCTGCCCGGAGTTATTCAGAGATGCCAAACGTGAGGACCTTGTGGTTTATTAAGTCCAGTGCTCTTAGGTGGACCTTATTTGTTGTTGTTTTCACCATTATTTCTTTCCTTCGTCAGAAGCAGAGACTTCAAAAACCCACTTTCAAGCCCAGTGGCAGGGACCGAGGTATGGCACTTGACAGCTCACGTGTAAGGACTCCTCATTATTTCTTCTCATTCAGACAATCAGAAGGTTTTATTTAAATCAGTGTCTTGCAAAGCATCTGAGGGAGGAGAAAGTTTCCCTAAAGTAAAAGGACCTTTTGGGGCAATATGCAGGAAAGAGGGGGAAAAAATATGTATTAAGATGCTGCTCACAGCCGGACTGTCTCCCCTTTGGAAGGGAGATACCAGCGCTACCAGTGATGTTCTTGAACGCTCCTGTTCACCGTGCCCCGTTTTGAAGTTTCAATAAACCTAAAAGCTTATCTGCTGAAATACGTTACCCGAATCGCTTTCCTCCGTGGGGCTGGCGGGGGGGTTCCCCGGCTCGCGCCGGAGAAATGAGTTTCACGAGGGAAGGGGGGGTCCTGTGTCTGTATTTTCTCCGTGCGCCTCTATTTTACATCCGATTTGTGCAGGGACAGGCACTGAAACTAATACAAAGTAAGTGGAAGTTCTTTCCAATACCTTTTCTTCACAAAGTATGTTTATGTGAACCCAATGTATGTGTGCTCTCATTAGAGTAAGGTTAACCTTTTTTTTTTTTCTTTTTGACAAATAGTAAATTCACTAAAAAATGTGGCGGAGAAATGACTCACAAATACCAGTCTAATTTGGCAAGTATGTTTTGGCCAGAAAGGAGTCATTTTTTTTGATGTAGAAATGTTTTGCTTTGACATTTTTCAAAATAAACCCTTTTGACCCTTCTTTCTGTATAGGGGATTTTCAAATACTGACCAAGCTAAGAGAATAGAATGTTCTACAGAACTGAAAGAATAAACTACCAAATTAAAAGAATGAATCAAAGTGAAACAGAATACTGGTTTAAATCAGCAAAAATATCAAGTTGACCCAAAGCAGTTGTTTTGTTTATATTTGGCTTTTTTTCTGAAACTCTCCAAAGACTCGGTTACTTTTGACCCAAACTGCAAGTTTCTCCTGCTGTTGGGTTTGGTTTTTTTTTTTACCTTCCCTTATTTTAACCACTGAGGCCACAAACCTATTATGTTCAGGAAAAAAAGCTCTCCTCAAATTATAGGCGTGAGCTCTGCATCTGCTTTCTTATTTCTCCAGGGGAAGCCAACTAGCTCACACCTATGTGTTTTAGCTTCTTTTCTGGGCGGGCAAACCCTCTTTGAGGGCAGTAATGGTTAAAAAAAGGAAATAAATTTTTTAAATTTTATTTAAAAAAAAAAAAATAAACCAAAACCAAAAAAACCTCCTGGTTACGGGCGCTGCCTTAATTTATTGGAGTGCCAGATATTTCCCAAATATTTTGGGGGAGAGCCTGCGATGGGTGGCTGCAGTAAGTAGCCTTGTGTGCTTTATTTACCTCCCTGGCTCAAAACAGCCTCCGGGGCTGTTTTGGAGGCTGCTCCGGTATTTCAGCCCCGAACGCCCCCCGGGGTGTAATTTTGGGTGGGCTTCCTCTAGGCAGCAGCCCCTCGAATTAGCACCCAGGCCCACCCAGCCCCACGCCTGCTTTAAATCATCCGTAACCCACGTAAGTGGGGGTGATGTCAGCCCCTGCGGTGGCTGCCCCTCCACCTTTTCAGCCCCGGGGTCCACCCAAATTTCCCCTCTCCACCTCCGCCGCTGCCAATTCCCACACACCCCGGGGCTCGGACGCCAAGGGCGAGCCATCGCCTCGCCTGCATCCAACTCACGCGTCGCGAGGATGACCGAACCTCCCCCGGCCCCGGTCCATCTGTTCTTCCCACGTTTGCAAAATTGATGTGAAAACAGCTTAAAAACCGCCGTATAAACTTGAGCTAATACTGTCATCTCATTACCCATCGTGTTCTCATACGATCGAATCCCAGACCAAACCCCCTGGTGGCATCTGCAGCTCTTTAGGTTGAGGTTAAACCTTTTTTTTTTTTTTTTTTTTTCTCCCAAGTGGCCGGTGACTGTGAGGACCCATCTGAAAAGCTTGGCTTGACATAATTTTCAGGAAGTCTTAAATTCTGCCTTCTGCGAGGTTTCCCGGGTCAGGTATACAAAGCCTGACCTGTCTGAATAATGGTTTCTGTGGTTTATGGGCAGTTCCTAAAAGCTTAATAATTAAGAAAGCGCTTGCGGCTCAGTCCAAATAATTCTGTTGATTTTTCTCAGCTAGTAAAAATCTGAAGGGTTTCTTATCAAATCACGACTTGCTTCGGTCTGTAGGGAATTATATTTTATTTTTTTTTTCCATTTCCATGCAGATTCTTTCAACTAAATTTAAAAGGTGAAATTTTAGAAGTGGCAATCTACTTTGAATCAGAAAATCACCGGCATGAGAGAAACCAAATCTGTGCCGAGGTTGCCTGCAGATGTCCACGGGGGGACTATTTTTACTCCCTCAAAATTGTTTCCTTTTGGAACAAGTTGCAAAACCGGCGTGAACTCGCAGCGCGTTGTGCTATTTGCGGATCTCCGAAAATGTTTCGGGGGGGTGGGGGGGTGAGAAATGGCATGCAGGTGTACCCAAGATGACAAGTCCAGCCTTCCCCCTGCCTTTATTTCTCCTTTTCAGTCCCCCCAAATCAGCGATGTGCTCTCAGGATAGCCGGTGGGTGCAGCAAACCCCGCGTGTGCTGGTGGAGTGTGGCTGTGAGCGGTGTGACACCTATTTTGGGGGTGATTTTTCTTTTTTTTCTTTTTTCTTTTTTTTTTTTTTCTGGTCTTTCCTGTTTTTCTGGCTAACCTGGCAGGAGAAGAGCGTTCTGCTGTGGCTGGGAGCTGCTGGGAAGATGAAAACAAGGGAAACTTTTACTGGTGACTCGAAGCATCCAAAAAAAATCATTTGTGTAGCGATTCGGAGCCGGAGATATGTTTAGGAACGGACTTCTCAATAGTGCCATTCATCCGGGAGCCCACAGCCCTTTGCAGGGGAGGGCTCCTCGTTTCCTGGGGGGGGAAGCAGAGGTGACACGGCGGAGGGGCGGCCCCACAGCCACTGTCCCCTGCTGTCACCCCCTCCTTTACCTCTGTCCTCTCGCTCGGCCGCCGGAGCAGCCTGGACGTGTGGGGAGATTGGGCCAGGTCTTGCTTTGGTCTGAAGTGTCCAAGCTCTGCTGAGGCGTAATAATGCTTATAAAAGCTCTCATACACCGATATTTTGGTGTTATATACCACTGACAGCATCGATTATTAATTGTAATTGCGAAAATAAGGCAGGATCGTGACTTTTAGGTAGGAGAAGGGCATTGGGGAAGGAGGAGGAAAAAAAAAAAAAAAAAGGCAGGAGACTCATGGCTTTGTGTTGCAGGGTGGAAAAGTGGAGAGACCTTTAGGAAAGTGCTCCCCTGCCCTCTACCTGTTTTCCTTTGGGGGCTGACAGCTTCCCCAGGGATTTAGTGCCCAGAGAAGTTGAAGCCCCATCCCTGGAGGTGTTCAAGGCCAGGTTGGACGGGGCTTGGGGCAACCTGGGCTGGGGGGAGGTGTCCCTGCCCGGGATAGGGGGTAGAACGATCTTCAAGGTCCTTTCCAACTCTAATCATTCTACGATTTAGTGCCACGGTGGCTGCAGGAACCTCGGCAAATCCCACCGAGGGTGCAGGGTTTGGAGCCTCGGGTGGCTGTGGGTCTGTGAGGTGGCCAGGGATGGGGCAGAGGAGCCCTTGGGCCAGAAGCAAAGCGACACCAGCCCAAATCTGGACCGATTCTGTGAACCAGAGAAGGTATTGCACCTCTCCAGGCCTGCCTCCGTGGACTTTAAGCTCCTGAAGGCAGCGTGATAGTAAAGCGAAAATGTGAACATTGGCTCTATAGGACAATAGAGACTCCAGAATACTTAATTATTATTTTTCACAAAGTGGAAAAGCTCAAATACGCAGCTGGAGAGAGAGCCTGCAAAGAGCAGCCTCCAGATCAGGTTATCTGCCTCGAACTTTGCCTCGAAGGCAAAATCATCTTGAATACTCGGAACCTTGACTGGAGCGAGGCCGGGAGGGAGAGCTGGACCAGGTCTTTCCCACCCAACCTCCCGACTTGAGCGAGCGCTTCGTTTTAGCTGAATTTCAACTGTTGTGATTTAGCATCTCCCTGCCAGGTTATGTAAAATCGGCATCCCGGCCAGCCCCACGTTAACCCATCCCAGAAGCACACGGCATCGTCCTAGCAGGGATCCTGACCCTACCCTAGGATGTGCCATCATCAATTTATAATTAGCTGTCTCTTTACCAGCCTAGAAAAAAGGGAGTTGACTCGGTAACGCAATTGGCGCTGATAATTAGAGGGGTGAAACGTCTTCGGTGAACTGTGGGATCTTTTTTCTGGAGCCACTGACTTCTGCAGCGAAACTACAGCCGCACCTGGCAGGAGCGAAAGGAATGAATCTGGGCTGAGTACGCGCGAATCTGGAGATGGAAACAATTTGCTGGTCAAGCAGAGGGAGGGGGAAGACGAGATGAGAGGGATCCCAGAGGGGGGAAAGAAAAAATATTATTTTGAAATAAAAGTTTTCTGTTAGAAATGTCCAGACTGGATATTTCTCCTCTTGCAAGGTTCTGGCATATTCTTTTCAAAGGAAGCCTGAAAGCTTTTAAAGAGAAATATCAAAGGAAACGTTTTTTTTTCTTTCCCTGACATTTTTCACAAAACCAAAATATATTTCTTGACAGACTCCGAAGTGACCCAGATCCTCGATCCAAACGCAGACGGGCGTTTAGGAGAGCTTACCAACATATCAAAGAGCTCTGGGCCAGGCCTTTCCCTTCCCCTTTCACTGCAGCTGCTGCCATTCCTGTCAAGAAATGTGAAAACAGGGTAGGGAAAATGCCTCCTTGTGTGTGTTTTTGGTGCTAATGCCTTGGAAGAGCTCTTCTACATCCCTTGTCCCGGGTGTATTTGCTAGCTGAAACGGCGGGGCTCGTGACGCTAAAGGTTTTGGCCACGACTTGAGTGGTGTTTCTTTAAAGCGCCTGTGAAAAATTCTCTTTGAGGGTGTTGTAGAAGGTGGGGGTCCCAGCTTGGCAACTGTGACCAGCAAGAAAACCTGAGAAAAAATGGAACTGGGGAAGAAAATGGGATTTTGTGAACTGGATGTGGCTTTTGCAAAGCACTTTGCCCCCCGGCGTCTTCTGGAGCAAGTCCTTTCCCTCCCCCAGGCTTGAGGCTTTTTTTTCCCCAGGTTATCCTCAATAATCCTCCATGGAATAAGCTGAGGCACTGGTGTGTGTGAAAACTCTGCTGGTCCCTACACAGAAAGTGTTGCAGAAGTGGGAAAACGTGTTTGCTCCGTGCCGAGCCCCGGAGGGTTTGCATTGCACCGCCGGCAGCCTTTCCCTCATCCCGGGAAAAGGTGGCAAGACCGGAGCGGGATGGGGAGGGACGGGTGAAGTGACACCGATAGGTCCGTGTGCTGCCACATCGCTGGGGAGGTGATGCTGTGTAGGAGGGGGCGATGACACTTCAGAGTACCCGCTTTCACACCTGCTTGTTATTTATTTTATTTTTTTTCCACTTCACAACAATAGGGTTAGAAAGACCAGAAAATGGGTCTCCTTTTTAGTCGGGAGGGGATAAAAAGCCACTCTCAGGTATTTGTGTGAAGTCTTATTTGCTGTGATTTGCCTGACCTTGTGCCTGATGTTTTTACCAAGTGCTTAAAGGCGAACTGGGCTTACTGAGCACTTTTTCCAGGAGTATGGAAGGTCATTTGTTTTATGCATGTGTGTGTATATATATATGCACATGTATGGAGTTATATATATAGGTTTTATAGCAGTGAGCGCAGCGCAGGACGTCAAACGCCGTTGTCATTTGTTTCCCTTCCTGATGATGTATCTCTGGAGTTCCGATTGCTTGAGCTATTCCAAAAATGTAGTTGATGGCTGTGCTCTGGGTGGATGGAAAGCTTTTCCTGTCAATGGCCTTTCCAGCTCCTCAGTAGCGGCTGTAACATTACAGTAGCCATTAGCAGCTCATATCAAAGAGGGGGGGGCCCTGGAGCGCTGGGACCATCTAAGCAAAGACCCGATCCCTCTTTTACCTGCAAGCATCCCTGTGAAATCATTCTTGCAAGAGAGGAGGAGGAGGAGGAGATTGGTGTTCCCTAAATCCACCCCATTCCACGTGCAAAGCCTTGCAGTGATATGTGAGAATCATTCCCGAGACGCGTTTCCAAATTGCTTAAGAAACAAAGCCCTAAATCCCTGTTAGGATTAAAGGTTCTTTGGCGCTTGGGAAAACGTTACCCTTTGGGAGCCAAAGAGAGCCACGATTTTCAGCTGCGTCCTCGAGCCTTAGCACAGGAGGATAATCGTCCTTCATCATCATCCCCGCCAAACCCCGTCGGCTCTGTGACACGAAGGGCGTTGCAGTTGCCCCTTCGATTTGTCTGTATCTAAAGCAGTATCTCCCCAGCAATGAGATCCATGAGGTGGGAATTAGCCTCCCACGGGGAGCGCTGGTGCCAGAAAGCAAAATGGTTTTGGCTTTTCTGCGTTCGTTTCTTCAACAAAGGTCTGAAAAACTTGAAAGGGGGGGAGGAAATGTTAATCAAACTTTGTAATGGGAAGAAGACATAATTTCCTGAGCAGGCTGGAGATGTTGGGTGGATCCAGACCTGCGGTTAGCCTTTCCCAGTTTTCCAAGGTGTTCAGGACCAGGATAAAGTCAGGTCATTGACTGTAGGTGGGACAAAATCCGATTACCGCAGCTGCCTTGAGGCCGGTACTCAGGCTTTGGTTTGGGAGAGCGGACGCAGCTCACGTTCCCTGGGGACACCCCCTGGACATCATCGTCACCTTGGTGGAAGGACCAGGAGATGTGCCTACCCCAAAAACCTACCCGGGACACACCGAGACGTGACCGGCAGCCCGGGGAGCCTCTATTCCCAGCCCCGCCAAGCTCTGATGGTAACAAGGAGGCTGCTTTTATCTCTGCGGGTATTAGCGCCGCTATAAACTTGATAACGCTGCAGTTCCCATAAAAATTCGAGAGGTGGGACTCCCATGAAACGGACACTTCGGTGCCCCATATGGAAATAGTGCAGAGGCTGTGTGGTTTTGTTGGTTTTTTTGTTGTTTCTGGTTTTTTTTTTTTTTTTTTTGTAACAGCCACAACTGCAATTTAAAGAGAGAAAGAGAGGTATTCCAACTATTTTGTCTTTAAAAGGAAATACTGAATAACTTATGGATAAGACATTAACCCGGGCCTAGACCACTCGTGGTCGTTAAAGAGCCCTCGGCACTATTTGCGAGAGGGGAGGCGGCGGGGGAAGGGTGGTGTTAGTCTTGGACTCCTGCCTAAATTCCAGTTTAAGGAAATGCGTCCCAACTACCTAAAATTCCACCTGCGTTTTAAACTCGGTACCGGGTCTGTATTCCCAACCACCGATCAGTAGGTTCGAACGGTACCTCTGCCCTTCATCGGTGCTACCAGCTGAGCAAATAGCTGCCGCTTTAGGGATGGGGCGAATTCAGCCGGGAATCTGGCGCTCGTCCCGTTTGGGGGCAGCCAAACCCTCGCTTTTGGGGTGGAGGGTATGGTTTGGATCTCAAGCCTTTCTCTTTAAAGGGAAAAAGCTCGTTCAGAGGTGGAGTAGGTCTTGTGGTGGAAACTCGGGATGCTTAGTTATCAAAAATACAGAGCGGGGGGGGGGGGGAAGGACTAGCAGGGCTGGGGGGGAGGGGGATCCAGTACGTGTCTGGTCCAGCATCCCCGCTCCAGTTATGTCCCAGGCTGGTTTCGAACATAGGAGATGCTCTGCCCTTGGATCAGCCCTCACCTCTACTACTTAAAGACCGGCCTCACAACCCGCGTTTCAATGCGGTGTTGAATTACCCTTCCGGAGAGGTGGTTACCAATAACCGCTGCCGTGCCGGCTCATCATTTTAATGGGATAAATATCCATCCCCTCCTGCGAGCCCGGTCCGGCGTGGCTGAGCGGCTGCTGCATTCCTGCCCAAAGGCGGCCACGCTGCAGCTGGAGAAAGAGCGATCCCTGTAAGACCAGTTAAAAACAACCCTTCTGGATGAGAGGTGGTGATATTTGAAGACAGTTATTTTATCTTTCCTTGGCTTTAAAGATAACATGCTACCAGCATGTGAAAGGGCATCATTTTTCTTCTCTGGGAGTTATTTATGATCTTGATGCCGCTCCACCCTACACATTGCAGGTTGTGAGGCTTTTCAGTGAAACTGTTATCCCTGAAAAGGCAGATCGGATCGCATCTTCCCACCCTTTTTTTTTTTTATTTTTTTTCCCCACTTCATCTTCTCTGCACCCCAGCACCGGCACATTTTAATGGCAGAAATCCGCTTACCTTCGCAGCCGTTTCCAGAACGATGGCTCAGGTTCCTGACCGTGCAAATTTGAGAGACGCTTTCTTTTCGGGTATGAATATTTTTCACACTTTGGCAAAGCATATTTCGCCTTGTCTTTATGAGTAATGACGTGCCGTCCTCCGCTATCCCAGTTTTGCATTTCAAAGCCGCCCCTGAGGGAAGCTTTCCCGGCTGTCTGGGCAGCGGGTGGTAACGCTAACGTCGCCGTCCCGGTTTTGCAAACGACAATCTCGATGCGAGATGAGGTTATTTAATATCAGGTGGTTGCAGTGATGGAGCAGCCAGTTATGCCCCTGGTGTGGGGACGGTGGGTTTTAACAGGCATATCCTTTGTTTGATGGGGCAAATGTCAGAAGAGGAACTTCATGGAAGAAGGTGGTGGTGGGACTGGAAGCAAGGGGTGATTTCTTGGCTCCGCTGAGACCTGCGGCAAAGCCTGCGCTGCTTTTGAGAAAGCCGGAATTTGCCTTTAAGCTTTTCTCAGCATCTCAGGAATAGGCTTAGTGTCTGAGCCCAGGGAACGACTCCCCGCGAGCCTCCAGCTCGACTCCTGCTCAGCTGTAGTAGGGTAGTGAAGGGGGTTTTATCTTTGTTGCTCCATCGTGACAGCAGCCCCTGAATCTATATCCCTGGTCAGTCCATCCTACTTCTCACTTGCAGTAGGAAGAAGGTGTTTCCCATCTTCCTGATGCCCCCGCAGAAGGATATCTCTTGAATACGAACTCATGAACTATTTTGCAGCTGGGGCATCACCAGTGCCTGCCCAGCCTTCCCCAAAACACCGCTACCACTGAATTACCCCGGTCAAAGTGCTGTATGACCGGGCAGAAACAAAATAGTGCCGCAGGGACCCAGCCCTTGTTGGGTAGACTCAGGGAAGGATGCTGTAAACGTCTGGAGGGAAGCCAGTTGTATCCGTGACATGCACAAGCATCCCTCTTCACCCAGCTATTTCCCTTGTTTTGGAGCCCTCCTGTTATTTGTAATAAGTTGTTCATGCTTTAATCAATCAGGATCACGCGGCAGGATTCCTGCCGGTTGAGGGGACCGATGAAGCGATTGACTCCAGATGGGAAATGTCTGAGTAAGGAGCGCTCTGATAGCCACAGTTCCCAACAAAGCTCGTAAGGAAGCGGAGGCTGGTGCCGAGGTGGAGTGGGGGGAATCGGTCTTTTCATCGTGTCCTTTTGCAGCCAAGACATCGCGGGGAGTTCACGAGACCCAGCGTTTTAATTGCTTGCAGGTCGGGCAGGTCCTTAGGGTATGGGGTCGGAGAAGCAAAAGTGCTGATAATGCAGATAAAACTTCCAGTATCGGGATTCATTCGGCACAAGGCTAAGGGGGAATAACCGGTGTGAGCGCGGATGCTGCTCCGAAGAGGGGCCGCACGGGCGGATGGGGATGGTGGCGATGGCTGCAGCGGCCCGTGGGAGATCTATGTGCACATCCCTGTGCTCCTGCCTTGCTGCAGGACAGCCTCGTCCCAGCTGGCCCCTTCCAATGGGACCACGGGCTGCAAAGGGTGATGATGCCCAGAGCGGCGGGGACTCAGAGCGGGATTTAAAGATGGTATGAGATACCATATGGCATAGATACTCTGCTTTGAACTCCTAGTGTACTTGATGCCTGCTTGTTTTTCATGTACGCCAAGCCCTGAGCTTTTCGAAGACCAGAGATGGGGCACTGATGGCTGATGTCTGTGCGACAACCCAGCTGAAAAGAGTCCGTCTGGTCCAGGCTAGACCGAAAGCATGCTTACTCCTAAACTGGGGGTTCACAAATGAAGCCGGGTTTCTGGAAGACAGAAGAACAAGCCGGTTTGTGCGTGCAAGAGAGAAAGCGCCTTTGGGCAACGTGTGTATTTTGGTGGGTCTGCATGTCTTGAGCATCCTCCCTTTGGGATGAGCGAGCAGGTACGTCTGGGGACAGGCGCCCGTGAGAGGATGGTTATTTGTGTTCACGTGGGAGCGGGAGGAGCCCGTTGGGCTGTGAGCGTGTCTGGTACAAGCTGACGTTGCTTTAAGACTAGAATGGGTTTACATTTTCCACCTTCCCGGCAATTGCCGAGGAAAGAGATTGTCTCATTATTTTTTTTTTTTCACGTACATATATCTCGTCTCTGAGTTGCCGAGGCAACACTGTATATGTTTGCAGGCTGGAAGGATCCGGGGATGGAAAATGAAGCCAGGGAGTGGACTGAGGAGAGAAGTCCAGCAGGAATTTTCCTCCGGTCTTTTGCGGCCGATTGGTTAGCGCTAATTTAAGCCGGTCTCCCGAGATTAGTCATCAAATCTGAGATTTCCATTTTTATTATTTTAAATCAACCGCAGTTGCTCTTGGGAGGCCGTTTTTCATGTTAGAAATTAACCTCGTGGAGATTTGGCTGGGGGGTGGGGGGGCCTGTCGGATGGGAGCCAGCAGGCAGGGTATAATACCATAGAAACATAAACACGGTACAACATCTCGCTCCACCGGCTGGTGGAGAGCGGAGCCCCCGGGGAGCGGCAGCTCCGTGGCGGTGCAGCCCGCTGCTTCGAGCTTGACGCGAGGCACCCGGATACCTGGATTTTCTCCTTGGCCACTCAGTTCGTGATGGTGGCTCGTACGTTGTTCCAGGGCTTGAGTTTTTAGGATGCTCCTGGTGCAGGGAGAAACCAGTGCAGGAGTGAACCCGGACAAATGCTGTGCCCATAGCCGAGGAAGCTCCTGGTTGCAATATTGCCCGGAGAGTCCTGTGGCACTGGTGGAGGTTCTTATAAAGTCCTTTTCTTCCCACGTCTGTGGTTATCATTCCCCGCAAACATGAGCTACTGCGGGATCTCGCTGCCTCCGTGCCGTGGCCTCGAGTTTGCGGTGTGCGAGCGCCTACGGACAGACGGACACTGCCCCAAAACTGCAGCATCCCTCGGGCAGGGGAAGGGAGCGGGCTCTGGGGGAAGCGGGAGTGATTTTGTAGGTGCCTTAAAGAGCTGAAGAAGGGCATTAACAACAGTAATGAGTATCTGTAAGTTGAGGCGCACCGCTCAGAAAGTCCACGGGAGATCTCTGTCTGCTCTGGAGAGGTTTTGTGGATAGCATCTTTTAAGTTCTTACTAATTTGGGGGTTTATTAAGGTCTCTTGCAACCTGGCAGTAACAGAGCTGGAGCCCATTCATGCCATAACCACACGTGCACCTCCCGTCCATCCTTCCCACCATCGTTTCACCAAACCCATCCGGCACCTTGCCCCTCCGCGGGCTACCGGTGTGATGAAAAGGCCCCTTCAGCTCTCCAAAGCATTTTGGGGGTTTCCTCAAGCAGAAATGACCTTCTCTCTGCCTCTTTTCCCCCCGCACCCCTGCCTGTCAAAGGCAATTTGTGCCGAAACTTCAAAACGCTTGGCAAAAGGTTGGTATTTCTGCCAGGCGGCTTCCCCCCGGCTCTTCTGATCTCAAGCAAATAAATAAGGCAAGAACTTCACAGGGACAGGGAAGGCGGCGGAGGTGGTGGTGCCGTTCCTGTCGGAAGGCTGGAATTCCCCACCTCTGCTAAACGAGGTTCAGAGAGGCCATCTGGTACACGTATTTCTAATCTCATCGTTTTATTTCACCGGATGGGGTGGGGTTTTTTTGTCATTCTTTCTTTTTGTCGGCCACTTGAGAACCGCCTTATAAATAGACAAACTGTCTGATGTGCCAGGAATGGGTGTTCAAAAATCCTCCCCGCCAGTGATAGAAGATTTGAAAAGAGGTGTGTGGAAGGAGTCGCTGATGCTGAAATCACCCCAAGGTATTTCTCCGGCCTCCCCTTTGTCCCCGCTCCGGTCCCTGAGCCCTTCCGTGCAGGTGGCACTTGGATTTGGGGCAGTTGTGTAGGGACGCGGAGGGATGACATCCCATCCCTACCAGGGGAGAGCAGGCTTTGCCGGCTGTGGAGCGGCATATGGCGCCCGGTTACAGCCAGAACATTTTCAGCTGTTGGGAAAAAGGCTGTAAAATACAATTCCCACCATAAGCAGCCCTCAGGCTTCGGACTACATCAAATTGGGTATTTTGCCTCCGGCAGAAACCAAACCCTGATGCGCCGGAGGATGGCAAAGCCCTCGACTAATCCCTGTAATTGTTTAATACCGCAGCCAGCAAGGAAATGTTTTCAGATCCCGTTAATCTTTGCTGTGAAAGAAAAGCTTTTGTAACTGTATCCGTAGCTCGCAAAACCCCCTGTTATTCCCCAAATCTAAACAGCAGCCTCTCTCTACCCTCGCCCTGCGCAGAGCCTGCAATGGCACCTTCAGCAGGGTGACGGGAGAGGAGGAGAGATGCCGGCTGCGGCCTTTAAACCCCCGAAAAATAAAAAATAATTAAAAAAAAAAAAAAGAGGTGAAGTATGAGGCCAGGGGAGGTTCAGCTCTGCAAGAGATGGGGAGGGGATGACGGTGGGCACGTGGCGGCACAAGGCGAAGGGGCTGCACCCCGGTTCGGGGGATGCTCCAGGGAGCTGCCAGGGTTTTTAGCCCCTCCGGTTTCCGAAGCACCACGTTTCGTACAAAGGGGAAGAGAGTAAAAGCTCGGAGGGAGGGGGAGAGGGTGTTTTTGGTATTGAGCAGCGGTGCGGTGCTATTTCTCTCGGCAGCTGACAGTGTAAATGCGTTTCCTGGCAAGGCAGCTCCCTCGGTATTAAAATTCTTGATGAAGATTATTAAAGTGTGTTTATGAAAAGCCTGCGAGTGCTCCTTGGACTCCAACCTGCCTTTTCAAAATGAGATGTTTGGGTGCGGGCTTGAGCACGCTCGTGGGGTTATTAAAACCAGCCTGGCCAAACCCACCCCTTCCATTGGCACAGCGCGATTATCTGTAGCAACAGGCATGGTCCCAGTCTCCTCTAACTGGTGACCGGTGTGGGGCCACTATGACCCCTAGCCATTCCCCAAAACCTCCTGCGAATATTTTTGAGTGTGTTGCGTGATTTAAGGACGTGCTCGCATCCTCCAGACCTGGGATACGGAGCACGGTGCAGAAGAGGGATGATTAGGAGCCACGGTGCTGTGTTGCAGCCCCGATGGGGGCTATGGGGAGGAGGTGGGGACCGCCGCAGCCACCAGCCCCCCATGTGTGCCGGCAAACCCTTGAGGGAGACATTTCTGCGCTGGAGACGGAGCCCTCGAGTGCCACATGCTGCCAAACATCTCGCCAGCGATGCCACCTCCTCTGCAGACGCCGAGAGGTCCCTGTCGCCCAGAGCCAGGTACCCACCAGCACGCGTTGGTGACCTGCACACCCCTTGCACACACACACACACACACACACACCCAGCTGCGTACGCACCTCGCACGTGCCTCCTGCCACACACACCGCGTGTGCCTCGCTTGGCCCGGGGCCTGATTCCCTTTTTCTATATGCTTTTCCTTTTCCAGCCTGAGGTAGGGATTTGTTTTTTATTTTTTTAATGGGGGAGACCAGGTTGTATATCTAAATATACGTGCTCAGAAAAAAAAAAAAAAAAAAAAAAAGGGTTTTCAAGAACAATGGTGGAAGCAGCCCAAAAATGTGCTAAGAAGGACGAATGCATTTAGGATTGGAGTCCAAGCAAAATATCAGAAGGGTGAATCAGAAAGAAGGAAAGGAAAGGGGGAAAAAAAAACGTATGGAGGGTGTGTTTCTTTTTTGAAAAAAAAAAAAAAAAAAAAAAGCTATTTTTTCCTTTTAATGTTAATGGCAGATTTTCAATATGAGCTTTGAGTGCTGGAGAAATGTGTCAACCGCTCCTGCCCCGAGCCCTACTTTGAGGGGCTGCAAAAGCATTGTTGCAGTGACACGTTCAAGCTGGTTTCAATCCAGCCCCGTTTGGCCATTGCAGAGACGTCCTTGCTATTACTATTATTAATTGAGCTCATTAATAACGTGTTCTGTGCTTGCTTACAGCTTCCCCATCCCTATGCGGCATGATTCCCTAGTGATGCTTGATTAGTGGGGCTAATTAGCCACTGCACCCCTGCTTTAGACCCCGCGCCTCTGGTTTCAGCCGTAGCTCGCCAGTCCCTCTCCTTTGCCCTGTGGTGTGCCTGTTAAAAATAAACTGGTTGGGAGCGTTTTATAGTAGTTTCTTGAAGGGGGCAAAGCTGAGCTGCTTCGCAGATCTTCCATCCGCAGGAAAACGGGAGATGCACCAATGGGTGTCTCCCATCGGTGGGAAAGGTGTTGGTCGAGCAGGAAAAAGTATGTGGGTGATGCTGAAGTTGTAAGTAGCGTTTTCTGGAGCGGGGACAGTCCTGTGTCCTCTGGAAATGACATCTGTGCGTCACACCGGTTTTACGCTCTTTTGCTGTGACAGGTTATGGTGTCCGGCGGTTGCTGCGCTCTCGAGCGTCGCTGCGTGCGTCCTGGCAGAGTCCTCTCCGCTAATTCAGTGGTGTGCTATGGGCAGGCTCAACCCAAGTTGTCTTCTGCCGTATCTCCCCGTCTCCCTCCTTTATTTATTGTTTGCTCTGTACCTTCACTTTCTCTGAGCTAATTGCGGCTCAGACCCTGTGTCATCAGAGGTTCTGGCTAAAAGAGGGCTGATTGCACAGGGCAGATGAAGAGGCTATAAAAAAAAAAAAAAAAAAAAAGTAGTAAAATTTTGGGTTTGATTGCGTGGAAAGGGAAGGAAATCTGTTCTCCAGGCCAATGGGGATGGCGTGGTGGCTGCAGACGGAGGTGGGAGGAGAAAGGGGGAGATCAAGCCCATATTCATACTTACCCCTGGTGACTGCAACATCCGTCGGGGCTAAAGACAATCTGCATCTCATTAATCATCTGATATAAACAGAGGGAGACTCACTGGAACAGAGCGGTGTCACTGGATGAATGGCCTGGAGCTGGAAAATAAACATTTCAAGCTCTGCCTCGGCGTTTATTTTCGCTGAATGCCTTCGCTGCGCCTGGGCGTTTTGCTAACAGCGGGGTACTGCTGCCCCGAATCCGTCCCCAGGAGCGCGGCCGGAGCGGGAGCTTGCGACGCCGGGCGAGAAACGCACCGACCAGAAGGGCGAGAAAACTTTTGGAGCGGCCACGGGAGTTCTTCCTGGGCGCTTTCGTGGTTTAGCTGCAAGCCAAAGGGTTTCCCCTGCCCTAAGGGGGTGCAGAGGGCTTTCTCTCTTGGCAGCGCTTGGGGTTTTTTTTAGCAGGTGGGGAAGGCAGAGCGCGTGGTTGGGCTTGCAGGCACGATGCCTCTCCTCTCTTTGGTCCCGCAAACCTGTGGTGGGCAGTGATCGCTTGCAGACATAACCGTCGTGTCTCCATCAAACGCTGTCCGTGTTCACACACCACCGCATTTCCACAAACAGCAGTTGTTTCTCCTTCAAACCTCTCATGGCTGTTGGGTTTGGGTTTGGGTTTGGGTTTGGGTTTGGGTTTGGGTTTGGGTTTGGGTTTGGGTTTGGGTTTGGGTTTGGGTTCTTCCCCCCCCCTAGCTTTGCCTCTACGGAAACCCTCCAGGTGCAGTCTGGAATCCACGCTCACCCAAATATGCCTTTAATTCTGATTTATTAAGATGGTTATTGTACAGATGATTAGAAACATATTCTGGGAGATTTAACGGCCTCGGAACAGACCTGTAGCCATTACAGAGCTGTTAATCCTTTATAAATATGTTTTTAATCATGCCAGTATTTAACATACGATAACTGTCCTATTAAAAGTAATGTATAGCTGGCAGCCTTGGTATAAAGAATTGCAAGCTTTTTTTTTTTTTTTTTTTTTTTTTTCCCCCCTGCAGGCTCATTAACTTCTGCGGCTCAGGAGATATTACCAAAACCACAAGTGGACGGCTCAGCTCGGATACCCAAGCCTTCCACGTCCCACGAGGATCCCGGCCGGCGCTTGCATTTGCTGTACGAGGACCTTCACCGGGAGAGGGGTTTGCTGGGACAGGCAGGTGAGTGGGTTTTCGCTCCGGCCGTGGACCCCGCTACCTGCTCACTTTTAGCGTTGCTCGCTGCGTTTTGTTCCGCCTTGGCTGTTCTGTCCGTTCAGGTTGTGAGAGCAGCGAGATGGTGTGTGTAAAGGTATGTCAGTCCTTACAACTTCAACAGCTCTGCTAAAATAAACCCCTTACGTCTTCTTCTGGTGCGTGCACGCAGCACGGCGGCAAAAGCCGTATTTCCATCGGCAGACGCGGGAGCGCACAAAACACGCGCGCGCATACTACTGCACGGGCAGCGCAGCTCATACCCCCTCCCGGCTGTCTGCTCTGACATCAGGAAAGGTAAATTCCATTAGCGATGACATTTTGGGCCTTAACGTTTCTGGCGGTGAGAAGAAAACAAGCACCAACCCCCCAGCTAGGCTCGGTTGGAAAATAAATGACATAACCTGGGCTGGCTTCTCACGCGCTTTGTGCCTTGACACGCCATCCAGCCATTCCCAAGGATGGAAAGAAGGGGAAAAATTTCCCCTACTCGAGAAGGGGAAAAATTTCCACTGAATTAAATTGTTTTAGCTGGAAAAAATAAATCCTCGCCACGGCTTGAAGCTGGTGCCCCCCCCCCCCCCCCAACTTAGCAGGAGATGCTGCCATGCAGGAGGTGGGCTTGCTCCCGTCCAAGCTGCTCCATGCTGAGCCAAGGAAAAGCAGATGTGTATAAGACCCTCCTCACTCCCCTGACGTCCCCTCTGCGTTGTCCCCCAGCGTGCCACTCGGGCGATGTCCCCCTCGGTGCTGAATAAGCAAAGCTTCACGGGGAAGGGGCAGCAGCCCTTTGCCTTTCGGAGTGCCACCACCACAGCGTCCGGTACCGCTGGGTACGGGCCAAGGGCTGGGACAGCCCTGTCTGACCCCGTTTTGTGGCTCTTTTGTCTCTGGGTCTCCAAACTAATGCCTTTTGTCCCCAGCGCCCCGCTACCCCCGGCCCCCCTTGGCCGAGGGGGAGCCGTCGGGGCAGGACAAGGGGCTATTCTTTGGGGAGAACAGTGGGGGATCTCATAACGGGGCGGTTGGCCCTCGGCCACCTCCCACCACCGCCCTCCACACCTCGGTCACGTCTGGGCACTGGGGTTTATTGGGACGGGGCCGCGTTGGGCACGGCGAGTGAATGGCGCAAAGGAGGAGGATGGCGAGACGGGGTCAGTGCTCGGGGACCGCGGGCAGCAGCGGGGGAGATGGTCTCGGTGTCCGCAGGCTCAATGCTTGAGTGCAACCAGTGTCGGATATGGGATTTTTAACACGTTTTTTTTTTAAAAAAATGGTTCATTTGTCCCTTTCTTTAAGGGGATGGGACGTGGATGCTCTGGGCTGACGGCTTCTTGCTGACAGTGCAAACGAAACATCCCTCTGAACCCTTCTCCAGCACCGCAGCGAGCCCACAAGCAGCCAGAGCCGCGTGGGTTAAGGGAGAGAATTATTTCCAGCTCCCTTTGCAGCGTCCCCCTCGCACCTCGCCATGCTTCGGTGGCGGCCGGGAGCCTCGCGGCCCCGTGCGCTGGTGCTTGGAGCGGGCGCTGTTTGGTTTGGAAGGAGGCAGGCTTTGTCTGCGGAGCCGCCGGCCAGTTTTCCGCAGCCCACCTTATAAACTTTCCCAGCCTGGGAGCTCCTCGCGCCCAGCGGCTACCTGGGCTGCCGGCACGGCCAACTATTTTCATCGCCAGGTGCTATTTCCGTGCCTGACCTCCCCGTGGCGGCGGCAGATGTCGGCGTGTGGGTGGGATGCTTGTAGGGCTGGAGAGACCTGCCACCCTCATCCCGTCTCCCCGTGATCCCATCCAACGCGGCTGTTTCCATCGCAGCCCCCATTCTCTCTTTCCGTGGGATATTTCCCCATAGGTATCGTCTGTGAGGTGATGGGCTCCAGCTGAAATGCTCCACAGTGGTCACGGTGATGGGTACCAGGAGCCCTGGGAGGATGCAGGAGGGAGTGAGGATGCTCAAGAGTCGCTATGGGCAACGCGGAAAGAAAAGGGGGGAAAGAAAAGAGGGGAAAAAAAATCGGTTTTGGCTAAGCTCAGTCAAGGATGGTGGTTCTCTCCATAGTGCAGACCTTTTCCTCCGTGAAATGCTATCTTTACTCTTAAAAAAAATGAAAGTGTGCATTTTGCGTGGCTAAAATCCCAGAAGGAGCGAGGTCTGGGAGAAGGGGGGAGCCGAGCGAAGTGGGGTTGTGCTGGTAGCTGCAGGCTGGGGGGGTTAATGCCCCCTCCTCAGTTGCCCGGGGCTATCAAACACCGTGTTGGGCTAGTGCTGGGGAGAGGCTGAGAGTGTCAGCGGGAGGCCGTGGGTCACGGCTGGGAGAGAGCGTGCAGGAAGGGACAGGCAGCCTTAGCAAACCTCTGCTTTTATTTTTTTATTACTTTTTTTTTTTTTTTTTTTTTTTTTGCTTCTTTCCTGTTAGAATAAGCTCATCTGGGAGATTTTTTTCCTGCCAGCCTTCCTCTGCGCTGCAGGAAGGCCAAGCAGAAACTTCCTCCAGGGTGGCCGACTTTCCGTAGCTGCTTTCTGGGAGACTTTCCCCCCCCCCCCCCCACCACCACCATCTCTTCGAAACTCTTCTCCCTGTCCAAGCAGATGTGGAGCAGGGACGATGCAGGGCCAGGTCACCCCACGGACTTTTCTCAGCCCGCAGCGGCAATAAAGCTGTCGGCAGAGGCAGCGGCGCGATCCGGGCAGGGGATGCACTTAGGGGAGGCTGAGCCGCCGGCTCGACCCGGCTTCCCTTCCATCGCCGCGCCTCTCGCCCTCCATCGTCGCCGGCGTGTGCCAGGAGACAAAGCTGGCGCTTCTCCCGCCGGCGAAGCGGCGAGACGTCTGGTGAGAAGGAAGAGCCTGTCTGCGAGCGCCAAGGGGAAGCCCTCCGCCGACCCTCTCCGCTCGGTTTAGCTTCCCGCCGGTCTTCGCGCAGCCCCAGGCTCCGTCTGGGTCTCGGCGGCCATCTGGAAGGGGAAGCGTAAGGGATCGGCAGCCCTGATGCAGCGCACGTGCCGCTGACGAGTTCGCCCCTTCCCAACATGTAGCCCCGTCCTTGCTTTGCGCGTGGGGAAACTGAGGCAGGGCCGGCGCGCCGTGAGCCTGCGGTCTGCCCCGAGGACTGCCTGCCAGCAGAAAGCAGAGGGTTTCAAGGAAATAAGGAATTCCCATCCTGTCAGAAAATTTCCTACCGTCGGGATCATCTTTAAATTTAGAAGTTTGGAATTTCACCTCGAAAGAAATACCCGCAAGAATAAATATTTCCTTTTGTCTTTACGAATAAGACCGAATACGAGAAGGGAAGAAGGGCACAGCACAAGGCACTAACCCTCCTGAAACGCAACGCTTCCGTAATCCTGAATAGGTGTTTTCATCAAATTGAAACGTGCCTGCAAAACGCTGTCTGGCAAAACTCTATTCAGCTGGAAAAACACCGTCTAGCTCGCTCTCCCGTCGAGTTATCTCTCTAGACCTCATACAAAGTCTTATTTATTCACTCCCTTTTCAGATGGTCTCCACTTCTCCATCTCTAGACATCCACAAATCACGATTTGCCTCTCCAGCATCAGGGACTTGCTGAAAAACCGTGAAGGGCTTTCTTTTTAATTTCTCTTTCATCGCTCCTGCTCCTTCTGCAGTTTGAATCGCTCTGGGATGTCTCTGAGCTTCTCAGTGATTCTCAGAGCAAGAAACGTGGTGTTTTTTTTTTCCTTTGGAACTTAGGATGCTAATGAAATTATTCAGCCCCAGCACGTGGAATTTAAGCAACTATTGGCTATCTTTGAATTTATCAGCGCTGCCATAGGGGCTGTCTGGGTGTAGGGTTGTAGGACAGGAGCGAGAAGGTGGTGTCACCCCAAAACCGTATAGTACGTGAGCTTGGGCTCTGTTATGGCTCTGCTTAGTCTTTTGGGCTCTGGAGGCACTCGGCTGAGTTTAATGAGCAATCCTATCTGTGCCTTTGGTTTGGGAAGGGTATGATAGGGGGGTGTCTGTCAAAGCAGCTCTTGGGGTGCAGCGCTGAGATGATGTACGCGCGTGTAATGCTGTCAGCACGAGGCGCTCCCGGGAGGCGTGAAAAGGGATGGAGACAGACAGACGGAGACAGAACGCGGCTCCCTGCCTCCTGTCCCAGGGCATGGGGGCGGTCACTGGGGACCTCTCTGCTTCAGTCCCTGTCTCCCGTGCTATTTCTGTTCATCCTGGTACCCGGGGAGAGCAGGGGTCGGGAGAAGCTGTGTCATTTCCAGTGTTGCCAGAGAGCTTGCTGAGGGATAAAGAGGTATTTCTGAACTTAACTGGGCTCACTGGAAGCTCCAGTCTGACTTTCTCACGGGAAGAGCGGACTTGACCCCTCCGAATAGGCATCCAAACTACCCCCTGCCGGTGTGTGTTTGTGCGTGCGCGATCTCCCTGACGTGGCAAATGCTGGCCCCGGCTGAGCCCCTGCTGTCCATCCCCGTGGCCTCGGGTACCGCAGTGATGGGGCGTGAGCGCTCTAAGGTGGGTTATTAGGTTGGGAGAGGGGGTCCAGCAGTGCGCTGGAGGCTGCGTGATTTCCCATTTCCCCATCAAGGCCGAGGATGTGTGTTGAATGAGCAGCCCGGTGAAGCCCACAGCCCCCAAGGCCAGCTGATGGCTCGATGGGAAATAGATGGGATTCATGTGGCCGGCTATTTCCTGGGTAACTGGCAGGTCAGAAGGACTTGTTAGCGGATGTTTTCAGGGGGTGTTGCATTGCTTGTCCTCCCTCCAGCTCCAGGTGATGGGGTTGGGTCAGCGCAGGCACCTCGGAGCGTTGTCCTTCTCCGGGGACCGCTCACCTCTGATAGAGAGAAGGTTTCTACAGACGCGGTTGCACTTGCCCAAAGGATGGGAGAACAGGAGCTCAAAGCACAGGAGACGACATATCAGGGCTCACGGTGCTGGAGCGAAAATGCCACAACCGGCACAAGCTTTGCCTTTTAGACGCGTTTGCAGCAGTTTGTTGCATTGGCTCCGTATCACATTAAAGGGTGTCCGTCTCTGTGCAGGCGCACGTGTTGGTTGTTGACTCTCCCGGAGGTGAGCTGCTGATGGACGGTATCTTGCAGAGCCAGCTACACCCCGCTGAGATCACACCGGGTCGTACCCTCCAAAAACTGTCACTTTTGGCCCTTTCTCTATGCGTCACCCAAAACCAACTCACGTCCTGCCTATGGGACCTGTTCCGTAATAGCCTTGGGTAGGGGATGCGATGCGGTACGTGTCACCTTTAGGGAGCTGCGTTGCAAAATCAGCTGTTAAAACAGCTCGTGCCACTGTCAGCGGATAAACCCACGGCTTCCCCCACCGCGGTGCTCCGCAGGGAGGAGGTGGGTTCGCCCAGGGCTGCACAGCGCGGCCACGCTGCGAGTTGGGGCGATCCTGGCAGGTGTGCTACCTCCGCGTCGCCCGGCCAACCCAAACAGGACCCAGTGACCCACTAACACACATTCTATTCTATTCTATTCTATTCTATTCTATTCTATTCTATTCTATTCTATTCTATTCTATTCTATTCTATTCTATTCTATTCTATTCTATTCTATTCTCTCCTGTTCACAAATACAGCCCCTGGTGTTCACAAATACAACCCAGGGCTGCTGCCTGCTGGGTGTCCACTGCTGAGGAATTTCTCTGCCCTGAGCTCCAGCCCCGGGGGGATCCGCCTGTTTTTTGGGGGGAGGAAAATATCTTCTGTCTGTCTTGGCCGGATAACAGAGCACAGGCTTTTGCTCCTTTACGCGCGACGTGAACGTCACCGGAGTGGGATGGGATCGCCTCCATCAGCACTCGGGTTTGTTGCATGGGGGCTGTTTTAATGAGAACCTTTCCCAAGAAAACCCCACCTGGCTGCGGCTGGAACCAGCCCTTACACCCCACTTAAGAGAGTCTCATATAGCTTCGATCTGTTCCTAATTGCCATTAAGCAAGCCAAAACCCACCTGCTTCCTACCACCCACCAGGTCCACTTCTCCCGGTGTACTGCGCAGGTTTAAACTCGCCCCTTATTGCTGCCGTCTCCCGTAAGACATTTCCAAAGCATCTGAGAAAAAAAAAAAAACCAAAAAAAACAACTTCAAAAACCTCCCCAAAGTGGGAGCCTTGAATGCTCAGGGCGGGAACGGCGTCTGTCGTTTTCCCGCAGCTTCTCCGCCTTTCGAGGCACCTCCTGGCACCGAGAGATGAAGGCGGCCAAGAAAGGCCACAAAGCTACTTAAATTGTGAGGCGTTTTTCCTCCTTTAAGCCGCAGTGCCCTGCGCGGCACACGTAACCCGTCGGCGCAAGGAAACAGCATCCGCGTTCCTCTTTTACTGCTCGCTCACTATTTGGCGATTAAGAAAATGGGGGAGCTGGGGGCACTCATTCTTGACCTCGGGGAAAGCAGGAGGCTTATAAAAACTTGGAGTGCTGCAGAAATTACAAGGCAATTAATTAAAAAAAAAAAAAAAAAAAAAAGAAAATCAGGCCAGAGCTGGGACCGCGTCAATAAAAGCGGGAGGAACTGACGTCAGCACCATGCGGGATGCGGGGAGCGATGCTCCTGCCTTCTCCTGCGGGCGCTGAGCACCTGGGGTCGGCGGCGCCGAGGCCTCCAGCTTCCCGCCAGCATGGATTTGGAAATGCAAGAGTAAGAAGAGATTTTGGGGGCTGGCTGGGCTTTTTTTTTTTTTCTTTTCTCGGTGGATTCAGCTACCCTGAATCCCTCCCCCCAAACGCGAATCCCACGTTGAGCCCTGGCGCGGGGGTGTTTCATGAATGTGAGATTAATAGCCACCAAAAAAAAAAAAAAAAAAAGGCAAAAATTAATATTGAAGGGGTGAGGAGGGATTCCCAAATCACTGTTTGGGGATGTAAGAGGCCCAGCGCTAAGGGGGAAGACTGTATTTTGCTTGCCGCTGGGTCATAAGGATTCAACCCAATTTACATTCAAGCCGGTTTTAATGTATCGAGAAGTTTATCAAGACTCAGCTTGGGTTTCCTGACCTGATAAGACCAAGAAGGGAAAAAATTTTCTATGTGAAAAAAAAAAAAACACGCGGTGGTTTTCCATTTCTCATTGCAATGCCGCTCTCTTTCAGGTCTGGGTCTTTCCAAGAGTGGAGACGGATGTCCTCAGATGGGGATGCGGCTCGGGACCGCCAGGCGGGTGTTTGGACGTTTCTCTTAGGTGTAAGTGATTTCTCGTGCAAACCACTTGAGTTGAAGCGTGTGGTGACAGGGAGCGGAGCATGTCCTCTGCTTCCTCTTAGGAAAATCCCAGAGAAACCTCGTCCGGCTCTCGGGCCACGGCGAGAGCGTTTGCCAACATCCTCTGACCGGTTTTAAAATGGGGGGGGGGGGAGAGGGGAAGAGGAGTCTGGATTTTTGGTCTGCACTTGCTTAACTCCCGTTCGAGCAGGTTTACGTAGCTTTGGTCATTTATTTACTTGTCTGCGTTGGAGTGCTGGCTGGATGGGAGCGATACAAGCGTATTTCTTTACGGTAGATGAGGACAGGGCTGGTCCAAACGTGCGAAGAAGGTCGTGGGGTGCAGCACGATCTTGTTTGGCCCCGCGTCGCTTGGCGGCTGCCTTCTCCCTGTTTATTTCTTTCTCCGGGGAGAAGGAAGCGGATCCACTTCACATCAAGTGAAGATACATAAACCGTTGGGGGCCGGCGGGGATAACTCGGAAATGAAGCGAGGGGTCAACTCAGACCATTGCTCTTAGGGACCGGACTGTCTCAGCAGTGAAATGCTGTCAGCACTTATTAATGTGATGAAAGCCGTCGGTGCTCAGCCGCTAGGAAGAGCGGGGCTGTGGTGTTTGAAAGCAGGGTGCCCAAAACCAGGGGCGGACCAAGCCGTGAAGCTGAGAATGAGCGTAGCTCGTCGCATCCCACCGCCCGCGTTCGGAGGGAGAGGGTCCGGGGTATGTAGCGCATGTGTCACTGCGGTGCCAGGCTGCTTTGCGCGCAGCTGGCTTGAAATTTTTACAAAACAGCCCATTTCGTGCGGTTTTGGTGCGTTAGCTGAAAGCGTTTGACTGGCTTGGGGGATGAGTGTTTGGGGCTGGAGGTGAAAAATTCAGGTGCTGGCTGAACTGGGGAAGATATTGGGGTCACAGAGGGGGAGTTGCTTCAACCTCCCAGCTCAGTCCGTGTCGCTTTTGGGGACGGGTCCGGGGAGACACCAGCCTGATGCTCAGGGCTCAAACACTCAATATGGAACCCCCAGTGAGCGCTGCGTAAACGCTGCATGGAAACAGCTGGAGTTATCCCAGCCGAAATTGAGTGAACGGGATGCTTTGGTCCCTCTGCTCTCTGCCTGCGGCTCCAAGGGAGCGAAAGTCTCGCTGAGGTCCGGCAATCGTGGCGCCCTGCGGCTCCGCTGATTCCCGGCCGTAGAAATGAGCATCCTGGACAAAACCGTCTCCTCTAAGGTTCGGCACAGGCTGATCCGGAGGGGGGTGGGGGGGAGGGAGGGGAAATACAGGCTTGCTGTCAGGCTGCTCCTTCCGCAGCCGCTGCAGCGAGCAATACTTCAAAGCCCGAAGTCTTGCTTGGTTTTCATGTGTGTCTGCCAGGAGAGGCTGTGTCCCCCCCCAGCAAAAGCTCCGCTGCCTGAGATGAGGGTTGGGACGGAGGGTGGGCACAGTACAGACCCTGAAATCACCCAACCAGCCCCAAAGGGGACCACGTAGACTCTTTTTTTTTTTTTTTTTGGGGGGGGGGGGGGTGTAGAGATGGTCTGGGCGCGGGGTCTGGCGAGCTGGGCACGGTCCCTCGCCCCAGGCCAACCCTGCCTTTCGGAGCAATGTTTTTATGGGCAGCGAGACCTGCGAGCGGCTCGTTAGCTTCCCTGCTTGCTCGGTTTATATTTGCTGGCTTTTCCCTCCCTGTAAAACGAGTGCACAAACCCAGGCCCGTGCTCAGGGAGCGAGTTCGGGGGCCGGAGGGGGGCGACCCTCGCAGGGAGGCTCGGCACGGTGCTCCCATCCTAGGGAAAGGGCTATGGCATGGGGTACCGGGAAGCAGGGGGACAAGCCAGGGAGCAGAGGGCTCTTCCCATGGGTTTTCCCTCCTTGCACACCAAAGGCACCGTGTCTGTGTTATCCACACCTCCCAACAGGCTTTTGGTTTTGAGATTAAACCTCAGAAGCCCTTTCGCCAGAAGGGTTTGCTCCAGCCCTGTTTCAGAGATGGGGAAATTGAGGCGTGAGACAGAGAAGGAATGCCCTCTCTGTCCCTGAAGGAGGAGAGAGGAGTTTATCCTCTGCCCTTAATGTCCCTGAGCCCTTCCCGGCTTGTCCGTGACGCTCTGCCTTCCTGGCCGGAGATGACTGCTCCGGAGCTCAGGACTCAACTCTCTTATCTGCCCATCCCGTCTGGTTCCCCCGGTGCCAGCTCCAGATCAAACGTGAGGAGGAAGCCCGAGGGTCCGTGCTACCGCCGCTCTCCTGGGAAGCAGATCGCAAACGGAGTCTCTGCCGACGTTTGCAGCTTGAAAAGCAGCAGGTCTGGCGGGGAGGGAGGATTTTGCTTCCTGGGGGACAGCCCCCCCATCCTATCCCCCTCTTCCAAACGGGCAGTTGCTCCCTATCCCTGTTGACGTGAGGTTTGGGGTACCCCACAGGTAGGATGTCTCCAATAACCTGAGTGATATCTGCTTTCATGGCTTAGGGAGGAAGTGCTGGTAAAGGTAATTCACGGGTAAACTCCCGTAGATTGGCACTTGGCTGCCGAAAAATGGTCAAACAAGTCCCCGGAGCCCGTGCAACATGCGCAACACGCAGGAGGTTTCTCGGTGGGACCCGCCGCCACCCGCATCTGCGTCTCCATCCCACGGCGGTGGTCCTCGCGCGGCAAAGCTGTAAGGACGCAGATGTTGGCTGTTAAATGCCAGCAGCCGTGCTCAGCTGTTCTCCCAGGCTTTGGCCCTGGTAGGAATTAAAGCCCAGCCTTTAACAGCCCTACCAAGCGCGTTCCCATCCCCGCGTAACCACTCACCTCTCCCTATAACCCACTTTACAGCAAAACACCTTTTGGGCAGTTGGCAGGGAAGGGAAGGTTTGCCCCGATCAATGCTCCCGTAATAATTTCTGGCTTGATTAATGCATTTTCCCTGTCCCCTTCTCATCGGGACCCATCTGAAAGCCGAGCTGTGATTTTCCCCTTAAGGCAACCTCAGGTTTTCACCTGTTTCCAGGGACTGCATTAAAATGTAAGGCCTTCATGAGGGTGATGTGGTTGGAACTCGATGATCTTCAAGGTGCCTTCCAACCTAAACCATTCTATGATTTTCGTCCCGGCTGACGGTATCGGATTGGCGGATGGGGTTTTTTGTTTGTTTGTTTGTTTGATGAATGAGTGTAATAATTTTGCAGAAAGGGAGGTGTCAGCTTGGATGCTGTGGTCCTCAGATTTTCGTGATCGTTAATAACGCCCGCGGTGCTTTCCGTAAGCGCGAGCCAGAGGTTCAGGATGTAACGGCTTCCTGGTGGAAAAAAAGCGAGTTTCCTCCAAATCGAAAGACTTTGCAAAAGTGACACCTTTTTCCTGATATTTTCTTTTGACTTTATTTCCAGTGCTTTGTTATGCTCTTGTAAAAAGAAAACTGTCAGCATGAAGTATTTTTGCGCATCATTCCGCCTGGCTTTAGGTGAGATTTTCAGATGTTCCTAATGGAGATGCCTACTTTTGACAAACGAATAGACACCAAAAGGAAATATTTCTGCCTAGCCAACAGGGAACAAGGGGATGCTGCCCAAACAGGGACCTGCAGCTACTTGTAAGTGAAACGGAGGATGCTGTGCAGCAGCAAACACCCCCAGAGATGTGCTGTGTCCCCCTCGGATCCCCGAGCCTGGGAGGTGCGGGAGATGGGGGTACCCGGGAGCGACTCCAAAGGAGGAGCCGGATTCTGCATCGTGGCCCCGGGAGCGACGCTCCTGTCTGCGAACTCGCTGCAGCTGCTTGTCTCTACCTTGTGATGAATCCCAGATGATTTCTCAGCCTGAGCTGTACAATCACTCCTGTTAGATTATAAACTGGAACTTTTACAGGCTGTATGTGGGGTTTGTGGCTTCCTTTCCCTCTCTCCGTCTCCAAAGTCCGTGATTCTTAATAAATCATCCTCTAGCCTGAGCTGAGTCTTGCTGTTTTAAGTTTAACTAGCTTATTTTTTTGCTGATAAGCCAGACTTCGAGTTCTTCCCAAGATCACGGGTTGGGGCCAGTAATACCACGCAGGAGAGACTGTTAATCGTGATATATCACATGCCAATAGGAACAGCATTGGGCGCTCACTGCGAGCAGCGCGTTTCCCTTATATCAGCATTTACAGGCAGAGCACTTGTGTCTCGCCGAGTTGGTGGGAGGGAAGAGTCAGGGCTCCCACCAGATATAAATTAGGTTTATTATCGGCGCCGACTCAACAGAATCGCAGGGCAGAGCTCTGAGCTATGTGCAGAGGGTAAGGGGAAAGTGGACACCGATGGCAGGAAAATGTTGTAGTACGCACCTATTTCTTACGCTGTGTCAGTGCAAATAACTTCTTTAAGGCTTTGATCCTGGCTTCGCTCTAAATTTCTCTTGCACCATCCTCAGTCCAAAGAGACCCGCTCCACCCAAGGGTGGGACTGAAGAGTGGACCGAAGCATGGAGAGAACCTGCTACACCCTATTGTTGTTTCTTTCTCTTCTTCTTCTTTGCTACCACCCTGTCAGCACATAAATTGCTTTTTCTTGACAGCTCCGGGAAAACATGGTGCATTTTCAGATCCATCATGGTCTGATCCTTGTTCTCCCAGCTCCTCTCCCAGTATCACTGTTGACTTTGGCCAACTGTTCCCATGGCTATGCTGCTCCGTGGAGGTGTCTGCTGAACCCTCCTTCTCCTCAGAGCCCAGACCAGCTCCCATCACGTCCCATAGAGACAGAGGTCTCTCAGTTGTGTGCCTGTAGGATTAACCCTGCAAAGACCCATGTAGCACACAGCATAGGTCACCCTTATCAGAAGAGGGACCAGCAGAGCTCTAGATAGAGCAGCTCTCTGGGGGTTCTGCACCCAGATGGCTTTACTGGTATGAGGTGGGAGGTGGAGGAGTCCTCCCTGAGGCATGTCATGCGCTAACAACCCATGGAAAGAACGGATTTATCAAGATTAAAAGTAGTCCTGATGAGAGAAGCTGGGAGGGCTGGTCAGGAGCCATGAGACACGTGTGTGGGGTTGTGGTTACCAGCCTCTGCTAACGCCTGGTACTGGGCAGCGCAGCCCCTTCCACCCCAATCTGTCTTTGGGTTGGCTGTGACCCCCCAGCCTGACTCATCCTCCCAGCTCAGCCAAAAAAAACCCCATCCCTTCAGTCCCAGCATCCCCCGGAGAAGCCCCCTCAGTGCCGGACGGTGACGGCACATCTTTTATCTCGCTTGGCCCAGCAGGCCACGAATTCCTGCTCCTTTGCGATGGGGGTGGGCGAGGGAGAGAGCATCTTGCTCGGTGCCCCTCTGCCCAGGAGGCAGCTCCCCGTGTCATGTGGATCAGCCAGTTCGTCGCGTTGGAAAATTTTTTTTGCTGCTCGCCCAGCTGGGGACTGGAGATCCGCCAGGGTCCCTCTGTGCCTCCGTGGGAAGGCGAGATGGGAAGACACGGTGAAGGCGCTCTCGGGGCTTTGCTGTCTTCATGGGAATTTGTCTTGCTTTCCCTTTCCTTTTTTTTTTTGTTTTTTTTTGTTTTTTTTTTTTCCTTTGCCTTTTGGGGGGGGATATTTTAAACCACGAGGATGCCACTTGTGTTTTGTTACAGTTCAGAAGGGCTGTGAGCTGATGGCATCTGTCCTGTCCTTGCGGCCGCCTTGCCAAAGCTACCAGCACGTGCAGCACCACCGCCTTCCCCTCGGCGGCTTTCGCAGGAGAAGATGAGTTTGGCTGGCAGAGGCTGGGACCACCTCAGAGGTGGGCTGTGCTCCTCCCCGGTGAATCGCGTCGGCGGGGATGGCGGCAGCATCCTCTGTGGCTCAGTGGGATTTTCAGAGCCGATCCGGCTCGGTGAGTGCTGCCTTCCCTCCCACCTTGCCTCCCTACAGCCATCGCTTTGCCATTGAACTCCCAGGGTGAATCCCTCCAAGAGGAGGAGGGCTTTGTCACGTATCTGCTGATGGATGGATGCGTGTTTACCTTGGCCTTCCCCACCTCGCGGCTGCCGGATAGTTATCTGAGTGATGAATTCATCTGCCCAGGCACCCCTGAATGGTGGGGGCAGAGGAGAAGCATCTATTACAGCGGTTTGGCACAAGGGAGGAGGACTACCAGAGAGGAGAACGGGCGGTGGTTGCACATCAAAGCTGGGCCTCTGGTTTCCTAGCCTATCTCCTAGATTTCATCTGGTCGTGGTGAAACCGCAGGCGCAAGCGAGCGGTCTCGCGCGTTAGAGGCTGGTGTCTCTGTCTGCAGGGAGAGGAGGGAATTTCTTAATTCCAGCTATGCTGGGCATGTTGTTTTCCTCCCTGCCTACTCTGCCAGGGATGATTTTTTCGTAGGGTGGAGAGCCTTGCTGCAATTGCTGGACATGCTTTGGGTCGGGGCCACCGCAGGGAAACGTGACGGGGCGCTTCGGCGTTGCAGCCGGGATGGCACGCAGTGCCCAGGACGTGAGCATCCCCGGCTCCGTCCGGCTGCGGTGCCGGGCTGGGGCTGCTCTGCGGCTCATGCTGAGTCAGCAGCTACGCGGCGGCTGCTGCTGAGCGTGCAGATTCCAGCAGCGGGGAGAGGGGAAGAGCTGAGACCTGTGGCTTCATCCGTGGCACCTGCGTGTGTGTCAGCGTGGGATGGTCTTGGGGGCTTGCACAGACCCGACGGCAGGGCAGGATGGAGAAGAAACTATAAAACCCTCATGAGAAAGTCCTCTTCCTGCAAGGTTTCCTGGCGATGGACGCAGGGAGGTTAGCCTGGACCATGTCCTTCTTCTGCTAAACCACCCAGGACATGCTGTCCTCTTGGGGCTGCAAACTTTTTTGCAGCATCAAGTGACCCGGGACAAATCAGGAGGTTCAAGGAGTGGGGCTGTGGGGCTTTACATCCCGCCGTGAGGGTCTGTAAAGCACCAGCAGCTCAGAGGGCGCGTAGGCAGTAATCTTTCTGGTCGCTGAAACCCAAACCCCCCTTAGCAACAGCAGGATGGGTTTGAGATGGCTGTGGCTCGGAAAATAGATATCGTGGTTTCCAAAGGAAAGCTGGGTGGAATGAGTGAAGGACAGGGATGCAGGGCTAAGCACTCACAGGTGGTGAGGTTCCAAATGTGCAGGTAGATACGTAGAATCATACCTAAAGGGGGCCTAGAGGAGAGCTGGGGAAGGACTTTTTACACAGGCGTGTAGTGATAGGACAAGGGGGAATGGTTTTGAACTGAAAGAGGGGAGATTTAGATGAGATATTAGGAAGAAATTCTTTCCTGTGCGGGCAGTGAGCCCCTGGCGCAGGTTGCCCCGAGCAGCTGTGGCCTTGAAGGCCAGGTTGGACGGGGCTTGGAGCAACCTGGGCTGGGGGGAGGTGGCCCTGCCCGGGGCAGGGGGGTGGAACGAGATGGTCTTCAAGGTTCCTTCCAACCTAAACCGTTCTATGATTTGCAAATTGGACCCCTGTTTCTGGTTGAGTGCTATATCGCTCTGAAAGCAAGCCCCTTTTTTTTGTATCTAAAGCCAAGGAACCCAAAACTGTACCTGCATCCCAAGCGGTCTGACGGAGGAGGTGTGGGGAACAGCCTCTTGCCTTGGCTTCCCTGAGCTGTGTGTCCCTGGGGCAGGTCTGTGTCAGAGACAGCACACCCCTCCGTCACCTCACCTCGTGCCTTCGCGCTTGCAAATCACAGTCGGAAAGGTCAGCAGATCCATCTGGACCTGCTGGAGGCCATCTGGGTGGCATGACGACAGGAAAATAAATAAATAAAATTTTAAAAAGCTAAAAAAGAGGTTGCATTTCTTTTTCCCCACATCCTCATAGCGTTCTTCATGAAAGGAGACCTTTTGCCAGCATTGTGCAACGCTGGCTCGCATTTTCCTTGAACTTTGGTCCTCCTTTAATCCGTGCCACAGTAACCTCCAGGGGAAAGAGCGCTGCTGGTTCTCGATTTCAGCCGCTATCGAAACCTTTCGGCTCCGTCCCAGGCCATTGTTCTGTGTCCTGTCACCCGTGTTGTCCCCAGGGCGAGGACAGCAGCGTACGCCGATCAACCAGTGGTCCTCCATCGGAGCCATCTCCTTCCCCGCAGGCTCCCGGCTGCCAACAAAGCCATCTTGCAGTCGCGTTGTCAAATTAGCATTGGTCCCCGTCGCTCGTTGAACCACAAAAAGCCACGCTGAGCTTTCAGATATTTATTTGTTTGCTTGTTTTGGCAGGAGGGAAAAAAAAAAAAAGGCCAAGTTTAAGTTTGGGCAAAGGTATCCTGTGTCCTTCATCTCGCCTTGTGGCTTCCTTCCCTTATCGCGTAATTAGGCGGTTGGTGCGGGAAAGGCAGTTGGACAGCAAAAGGCACAGTCCACGTGTTAAGCGTTATTAATAGCAGTTTATTAATAGCAGACCTCTTGGGCAACGCTGCTGGAATCGCGGATTTTAGGAGCACGTGTTTGCTCGGCCGGCTCGTTGGGGGCGGGGGAGGGGGTGCGAGGTCTGCTTTCGGGGGGGGGGGGGGGTCTCTCCCCACCAGCGTCTGGGCTGATGGTGAGAAACATGGGGTTTCTTCCAGCTGATGGTTTTTCGGCCGGCGACTCCGTTCCCGCAGGGTGTCGAGCCGGAGGACAGCGTCAGCCCGCAGACGGGGATGGAAGTCTCCCACCTTTTTGGAAAATCAGGAGTAGCGGGGGAGAAGGGAAGAGGGGGTTCGCATGGGAAAAGGGTTTTTTGGTGTTTTTTTTTCGCTCAGATTCAGATTTATTAACCCCGCAGGGTCAAGCCTTATGGGCGGCAGTAAGGCTGTGTTTGCATACGAGGTGGAGGGGGCCACGGAAGGCAAATGCTGTATTAAGGACCTTAATTGAACTGCCAGGACAGTTCTGGGTGTGGATACAGGATCCGTACTCTGAGAACATCCTCGAGGGGGTAAAGCAGTTCCTGTTCTGTCTCCAAAGCTTGGAGGCAAAACCGCAATTTTTAAGCTTCTTTAAGGCATCTGCAGTTGAGGCAAAGTCATCTAAGCGAGGCAAAACCATCTAAATTTCACAAAGGCCCTTCCCAAACTTGCCCTCAGTTGGAGAAATCCCGTTTCGCAGCACCGGTCTTGAATCCTTCAGTGTCCCTTGAAGAAACTGGAAGAGAAATTTGATCCAGTAAATGTATAAGGACCAGGTTTTGGTGGATGTACTTGTTAAAATTCTGTATTTGTGCGTTACAGGTTAAAACTGGGGTGTCCGTGTTCTGCAGACTCGACCAGAAAAGTGGGAATTCAGCCTGGAGGAAAGCATCAACCCAAATAAAAGCAGAAAATACAAGGTTTGTACAAACCCCGCTCTGTCTGTCTGAATTAACGCGTGCATCCCCTTCCTCCCCGCCCCGGGAGCGACCACACTGCATCTCTTGTCTGCACGGCCATCCTCCCCAGGGCAGGACACCCACCGGAGCGTGGTACCACCGTCTTGCCCGAGGCCGGGGGTGACCATTGTGGTCCAGACAATGGTCACGGAGCATGAATGGAAAATGATCTCCTGTGTTGGACTGACAACCGGCTCTCTGTTCCTTGGGCAAGTTCTTGACTCCTGGGTGAAGGGAACGGTCCCACCCCAGGCAATCCCCACTTTGATCTTCCTGCTGGCCGCGTTGCTTTTTCTTACTGCTCCTAAATAATTCAGGACACTAAAAAAAATAAAATAGAGGAGAGGGGAAATACCCTTTTACAGCCTTATTTACTGGTTGCTCTTTAGGAGTCACCACAAAGCCTGCTGAGAAGAGGACAGCAAGGAAACAGGGAGGAGGAAAAGCCCCCTCTGGTATACCCACGCTGTCGGAGGATGCTCACACGAGGCTCGTGTTTACCTGAAACCATCTCAGCCATCTCTTACAGTGGTGAGAGCCCAAATCCACCCTGAATGTGTAGGACATGGTGAGTTTTAGCCTTTTCACGTGCCGCCTTCTGCGTGTTCTCAAGAGGCAGGGTATTAGTTGGGGAATATGTGTGTACTGGGGACTCTATATGATCATGGGAGTTCAGGGTGAGGTTTTTTCCTAGCTGGTGCTATCCCAAAATTGCTATAGACTCTCTCCCCTCCTCACCCAGCCTGCAAACCCTATGTCCACCTGCCTCTGCATTGCATCCCGCGGTGGCGCAGAGCAGGGAACAAGCAAGGGAGAGGAGCTGTAAAGAAAATCCTCTGGCCCGTTCCTCTGCAAAAGTGTCAGGAGGAAGGGGCTGGGATGAAGGAGATCGAAGTCCTCTTCCACCCGGTCCCTCTCACAAAGCTCACTGGCCACAATATTCCAGTTTGCCCACTGGTGTGGCCGGGCTGACTAGATCGGGCGGCAGAGGGGGTTTGGGGAAAGTGGCGGAAAGATGGTATTTTTGCATGATGAAATATGCAAATTACCAGCCCCCTTTTCTCAGTTTTTCTACTTTTTTTTTTTTTTAAAAAAAAAAAAGCGCACTTTTGAGGAATGTCCAAACATAGAAAACTTTAGCCCAAAAAGGAATTTTATCCAAAGAATTTATGAGCAACTTAAAAAGAGAAGGCAGTGAGAAGAAACCGAAAGCCAGATGTAACTACAGCTTTAGGTGGCTTTTAGTTTAGTTTCGAATTTTGCAGGGACTCTAACTGGGAACCTTAGGAATTCTGCAATGCCTATAATCGGGTATTGAGGCAACCGTGAACTTTTGATCACTTATTTCCTGGTCTTCCGCCTGTCTCCAAAAGGGAGTATCTGACCATCTCGTTAAACTCTGGCTTTTAGATGCTGGTATGAGGAAGAGAGCAGCAGGAATCAGCAGAAATGCTGTGAAATCCCGGACTTGGGAGCTGCAAAACACCCCATGCAGCGCAGAGACCTGTTCCTCTTGAAGGCACATCCTGGGGGCTTGGCTCCAGAGAACGAAAATATTCAAAATAAAGAGGTAAGCAATACATGATGTGTTATACTTCAATACGTACTCGTACTCTGGCATGAACTGATCTGGAAACACCAGCAAAACTTTGCTTTGCTCGGGGGGGGGAATGCCAAGATAGCTACGGGAGGAAAGGTGCAGTGCTCACGGTGGGGACAAGTGGCTTTTGAGGAGGAGGGCGAAGCAGAAGACAACCCACGAGTGACTGGAGAGAGGTCCTGCAACACAAGCACGCTGCCAAGTGCTCCTTTGGAAGGACGTCCTTGGCTAAACCTCCGTCAACCAGAACTCGGGTAAGGGGTGAGGCTGAGAGATGCTCAAGGCACAGGATCTCCCCTTTGCAAATAAGGGCTCAGATCTGCTTAAACTGGTGCCGTTTTGGGGGGGGTCAGTCCCAGTTGGCGGCCGGAGAAACCGCTAACAACACTGCAGCGGGGTGCAAGGAGTGTAAAGAGGGATCATAGGCTAAACCGGGGTAGGGACTTGCATGACTTCCCTGATAAGGGATAATTAGGGCAGCACAAGGTGACTTAGGGATATGATAAGGGATAATTAGGGCAGCACGAGCACCTTCTTGACTTAGCATCCTCTGCTGCCTCTTCTCCTGTCTTTTGAAGGGGAATGTGACACCCTGGCACTATCCCTGGTAGGGGAGAGCAGCCTCCTCCTCCCCCCCTGCCCTGTACCCCAACCAGCACCAGAGCCTGGCGCTTGCCAGTGCGTTTAACTTCCCTCTGTGTTTTGCCAGAGGCTGTTATTAAGAAATAAGGCTCTGCCTTTTTATCATTCCTCTGAGCGTCTGTCTGATGTCATTCCGTCTGGCAACCGAGCGATCAAAAGGAGCTCCCCCGGGAGAAATTTCTCAAACAAACAGCCAGCGAGAAAAAAATAATACCCCATTAAATATAATAAAATGCAAAAACCACAGCGTTTCTCCCTGATAAATGAAAAGGCAGCGTAACCTAATCTCCGAACGCAGAAACTTGCCTCCTACCATTCTTCGGGGGGCCGGATTCCCCCCGAGCAGGGATGTAGGGTGCCCTGCGCTTACCTGGCTGATTATCCTTAATTGAAGCTATTTCACAGTCTGAGATCACGAGGATCGAGTCCAGGATCTCACGGTGCGCGCTTTTTGGCCGGCAACACCCGCTACCATCGCTCCCACCTGCGCAGAGCCTTCGCGTGTCTCACCGGCACACTGCACGTCAAGCAGGTTTAGCTCTTAATGTTTTTAAGCACATTGGGGGTTTTGGGTTGGGGCTTTGGGTTTTTTTTTGCCTTTCTATAAGGCGTATGTGTGTCTTCAGAGCAAATTCTGGCTCTGCTCCTTCATATTCATTACTTCTTGAAGGTTGCAGGGGTGACAAACGCCCAGTTGCCAACGCCTGGGAGCCCCTGGGATGTGCGTCGGCTTCTCGTTTCGGCAGCTCTGATTTCTTTTCGAGAAAGAGACCTGCTCACCAAAATGGGCAAGAGCGAAGGAATTTTAACGCGACCTGCTGCAAAGCTTCATTGGGGAAAGAGTCCCCTAAATGCCAAAAGACTTCACGGCCGTGTTTTCGAAAGGAAGATGACCAAACAGCGCCTTGACTCCGGATTTGGAAAACAAAGAGAGGAGGAATGGTTTTTAATCTGTCGGAGCAGAGCGTTTGAAGAGGGGCTGTCGGGGAAGGCAGACGTACGCGCCGACGAAAAGTTGCCCATTTGAGCTGGATCCCGGCTGAGTTCTCTTGGATCCACATCTCGCACATCTGTAGCCATGATCCTCCTTTCCAAGCCGCTTCTCCTCGCAGCACTTCGCAGAGGTCACTCCTCTTCGCAAGCCTCCTTCCCTCTTGCCTTGCAAATCTCTCTGCCATTTTCTTCCCTCCTGCTGGGAGGTTTCGGGCCCTTCTCCTCTTCCCTCTCCTTTTCCCCGATGAAACCTCTTTCCCTTCGCTCGGCTTTGCTGGGAAGCTTCCCACGAGCAGCTCTGCCCATCGGCAGCCGTATAAAACAGGTCTATTTCCCTCGTTAGGGCCCGAAGCGGTGAGCGGAGCCCGCTCGTGCTGACAGCCTGAGGCTGGGGAGAGCATCCCGCAGCCCCGAAATGAGGCGTCGGTGGTTTCTTTGCGGTTTCGCAGGGTCACTTGCTGCAAAGCTGAGATGAAATTCAGCGCAGAAGCTTCCAGAGCAGCTCCAGCAAACCTAGGAGGAGGAGGCGAGAAGTATCTCCAGCTCAAGAAGCGTTTGCGAAATAGGGCAGGATTGTACCAAAAGCATCCCAGCTGTGCCGGCAGGATCTCAACGCTGGTCCAGGGCTGCCGTGCTGGAGCTGGGTTCTATGGGTTCGGGTAGCACCAGCGGTTGCCGCAATCTCAGGGCACGCATCCACCATTTCCATTTTTTCCCAGGGTGGGAAAACATTTGGAAATTCCTGGGAAATTTCTCTTTACTGCCCCTCCACCTCTTTCAGCCGTTTCCCGGTGCGGTCACGGCTCAGCACCTTCCCAAGGCACCACCCTGCGTCCCCTGCCAGCAGCCGGGTCCTTTGCAGCGAGAGGGGAAACTGAGGCACGGACCTGAGCTCTTCTGTTGAAGAAGGCGGTATTCTCCAGACCTCTGCAGGATCCTAAGAGATGGATTTTGCTGTGCTTAACGTGGCCATGATCAGGGCAGGAGTTAAGACTGGCTGCAAACAGAGCAAATTTAGTTCAAGCTAAACCACTCCATGCGTTTCTGTGTTCATTGTGGGAACAGAGGAGTGTGGATAAATGACAATTTTGTTCCACTTAAGTCACTTGTCGCTGCCTCGCTTTCCCCTTGAATAAAGATTTTTCTCCATCTCCTCCGCTGCGAATCTCCATTTTCAGCCCTCTTAGGTGTCACCCTCACCCCCAAACCCCCTTTTGGGGGTTCGACCCCCAAAGTCAAACCCTTTTGGGGTCCCTCTTGAAGGGACTGGTATCTCTCTCGCTTGGCTGGGGGAGCCGCAAGGTTTTTCAATCATCCGCTAATGATAGGAAAGCAACTTTTCTTCCCCCTCTCCCCCGGTCTTGGCAGGAAAGGTGGAATGCGGATCGTGAGAGGAGCAAGCCACCTTTCAGGCCAACAGCTGGTTTGGGGGATGGGTTAGATAAATGTGCAGGATTTCCAATCATCCCGGCCAGAAGTCTTCACCGGAGCGCGGGTGCGGGGGAATGGCTGACTCTGATAACGCCGCATTCATCTCGGGCGATCCCGGCCGGCGAATCCCCCCCTCCCCCCCCCACCCCCCGCGAAGGCGCCGCTTGTTCGGTTTAGGGATGCGAAAGGAGATGGCAGAGATAAAAGCAGCTCGGCTCGCTTTTGGAAAGAGCTGAAAGGCAGAGGGATCTCCTCCAAGACATCTTTTGCTGCTTTTGGATGCTGGGGCTGTCCCCGCGGGAGGAACCAACCCAGCTTTGGAGCACTTGCACGCAAGGCGAGACGGAGGTGTTGGGGGGGGTTTCCCTCCCCCGCGGAGGTACGGCGGGGGGCTGCAGCCCCAGATCGCGCCAGGAGGACGTGGCAGGGCTCAGGAATCACACTTTCTGGGTGCTTTCCCATCAACCTCTTGCTGTCACCCGCTTGGCCAGCCACCCGCTTTCCATGGTGGCCATGGGACCAAGGAGATGCAACCCAGGGAAGGGGGATTCGCAGTCGTCAGCTGGCTGGAGAAGAGCTGTGTCTCTGGATGGACGGACAGACTCCGCTCCCCACCTGGCAGCGCAGAACCGTCTCCGAATGACTTTCCAGCCACATGCCGTGGTCACCAAAGCACCTCTGCCACCGTGGCGGTGCGCAATGAGGAGTTATTGCTTAGTGGGTGGACAACCTCACGCGTCGAGAGGAGATCTTGTGGGAAGTTTGGATTTTTTCTTCATCTTCTTCTTCTTCTTCTTCTCCCTCTCTCCTCCTCCCCTCCAGCCACCCCCTCCCCGCTTCCCACCCACCCGCCCAACTCCATGTGCAGTGGGAAAGGAAACAGCCCCGGGAAAACGCGCTGGTCTGAATTTTCCATCTGGGCACAGTATAACACCGCCCCGGGAACGGCCAGGCACGCTATGATCTTCCACTCTCCAAAATCAAAGCAAGGCAAAAGCCTTCTCTCCTCTTTTCCCTCTTGCCAAGGGCTAGAAATCCCATCAAGATCCAAAGCGTATCATTCCAGGGGGAGATTTATACTGGGGGAAGGGGCAGAATTGGTTATTTGATGATTGGTTTGGTTTTTTTTTTTTTAAAGTCCTTAATATCTCCCTTCCCTCCTTCGCTGTACAGCACAAATCCCCTTTCCAACACATGCACAAGAGCAGAGCTGAACCGTTCGCACAGAAAACAGGTGATAAATCACGGGGCGATTGATTCAAACCATTCCAGGGAATGGGAAACACATGGACGGTCTTTCTAATTAACTGTTTGATATGGCTGCGGTGAGTTTGGGTGTAGTTTCCAATGTTTTGCATTTGGCTTGTCTCAGCCCTCTCCATGGTAACTGCAGTTTACCGGAAAGTGAGAAAATCCTGCATTCGAGAGAGCTGAAGTGACTTGGTACAGTTCAGCTCAACCACAATAAAAAAGCATAAAGACAAAAAAAAAAAGTAAATACGGTGTTTCCTCTGTGGGAACGTACCCTTTTCTTTCTCTTTCCAGCTGGAAAAACAAAACAAAATAAAAGGTCCTTCTGCTTAATCTGGAAATCTCCGCTTTCTGGTGGGTTACAGAGCTTTCAGACACATTGCCCTCCGAGATGCAGGATGAGGGCGAAGTCCCTCTGCCAGCTCTCCCACCCCTACCTAAATGCCCACCGAGGTGCCCAAACAGCCCCTTTATCACCTCTTCTCGGGCAAACTGCCCACCGAAAAACCCAGGAAGTGTCAGATGCGGATGTGCCGAGACCCCTTTCCACCCGTACTGCTCAGCACATCGCTCTGCGCGCGTCTCATGCAAGACACAGCTATGAGTTTCTTTCTATTTGCCTGGTGGCATCTTGCTCCAAAGTGTCACCGTCTGGGGCTGGGCTTGCAGACTTCTACCCCCGGCAGGGCAGGCACCGCACGCCTTTACCCCTGATTTATGCTGTCGGACTAACCAAGCCTTTAAATTCATGGTTAATTCACAGCGATTCTTCAATTCGAGAAGCTCCGGACACCAAACGCTCCAAGAAGTGGCTGCACGTTTTGGAAGAGGAGCAAGTCCAGCCTTGCGAGACGGGCAGTGACATTGAACGTGAGTGCTGCTCCCACCGGAGATGGGAGCCGAGCACGGGACAAACCCCGACCGCCCGGAAGGGAGCTGCTTTGGTGACCCCCACAGCACCGAAATCAGGATGGAGCTGATCTGGAGGAGTTAGAGGTGACGCAGGGCACACGGACCGGGTGCTGCGCTGGCTGCCAAAAGGCATTTGGGGAGGGGTGGGCTGGGGAGGCCACCAGGGCCACCTGAGTCACTCTGGATGGGCTTAGTGAGACGCTCTGAGGAGGCCACCAGGGCCGCCCAGGACAGGGTTAGCAAGATGCCCTGGGGAGGCCACCAGGGCCACCTGAGTCACTCTGGGCAGACTTAGCAAGATGCCCTGGGAACACTCACCCTAAACCTATTCAAGCCCAGCACATCCTGCTGACATTTCCAGGGTAGGCAGCGCATTAAAATGTAATTTTAAAAGGAATAAAGGTTTAATCCCTCTGTGTTTGAAAACAGCCTTTTTCCCATATCCCGCTTTTGGCACAGCCTCCCAGCGGGGGCGTTGCACCTCGCTCCGTAACACGGGCACGTACCAGGGCCGGGGAGTGCGACGCAGGCACCGGGAGCCAAATGAGGTTGGGATGTTAATATTTTATTTTTTATTGGCTTTTTTTTTTTTTCCTTACTCCCCCCCCCCATTTTACCCTTTCTGCACCATGGCTCCCTGGGGCCCCGGTGGAACATCTGGCCGAGCCACTTCTGGTTCCATTTATTGCGGGATAATTTATTTGTGGATCAGCAGGGAAAAGTCACCCAACCATTTACTGGAGGTATATTGGTTGACCCTTTGGCCATGCTTGCTTGAACACAGGTTCGTGAGGTGTTGGGGGCCTGATCCGGACCCAAGGAAGTCAAACACACGTCTCCCTGTTAAGATCCAGGGCCGTTAGATCTTGGGCCAAAAACGCTGGGGGAAATTAGTCAAATCAATGCTCTGTGAATATTATTACACATTATCCATTCTCTGGGAATATTTTAAAGTATTGTGCGCTCCTCGTGCGTATTACTAAAGCAGCTCCCGCTCAAAGAAGGAAATTAAATTGTAAAAAAAAAAAAAACAATGTTTCTTTCTGTCCTTTTATCCTTTATGCTCTTTTCCCCCACCGTCCCTTTCTTCCAACCTTTCTTTTCGGCAGTCGATGAGCTCAGGATGAGGCAGAAGCACGCCGCATCCCGGCGCCCGCGCAGATTAATGCAGGGATGATTTTCTGGATCCGGCGCTGCCTCTCGTCCTCCCCACCACTTATTTGGGTTGTAGCAGTGAGCTCGGCTCATTGCATCTGATAGGTGTCAACAAGCTAATACTCCCTTGTCAGCAGACTCTTCGAAGCTCTTTTAAGCCTTTCCAATGGCCGTGGATCTTATTCAAGTTCTGTTCCCCATCTTTGGCTAAAATTATCCAGCTTTCAAAAATTTAAATGATTTTTTTAATATTCTCCCCCCACCACCCCCCCTCTTGCACAATCACAAGCGTGGGCTTATTTTTCTTTTGAATCAAAAGGCAGAGGCATTTTCCAAGGAGGCATTTTGGAAAAAAAAAAAAAAAAAAAAAATCATGAAAATTTCCCAAATTTTCACAGCCAAAAGCGATTGACCCTTTTTCCCCAGGGGAGGAGTTTCATTTACTTCTGGCATCGCCACGCATACCAGTGGTCAACCCCCATCGTACACGTGGCCGATCGCGGAGTGTAAAATGAAACGGGATTCTTCGCACGGGCTTTTGGGAATGACCGCCGGAGCTTGTGCTGTACAGAGAACGCTTCACCGCTGGGCGCGTCGGCGCAGAAACCGCTTTTCCAGCGCCCGTGGACCAGCAGGACGTGGGCACCGGCAGCCCATCCTTCCTCGAGGCTGAGAAACGCTTCCAAAACACCCTGAAAAAAAGCAATTTCCCCTCGTTCCCGGCTAGCAGTTGGGGGCTGATCTTTATTTTTACAGGCTCAGCCCGTGTGCCAGCCTCAAACTGTTAACGCCCTGCCCGGCTCTCGGTTGCCACCCCGTCGGGAACGTGTCCCCAGCGATGGCCAGAGCCGCATCCTTTGCCGAATCAGTGATGGAAATGCTTTTTCCTAACGTGCCCCACGCAGATGGGGTGGTGGTGGGGAGACACCTCTCCTCCCAGGGGCTGTTTGAGGTCTGTTAAGACCCTGCAGAGATGGATTCGAATCCGCCTCAGGTAGCTTTTAACAGAGGATATAAAGGATTTTGGCTTGTGCCCGTGAGATGCCGGAGGACAGCAGGAACTGCCCCCACCTTTTTGGGTTTCCATAGGATGTTTCCTTTCCACCTGCACAACCCGAGCCTGGCATCAGGTCTCGCAGGGGATTTTCAGCTGTAATGAGCTCAGCTTTTCCTGCTTATGAGCAAATCCAAACAATTAAATTAAAAAAAAAAAAAAAATAGAAGAAGGAAAGAAAGACCTCCAAGCCAGGAAGGGAATCACCACGTGCTTTCATAGCTTGGTGTAGGGCTTTGGGATGGGGTTCAGCCCTTCTGTCCTTTGCCTTTTACTTTCGATCGGGGAGGAACTAGTGGGACCGTTCGATGAAGAGGCTGTTTACAGGAACAAACTTTTTCATCAGACATCTGCTGGTGGATGTTTTGTTTGGAAAGAGAGTGAGCTCTCAATGGTGGCGGATGTTGATTGCTGCAGTTTTTTTGAACTCGCTGGCCCCGTTAAGGACTTACTCGTTTACGGTGAAACAATTGGGAACCGAAAAAGGAGGACCTCCTCTAATCCAGAGGGACGACTGACTGCTGCTTTCCCCTCCAGCACTGACTTACTACGTGGCCTTGGTCATGTCACCTCATCTCCCTTGTCTCCTCCATAAAGGGTGGCCCGTGATGCTCATGGGGCTGCTGCCATTCTCAGCCCAACAGCCCCACGGAAAGCCGAGGGTCAGTGTTTTTAAAGACAGTAGCCGCAACGCCGTTTTCTTCACAGGCTCTTTCTGCTTTCCCGCATTTCTTAATCCTTAGCCCTTTTGGTTTCTTGGGAAAGCATCTGGTTTCCAGCTCTGGGTCTCTCCAATCTGTCATTTTACACAAATATACAAACATCCCTTTTTCGGATGATGGATTGGGGCTGCACTTTGGCTTGGATCACACAGCCCAGACTGGAAGAGGGGCTTTGAAGTCATGAAAATTTCACATTCCTGTTCTGCCAGCAGAACAGCGCACAGGAGAGACGTACATGCTGGGAAACACAGACCCCGGCTCATTTACGCCGCTCCAGCGTCACCCTGTATAACGTTACACACTCATTTAATTTACCTAAAGGGCATCGTTACCCTCTGCTTCCTCCGCAATAAGAGGGAGCGAGTTGGATCTCACATGGATTTACACTGGAGGACGTGCTCCTGGCCTTCGAGGGAGCCCTCGGGACCACTACTGCCACAGACCCTGGGCTTAAATCCCTATAATAATCCTGCGTCTGGGCCACTAAGGCCCCCTGTAAGTCCGCTCTATACTCCCAGAGGGGTGTAATGCCAACTTAACGGGTGCGCAAATTGCCTCCCCAGCAGAAAACGCCCTTGGATTCATTTCCCAGCATCTCCATCCCCCGTATCTGTCGCAGGGGTTTGTGTCGGCCGCCCCCTTTGCGGTGACGCCAGGGCAGCGAGAGCCTTGCCTGTAGGCCCTAGGACACCGGGTGAGAACAGCCTGCAGTTTGTCTCCCAAAATGTTGCGCTGGGTCCCAGGACCTTTCGCCTTGCATGCGGAAAAATATTAGCCAGTACTGCGATGATTTTCTGCTGATTTACTGGCCGGAGCCGTAAATCAGCGCTTGTCAGAGGCTTGAGTTACGTACCCGCGCTGGAGATGGATGGAGCCAGCTGCCAGGAGGAATTACCAAGCGGCAAACTTGAGTCTAAAATCACTGGTTTAGGCCTTGGAGCGAGCTAAAATATTCGGGTGATTTATACAGGAGGAAACGGCTTTATGTCCTTTTCAACCGGACTCCTGAATGCTGCCAATAAAGACCTGCGAAATCTCCGGGGTTTAATCTCACGCTGGGGAAGGACACCGCCAATTTAATGAATTTAAGCTCTGAGCTCACCGTTATGATGAGGTTTATGGGTGAAGTCCTACCCTCGGTGGGAGATTTCGCCTTAGCCCTCTGCCGAGCGACAGCCCATCCGTTTTTACTCATCCCACCTTTTACGTCTCTTTTAGATACTGCCCTCGTTATGACACCCGCAAAAAGCCTCCGCCGTTGCCTCGGTGCGGGGATGCTGCGGTGATGAGCATAGAGCAGATGGAGAGGGGCTGTTTGCCCGTTCAGCAAAGCGGAACTGGCTCCATTAGGAAAAAGACGTCCCATGCCGCATACGAGTAAATAGGGAGTTAATAAATAAGGTGCCAGCAGATGGTGCTCAATAATTTGCATCCTCCTCACTGGGATGAAGTGGTCCACCCCCAGCAAAAGGCTGTCGAGAAAGAGGGTTAAAAAGCATTTGATTCGGCAAAAGTGCTGCTGCAAACAGAGGAAGCTGAGGCGCGGTGCGTTGCATCGTGCTAACTTTATTTCGAGCGCATCGCGGCGTTAACAAGGGGTTGCGGTTTTGTTGCAGTTGAACACAAGTGCCTCCAACCCCGATCCTGCTGCTTGTTTGCATCCCCAGGCCTTTGTTTGCTGAGAAAACATACAGGGGTGGAAAAATAACATGAAAAAAAGACATAGAGATTCGGTTTCAAAAGAATCTCTCGGTGCCCCGGGGAGATAAAACTCCTAATCATATCGTTCGCTGTCTCTCTCTTGGATGTTCCACTTCCATCACTAAAGCGCTGCCGCTCTCGCTTTGGTTTTTCTCATGTGCAAATGGAAAAGTGTGAAACGCAATGGTTCAGATGAGCAAATGGCCTCACAGGCAGCAGTTGAGGGGTCTTCTCTCTCCCGTTTCCGTGACTTACATGCTGGTGCTTTCTGGGACATCCCTTTGCCTGGGATGCCGGTCCCTGTCCCCGCTCTCCTGCTCCCTCCTCGCCCCCCGTAACCCGCCCTTTGCACAATTCCTCCCGGATTGCCCCAAGGTCAGGCAGAAGCCACCTGTGACATTGAATTTCTTCACCGTTCCGGCCTCGAATGAGCATTTCACAACCCTCAGACGTTGCGGGAAGAGACCGTCAATCACAAATCCTCCTCCTTTAGACCCAGACCTCACCTGGGGTACGGGCACAGGGGCTGGGTACCGGTTGTGTGGACACCCAACCCTCAAAGGATGCTCCAACCTGCAAAGCGCCACGTAATAAAATAATTGTGCAAACGACTTAGAGCAGAAATGCACGTTTTGGACAGGGCCGGTACCCGGACTGCCAGGAACAGCAGCGTTGTCCCGAGGGAGCAATGCCATGAGCTCATTTCCCATCGGCGCGGGGGAGCAGCCGGTTGCGATACAAGCGGAGTGTTTGCAGCGGTACCTACCAAGGGGAAGATGGTGGGGGACCCCAGTGGCATCCCGTCGTCCCCCTCCCCGAGATGGACCGGCATCCCCGGCCGGCAGCCGGGCAGCAGGTGCAGGGATGGAGGCGGGAAACTGTTTATAGGGCTTAGGAAAAGCTGAGGTTTCTGGCAGGTTCCTGAAACGTTCGGTTTGGCCCGGAGCTCTCAGCTGTATAAATTGTGGGATTAGAGTCAAACATGAAACCGGAGCAATAGGCCAAAGGCAGAGCTGGCAGCTGGCTGGAGGGTGTGTTTTTTTGGTTTTTTTCTTTCTCTTTGCAAGCATGTCCGAGCCAGACCTTTCAAAGAGAACAAGGTGAGGAAGGGGGGTAACGAACGAAAGGGGAACCCGGCGTCGTGGGGACGGAAATAACCCCCGCAGGAAGACGGATGGGGCAGCAAGGGATGGGAGAAGTTGATCCAGAGACTGCGTAGTGGGAAGTATCTGCAAAGCAAGGCAGTCCAGGGGCTGGAGGAAGCCAACACCTCCCTGAAGACCATGTCCCAGGTGGGTGCCACCAGACCTGGCACCCATCCTGGGTGACACCGGGCGCTGTCCCACTCGCTCCCGGGGCCTCGGCTCGGCTGCCACGCAAGCGGGAGGGTGTTTCTCCACCGATGTCCTATTATTACTGGGTTTGCTGGAGATGCAATTCTGCTTTTCAAGATCGGGGCCGTGCACTGGGTTGACCTCCAGCGTTTTACTGCCGTGTGGTTTGGATTAGCTGACTCATTGTTTATGGCGGGGTTTCACAGCCGTTTGGTGGGGCTGAGACACACACACACACAAAAAAAATCATCCGTGCTGGGCACGGAGGGAGATTTTGTCTGCAAAGCATCGATGCCTCATGAGATAAGCAGGAAAGCAGGGTTTTCCTGGGGGTGTTGGAGAAACCTGTGATTTTTCCTAGAGAATTTCTTACGTGCTGCAGGTAGCCCCCGGGACCGAGGGGATAAACAGATTTCCAGCGTCAGAAACCTTATCTCCATCCTCCCAAGTTTTGTTTTCTCTAACCAGTCCTCCAGACGTGCTGGGGATAGAAGTCAGATGTGTTCTAAACAGACATGAGGAATTCAAGCGGGGAAAATCATACCATGTGGAGGAAGCAGGAATTTGAGAGCAGAGCCGCTCCGTACCACCGTTGCCTCCTTCTTCTTGCGGTTATCTGCTGAAAACCCCGTCCTTTAATCAGACGCCCCCTGAGCTCAGCGGTAGGGGGTCTGGGGATCTCACCAACCTCAACAACCCAGTCTTCCTTCTTTCAGAGGCCAAGCAAAGCATCAAGCCATACTTCTTGGTGGTGCCATCATCCCCACATGTGACCAGATGCAGTGGGACGCGCCATCTCCCCATAGTTGTGCCCACAACGACCGATGCTCTCCTGCTGCAACCGCTCCCTGTGGCCAGGTAGGGTTTTGCTGAACACTCCTCATCTCCAACAAGGATATTTGAGGTTTACTCCTCCTGGAGTACGTGATCTCAGCCATGGCTAAGGACAGGGGAGGAGGTCAGGTCCGTGTCCAGATGTCCACAGGGTCTGTGGGCGTTTTAGATTGCAGATTCCTTCTGGCCCCAACCCCATCCCTGTTAAAACTTGCGAATTTCCGTTGACTTCGCAGTGCAAAACACCGGGAGATTCAACAAATGCAGCTGCTGTCACCCATTACCCCAAAACCTGCTGGCATGAAGCTCCTAAATAAGCGGGGAGGCTGTACACACACCCCACCACCATACCCTGTGCAAGGACCTTCCCCTCGCTCCTCTCCTTACGTCTGCTCATGTGTGAACACGCAACAGCAGATCCAAGCGTGGACGGTGGATGAATTTCGGGAGTAATTTGGCAGAGCCCGGCCAGCGCCGAAGCCCACGGTGGTGTTTCCATGATTGAACCCCACCTGCAGAGACGGGCTGTAGCACGGTCGCGCGCCGGAGGCTGAGGTTTGGCTTTAGCAGCGATTTTTTTTGGACTTCAGCAGCGATTTCTTCTGGTTCGGGCTGTATAAAGGGGCGTCCCTCTGTCCTCATTGTCCCTGATGAAAGCTTGCTGCCTTTACAAGCGGAGAGGTTATTTTTCAGCTCCCAAACCCGCAGGCTCGCTCTTGCTTTTTCATCACCAGCACTGACGATCCTGCAAGAGACTGGTAAGGCTTTGGGTGGGAGCTGGAAATGGCAAATGTGAACACAGGTTTCTAAGCTCACTTCACTTTGAGCCTGTCTCAGTCCCAAATTTGGGTTCAGAAACCAAGGGCAAAGCAGCAAAATTCCGACCAGACCCATATTTGGGCTCTGAACAGCAACGCGGAGTTGTTCCCCCGTAATGTGCCTTCCTGCAAACCACCGACACGTCCTGGTCCGAAGCAAATGGGGTTGGCAGCACTCCCAGAGTCCTCAAGCACCACGTTCGTCGTTCCTTCCACCACGCTCGTGATGGAGCAGCGCCGCGAGCTCCGGCCGCCCTGCGCCTCCGCTGCCGTTTGCCACCCCAGAGGCAGAGCTGTCCCTGCGCTAGGTGACATCTCGCCGACTTCCTTTGTTAGGTCCTGTCCGGCTTTGCTATTCAACATTGGCGCTTGGCACCTCGTAAGTGCAAGGTGTGCTGGAATTGAAGCAAAATCCGTGTTAAAAAGCGCAAGTGAAGGACTTTCGGGTCATCTTTATGTTCTTGACCTCTCTGCCACCGCTCCGAGTTGCTATATGCCACCCGGCGCTCTCAGCAGACAATACCCCATTGATTGCCCGTGGAGCTCATGCCAACGGAGAGGGCTGCACTGACGCTCTGCAGCGTCCCCGGGTCCCGATCCGCCCTTGGAAATGCCTCGCACAATGCGCGGCCTGTGCCCGTCGCAGCGCCGTCGCACCAATGCGATGTCGCTTGGATGGTCAGCAGCACAAAAAGGGTCTTATGGTGGCAGGGCACAGGCGTTCCTTTCTCAGGGTGGTGGACGTCATTGATTTATACCCTTTTCTTGCTGGAAACAAAATGCCCTTTAAAAATTAAGCAAAAAGAGCCAAACCGGCCGTGCCTTCGGTCTGAATACCGCCGGTCCCCCCCCTTTTGCATGGCCTTTTCCGTAGGGTGGCCTGTCCGTGGTGATAACCCCGGCTGGCGCTGGCCCGGCGCCCCCGGGGAGAAGGGAATTAGCACTTCATATTTCTAACACGCAAGTCGGGAGCGAGAGCCCGGTCGGCCAGTCAGCCGGCATCCAGGCTGCTGCTGGCCCGTGCCGAAATTCCTCCTGCTCTTCACCAGCAGCTCCGGTTGGGTTTCATCTGAGCCCTTTTCCCTGGAGAGCTGCCGGCATCGGCATCACCCCCAAACCTCCCTCCTCCTGGGTACCGCTGTCAGCAGGTAGACGTCTGCAGGTTAGGGACCAGGCTTTGTAAAAGGCTGAGTGAAACGCTGGGGAGAGCTCAAATCACAACGTAAACCCTCCTGGCCATGAAAGGTGAGCAAGGGCTGCAAGGGGCTGGCTCCTGGCAGGGTCTCCATCACCCAGCTCCATCCTCGGGGTCATGCGGAGACTTTGTTTTGCTGTTTTGGGTGGTTATTTGTGCGCTTTCTTTTTTTTTTTTTTTTTTTCTTTTTTATCTTTAATGCCATGTTATTTTTATAGAAGCCTCTTTCCAAAACAGGGCCTATAAAATCTTCAAGCAATGTCCCCTCTCCCTGCCCCTTCTTCCCCGAGTAAATATTTTTAGCTCTCGTAAACACAAGCCATTAAAGCACTCGAGAGGCAAAAACCAATTCTCTGGGGAGGCACCACTGTGGGGGCAACCCATGTTCCTCTCCGTCCAGAGAGGCTTAAAGCACAACCCAAAATGACATCCTTATTTCAGCGCCTCTGGCTGGACCCCGTGGGGTGGGCTGGGGACCCACCAAATGCTTCCCTCCTTCGCGGGGAGCTGGGAGGAGGCAAAACTCTGCAAAGCAGGTGCTAAACAGGGATTTCTTTTCGAAGAAAACCCAAAGAAACGAGCTGGCCAGAGCTCAGTGGCCTGCAGCTATCTCCCAAAACATCACAGACCTTGGAAAACTCTTATCCATATCATTAATCCCCCCCGAGCCTTTGCTGGATACCGTGCAGGAGATGCTGCAATAGAAGGATGCTTTGCTGCCTGGATCGCGAGCTGATGCTGTGCTGTCTTTCAGTTTAGATAGCAGAGGGGGAAAAAAAAAAAAAAAAAAGAAAGATTTATAAATTCTAACTTCGAAACCCCCATGGAGATCTCCTTTGATTCAACCTCACCCCTCTCCATGAGCTTTCCTGCTGTCGCTACACGAGCGAGCACCAAAGGACATCTCTGTCCTGTCCCACCCCAGCTTTGACCACAGAATCCCTGCGGTCTTCACCAAATTTCCCTAAAACTGATGGAAAATTCACACACGCATCCCCTTTTTTTTTTTTTTTTTTTTCCCCTAGTCAAAATGTTGACATTTGGGGAAATGCGAGCAGCCACCACATTTCTCTGGGCTTTGCTGGAGGCCAGCGCCCTGGTTTTATAGGAATTGCACAAGGGACCGCAAAGGAGATAAATAAGTTGTCCACAAGGATCGTTCAGAGTGGTCCAGTGAGAAATGCCGTCCAGTTCCCAGGTCTCGGTGTTCCACCCATGTTGCGCAATGAGCCGGTGGGGGCGGGAGCTGGGATCGCGCTGATGGGTGCAAGATGTCCCCAGGAAAAGGGACATCCAGAAAAGGCTGGAGGAAGCCACCAGTGCCAGGAAAGGACACTGGGAAAGTCTTTGATGAGAGCAGATATGACGTTGGCTCGGATGCGAGAGTCCTTTGAAGAAGCCAAGGGGCTGAGGATGTGGCTTTGGGACAGAAAGTGACTTTCTCTGGCTGGTTGGGGCTGTTTAATCTGTCCGGCTCCGGTCTGCGGGACACAGGGGTGGCCTTGCAGAGCTGGATGTACCAGGGCAAGGTCTAGAGAGAGGCGGGCTGGGGTAAGGGGCTTAGTGGCATGGCTTAAATGGAGCGAGATCAGAGCTGGGCTCCTGGCCAAGGTCCCGGGCAAGGCATAAACTCCAAATTTCCCAAGCTACCCAAGCCTCCCGGCTTTGCGGCTCTGCAGCCTCCCGAGATCAGATTCCCATGATGGATTCCCAGCGGCGGAGATAGAACGCTTCCCCCAAAAAGGGCCCGAATGCCATCTGCCAAGCAGCCTCCTTCTCAGGCTATTTGCGGTATTCGGATTTCTGAAGAAAGCGGCTCCCGTTTCCCTCCTCCCCGGAGAACCTCCCATCCCCCTGCAGCGATGCGAGCCCAAGGCCAACCCACCCAACCGCCCCTGGTGGCGGCTCTTCCCACCATCCCTCTGCCCCCAAAAAAGCATCCTGCAGGGAAACCATCCCATTGCCATCAGGTGTGATCAAGCCCCTGCTTTCTTCCTTCCTAGGGTTCGTTGGCGTGTGATTTGCATAATTTAGGATAAGGCCCGTTTCTTGAGCTCCCCTACCCTCAAAGCGGTGGCTGAGAGCTCAGGAGCATCCCGATTCGTGGTTGCATGTCTAGAGGGTCTCCATTAATATTTCATTCCCTCCTGCTTCTCTCCCACACCCTTTATAGGAGAATAGTGTCGTCTACGAGGATTTGTGGACTTTGCTTTCCAAAGGGAAAGGGATGCTGAGCCCTTTTTGTACCCCAGCCCCGAGAGCTGAGCCCTCGAGCGTCGCTTCCCCTCTCATCCGCTTTCCCAACCCCGAAACGGGAGACATCTCATTGCCAACCGCTGTAAATGGGGGTGACATCAACCAGGAACGACGTGCCTCTCCCCTCTTCACAATAAAATACATATATCATCCGCCTGCACCACTCGTTTTCCTCTCGCCGCTCCCAGTTTTATTTACCCCCCCATTTAAGCGCTGCCGAAAGCCCTTCTTGCGCGGCAGCGGGCTGCGGATCGGGTTTGCTGTCCCTGAGACGAGGCGTTGTGGGGCTTCGAAGGGGAGACGTCAGATCGCCCTGAGGCAGAACAAAACCGCACGCATCCATTTTCCCGTCAAATGGGCTTTAAACAAGCCCGATGTGAGTAAACATGGAAGCGCAGATTGCAAAGCCTGTACAAACACTCCCGGCTAACCAGTTTATACTCAGCAGATGTTAACGTTTAGCAAGCCAAGAGGGTAAAGTAAAAGGTTTCTGTCCGCGGCAGGCGAGGAGGAAGAGGTGATGTGGCTTTTCGGTGGGCGAGACCCACGTGGCAGCGGGCGGTGGGATGCAGGAGGCGGCGGTGCAGCCTGGAGCATCCCCCAAACCCCTTGTAATGTGCCTGGTACCTCTTGTTTGGCCCCGGTTCAGCCCGGCATGCAGGTCAAACCACCTATGGGATGTGCCGGGATGGATATCACCTCCGCAGGGCACGCTCCAGGGCTTTAGGAAGGTTTGTCGGTCGGGGCCGTTTGGTATCCGTAGGAGCCGAGCTGCGGCGCGTGTGGGAAAGCAGCCGCGATCCTGAAATAATGTTGTCTTAGCAAATGCTTTTGTTATGGTTGTCGGCTTCCTTGAGGAGCATTTCTTAATCTGGAAAAGCAGCGGTCCCAGCACGGCGGGAAGTTTTTCATTACCGGCTCCGAGGAGTTCGGAGATGAGAGATTAGGGGGAAAGGCACACAAATCCACTGCTCCGGGAAAAGAAAAATACAGGATGTCTCTTCGGTAAGTTGTGAAAATGCCTTGGAAATATTGGCTGCATCCAGACGTGAACTCAGGTAGCCCAAACCCGTGCCGGGGGTGACCAGGCGTGGGCTCTGAGCAGCCGCCGGAGTGGCTTTAGCAAAGAAAATCTACCAGAAAGCGGTGAAAGGAGGAAAGCGGCACCTTTGACAGCGCCGGTCCCTCCGTTTCCTCAGTTTGCCACGCTCTTTGCATTGTTTTTCACAATATTTTGGGCAAACCCCAAATATTTCTGCTCGGAGAAGCACAATATTGGCTCTTTGTATATATAACGTAGGACAACAGTGTTTCACACAGCGCAGACGCAGCTGGGACCAGCAGCCTGGCCGGGAAGAGATGGTGCAGGAGTTTTACAGCATCTTCGGGTTCACCCACCAACCTGATACGGTTTTTCCATTTGGGAAAAACAAAATGTTTGTGGTTGGGTTTTTTGTTTTTTTTTGTATAGCAGGATCTGGTGGGTTTTTTTTTAGGAGGCACTCACAGAAATTGAAGTTGATCCTGGAAAAAGAGGCAAAGCTAAAGGAGCGAGTGGGTCAAGACGGGACATTCTGATTCATCAAAGCAATGTGATTTCTTGCAAATACACATCTGTCCGGTGCAAAATGTGTTACATATCTCCTCCTCGCCCTTGGCTCGTGGTCCAAACCCCAGCCCTGCCACAGCTCCAATGGGATTGGAGTCCGTCCCGCAGGGGCAGCCGCGGCTTGAGCCTCTGTAGCCTGGATTTGAGCAAGAGCTCAAGATTGCTTCTAGCTTCAGAGGTCGTTTGGCACACCATCCTACAGCTACAGAGGAGAGAAGATACATATACATATATTTAGGTGAACCAATTTGAGGGATGAAAAAGCCACCTGGAGAAGACTAAAAGGTGCACGAAAGCATGGAGGAATGGAAATAGCAGTGCGTGGGAAGCAGAACCAGAAGGTCCCATCCAAAAGGAATTTTGTACAATCACAGAATGGTGTAGGTTGGAAGGGACCTTGAAGACCATCTCGTTCCACCCCCTGCCCTGGGCAGGGCCACCTCCCCCCAGCCCAGGTTGCTCCCAGCCCCGTCCATCCTGGCCTTGAGCACCTCCAGGGATGGGGCAGCCACAGCTGCTCGGGGCAACCTGCCCCAGGGGCTCACCACCCTCACAATAAAGAATTTCTTCCTGATATCTCATCTAAATCTCCCCTCTTTCAATGTAAAACCGTTCCCCCTCATCCCATGGCTCCCCTCCCTGATCCAGAGTCCCTCCCCAGCTCTCCTGGAGCCCCTTTAGGCACTGGAAGGGGCTCTGAGGTCTCCCCGGAGCCTTCTCTTCTCCAGGCTGAACCCCCCCACCTCTCCCAGCCTGTCCTCCCAGCAGAGGGGCTCCAGCCCTCCCAGCATCTCCGGGGCCTCCTCTGGCCCCGCTCCGACAGCTCCGTGTCCTTCTGCTGTGGGGACCCCCCGAGTGCAGCAGAGGGGCAGAATCCCCCCCTCGCCCTGCTGGCCACGCAGCCCCCTAACAGGAGCAAAGACAGGCACTGAAATATCTCACCACTGCTCCTTAAAGGATTTATCCTCCAAAATTTGGACTCGCTACCCAGAAAACAGAGGATTTAGAGCCTTTTCCTAGACGTCTGCGCTTGCTGGCATCCATCAGCGGAGCCCCGCAGCCCCGTCTGTCTGTCCCACCGTGTTGTTTGGTTTATCGGCATTTTCAGCCCCTGCACTCCGCGCCACGAGGGGAATGTTGTCGGGGTTTTTTATCTCTTTCCCACTCTGCTTTTATCAGTTATTTATTTATTTGGGTTTATTGCTTGTCCGTTTTGTCGTTTCGTTTACTCAATCCCCAAGGCTGCTGAAATGAGGCACCGAAAAAGAAAATATAGGACAAATAATTATCATTTGCATGTTCTCTGGAACAAGCCAAGAAAGAGTCTCCGGGGAGAGGGTGGGATTCGCCTCTGTTTGTTTCTTCAGAGGCAATATTGAAAAGGAAAAATGCAAAAAGGCGGGTGGAAGAGTTAACCCTTGCCGGAGCCGCGTCTCTGCACCGCGGAGGGGGCCGAGAGCTGCCAGCAGCGGGGAGGAGAACGAGGATGAATCAGAAACAGGTTCCCTGGCGCTTTTGGCTTCCCACCAGCAGAAACAATGCAAAAAAAATCAAAGGCAAGAGGAATCCCTGGCAGCAGGCAGAGAAAAGCCGCGCAGTCTGGTACCCAGGGCAAAGCGAAGGGCAGGCTTATTTTTTTCCCACGTAAACTCACCCCTCCTGAAAAAAAAAAATATATATATAAACCCCAGTGGCATTTTTAGGAGCGAATCCCAGATGGTTTTAGTGAATAATTTCCAGGCCCGGGCGCGTGGGCGATGGGCTCTCCTGTGGCACGTGCCAGGGCCGAGCGCTTGGCTGCGCGGGATGCTCAGCATCACCCGAGGAAACCCCCGCCCGGTCCCCTGGGCGGCTCAGAACAAAACATTTGGGTGCCCATCGCTTCGTGCCAGCTCGTTGGCTTTGCAACGGAGCTGATTTTGTGCCTTTTTTTTCTTTTTCTTTACTAAAAGGAAACAAAAACATTGACTCACACACACGCAGTGCGCTAATTGCAGCAGACTTTTATTTTTCAGGTCCAAATAGGAAACGTCGGCCACGGCTGGAAAACCACCACGGCTGCGTGCATCCAGCAACCCTTCGGCTGCATCAGAAAATAAAATCCCCAAAGCCTTTCTAATTGCATCTGCATTGGGGATGGGAGGAAGGAAGGAAGGAAGGAAGGATGGATGCAAGGAATTATGCAGAATCATTTATACAGGAGATGGGCTTTTTTTTTTTTTTTTTTTAAATAAAGAGCAGCTTAAATGCTTTAAAATGATGTGCTTCACATTTTCTTCAAGATGTCAGATCCTTGCTCTAGATGGGATGGTCCCAAGGACTGGAAGGAGGACACATGTCTCTTTTTGGTTCCCTTCCCCCTCCTCAAAAGCAGAAAAAAATAAGTTTAAACGGGATTGAGCCAAAGTTCTCCTTTTCACAGAGATGACACAGATTTCAAACAGTTTTATACAACCGAGTAAAGCACGCTGTGAACAACGTAAAAGTGATTTTCTTTTCCTCCCCATCGCCTTTTGGCAGCCGTGTTTTACCTGCGGCCCCGGGGACGGCGTAGCACAGCAGGCGCAGACTCACGGAGGGTCCCCGGCTGCTCTGTGATGCTCCGGGAGTGCGAAGAACCCCCCCAAAAACCTGGGATTCAGGTGGGATAACAGCTGCTTCGCATTAGCATCTCCCCCTTGAGGCTTCCCTTGTTTTTCTTCTTTCTCCTTGTTTCCTTTTCTCTCCGCTCACTCCTTTTTCTCCTGCCTCTGGGAGAAAAGAAACACAGCCCAGGTTCTCCCTGTCTTTCAGTGCCCGTTTTCCTCCCTGTTTGTTTTTCCGTGTAATATGTCCTCACCTCCAAAGTAAGTGCTGAAGCCAGGGGGTTAACGGGCAACTTGGGAAAACTACGATCAAGGCCATACCTTGCCGCGGCCATCCTGCCCGACCCCGAGCAAGACCCCGAAACCCAGCTCCCACCTCCCCCTCAATCCTGGAGGTATCTAAACATGGATTGTGCAATCCCAAGCACATCCAGGCTGGGCGGAGAATGGCTGGAGAGCAGCCCTGAGGAGAGGGACTTGGGGGTGCTGATGGATGAGAAGCTCACCGTGAGCCGGCGATGTGCGATCGCAGCCCAGAAGGCCAACCGTATCCTGGGCTGCAGCAGAAGTGTGGCCAGCGGGGGGTGGGGGGATTCTGCCCCTCTGCTGCGCTCTGGGGAGACCCCACCTGGAGTACTGCCTCCAGCTCTGGAGCCCCCAACATAGGAAAGGGTTCAGCCTGGAGAAGAGAAGGCTCTGGGGAGACCTTAGAGCCCCTTCCAGTGCCTAAAGGGGCTCCAGGAGAGCTGGGGAGGGACTTTTTACAAGGGCATGGAGTGATAGGATGAGGGGGAATGGCTTCAAACTGGAAGAGGGGAGATTTAGATGAGATATGAGGCAGAAATTCTTTCCTAGGAGGGTGGCGAGACATCGGAAGAGGTTGCCCCGAGCAGCTGTGGCTGCCCCATCCCTGGAGGTGCTCAAGGCCAGGTTGGACGGGGCTGGGAGCAACCTGGGCTGGGGAGAGGTGGCCCTGCCCGGGGCAAGGGGGTGGAACGAGATGGTCTTCAAGGTCCCTTCCAACCCAAACCATTCTATGATTCTGTGATTCTATGGATGAAGACGTGGCCTTTAGTCTCCCCTGATTTCTCTTAACATCTAGCGTGGGGATATTGAGCTTTTTTCCCCAAACTGCCCGTGATTGGTTAAGATGCGCAGACAGACCAGGCTTAAGTAGACTCAGTCTACTCTTTACTCATCACCTCGCTGCACCTTCCCCTCCATCCCTTGTCCAGATGTCCTTCCCCTACCTCTCACGCCTGTGTTTCTATAGCATATGGGGCTGCTTCTGGCCAACATATGTCATCGAGAACACAGAGAGCCTTAATTATCTCTGTCATGATGATGTGGTCCCTATAGTGACCATAATTTCGGGAACATGTGTTTCTGCTATCCGGAGCCTGGGCGCTGCGCTTTGAAAATATTCCGAACGATATAGAGTTGCAGAAAAGGCCAAAGCAGTATATTAGCAAGAAAAAAAAAAAAAAAAAACATTTAAAAAAGCCTCTTCTGTGACATGGGGAGGGATATATTTAGGACATTTTCTCAGCTCTATACATCCCAAAGGCTTTTTGATTCAACCTCGGTGTAAACTTCCAGCGTGTGTGTGAAGTTGCTTTGCTTACAGGCTGTACCGAGCCGGGAGGTGTTGAAGTGCCTGCTCGAAATTAAGAACATGCTTAAGGGCTGAGAAAAATGTGCGGTATTTAAGCATGAACGGCAATTAAGCACCGAAACGTGGCCCCGAGTGCCTCGGTGGCTCGGGGACAGTGCATTGCTCAGCCAGCTCCGGCCATGCCCGATGCTTCGGCCACCTGAAAGTGTCTGAGATGCTCTGTCAAACCCCCGCAGTCTCTATTTTTTCGGTTTTAGAGTAAAAGAGCAGCTGTTACTGCAAATAATTACCCTCACGCCTGGATTACGTACAGTGTTGTTCCTTCCGCAACTCCAAAACATTTTTCCTTGAGGGCTTGTATTTCCAGAGCCGTCAATCCAACACCTCTCACCAGTGTTAAATTCATTTACAAGTGGGTAAAAAAAAAAAAAACCAAAAACAAAACAAAAAAAAACACCCAAAAAGAAACACTTTAAAAAATAAATAATCAAACCTCATTAAATAACCATTTGGGAGACCATCCGCCTCCCAGGTTTGCTTGGCTGAACTTGATATTAATTAGGCTAAATCCAAACGCAGCACCTTCCCCGGGAGTCGGCTGGAAAGCTCTCACCGCTCACCCCATGGCTGCAATTTCCAAGGGCTTTACCTAGTTAAGGATTATAATCTTTAACAGCTGCCTGATTTACTCAGCTCACTCCTTCGGAGATGCTGACGCGGTCCTCGGCCGACGAACGCCGTCTCTCTCCTTCTGCCATCGCTTCTTCGAGGATTATGCATTTATAGGAGCGAAAGCGTGTGACGGGGACCTCCAAAAAGATAAAATCCGGCTCCTGCCACCGGTCAATAAGGAGGTGGGAGTTTGCTCGCCAGAAATCCACGGGCTCTGCTTGCCAGATTAGAGTTGGCCGGACAAATTTGGCACTGACCGCGTTGTATAATTAGGAAAAAAAAAAAAATAATAAAAAAAAAAAATAATAACAGCAGAAATGCTTGTGGGAACGTGTCAGTTCGCTGGCAGGGAGGGGGCGGTGGGGGAAAGTTTAGTCTGCTGCAAGTAGGTAGCAAAGGTCGGCATCGCCGGGGGGTTGGCATCCCTCCCCGGCCGGTCCCGCGGCGCTGCTGGGGCTCCTCTCCATCGCCCGGCTGCCGAAAAGCTGCCCGGGCTTTCTGCGAGCGCCTGACCCGGGGTGAGGATCAATGACGCATCCTCAGAGCCGCCGGAGTGGGAAAAAAGGCCTTTTCTGCTTGGAGAGCAGGTTTTTTTCCTGCCAGATTCGGGCAGGGCCGGCCGCAGCCAGCACAATCCAGCCTCTGCGGCTATCGCAGCCCTCGGCGCCGGCAGAGGTGATGGAGGGATGCGGGGAGAGGGGCCGGGGGTCTCTCATCCCCACTCCACGTCAACGTTTCATTTCACATCCCCGACCTCGGGTGAGCGGCCCCGGTTTCCCCGTGCGGCACAGGGCACGGCAGAGCCGTGCGCTGCCCATCGCAGTTTATTCCCCCCCCCCATCCCTGAGAGAGGTTTTCTGCAGGACACGTGTTATCTATTAGGTCCATTTGTTCCACCTACATCTGGTTTTGCTTTTGTCTCCTGGCAAACCCCAATAATAATAATAACAACAACAATAATAATAGGAAGGCAGCATCCCAACCCCAGGGAGCAGATCCGCAGCCACATCGAAGCGCCCTGGACCATAAAGACAGAGGAGACAAGAGCACCTCGATGGTGCTCCCCCTGACATTAACACTTCAGGTAACCCCCCTCCCCCTCTTTTTTTTTAATTTTTCTTTCAAGCTGCTCAGGTTTCAGCTTAGGACAATTGAAAACAAGCAGATTTGCAAGCGGTCCCGGCCGCGGGACCGGGTTTTAGTTCCATACAGGCGGTGGGGATGCACTGCCCAAACCATCTTCAGCCCATGGGCTCAGCCGGGGACAGGTTTGGAGCGAAGCACTCGGCGGTTTGGCTGGAGCACCGCCGGACCTCCGTTCTCGGCAAATCCCCCCCCTCCGTGTGAAACCGTTGAGAGAGTTTAGCACTTGTTGTAGGTGTTGCTGCAAGAGCTTAGGGGCTGGAGGTCTCGATGTCCCGTCACGAACACCAGCCATGCCTCGTGTTACTGTGCTGGATTCCATTTTTGTGCCATTTTTACTGCTTACAATGTAAGAAAAGGTGTATTGGGTCAGAGCAGAGGTTTGCCTAATCCAGCACCTTTCTCCAAAGGTGGCCAAAAGCAGACGCCTGGGGAAGTGCACAGGAAAAGGGCAAGGAAAGTGGATGGGAGGCTAAAATAACCGGGGGAAGTAAATGCACTTGTTCTAGCGGAGGACTTGGGTAGGTCTTTTCTTTTTCAGAAGGGTTTTGCGGGTTTTTTTGAGTTTTTTTTTTCTTCTTACACAGAAACCCACAGTGCTTTCCGTGTGCCAAAGCCGGGGAACAGGGAAATAAAAACACTACCAGAGGGGAATTTCAGAAATCCTCCCTGTGCCTCTGCCAGGGTGTAAAGGAATCCCTTCTCCGGATTGAGATGTTTGCTGGGAGCTTGGTGGGATCTGCTGGGCACTTGGCCTAAAGGCCTGAGTCTCATGCCCACTTCCCATTCTCTGGTTGTTTTTAACCCCGTTTTAACTCAAAAAAAAAAAAAAAAAAAAAAAAAAGCCGAGATTTCAAAGTTATGCATTTCCTTCACGTTTAGCTGGAGGATGGAGGTGAAGATACACCAGTGTCCCCCCGAAGGGAAAAGCAGCCAGCTCAGCCTTTTATTAGACATCAGAGAATCCAAAGAAGAAAAATGCAGAGTGAAGGGAAGAAAAACACAAAATCTTTCCGTGTCAGAAAACTAGGAAGCTTGAGAGCCGTCGGGTTGGCAGCATCTCGCGGTGCTGGGAAAAGCCACCCCTTCCCCTTGGCCGCAGCATATGAAGCTCCGCATCACTTCTCTTTCCCCGGGAACCTGTTCTCACGGCTTCAGGCTTGATATGGATGGGGGACATCACCTGTGTCACCCACCCGGTGCCAGGTGTCAGTGTTTGGCTCAGCCCCATTAAGTCACCGCCGGCTTTCCTGGGGTGAAGAGCTCTGAGCGAAGAGCCCATGAGTTGGCTGAGCATCAGCCTTCCCTCTGAGAGGGTCTTTCTGGCATTGGCACTCTTTTTTCCATCCTTACCAGGTAAATCCTTGGGGGTTGAGTGGTTTGGGGTTTTTTTGTCTCTCTGGGTGATTTTTGAGGGCACCTGGTTAAAAGCGTGGCTGTCACCGGGTGCTGGAGGAGCAGGGGGGTTGGTTTGAACTTAGATTTCTGCACCTGAACAGATACTCGAGGGGAAAGCTATGGCATGGCATGTTGCGCCGGGTGGAAATCTCCTTCTCTATTCCTAATAAAGCTGTTGGCAGCTGGAGCCTTTGCAGCGTGGGATATATTTGGGCTGCAGCTGAACTTTCTTGTGGGGAGATGTGCAGGTGATCGATCCTTTATTTCCCCCGTAGGAGCTGGCAAGGGGGAAGATGCTCGGTCGGGTCTGTCATGTTTGTTTCTTTATGGCTGTGAAAAGCAAAGCGAGCTTCCCCCCCCCCACCACCCCCCAGTAAAACACACTACATTTGCCAAATCATTACAACATAGCAGGAGGGGAAAAAAAAAAAAAAAAAAAGAGATAAAATACCAGGCAATTTGTGGAGAGCTGGAGGGGGTGACATCAGGCAGACCTGTCCCATTACAGGGCAGGGCTTTATCTCACCATTGGACCCCATGTAAATGGGGAAAGAGGGCTCCGGCTTGGGGGGAGGGTGAGCTGGGAACCGGCAGGAGGAACGTGGGCTGTTTTCCCGGCACCCAGCAACCCTGTAGCCATGCCAGGTCAGCTCGGCTGTAACGCCAACCTCGCTTTCCCTGGACCACCCGAAGGTGATGTGACATGGGGCTGAGACCGCAGGTTTGCCACCAACTAAATGACACGGGCGCAAACATTTCCCCCGACACACACACCCACCGGGGAGCCAGGCGTAACTTTAAATACGGTTTTATTTCAGGTTTGCTATTGACGCACAAACAGCAGAGATCGATGTTTAGTATACATGGTATACACAAAGCAGCCAGTACGATCGGCATCTCCGTCCTTTTGCTGCGCACTCGGCAAAAGAACCGCAACACGAGAAATCTCTCCCGCCCCGTCCCTTCCACCACCCACGCCATGAACGAGGGTGACGATTTCTCGGTGGCTCGGAAACCATCTCGTTGGATGGCAAGACACAAAAAGGGGCAGCTCCTGGGAGCTCTGTCCCCAAAGGAGAGGGCGGCGGGCTCGGCTACGCGGGGAGAACCCTCCGAAAAATGGATGATGGGAATGGAGACCTGGAAGGGATTTCCTAGAATGTTAATTCCCATCCCCTGCTGCGCAGAGCAACCGCAACATCTGCTCCTGGCTCTGTGGAGCAGCGTTGGAGACCCAAAATATTATCGTGTTCACAAAGGCATTGCAGAAATCCAGGGAGGATGGGTCCACAAATGTTGTCACGAGGAGTTTGTGAAGCTGGTGGAAAGGTCCAGCAAGGAAACCCTCGTGCTGCTCCATTTCTTGTGATCTTTCTCACCTGGCCCACAGCTGGAGACCTTCCGGAGGAGACCAAATGGCACAAGGAGTTTCCACGCTATACCCCCATGGGACCAAGCAAGCGAGGTCGGCTCCATGCCTCCAGCTGCTGAGGCAGCATCTTCTGCCTGCCCGTAATCCGCATATCGTCCCTATAGTCCCTTTCTGCTGATCCCAATAACGGCATAGCTCAACCCAGAGACCCTGGCTTGCTCACGGTCACAGCTAATCGATTAAGAGGCACCTTCATGAGTGGAAAAGCAAGAAGGGAAGCGGTCCCTGATGATATGATCTGAGCAAGAGACCTCAACGATGTGTTATAAAGGGTCTCTGGGAAGAGGGCAGTAAGGCAGCCTCCAACCGCAACGATGCTACGTGATCCTCAGAGGTACCAAACAAACCCTTGCACGAAACCCCGGAGGGGGAAGCTGGTTGTAGATGCTCCGCAGCAGCAAGAGGTTCAACCCTCCCCTTCTCTTTCCCTGCACGCCCGAACCCCACTGAGTCCCTTTTCCCCCAGGAAAACCCAAGACCTGAATTTATCTTCCACTCCCACAGCTCAGCAGCGATGCCGGGAACGTCGCCCCGGCTCTGCTAGAGTTCAGCTCAGGATATCTCAGGCGGGGATTAATGAAGAGGAAAAATAACCCAACCTGGCCCGAAGGCCGGAGAGCGGTGGGATGTCCAGGCATAGCGTACTGGTCCCAGTAAGCAGCAAGCACCATTTCCAGAGCAGAGTCAAGTACTGGAGGCTCGCGGGGCTGTGTCTGACCCCGTAGGGCACCGCACCGTGGTACTACAGTACAGTTGCTTGATTATTTTTTTTTCTTTTTTCCTTTTTTTTTTTTTTCGGAATGACAGCTCAGATCTCAGGTCCGTAGTGATCCCTTTTAGCCCTGAAAAACTTCAGGCGGGCAGTTTACAACCTGCCCTGGCCCTGGGGGGTGTAAAGGAGCATCCAGCTACGCACTGGATGCCGGCACAGCCCCATCCCGAAGCACCATAGGATGGGGAAATAACGCCCACTGGGAATAACGGCATCCCCGCTACGCAAGGTTTATATCCGTCGAGGAGGGGAGGAAGGAGGTTAACAAGATACAGAGTTAAGCACCATTAAAAAAAAAAAAAAAAAAAATCTACACCGGTCAGGTCATAAACACGAGGAGAAAATGAAAAGAAAGCCAACCACCTTCCAGCCTGGCCCAGGGATGCTGCTGGGGCTCTCCGCACCACCCGGGCTGCAAAGCCATCGCCGGCGAGCCCTGGAGGCGCCGGGCCCGGCACCTCGTCACACCGGTGGCTGGACGGTGTGATTCGCCATCGTCGTTGCATCAGTAAATCCTTTTGGTCCCTTTTAGCACGAGTGTCGGGGGAGTCCAGGGAGGGGAGAGGTAGGCTCAGCCCTGGGAAGAGGGGGGAGGCTTTGACTGTGCAATTTAGGGGCATCGCCCTGCCTGTCCCTCGGACCCATCCCAGGCAGCGATCCCCTTTGTTTCTATCCGTCCCCCCCACCCCCCTGACTCCCAGCCTCTGCCGGTGGGTTTCCGCGTCGTTTGGTGGCTTCGAGGTAGATGTTCATTCCTGCCCTGTCTCTGAGTGACCTGGTCGGTAAAATCCCTCTCTCCCGGGCACATGCGGTGTGCGTTCTCTGTCCCCACACCCAGGTCCCTTTTTTCCCCCATTTTTTTCTTTTTCTTCTTTTTTCCCCCCCTCCCTGTTTGCTATGTGCTATGGACATCTCCCCTTCTCCCAACCCTTGGCTGCCGCTCGGCCACATCCAACCAGAGGAACACCATGCCTGTCCTCGCAGACACTCCTTGACCCCGCTCAGCACGGCCTCAAGGTGCAAAAATCCAGCTCCTGCGGCTTCCTCCGAAAATTGCAACTCTCCCGGGGCAGCAGGCGTCCGCTCGGGACCGAGCACTTCAACGCCCGTCTCTTGAAACCCCGACCGCAGCTCTTGGAGCAGGGAGACCAAGGTCCAGCTTCCCAGGCCGGGCAGGGTTCCCCGCAGAGCCGGACGTCGGCCGGTCGCTGCGCCGCGTCGCACTCGGCGGCCGGTTGGCCGTAGGAGTCGCGACAAGCCACCGAACGCTTCTGCAACCCATCGCCACAGGTGACGGAGCAAGCCTCCCAGCCGCCCGCCGCCCACTTGTAGGAGGGACGTTTGTAGCTCGGTCTCCCACCGTCCAAGCGGTTGGACAGGCTGAGGACGCTGTTGTTGAGGTCTGGTGGGGTCTTGCCCTCCTTCTTGTAAGAGGACTTGTCCTCCTTGCTCTCTTTGGGGAGGTAGAAAGAGTAGCGTACCCGAGGAGGGGTCATCTTCCCCACGGAGAGCACCTCCAAAGTCAGGGGTTCCTGGATAGGCTTGAAGGCTTGGAGGCTCTCGACAGCGGTGCTGGTGCCACTGTACCGCAGGACGCTGCCCTTCACCATCAGGTCCCTCTCCACGGCCGAGACGATGAAGTGGCCGTTCAGCAGGTACTTGCCCTGCCCGTTCTTCAGTGCCAGGTAGTTGTCGTCACTGATCAGCCCTTTGTAGCCCCGCTGCCTGATATCAATGTTGGAGGCGCCCGCGGGGATGACCACCACGAAGTTGTAGCCGTGCCTGGAAGAGAAGAGCAGGCAGGGCAGCCCATCAGGCAGGGGGACATCCTGCTACCAAGTGGCCTCAGCCAAAAGCTCTGCAGCTACAGACCTGAGATCTTCCCACCCCTACAGTTATCTCTTCCTTCCCATTAAGACAATTTTGAATTTCCTTCCTACGCTGAGTTTCATCTTGGCTGAGGTCACCCAGATATGAGAGGATGCTTCATCTCCTCTGGCTCAACACTGTGGACATACCACAGATAACTCAACCAGCAGAAGCCGATAGCACATTAAAGGTGTCCTGCTTCTCCTTCAGAGCTAGCCCAGGTCTCCAGGCAGTGATGTACGCGAGCACTAGGAGAGTTTGCTTGGGATGGACTTAGCCCCCATCACCATCTCCACCACCTTCTTGTATCCACCCCAAAAAGCAGAACTGGGAGAGGGGGGAGTGCACGTGGCCACCTAACGCTTACATGGGTTTGGTGAACAAGCCCGAGACCTTCTTGCAGCTCTTGTTGTCTCCTCCACACACGCTGCATTTGTCGAACTTCTTCTTGGAGCCCAGCTTCCCGTCGCAGCCCGCTTTGATGCATTTGCCCTGGACGCAGACCGAGGTGGAGTCTGGAGAGCAAGGGGTGCCATCCACAACCTGCACAAGGGTGAGCAAAACAAGCTGCTGCTTTTCCCTGTGCCACCCTACAACCCCCCTTGAAACAGCCATCCAACCCAGGGCTACCCGAATCCATCCGGCAGGTCCTAAGGAGATGCTGGGAGGACACCGTGTTGCCCTTTGCTCATGCTCTACTTTGCAGTCAGGAATTTTAGGGTCTCTGAGAAGAGGCGGATGGGACTATATCCCTTTTCTGCTGTATCTGCATTATTTTCTGCCCTTTCCGTTGCATCGGTGCAAAGGGAATGGGCTGTATGAGGAAGACAAGGTAACACCACCCATCTCAGTCCCACATCTGGCCACCTGCCCTGTCCGGAATGCACATCACTTCCTCAGCGCCATAATTATCATCCTCTATTTCAAGACTATAGGCATATCCCAGAGGCGCCTTCACAAACCTGGAGGAAGACCCTCCACGGGCCAGCTCCAGCCCCGAAATAAATAAGCGGACAGGTACATGCCGATTCATACCAGCCTGGTGGATTCCCCTCCTCTACATCCAACACCAGCTGCCCAACAGCCAAGGAAAATACATTAATTTCCAAGGACACTGGAGCCATCCTACAGCCCAGACGCTGACCCTGGGGGTCCCTCACCAACCTTGGGTGCCAGCACGTAGAAGTAGCCGGTGCCGTTAGCCCGGCAGATGAGCTTGCATTTATCCCGGGGCGAGACGCCGGAGTATTTGGGGACCCAGGAGACGGAGGCGGTGAGACGGTTGGTGCTGTGGCTGTAGCCATTGAAAGCCTCACACTGCTCCTCACGGAAGCTCTTCCCCGGCACTGGAAGAAATGGGGATGTGTATGGGATTGGGGACCAGTCCGGACCTCAGGCACTGGTTTTATGGGGTTGTTATAGGTCACGCATGCAACCACAAGCAAGCTGAGCTCCAGCCCCTTACCTGCAGTGGGGCAGGGGTCCAGGTTGCAGGAGCGGTACTTGACGCGGACACCCTCGCAGTAGGAGCCCCCGTTGGCAGGCACTGGGTCGGTGCACTCCCGCTTGGCCAGCTGCACCCCGCCGCCACAGGTCCTCGAGCACTGCCCGTAGGGCGCCCACTTTGCCCAGCCGCCATCCACCTGCGGGGATGCGGAGGGATGAGGTGCTGCATCCCCTTCACTGCCGGCTCCATCCATCCCAAGCCAGACTTGGAGCCATCCCTTCGCAAGCAAAAACTCTGCCCCTAAACCCTCCTGGGGCTGGATGGAGCGGAGCAGCAGCATCCCTCCTTGAGAAATATGCAATACCCAAAGGACCTCCATCACTTTTCACATCACTGTGTCCCTCATCAGCACCAGGAGGTGGGGGATTGCTCAGCGGGCACCCGCGCAAACGCTCAGGGCGACCCGGCGGGATGATTTCGGGGCTCACGGCGCAGGTACTCACCCTGTACTTACTGATGTTATGCCTCTCAACGCAGGCACCCTTCAAGCAGAAGCGTCCCTCGCCGCAGCCGGTGCCGTCCGCCCAGGGGAAGTGACGGGTCTGGCAGACGATCTGCCCACGGGCTTTGCCCGTGCACCAGAGCTTGGCGCAGTACTGCATGTACGGGCAGGGCTTGGAGCCCACGCCGAAAGCCAGCTCGCACTGCTGGTTCAGGCTGTAGCTCGTCCCCGGCAGGTCTTCGGGCAGCGGGATGGGTTTGGCAGGTTGGTCCAGCAAGCAGTCTCCTGCGGGAGTGGGGATGGAGGGGGTCTACAGGGTCCTCGGGGGGGGGGTTGTGTGGACCAGGGTGGGGAGGGAGGGCATCGCTGCGGGGAGGTGAGGGATGGCTGCCGGGAATTTGGGCAAGGCTGTCCCAGCCGCGGACCGCCAGCAGTATGGGGTGGTACCCCAGGGATGCCCTCAAGGTCAGCTGCATCCCAGACCCAAGGGACTCCATCTCTTGGTGACGCTGGGTAGAGCAGTGCCAGCAGCCTCAGGGCAGACATCACTGCTGGGGACACCCCACCACCACCAAAGCTCATCTGGTGCAGAAACACCACCAAACTCCCCGTTTCCTTCTCCCCTCTCTGCAAACCAAGTTAGAAGAGATGTTCTACAGCCCATCAACCTCTTCTGGTAACCAGCCCCAGGGACGGATCCTGCTCCCATGGGGCAGGAACACAGGTAAGAGGGTGAGGGGCGCAGGAGGGCTCACCATGGCCGCTGTCGAGGAAGTCGGTGATGATGGCAGCGCTGCAGGCTGACCAGGGGTTGGCGCGGTCGATCTGGATGAGGGTGGGGGACATCATGTGGTTGGTCTTCAGCTGACCAAAGACCTCCTCGCAGGCCTTCACGTTGTCGTGGGGCATGTTGAAGACGTGGCCTGAGGGGAAGGAAAGGAGGGGCAGCATGAATAACCCTACTCGACACGCAGGTTAGTGCAAGAAGCCGTGGGGGAAACTGAGGCACGGAGCGGGGCAAGGATTGCAATGGCTGTGAGCAGCCCAGGAGATACCCAGAGAAGGATGATGCTCGCACATGCCCCATGAAGATGCCGGGAGCACACTGTCCCGGCTGCCGCGTGCATGTGGAAAGTAGCCGGGAAAGGAAGGACAAGGGAAATTGCAAAGAGAAGGAGACTTCAGCGCTCGTCCCCCCTCCCTCCTGCCGAGCAACGCAAGTGTCTCCTGGGGAAGGTGTGCCCTCCGCCAGTTATTTCAGGACTCCCGAATCCTGGAAACCCACTGAGGTAACAACCACAACAGCAAAGCCTTTTGCTTTCTCAGCAGCTCTTTCCCATCCAGCTCAAGGGTGGGACTCGTGGAGTTTCCCCATCACCAGATGCTGGTTACTGTCTGATCTTCCAGAGGCTGAAAACAGGGTTATTTCGAACCTCGCCAGCTCCCGGCGTTCCTCCCAAGAGGATGGGGAGAGCGGGGAGCCTTACCCAGCTCGTGGGCGGTGGTGAAAGCCGACGGCAGCCCGTCGTCCTCAATGACAGAGCAGCTGCGCTTGGGGTCGCACATGGTGCCCACGTCCGCCATCCCCAGTGTGTCGCAGGTGGTGGCACCGCACAGGTCCTGCGAGGCATGGAGAGCAAGGGGTTAGTCCTGGGGCATCACGGTTTCCCCATCCCTGGTACCCCCCATCCCCAGTACCCCATGGGGACCTGATCCCAGGCTGCTGGGGGGGTGGCAGCCCAAAGGGTCGGGGACCACACCAGGCTGCGGTGGTGGGAAACCTCACCCTGACCAGGCTGCAACAATGTGTTTGCATTTAACCCTGGCAGCAGGGATGCTTTTTGTGCGTAGCATCATCCTCTGCCTTCAGCAACAGCTTTTTCCACCCAAACGGCTCATCCAGCCAGGGTGGAGCCAGTTTTGGCACGGAGGAGTCAGCCTGGCTCCAGTTCTCCAGCGCGAGCTCAAGGACCAGACCCAGGCAGGTGGAGGGGAAGGCACCAGGCCTTGGTCTCACAGCTGACCCGCTTCTCAACCTCATTTCTCAACATCTTCCTAGGAACAAGAAGCCCCTGGACCAGGTCCAGAGGTTCCCAAGGCTAAGGGAAATGCTCCTGTCTCTCCAAGATGGTTTGCAGCCGTCCCTCGAGGAGCAACCAAGCCCAGCCTTCCACCCCCAACTTGAGGACAGCTGGAGCCCCATGTAGATGCCACTGGGACAGAGGATGGGAAAGGTCCCGTCGTAGGTGGATCTGCCCTTTTTCAGGCTGCAAAGGTCCCCGTGCAAATAAAAAGTCCCTGATTGAAGATGCACAGTCACAGCCTTGTCCTTGGATGCCCCCTGGGGTCTCTTGATGGCTTGTGAGGGCTGGAGCATCGTCCCCATCCCTCGGTGGCATCCCAGCTGGGCTGGGAGCCGCCGGGGAGGCCGCGCAGGGGCCAGGGAGCAGCTTTCCACATGAAAAGAAAACGTAAGGGACTCGCCGGGCGCTCCCGTGCTATAAATAAGCGTGATTCATGCTCAGCGCTCGCCCAGCCAAAGCGCCTGGGTTGCTCGAAACCTCGCACGAGCGGCTCTGCCAACATTTCCAGCGAGGTTTCCAAGCTGAAGGCATTCCCGCGCGGGCAGGTTCAGCCGTGGGTAAATAACAGTTCCCGATGACTTCAGAGAGCCCCGGCCAGGGCTGAGATGGCTTTAACAGGAGACCTGTGGCTACGAAGTCTGGAGGCACAGGCGAGACCGTGATCCCTGGAGAGGCGAGGCGGAGAAACGCCCGGGTCTGGGCCGGCTGTCGTGGGCGGTGGAAAAGCCCATCATACAATGGGGTTCAGCTCTCCGTTCCACAGCGGTTTTCCTTGTCGGCTGGGACCCCCATCCCACCACGCATCAATGCTGGTGGGGACATCAGGTAGCAAACCCCCATCCCTGGTGGCAGGGCCACCACGGGCGAGCATAGGGTGCCTAAATGGGGGTTACAAGCCCCAGCACAGGGTGCCCTGCCCCAAAATGCCACCAAGAGCCAGTGCCATCGCCGCCCTGAGCTAAGCCAGGGATGCAGCCCCCCTGCCTGTGCTGTCCCCCGTGGCAGTCCCGGCGCTGGGGGTTCGGAGGTGAAGGTGGGGACACACACAGCATCAGGGGGAAGAGGCGGCCGCTCGCTGCTCTTTGAAGAGCCGCCGTTTCCTCGCTGGCGCGGCGAGCTTTTGGCTGCCGGCCCGACACCTGCACTGACACACTGACCCACTTCCCTCGCTTGCCGACCGTGGGGATACGCCAACGAACGGCTCTTAATGGGGTTTTTCCCTAATCCACCACCCCCAGCTGCAGTCCGCTAGGGGCAGCATCTCTGGGCTCTAATGAGGGGTCCTGACCCCCCCAAAACCCCTCCTCCAGCCTTGCCGGGGGTTCAGCCTGCTCAGGAGGGGGGGCAATGCAAGCAGTGGTGCAAGGATGGAGATATGGAGGGAAGGAGAGAGAAATGGGAGAGGTTTAAGCTGGGGAAGCAGCACGCGAAGGGCCAGGTCTGCCTTTGCGCTGTGTGCTCACCATCACCGATATCCCCCGCTGCCAGCCCAGATACAGGGAAGGCGCCCTGTGCCCCTCGTGCCACGCTGGGGGGCTGCAAGCATCCTGCTCGATGCACCACCAGGGCTCTCCTGCCAGCCTGCCCTTCAGCTGTGGGCACTCCTCCATCCCCTTGTGAACTTCTCGAGATGTTCCACAGGTCACTTGGGGAGGATCCTTGTGGCTAGCGCATCAATTTGCATCCTCAGATGCCAGGTCATACGCGCTCTCCCAACCGTGGAGGTTTCCCACGTGTGTCCAAAGCAACCCCAAAAACCTGAGCCTTAAGCTACAGAGCCTGGGTGTCCAAATTCCACCGCAGCATCTGCTGCAACCTCCAGACATTCCTTGGTGTGATGTCCCTTCGGTTTTACAGCAGGCCAAAGATGTTCAGCAAACATTTTCTGGTGGGACGTCAAGGTGTGGCATGGGTGGGAAGTGCAGCCGAGCCCTTTGCCGTGGCGTGCGGTGGTATTTCCATGAGGCAGAAGGGTGCTGGATGCTCTGCAGGACCCTCCAACAAGGGTAGGAAGGTGAAGGTCCCACAGCTGTGGTTGCTGGCACATCTGCACCCACCGGCTGAGCAGGACGGAGCTCCCCAAAGGCAAATCCGCAATCCGGCACGACCGACATCGGGAGGGAGCAAAGCCGAACAGGAGGGGACAGCCCCATTCGTCAGCAACTCGTTGACACAACTGGAAACTGCCTATCAACCAGGCTTGAGATGAAATTTAAGTCAGGGGCTTATGCAACGGCTTTTTGGCAGGGAGATAAGCTTCGGGGTGTCAGGGGACCACAGATGGATGCACTCAAGGAAGGCAGATGACTCCTCCATCGTGTGCCTTTGCACCAAGCTTGCTTTGGGATTTCAGGAACGGATGGTTTAGCAATGTTTAAAAAATGCAGCCCGGCCGTGGTCCGCAGCTTTCGAATTGCTGGGACCGAATGTGTCCCACGTGCGGCTCCGGTGACCTCACCGGGTTTCCACCAGAGATGGAGCTGGCTGGGTCCCCGCAGGGGTGTCAGCAGGGTTCCTCCTCTTTGCGGCCACCCCGCGCAGGCAGGACCTACTCCAGCAGGCTGGGGTTCAACCCTGCCCCTGCTCCGGCAGGATTTACAGCCGGACAGAGGACACGACCCTTGCCCGGGGTGGGTGGGGGACAAGGACAATAGGCAGGATGGTGTCTCACACGTCCTGCACAGCATCGTTCCTGCTCCAAGGCACCACCAGCCTGTGCTGACCCCAGGCTGGGGGCGGCTGAACCGAGCTGGACGCTGTATCCTTCCCACCCACGAGTGCTTGACCTGGAAAAACGTTTTGGGAATGGTCTCCCTGCTGTTGAGGGGAGTTCCCGACCCGTCCCTAACCCAAAGACATCTGGGCAGGGATGGGGGAAGGAGAAAATACAAGTAGGTGAAACGTGACAGTCCCCTTCAAGCTGGAATCCTCCTTTCCCCCACTACCAAATGGCAATTTGGGGGTGCGGGCTGTAACACCCCACAGCCGGGCACCGCACCAGCGTCAGCGCTGAGACAGGAGCACTTGGGGGGAGGCTCTGGGCGCAGCGTCACCGCGTCGGTGTCGGCCGGTTTATCGGGGTGGAGGGATGGAGAGCTCATCCTGGCGCCGCAATCACCCCGCGTAGCCAAAGGCGAGCGAAAGGCAGCCCCTCTCCCGCCCCAGCGATGGGGCCAGCTCACGGCAAGCGCTGGCTGTATCTCTACTGCTTTTCTTCCAGCCCTGAACCGGGTCCACGCGGAGCAGCCAGCGCACGGAGGAGAGGTCCAGGTTCTCAGGAGGACCATGAGTCAGAGGAAGCGGGGAGAGATTTGAGTTTGGTTTGTGTTTTTTTTTTTCTTGGCAGGTGGCACCGTGAGCTGTTGCCAGCCGGGGAGGGGGAAGCGGGGCCGCACTCCTCCTCTCCTGGGCTCGCACCCCACATTTCGGGGTGGCGGCCGCTGCGCACCAAAACTGCCAAGACACCGGCTGCCGAGGCTCCTGCCAGCAGGCAGGGGATGGAGCGGCAGGTTTCTGCCCACGGGGACAACCTGCCTTTGCGCACCTCCTGGCCTCGTGCACCCCCTGGCAAGGGCTTTCTCCGGGCTACTGGCCAAAACCTGCCGAGAGGACAGCGTGCGCTGGCTCGAGCAGGCTCACTCCACGCCTCTGTGCCCCCCCTCCCCCAGCCCAGCTCCGGCATCTGAGGGTGGGGGGTCCCGTGGGGAAAGGGGGGACCAGGCACAAGTGGGATCTCCTCCAGGGTGCACCAGAGGTGGGGCACAAGGTGGCAGGAGGTCTTAGCATGGTGCAGGGCTCCTTGAAACTGGGAACAGCCCCCCTCCGGGTCATCCCCCCTGCACCCACCTGCTTGGTGAAGAGGATGGCGGTGTCCCAGTACTCGGGGTGCTTGTCGCTGACCTTGTTCCACTTCTTCTGCCAGGCACAGAAGTTGCGGAGGGTGAGGGCGGCGTTGCCGGTGACCTTGGGCCCCTTGTCATCCTGCCCAATGAGGAGGAACTTGACGACGGAGATCTGGATGGGGTTACGGATGCTGGGATGCTTGTAGAGGCGGGCGGCCGTGGCCATCAGGGTGAGCAGGTAGTGCTGGAGGTCATCCCCGTGGAACTTCACCATCGACTCGTCGGCCACCACCAACGTCTCCACGTAACGGGGCACCGAGGCGAAGCGCTTGGCCCGACCCCCTTTCCCCCCTCCACGCCCCCGGTACTTGTCCAGCGCCTGTAGGACCCCGGGGGTGAGCCCGGAGCCCACGGCGCAGCGGGATGCTCCGGCCCCGACGGGGCGGCCGGGGCTGCGGCGTTGCAGGCGGTGGGCACCGCCGGCCGCCCCCCCCGCCAACGGGCTGATGATATACTCGGCTCCGCGGTAGCCGAAAGCCCCCCGGAGCCCCCCGCAAAGGCTGAGGGCGGCGAAAGATTCGCGGTCGGCGTTGACATCCCCCGAGTAAAAGCAGTGGCGGAGGCCGGGGAGGGGGCGGGCGGCCCCGGGCGCGCCCCCCAGGTGATGGGCGGCGAAGGCGGGCGCGATGAAGTGGGCGTCGGGGGTGAGATGGAGGTAGAAATCCTCCCCGAAAGCCGAAAGCTGGAAAACCACGGCTTGCCCTCCCCGGGGGGGTTCGGCGGGACCCCGCCTGAAGTAAGGCCGCCCGTTGATGTCGGGATCCAGGCGGAGGGGGGTGACCAGCTCGGTGTCCGCCGGGGCCCCCCCCGAGGGCAGGCTCAGCCCCGGGGCGCCCAGCAGCAGCAGCGGCAGCAGCGGCAGCATCCTCCCGGCGGGCTCACGCCGGCGGCATCGGGGTTTTTTTTGGGGGGGGGGGGGGAGGAGGGGGGGATAAGGGGGGGGGGGACAAAGCAAGACCCGGCCCCCCCCTTCCTCCCTCCCTCCTTGCTTCCTTCCTCCTCCTCTTCCCAAAACTCGGCGGAGGCTGGAAGGGAGCGGAGCGGCCGTGCGAGCCGCCTGCCCCGCCGCTACCTGCCTTGTGGGGGCCCGTCGGGTTTATATACGGCGGGACCGGGTCGGGGAAAGGGGGGAGCGAAGAAGGAGTTGGGGGGGGGAACGGGGCGAGGCTTGGCCCCGCCGTCAGCCACTCCGGTGCGGGGGGCCGGGAACGGAGCGGGGCCGGCGGAGGAGCGGCGCCGGGAGAGCCGCGCTCCGCCCGGGGCTGGTCCGCCGCCTCCCCGGGGCGGTGCTGGGGAGGGGGGGGCGGGGGGGGGGGCAATATAGGGGGTGCGGGGTGCAATATGGGGGGGGAACGACCCTCTTTACTTGTATTCTTGCAGCGGAGAGGAGGACCCTGCAGCCCTCCGCCCCCCCCCCCCCCCCCTCCAGGGATGCTCCCGCCTGCCGGGCTCCCTCCCGCCGCTCTCCGGTCGTGCTCGAAGCGATGAAGCTTCTGGGGGTTTAAATCCACAAAGATGGGGGTTTGGGGAGGGCGTCTGGTTGGGGCAGGGGTGTGCAGTGAAGATGAAAAGTCCTCTGCTCCGCACTGGTGTTTGGGACAGTTCGGGGGGGGGGGGGGGGGGGGGGCGAGTGGGGAGGGGGTGGCATGACACCGGCTATTTGGTGGCTGAGGGTTTGGCTCTTGGGCTACTTCGGGAAGATATGAATCTGTTTTTCACAGCCCAGGTGAGCCCTAGCACTGAGATCCTTCCAGACCTGCCACCCCAGCAAAACACCGCCCCGTGTGCCTCCAGACCAGGGGTACCCCAGTGCTCTGCTCCCCAAGGGACCCACATCATTCCTCTACCCTAGCCCCGTTCCGTGGCTCCAACCAAGGGGCAAAGGAGCGATTTCCACTTCTCAGACTGAGCTCAGCCTTCCTGCATCCCCAGGGCCACCAAAGGGATCGCTCGGTAAGTGTTAATACCCACAACGTCCCCTCCTCGGAGACCCCGGGACACACTATATGGAGTATACAGGAATCTCCCCATGCCCACCAAAACCAGTGATCATCAGAACAGCGCTGGGGACCAGGGAGGATGCTGGGGCAGCTGATGCTATTGGGAGTTAGAAAGGTCTCATCGTGGGTGGGATTTTTTTTAGAGCAGGACAGCTAAAAGGAGAGCAATGAAGAGTCCTCAGTAACCGTCTGTGGCTGAGGAATAGATTTATTGGCAGCAATAAGCACCCCGACATCAGGATGGGCTGCAAAGGGGGTACCCAATGGGTCTTTTGCCCCAGCAGCAGCTCTGTTTCCATGCAAGCCACTTTTGTGCCCAGAGGGAAGGATGGATATTTCAGTAATGCTCCCAAACTACCACCGGGCACCTAAGTCCTGCACGTCCGCACAGCCCACGCTCCTTTCCAGGGCTCTGGGTCAGTTTAACGGTAAAATTAAGGCCTTCTCACTGACAGTCTGGTTTTGATGTGATTTCAAGCCTCAGCGAAAGCTGCAAGCGCAGCTTAAGAACTTGTGCATATGTGAAATATAAGCCAAGACTGTTGCTTAAGGCGCAGAGCCCGCAGCCTGCAGCCTGGCTCGTTTCGGTGCCAGCACTTCCCCGTGCCGTGGTTTGTTGGGTCGTGTGCCTTGCAGCTGAACTTGTGACCCAGAATGATCATCTGACTGCGCTGGGCTCAGTGAATCAGGGATTTTGTCCTCTGGCCAAAGTGCAATGTGTCCAGGGATGTCGATCGCACCATAAAGAGAAAACGGGCAGCGAGGGGGAAAGGACACAACCTTGAGCATCTCAAGGTGCCGGGAGAGAACTTCTTCCCATGGCACTGTCCTGTTCAATGGGTCGAGTCTATTCCGGAGACCACAGCAGCATCCGTGGTCCCAGAGGTGCCACCTCCCAGCAGCAGCATCCAGCTCTGGGCCAATCCCATGGTTCCTGGGGACATTTTGGGAGCGAAACCTATTTTTGAAGCCGTGCCGGGTTGCTCAGTGGGACGGGGAGGCTGTTGTGCTGCCTCCCATCCCCACCTCCACTGTTAGTTCTCTGTGGCTTCATGTTTAAAGACAGTAAATTCTCATTCCCTTCACATGTGATGGGCAGGCGGCAGCGCTCGCACCGTCTCAAGTGGTGTCTGGTGTTCAGCAGTGGGGAAAGACACAGCAGAAGACCCCCCAGGCTGGCAGGTACGCTGAGCTGCAAAGAGCTCAGGGGGGCTCTGCCCTGCAGAGATACCGGTGAGGAGCAGATGGGAAAGGGAGTAGAAAGGTTCCTACGTGCACCATGAGGGCACCTTGGCTCCAGGTACGCCAGCCTGGCCGTCATCAAGCCAGGGTTAGTCATTGCTGCCCCAAGAGTTCCAGCCCCTCCATCTGGTAGATCTTCTCCAGCAGCAGAGGATGAGTCAAACCGAACTGGCAGGACTTTACCTCCAGCCTGGAGAACATCTGATTGCCTCCTGATGGGGAAAAGCAGGCAGAAAATGCAAGTGTTTTGGCTCTGCCTGAGCTGAGACCCGCTCCATCCCACCAGACACGGGGTTTTAGCCGGATTCGCTCTGTCCCGTGATGTTAACGGTGTGCCAGCATCTTTGGGGTTGAAGCGAAGGGATGGATCAGCTGGCTGCTCTCTCACAACCTCCCCTGTCCTCGCTCTGAACAGGGGGGAGTCACCTACCCAAAGACTGAGCTTTGTTTGCGAGCCAAATCGTCTGCTGCCTTCGTTTTCCTGCCCGCGGTGAGTAGAAAAGCTGCCGAGTACATGGAGCATATCGTGCCCTTAGGGTTCACCCTTTACAGGCAGCTCCAGGAGCTACTGACATGTCTCAGAGCACTCCAGACAAGGAGAGAAGCATATTCTTATTTTATTTTTCCTCTAGCTCAAGGACATGACGTGTTTTTCCCAGTCCCTGTCACTAGAGCAGACCCAGACAAAGCCCTTGAGCAGTCCCAGGGTTGCGGTGTCTGCTCGGGGCTCTTCTATCTCCACGGCACCTCCCTCTCCAACCAGGGTGGGCAGCGAGGAATATCTCTGTTATGTCTCCTGTCAAGACGAAGGGGCAGATTACAGCGATCGGCCACGACAGGGGAGAGTCAGGGCCAGGAGAGAGCCCGCAGGTCCCTTCTTTGGGGACCTCCCGGCAGTTGCTTGCACCTTTACATCTGCACAAAGGAACCAGCCCGAGATATCACCTCGGTCTCACTCTGTATGGCTTTCCAGCTGTTGGGAGGTGAATCTGGCTGCTCTTCACGCCCCGTAGTTCGCCTGGATTTAATGGAAATGGGCTGGATATAGGTGACCTGAAGGAGTGCACGTGGCAAGTAGGGAACGGAGATGGAAGATGACTTTGGACCTCACCAAACAGCTATGGGTAATAAGGAAAATTAAGGTATATAAGGTAAATTCGGCTCCTACTTTGATTTTTGCCTAGAAACCACTTTAAGATAAAATCTGTCTCACTCAGGCCTGATCCATAACTCACCCTGATCTTGAAATATCGGTGTGAGCTGGTCTGCAGCCTGGACCCTCCTTCTCCCACCTTCCTCCTGCTTCATCCCGAGCATCTCCAGGAAGTGACAACAAATGATTTTCTTCCTTTTTTTTTTTCCATCATCGTTGCGATGCCAAGGGTGTGAATTTAGACATAAAAGAGAAAAACAAAACAAAACAAAACAAAACAAAATAAAACCGCAAACCTCACGTATGTTCCAGTTCACAAAAGAAACAGTTTCAAATAGCCCGTCCGAGAGCTCCAGGCCAAAGACAGAGTGGAAAGGTTGTAGGCAGGGAAAAGCTGGCGTTGCAAAAGCCGTTCACTCGCCTTCGGCTGAAAGGTTGGCAGATCGGAGGCCTGGGCTCTCACCCAAAAAGTTCAGGCTGTGCTCTCCCAGCTCCCCACCACATGGGCAGGAAGGAGGATCCTCCCCAGGGACACAAGATGAGTCAAAGCGGGTTGTTAGGCGGCTTTCCAGGAAAGAAAGGCTTGGAAAACGAAATCTGGCTGGGTCTAGATAGGGTCATTGAGGGAGAGATACGCGAGAAACCTGAGCACGTGGAGGTCTTTGTAACCCAAACCCTGCCCCATCCTTGGTCCAGGAAGATGCTGGATTTAATTAAATTTATTCTGGCTTGGATGATAGGGACCAGGTATGGGCAGGATGCTCTGCCTTGGGTTTGCCATGCAGCCCTTGCTGTTCTTCTGTGCCGCAGGGATGGCGGCAGCTCTTTACCTGCCCCAAGAGAGAAGAGGATCTACGCTTCGAACATCTTCGAGCACTCGTGCAGCACAACAAAGAAAATCAAATCAGCCTGCGTCCCCCGTCCACAGGTGACACAGGAGGAGGACACCCGTGCCCTGTCTCCTCGCTCCTGGAATAGGAGCATCTCTGCTGCTTTCTCACATGGTCCCGACACGTAATGTCACCACTGGCATCTGGCAGGGCTTCCATATGGGAATACCAAGGTATGTTGAAAAAAAGTCATAAAGTTTGGTTTTGCCTGATTTCCAGCCAGTATTGCAGGTCCAGGTGTTGCTGATAGCTCATATACCCAGAAAACATCCAAAATTCCCCTCCCCATTCACCTCCTTCGGTATTTAAGGGTCTCCCCTGTTTAAAGGAAAACAGAAGCGCCTTTTTCCGGGGTGTTTTAAAACAGTAAGTGGAAATTTAGAGGAGCTAGATGATGGTCCCACACATCCCCCAAAAAACAGCATCACGCTTTTCTTATTGTTCATATACACACCTTCAGCCTGAAGATTTTTGACGCAGGACTGCACAGCTCTATAGTGTACCCACCTGCCTGAGACAGAGTCCATCCTTAATTAATGAACTTTATGCGATGCTCACGTTAGAAATCCATAAACCAAAGATGAATGGAGACACCGAGCTTGCAAAAGGGTGAGGCTGCAGGTCCAGGTAAGCCTGAAAGGTTGTCAAACTGATGCACATCTGGAATAAACCCGGGGTGACGGAGATCCGCAAGCCAGCTGCCGAGGATGCTCGTCACTTAGGCAAACCATTATGAAGTTCACTCATTTTCATCAGCCCATAAACCATGCGAGGGTGCAATAAGGAGGAGGGGGGTGTTCGTATATGTGGTTTTTTTTTTTTCCTAGGGAAGAGTATTTTCATTATAATGTCATATTTATTTAGCACTGTTTATGGGCTGGTTCACAGGAAAAGCAGCCCTAGGGCAAGCTTGGAGGTCTCCGTCAAATTTGGAGGTTTTTAACCCCAGGTCAGACACAGCTTTGCAAAGGGTTTTGGGAAGGACCGGGTGATCCTCAGAGGCTCTTCTCACTGATGTGCTGCTCTCAGGATACCTTGCAAGCCTCAAGACCCAGCCGGGAAGCAGAGAAAGCAGCTCCCCAGGGAGGACAAAGTGCAGTGCAGTGCTGGAAATAGGATTTAGCCCTGATTTTGGAAAGCCATAAACCTGCCTCCCTTCCAGCCACACCTGCAGGCAAACTGGAGCTCCAAAACCACCCCGAAGCAAGGATGCCCTCTGGTGACACGTTCAAATCAAGGTATGAAACGGGATTGAATGCAATGGAGTGCGTTACAAACCGAAATGTGATGGAAAAAATAAATAAAAAAAAAAAAGAATAAATGTGGAGGTGCCTTAACATGGTTTAGAAAACAGGTAGAAACCTTTAAAATCAACTCAACTCAAATCACAACCGTGGCCCTTTGCCCTCAAAATACCCAGTTTGTGGCACTTCTCTGATACCATGAGCTTTTGAAGGTGGCATCATCAGCTGACAAACCCAGATCCAGCCTGACTGTCCCTGCTTTTTCTTAAATCCTAAAAATCTGATTTCCCCACGTTTAAGCGACCCCAGTAGGAATTACAGTTTTCCCAACATCACTCTCACTGACACTGAACCCCCCCCCCACCCCGTACCGTCGGTGCACGGTCCCCAGGGATGCACCGCTGCAAGGAGGGGGTCTAATATTGCACTGAGGGCAAGGCAAAAGCAGGTATTTTACGAGGAACTGAGGGGTTTGAGGTACCAAACGCTAAATAACCACTTGTAGGGCAGGGGGGCCCTCTCGTGGCTGTGGTCATGCAGCGGGGGTTCAACGCAGTGATTACAGATGTATATTAGGGCGGCACATTTTGCTACTTAATTCACTCCCCGGTTCTCACTCGCTCCGAATGACGCCCAAATCTCCCCTTCTCATGCAAAACTAAGGCAAACAACCGTTTTGCTTGATCTCACTAGTACAGCTAAGATGGTTTCGCTGAAGATAACGCGGCAGGACGCAAGGCTGGGGCCCTGATTTAAGATCCCACTGCTTTTCTGGGCGAGATTTCACCCCAGCTGCTTGCTTTAAAAGGAAAACTAATGGAATCGCTCGTTTTGACACCACCTGGGTTTCGAGCCGGCTGCAGGACCCCTTCGCTCTCCTCTGGCCGCTGCAGGATCTGCTCCAAACTCACAGGGATGGATTTAGGGTTTCCCACCGGGCAGCGGTAGGGCGGCACTGACATCTAGCGGTAATATTTTTTGAGATTGTCGCTGCTTTGTTCATAGCTCAAATAATTCTCCCAAGTGTTTTACCCTGGGCCGAGAGCAAAGCAAACGGGGGAATCCTTAAAACGCCCGCCTGGCACTGCGAATCTGGATGCGACCCCATTTACAGAGCAAGGAGGGCAGAGCAAAGCATCCCGGAGACCCCCAAAACGGGGCAATCTTGCTGCTGCAGAGCGGGAACGGCAAATGCAACAGGGGCCTCATCCTGGTAGCCAAAACCCCGCTGGGAGATGGGTGCTGAGCCACAGGAGCGGAGGGTTTGGCTCTCCGGGAGGGATGCAGGAGGGAACTGCCCGCTGCCCGGCTTTGGGAACGTGCAGAGGGGAGCGGGGGCAGAGGTTTGCAAGCTGTTTGATCAAAAGGGTCTTTAAATCACAGTGACTAGGAAGTTAATGGCTTTCACATGCTCAGCCAGCCCCATAGAAATGAGAGCCGCAGGCAAGGTTTGGGGGCAGCGTGTCCCCGCAAAGGGTTAAGAAGTAGGAACCCCGAAAAGTCTTGGGGTGCCTCATCCTCTGCTGGGAGGAGACGCAGAGGGGCAGCCGGGTGAGGTTTTGCTCTCTCTCTTAGCGTGCCTTCGAGCTGGTTCCTAACGAGCCTGGCGAGGCTCGTATCGGCTACACGAAATTCCAGCTACCGTTCGCAGAGTGGAGCCGCTAATGAAAACCAGCGGTGCCTTCCAGCTAAGATGCAAGCGTGTCCTCCGAGATCAAAGATGCAGCTCCGGGAGCGGAAAGCCGGGAATAAATTACATCCTGTCAGGAGAGACGTGCCCTGTGCCGCCTGCAGTCTTACCTGTCCTAATTCAGAGCAGGGGCACCACCTCTCCGTGCCCACCAAAGCAAAGCCCAGTGAGATGCCCACTCGTGCAGACACCTGCAGTGGGCTTTGGGGGCGGAGGAGGCAGAGTCAGGGCTCACTTTTGGCTTCTGGTCCTGCCTCTGCACTTTCCTTCTGATTTTAAAAAGCAAACTCTGTTTTCTCCCCAACCCAGCGAAGTGGCGGAGGGAGGAAAACCCACCCTGGCCACTGCGAAGAAGGCGCTCCAGCTGCGGGCTGAGCTCTCTGCCAGGAGAGGAGGGGGCTGCGGCCGGAGCCGGCTGCCGCGGGAGAGCGGCCAAGGCGCTGGGTGTCCAGGGAGGGAACACATTTGATACGCAGCCCTGGAGAGATGGCCCAGCCTGAACTACACCGTGCCTGGGGTTGCTTTATTATTATTATTATTATTATTATTATTATTATTATTATTATTATTATTATTATTATTATTATTATTATTATTACTATTCATAGTAATATTACTATTACTGTTACTATTACTGTTATTATTTCCTCCCCTCCTATGGTGGCAAAACCCACATTTTAAAAAGACAAAGTAATCAGAGCCCTTGGCCCCAGGGCAGCGCTGCTATTTAGAGCCGGGGCTGTGTGTTTACTATATAGGTAGGGATGTGGCTTTTAAGTGGAGATAATAATAGAGAGGCAGATGTAAATACGTCCTCAAGTAAAGGGAGAGCAGCCTTTAACTCTGCACCCCGTTCCTCAGCCGTGGCCGGACTCTGGTTTCCCAGGAATTCTGTGGTGCCAAATGTTGCTTTACCCTTTCAGATCTTTTTAGGCTTAGGCTAAGGGGAGAAAAAAGCCCACAGCGTAGAGGAGCTGGTCCTTGGGCTTGTATCCACAGTGAGGTTAATGGAGCACAAGCCCAGTCCTGAGCAGATGCTGCTCCCTTTTAAAGGGAGGTTTAGAAAATCAGGACAAGGAGCAGAATAGGACCCACCACCTCCAAACTGCGGCAGGGACATCCTGGGATATCTCAGCGCTGCACAAAGGGTGCTCCAAAGGCCAGGAATCTCATGAACTAATGGGGAAAGAAGGCTCAAGAGGAAAGAAGGAGTAATACGTAAGGATTAATATCCCTTTCTCCATTACTGCTGGTTGTTCCCTGGTGCTGAGCAGGTTCCCAGCCAGGGACAACGTGTTTCTGTCCATCTCCTGATGTTTGCCACCACTGAGCACTTGACAGTAGCTACCTGGTTTTACAGCCTGAGACTTTATTATACGCCTGTAGGTTTTTCACTCACTGCGAGGGAATGCGGATGGGGAGAAGAACTTGGTCTGAAAGGGGGACATCTGGGTTTTAAATGAACCCAAGTGCAATATTCCCCCCACCCACCCAACCCAAAACGAAAAAAAAAAACACAAACAGACAAACAAAAACACAAAACAAAGAAAAAACGAAAAACAAAACAAAAAAAGTGACAGGAGGGGCTGGCTGCATTGTTTTATTCTCATAGGTATTTTCCACAAGTCTGATTTAGCCCATTGCCTTATTCCAGCCAGAGGAAACCCCATGTGGACCCAGCTGTTTGTTCAGGGCATGGAAACCTCCTTGTATTTGTCACTGTTGGAGCTTTCCCCGGGGCCCAAAGCCCTCCCTTGTCCCTGGTTAAGGGAAGGACATGGGAACCGGGGGCGGGGGGCGAAACCCCCCGAGGCACCTTCTCCCTTGCAGGCTGAAATGAGACGCTCTCCAGCTGGTGCTTTCCAGCAGTGAAGGGATGGGGGGGCGGGAAGGGGAGAAGAATGAGCTCCCTGGGGTAATTTCTCCCATGGGGGAAGCGGAACCGGGTGCCAAACCCCATCTCCTGGGGCAGGACCACCTCCCCGAGCCCTCTGCTGCCCGCCTGGGCAGGATCAGGCCCCGAAAGGCGGGAAGAAGCTGGGCTGAAGGGGTTAATTTTGGGAGAGTAACAGGCTGGAGTTGACACTTGGAGGCAGGCGGGGCTCCCGGCGCCTGATTGGCCTCAAATCGCATCCAAAAGTGGGTTGGTTTTTTTTTTTTTTGTGTGTGTGTGTGTGTGTGTGGTTTTTTTTTCTCTCTGCTGCTTCTTCTTTTTTTTTTTTTTTTTTTTTTTTTTTTTTTTCTCTTTCACTTCTCCTCCCCCAGGCTCTGGCTGGCAGGGGAGGGGGGGAGTGGGGAACAGCGAGAGATCAAAAATAAACCTCTTATGTCAAAGCCGGGGGGAGAAAGTATAAATACAGCGGGCTCCGCAGCCGGCGCGGAGGCTGCGGGGGAGCGGCCGAGAGCCCGGCGATGGGGCGGCAGGGCCGGGCCGTGGGGCGGCGGGGGCTGCTGGGGGGCCGGGCTCCGCTCCACTTGCTGCTGCTGTGCCACGCGTGGGCGCTGCCGCCGCCTCCACGGGAGACTCAGCAGCAGCAGCAGCAGCAGCCGCTGTTGCCCACCCGCTTGCCCGCACCGTCGGGGCAGCTGGCCCTGCGGCTGGCCGCCTTCGGCCGCGCCGTCGTTCTCCGCCTCCGCCCCGACGCCGCTTTTTTGGCTCCCCGCCTCCGCCTCCAACGCTTGGGGGGTCGGCGGCCACCGGGACGGAGCCCGCCGCGCCGGGGCTGCTTCTACTCGGGAACCGTCGAGGGGAGCCCCGATGCCCCCGCCGTGCTCAGCCGCTGCGGCGGAGGAGGGGGGCTGCGAGCCGCTTTCCTCCTCGACGGGGCGGCTTACGAGCTGCAACCCCTCGGGCATCCCTGGCCCGGACCGCCCTGGAGACGCCTGCACCGCCTCCAGCGCCGGGCCGCCCCGCCGGGAGCCCACCCCGCCGCCCCCGCCGGCCCCGGGGAGCCGCTCCGCCGGGCCAAGCGCTTCGTCTCCCAGGCGCGGTACGTGGAGACGCTGCTGGTGGCTGATGCCTCCATGGTGCGCTTCTACGGGGAGGATGTGGAGGTAAGGGCTGGTGGGGTCCCCTTCATCCCTCCGTCCCCTTCATCCCTCCGTCCCCTTCATCCCTCCGTCCCCTTCATCCCTCCGTCCCCTTCATCCCTCCGTCCTCTGCTCCCCCCGCATCCCCCCGTCCCCTCATCCCTCCGTCCTCTGCTCCCCCCGCATCCCCCCGTCCCCTCATCCCTCCGTCCTCTGCTCCCCCCGCATCCCTCCGTCCCCTCATCCCTCCGTCCTCTGCTCCCCCCGCATCCCTCCGTCCCCTCATCCCTCCGTCCTCTGCTCCCCCCGCATCCCTCCGTCCCCTCATCCCTCCGTCCTCTGCTCCCCCCGCATCCCTCCGTCCCCTCATCCCTCCGTCCTCTGCTCCCCCCGCATCCCTCCGTCCCCTCATCCCTCCGTCCTCTGCTCCCCCCGCATCCCTCCGTCCCCTCATCCCTCCGTCCTCTGCTCCCCCCGCATCCCTCCGTCCCCTCATCCCTCCGTCCTCTGCTCCCCCCGCATCCCTCCGTCCCCTCATCCCTCCGTCCTCTGCTCCCCCCGCATCCCTCCGTCCCCTCATCCCTCCGTCCTCTGCTCCCCCCGCATCCCTCTGTCTCTCCTCTTCCTTCTCCTGTCTACAGCCCTCTGTCTCTGCTGCCTCTCCATTTCCCCCCATGTCCCCAGCGTGCTGCCTCTGCCCGCTGCTGGGCCCCCTCCCTGCCTGCCTAGCCCCCGCAGGGACTAGGTATTAGTGTGGAATTATTTACGCTCAGGGTGGTGAGGCACTGGCCCAGGTTTCCCAGAGAGGTGGTGGATGCCCCATCCCTGGAAACATTCCACGGGGCTCTGAGCAACCTGATGTAGTGGAAGATGTCCCTTCTTGTGGCAGGGGGTTGGACTAGATGGCCTTTGAAGGTCCCTTCTGACCCAGACTATTCTATTCTATGATTCTATAAGCAGCCCTGGGATGCCAGAGACCACCTTGGGGGAGTGAGCAGAGAGCTGGGGACGGGGTGGGGGACCTTGGCTCTCTCCCCACCTTTCCTTGCCCTGTAGGGGCTGTAAATCCCTGGAGCAAAGGCTGCAGGGTCGATCTACAGGGTTTGGTCAGTGTTTACGGATCCTTTCCCAGCCCCAGCATCCATCCTGTGTGTGCACAGGCTGGACACCGTGATGTCCCATCGGTCTGGTGTCCCCCACAGATGAGGGACGGAGTGGGTTAATGCCTTTCTTGCTACAGGGAAAGAGCCATGCTGCAAAGCAATGGGCTTAACTCCCTTCCGGATAGCAGCTCTGGCCAGATAGTAAATAAACTGAGTAATGCATAGTCCCGCTCCTGAGCCACCTGTTAGCAGCCAAGCAGATGTACCGACAACGCTTTCCCCCAGCCACCACCCCCAAAAACTCTCCCTCTCCTTCAACACGCTCCGGCTGCGGGGATCCTGCCAGTGGCTGAGCCCCCAGGGGGAGGAGATCCTGGTCTCTCACCCACCCCACCCCCATCCATCTCCAGGGATGTTGCCCAGCTGCTTTCATCGACACGGGGTTATTTTTCATGTCTTTTGCAAAGACAGCTCCCCACCACCACCACGCTCCCTGCGGCGATGGGGCTGTTTGGGTCATCGGGACCAAATTCGGGTTTGCATGGTCTGAAACGCACTGGGGTTTTTGCAAGGGATAACAGTGCACCGAAGTTGCTCGTCCTCTGCAGTGGGTTGGGTGGGTACGGGGGTTCTTGGAGGAGTCCTTGAAGCTGGAGCTCGGCAGGGAGCAGTTGGGCAGTTGAAACCACTTTGGCAGCCTGGCTTTGCCATTTCTGCCCACTTTGTCCACCTGGGGGCTTCGTCCAGCTTCTCCCCTCCTCATAAAGCAGTGTTTTAATTCCAGCCCCAGTCAAGCAGGAGAAATGCTAAATCTTGGCGCTCCAGCTGATTTCAGCTGCTCAGCATCACTCGGGTTTCACCCCTTGCTTGTTTTTTCTTGTGTGCCACCGAGCCAAGCTGGCAGGAACAGATAGCAGAAGACTAAGGAGTGATGGATGCTGCGCTTGGAGACAACCCCCACCCCCCACCCCGAGCTTACAGCAGTCAAAACCAGAGTTTGCAAAGGAGTAACCTGAATTTTTAAGCATATAAAACGGGGGTAGAAATGACTTTGCCAGTAGCATGAAGCTGCTCTCTGATTCCCCAAGAGGACAGGGAAAAAATAGTGTATTGCATCTTCTGCAACCAGCTGGGCACCCACCTGATGGTTTTAAACAACACTCAGGGGTCTCCTGCTACAAATAAGGTGATATATTTTGGGGAGGGAGAAATCCTGATTATTCCCCAGATCAGGCTAGGCATTAAAAAATAACAGTCCTCTGGGTAAATGTGTGCCGTGGCATCTCTTGAAGGCAGAAAGCACACATACGCAACCAAGGGGCTGAGAAGCTGGTACCCTGCCCTGGTTATTGGGTACAGCCCTGGGAGGGAGTGATGCTCCCTGGTAGATAAATGACATCTCCCTCTGTAGTCACCAGTGAGTTTCCAGTCTGCTCGGCTCCTGTTTTACCATCATCTCGGCTCCTGTTTTACCATCATCTCCTCTTTGTCCCCCAAAGCAATAGCTTTGCATCGTCCCTCGGGGTATTTCTTGATGGGGAGGAAGCCTTTAAAGATCTTGGTTTGGGTGAACAGAGCGATAGCTTATTTAAGTAGTTGGGAGAAAACTTCAACCAGAACCAGCTCTTATGTAGCAGTAAAAAAAAAAAAAAAAAAAAAAAAAAAAAAAAAAAAATTAGCCACCTGCTGTGTTTCTGTGTCTTTTGTTCTCAGCAACAAAAATGCAGGGAGAAGCACAGTTGCTGCTAACTCAGGAGCCCAACCAACCATCTTGCTTCTCCCCAAATACCTATATTTTGCGGGCCAAAAAATGCGGTGGCTTGCTCGTGGCTGGTGAGATCTTTGGTAGATGCCCAGGGAGTAGAAATGTTGAGTCAGAAGAAACCATATTTACATAGTGACTGTTCTTCCCGTAACCACACTTTAATTACCAAATATTCATTAAAGGTCACCAGCATTGTTTGTATTCCCAGTTATTTTCTTGCATAAGCTGTAGCAGCTGAAGTAGAAGATGGTCACCATAAGACACGGTTGAGCATTGCAAGTTGTAATCAATGTCATGCTGTTGCTAGGAAAATGCTATTAATGATCTATTTCTAATCAATCTGAGCCATTATCGCTCAGCCGTTAACCTAATTTAGATAACAAGAGTTTAATCCCACCTCCATCAATCCTCATGTAAATCAGGAGGAAGTGATGAAGCGAGAGCAGGACCAGACCTGAAATTTGGGGGTTAATCGTGCTTCTGGCTTGCTGCTTGCAGGAGATGGGGAATTTGGGGAGGGGGGGGGGGGCATTAGCAGCAGGACAGTGCTGAGCAATAACACCTGGGAGCAGCCGGCAGGATGTGACCTGCAGTGATTAGGAAGAACCCCCTTATATAGGGGATGGGTGCGATGCCCCAGGCTGGACACACAAGTTATCCTTGGTGTTTTTCCTGCAGATGTACCAAAATATTTAGGGGGGGGGAAGGGTGGTGAGCATTACTAACAGAATTAAGCGGGGCTTTTGAGTATGGGAAACTGAGGCAGGAGGCGGTGTAGGGGCTAATCCCTCTGCCGGGCAGAAGAAAGGGCAGTGGGGCTGAGCACCTGCAGCGCGGGCTGCACTTGCAGAGAGGCTCTGCGAGGCTCAGGGGACCTTTGCCGAGACACCTAAAGCGACAGGCGGTTACAAAAACCATCCAGCAGCATCCCCGGCCAGTTGGCAGCAGAATCGGATTCCTGTGGTGGGATTTCTCCAGTCTCTCGGGTGCAGATGAGCAGTGTTTCCAAGCTCTCCTCTCCAAGCGTGATGGCTACGGTCCACTTTTCTTTCCCCCTTGTCCTTGCAAGAGAGGAATCTGCGATCCCCGACTCCAAGAGCTGGTAATGACCACAGCAAAACCAGATCGATCTGATTAAGCTGGGATTCCTCACTTGACTTCTGTGGTTTTTCCAGGCAGATTTACGAGGTTTTAGGAGCGCTGTTGCAATCCCTTCCCTCCAGGACCAGGTGGGTGCTGGAGCGGGTGGCACAAGGCACCGCTGGGGTCCCTCTGTTGGCTCTCCCGCACCCCCATCCACCATCAAAGTGACCTCGGAGGTAAAGCCAACGCGACCCTGGAGCCTCAGCTCCCCCCATGTCCGGCTCCTGGGCTCACTTTTTGCAGCTCAAGCGGGTGAGTTCGCTTAATCCCTTGACAAAAGGAGCCGGCCCCTCCTGAGCCCATCCCAAAAGCAACTGGGATGGGATTAAAGGGTATTTTTTGCAAAGCAAAGGGGGAACCTGCGCTGCTGCTGCCATCCGCCAGCATCACTGGTGCTTTTCCTCGGGGATTTGTCCCCCTGGGTGTGACCCCCATCCCGCATCCACTTCGGTGCAAGGGGTCGGGGGACCGGGCAGCCTCCCTAAATATTCCCCTGGTCCGCGCACTCGCTTCCTCACGTCGCCCCGTAATGTCAAACAGCTGCCGCGTTTCAGCCCCGCCGCTGGCGCGGTCACCGCCGATTCTCAAGGGCTTCGGTATGAAAAGCGCAGCGTGGAGGGAGCTGGCTCCCACCGCCGCCGTGGCAAACGGCAGCGCTCCTGCCCCGGGATGCTCCGGGGACGGGGTTTTGCTTTGCGTTCGGCTGTGCTTTGCAAAGAGGTGGCGGCGGTCCTCCTCTGTGCCTCAGTTTCCCCTGCTCTGAAAAGGGGGTAATTGCTTCTCTCGCAGGTCAGCCCCAAATATCCAGCAAAGAGGGGAAATAGAAGGGGGAGGGGAAAAAAAAAAATCAAGTGACAAACAGAAAAGGGATGGGGGAGAGAGCTGGGAAGGCAGGAGGGTATCCCCCCAAGGTGTCCCCCTCGCCCCCCGTTTCTCTTGGCTGCTGCCCATGTTTCTGCGAGGAAATTCTTGGCTCGAGCTTGAAACCGCAGGAGGAGGCTGGCAGGGCGGCCGCCGCGGGTATCCGAGCCAGGGGGCCAGCGTGTCGACATTGCTTTGGGGGGGGGGAGAGAGAGAGAGAGACAAGCTGGGATATGTTTTTACCAGTTGTTTTTTAAAAGCTGGGCAGCCCTCGCATCTGACCCCGTGTTTGCTTCCTTCCATCTGTCCACGCTCCAGAAATCTCAGCGTTTCTTTTCGCTCCCCCCTTACGGAAATGCTGGCTTCTAGGGAGAAAGGAAGGGGGGGAAAAAAAAAAACAAACAAACAAACCCCAAACCACAACAACCCTATGAACGAACAAACAAACCTACAGCCCCGGGTCGGGTCGAGCATTAATCTCTGGGAAGCGAGTCGGAGGTTGGTGGGTTGTGCCGGGGTGTTGTACGGGTGCTCCCTGCCACCCTTCTGCACTGGGTGGGTCCAGCGATATTAGATCATTATGCGCATACCACAATAATAGTTTAGTGTGTGTGTAAGAGCAGTTTCTCCCCCCAAAGATAACAATAATTAAAAAAAAAAAAAAGAAAGAAAAAACCAACAGTTTGGGGATCTCTGCAGACTTCAGCTTCTGAGTGGTTCCCACGAAGGAGAATGTCGGCTGAGATTTTGCAAGCCTGTATCAGAAAGCAAAATCCTTCAGCTTTCTCAGGTTAAAAACAGCCACTTCGGTTCCCTGTGCTCTGATTGGTATTTATTTTTTTTCCATCGCTAACCCTCTGCACGTGCTGTTCGCCGCTGGCAGGTCTCGCGTCGGGCAGCGCTGGTGGTACCCGTGCGTTCCTGGCTTAGGGCGATGCTGTGGCGGGAGGGATAGCGGAGCTGCTGTCATGTAGATGTGTCGGGCAAAAAAGCATCCCTCCTCATTTTTTTTTTGGGGGGGGGGGGGAATGGGTGGAATTTGATCTTCTGGAGAGGGAAAAAAAGAGGTAGGAGGTTTTGGGGGGGCATCGCCGAGCAATAGAAACCCCTGCGCTGCCTCTGCAGAGGGGTGGCTCGGCTGCGATGCTCCTACCTGGCCACACATGCATGGGGCAGAGGAGGGATGCTCTCGTGATCCTCAGGGGCTTGGGCTGGTGTCCTCTCCCCCCAGAGTGGGTAAAGGGCTGATTTTTTCCAGCTGTATTTACCAGTTGGACAGAAATCCTGCCAAGATCTCCCAGGATGCTGGTTGGAAATGGCAGGGAAGAGCCTTGTGCCCGCTGCGCTGCAGTGCCTTGCGAGGAGGCAGAAACCAGTCTGTTTGCACCTCTGGGCTCCCCAAACCTGACCCTGTGGGCATCCGATCTCCATACCCATGTCCTCAGCCTCGATGCTGGGAAGGACACCCCGCAGAAGGCAGCGTTCCCTCCTGGGTGGCTCGTCAAGCCAGAGCGTTTGCAAAGGCACGGGGAGGACAGGATGAGCGGGATTCAACTCATCCACAGCCAGTTGTGGGCCAAAAGCCCTCAGTCAGCCTCTCCTGAGCCCTGGGGATCCCGTAACTTGCTTTTGGCCCCGGTTCCAAACCCTTGGCCAAGCCAAGGTGGTGCAGGTGGATTCCTCCTCTCCCCGGAGCGGTCAGGGTCCACCCAAAACCCAACCGACTCCTGCACGGCCCAGGGATGGGTATAATTAGACACCAGATGGTGGAACAAGTGAATTTGACCTTTTAATCTGCGCTAAATAGCTGTTTGTTGGGTTCGCTTTCCATCTTCGCTTTCCAGACAAAGGGAGGGAGGGCGGACGGATGTTTTCCGAGTCCATCCGTTCCTGCTGCTGAAAGGGTTTCTTGACTGCATGTAACCCTGAGGACGCGAGGGTCCATGTCCCAGGGGATTTGCCGTAGGGACTGAGAGCTCCCAGGTAAAAACTACTGGGATGAAGAGAAACCTGTAATGGGTTAGAGAAGGATGGGGCAGGATGTGCTCCCTTGGAAATGATGGATGATCCCATGATGCGCAGCTCCCGTGTAGAGCATCCTTCTAGGTCTTCACGTGTGTAATTTTAGGAAGGCTTTGTCATTATTTTTAGGAAGCTTCCCAATGGACTTTCCCTGTGGGGTAAACAATTCCTCCAGTCCCCTGGAGCAACCGCTCGTGGGGATCTCGCCTGGGTTTCTTGCCTCGGCGGTGGCTTCTCCGTGACATTTGTTGCATGCTTCGGGGCTGGGATGTGAGTCATGTCGCGGAGATCTGGCCAGTCTAAATAAACCAGTCTATTCAGCGCTCCCATCAGCCTTGCCGGGGCCTGCCCTCGGATAATGAGCCTTGGGATACGTCTTGCTGAAGCGAGACATCTGTTTACCCGGAGTTGCCAGCGAGGGGATAAAATGCGGCAGAATAATTTAAAATAGCCGCTACCTCCCTGGGCGAGCGGCTCTGCCCCGTCAGCTGCCCTTGGCGCAGCAAATACGCCCTCGCTGTTAGAGGAGGGGGGTATCTCCCTAAATATCTCCCTCGTTTGCTAAGGAAACGGTATTTTGTGCACGTCGCACGCACGGCAGCATCGCGATGGATGAGCGCGCAGGAAAACGTGGATTTGGGGTGAAACTCAGCCCTCGGAGAGGGCTTCCACCGAGTCCTTCCAGTTTAATTAGACGGTGGTGCTGAAGCGAGACCGTGAGGTGTAATTCGTCTGGGGAGGAGAGAAGCCACTTTCTCTTTCCCAATACTATATTGTGTAATAGCCGCATTTTTTTCGCCTGACTCCGGGGCCGTGAACGGGTGCCAAGCAGAGGAGGAATTTCGATGCTCCGATAAGATGTTTACATCAGCCTAAACATCGCTGGCGCGTTTGACATATTAAGTAATCTCTGGTCGTCCCGATCGCCCGAGCAGGGGATGCTGCTGGGCAAAGACTCGGCCGTCAAAGTGCTTTGGCCTCCGGTTTGTCACCGAGGCCGTTGGGTTCCAACCCCGCCGACCAGCACGGGGTGGGAATTTCGGAGCAAGGCGAAGAGTGGTTTGGCATCCACGGGAGGTTGTGCGGGAGGCGGTTCCTGCTTCGGGGCAGCCAGGGCAGGGTTAATGCCTTGGGAATATGCAAGAGCACTCGCAGGGACACGTGAGGTTTTCCCGAAGGGTTTCTGGGTGCAAAGGGTTCATGGCAGGTGAGATGCGGTGGCTGGAGAAAGGGATGCAGGAGGTGAGGGGGGACTTGTCCTGCCCGTCCTTCCCGCCGGCACAAGGTGTAAAGCATCCCATAGAGAAAAAGCAGCACTTATTCCATCAATCCAAGTCGGTGTGGATGTGGTAGGCTTCATAAATAAGGTTGATTTCTCCTTTCCTAAGCGGAAAAAAAAGAGCCCAGTGGTGAAGGTTTCACCCAGGCTTTGCCTGCCCCTCTCTCTCGCCCCACAGAACCACGTCCTGACCCTGATGTCCATGGCGGCTCGCATCTACAAGCACCCCAGCCTGAAGAACTCCATCAACCTGGTGGTGGTGAAGGTGCTGGTGGTGAACGAGGCGGCGGTGGGGCCGGAGGTGTCCAACAACGGCGGGCTCACCCTGCGCAACTTCTGCAGCTGGCAGCAAAGGTTCAACCCCCCGAGCGACCGGCACCCGGAGCACTATGACACCGCCATCCTGCTGACGAGACAGGTCTCAAGGGTCCCTCAGGGATGCTTTTGGGAGGGGAGAGGAAAGGGGTTGAGGTGTCGCTGGAGGGACAGGAGGGATCCCCCCACCATGAGGGATCATCCGCCAAGGATGGAGCTTGCAGCAAAGCAATATGGGGTGGGGGGGTGTTGCATTTGGGGTGTAGAGCACCAGTGGGTTGCCCAGCTCTGCTCGGAGATGTTGGGGCTACCAAATGCGGGAGCCCTTCACTCTGCCTCACCCCCCCACCTCCTCGGCACTGCTCGCCCACAGGACTTCTGCGGCCACCAAAGCTGCGACACGCTGGGAGTGGCGGATATCGGCACCATGTGTGACCGCAACAAGAGCTGCTCGGTGATCGAGGACGAGGGCCTGCAGGCAGCCTACACCCTGGCTCACGAACTGGGTAAAGCATCCCTTCCCGAGGGATGGAGGGGCTGGGGGGGGGTCCTGCTTTGTCAACCCAGCATGCTGGGAGGGGATGTCACACAGCCCAGCACCACTTGGGTACCACCCGCCGAGCCTCGGGCAGCACCAAGGAGCTTCTGGCACCAGCAGAAGCTGGTTTGCACCAGCAAAAGCGCTTAGAATTGCCCGAACTGGTGTAAACTGGGGTATTTGGCTGGTGCGATGAGCTACGGCTTGGGACCGAGCACTTTTCTCCCCCTTGGTTCGCTGCTCCCAGAGATGCGCTGGGCTGATTTGGGCTGCGCGTAGCGTACCGCCGAGGCAGAGCCAGCACCGTTTCGTCCGTCGCTTCTGATTTACGGCAGCAAATAGCTTTTGTGGCAAGAGGAGCTGCTTGGTCACTCGCAGATGCTCCCGGCTGCCCAGGCACCCTCTGCAGCGGAGCGGGGGCTCGGGGTGTGGGGGGGGATGTCTGCGGCTCACCCACGCTCTCTGCTCCCCAGGCCACGTGCTCAGCATGCCCCACGACGACTCCAAGACCTGCGAGCGGCTCTTCGGGCCCCTCGGCAAGCACCATATGATGGCCCCTCTTTTCATCCACTTGAACAAGACCCAGCCCTGGTCCCCTTGCAGCGCCATGTACCTCACCGAATTCCTGGACGGCGGGCACGGTAAGGGACCTCATTGTTGACGGGGTTCAAATCCGACCGCAGAGAGGGGTTCGGGATGCCGTGCGTGGTGCATCGAGCCTTGATGATCTCCAGCCTAACTCCTCCCGCCTTGCCCAGGCGACTGCTTGCTCGATGCCCCGGCCGACCCCCTCTCGCTGCCCGCCGAGCTGCCCGGCCAAGGAGCCCTCTACAGCCTGGACCAGCAATGCCAGCAGATCTTCGGCAAGGACTTCCAGCACTGCCCCAACACCACGGAGGAGGACGTCTGCGCCCAGCTCTGGTGCAGGACGGGCGGTGGGGAGCCCCTTTGCCGCACCAAGAACGGCAGCTTGCCCTGGGCTGACGGCACCCCCTGCAAAGCCGACGGGCTGTGCTGGGACGGCCGCTGCGTGCCGCAGGATGCCCTGAAGCCGCAGGTAAGGGGGAGAAATTAGGGACCCTTTGGAATTCCCAAACCTCTGAGCCCCGTCCTGCCCTTTCTGGGCTAGCTTTGGATTTGCCTGATTTGTTTTCTGGATATCTCTCCTTCAACGGCACCTTTTTTTTTTATTAATCTTGATTACTGGCGAGCCCAGCTCGTTGATAAACGCTGCCTTTCCTTTCGCCGAGGCGCAGGCTATTCCAAAATACAGCAAGCAGCCGCGGTTCTGCAATTAAATCATCGCTTTTTGCCCTGCCGGGGGAATTAGCGGCGATTTCTGAGTCGGTCGGCATAGTACTTAAACCGAAGCTTAACTTTAAGCACATGAACAGACTGGTGGAAGTCAGTAATAACTTCATGTGAAGTATGCGCTTAAGTGCATTGCTGGATCAGGGCCCCGGCTGGGGCCGCGGGGAGAGGAACCCCGGGGGAGGGTGTGGAGATTTTACCATTGCTCCAGGCTTTTTCTTGCCCTGGGAGCGAGCAACCGGGGATGGATGAGCTCGGGGAGGGATCTAGCAGCTTCTGGTGGCCTCTTGCAGCCGGCAGTGGACGGCGGCTGGGGCCCGTGGAGCCCCTGGGGCTCCTGCTCCCGGACCTGCGGCGGCGGCGTGCAGTTCTCCTACCGCCACTGCGACAGCCCCAAGCCCCAGCACGGCGGCAGGTACTGCGAGGGGCAGCGAGCCAAGTACCAGTCCTGCCACACCGATGAGTGCCCGCCGGATGGTAAGGAGGCGATTCCCAAACACGCCGCGCTCACCTCCCGCCCCCGTTTCTCCAGGACCCATCGTTGCTCCGCTATCCCTTGAAAATTCCTTTTTTTTTTTTGCAGGGGGAGGGAAATAGCTTTCTGCTGGGGGTTGTGATCCCCCCCCGGCTGGGTGGGGAGGTGTGTGGCATCCCTGCTCTGCTTTGCACGCTCCCGCCATCCTCGGCTCGCTCCCACATCTCCGCAGTGGCAGAGGAGGAGGACGGCGGTTCCCGCCGGCTTCCTGTGGTTTTTGGGTCACGTTTCGCTTTTCCTTTCAGGCAAAAGCTTTCGGGAGCAGCAGTGCGAGAAGTACAACGGCTACAACTTCACGGATCTGGAAGGGAATCGCCTGGAGTGGGTTCCCAAGTACGCGGGAGTGTCACCCCGAGACCGATGCAAGCTCTTTTGCCGAGCCAGGGGCAGGAGCGAATTTAAAGTCTTTGAGGCCAAAGTAAGATACCCGGTGATGATAACCCCCCTTCTTCGCCCCGGTTCACATCGCATGCCCTAATTGCTCCTCCGATATTTTCCTAGGTGATCGACGGGACGCTGTGCGGACCGGAGACGCTCTCCATCTGCGTCCACGGGCAGTGCATCAAGGCTGGCTGCGATCACGTCGTCGGGTCCTCCAAGAAGCTGGACAAGTGCGGGGTGTGCGGCGGCAACGGCTCGACCTGCAGGAAAATATCTGGCTCGCTCAACCGATCCAAGTAAGGGGCTGCAGAGATGGGCTGGGGGCGGTGGGAGGGGGGAGAAAAACCAGCTTCCCTTCTGGTTCTCCTTTCTTCTTTTATTTTTTATTGCAGAAGGGCTAGGTTAGGAATATTAGGGCTCTTCCTACGTGGCGTAAGGGCACTTTGCTTTCCGTACGGAAAGCATCGCACCTAATTGCAACCCCCTGGGCTCGAGGAGCGCTCGGCTTCCCCTCCGCGCCGTTAACCCGGGCTTGCAGCCACGCAAACGCCCTCGGCCGGGTGGCCTTGCAACAGCCTGGTCTCCTCCCCAAACTCGGGAGCTTACGCTAAGTTTATTTCGGGGCTGCATTATGCAAGCCAAGCAGAGTTTATTTCCTAAAATAATAGCTGGTGCTGACGCCGGCGATGGGCTCGGGGGCGGCACTGCAAATAAATCTGCTGCCTCGAGGAGTTTACAATAGGCATCTCGCCCCAATGCAGTCAGCCGGACACATGTTTTGAGGGCTGATGTTGGGATATAAACAGTTCGGTAACTTTTCCCTGGGCTTGGGGGTGAATTTCAGTCCCGGGATGTGGGCATTGAGGCAGCCACTTCCCTCGCCCGAGATCGCCGGTGCTTTGCCAAAGAGCTGAATTTAAGGCTTTTGTTGCAAAGATCGTAACAAAAGCCCAACGCGTCCAATTCCGTGCAGCGAGGTGACTCACGCAGTCAAATTAGATTTCCTAAATGGTTTCCTTCCAGGGAGCCAGCTGAAATGGGGCTTCCGCTCTCCTATGAATTGTTTGCGGTTGACTAAAGCGAGATTAGCGTGGTAGCTACAGCCAAGAAGAGATCCCATTAAGATCAGGGCTAGGGAGGCCAGGGTGACCGAGAGCAGAGGTTGACCCAAAGGCTTTGTTCCAAAATACTCTAAACCTAATTACCGACCACAGCAGCAACCGTGGGGATGCGTGGAAAACGATCCTACCGGCCCTATGGATGGAGTCTCTCCAGGGTGGCATTTTATTATAGCGGCAAGTAATTACCACGGCGTTGGGGATGGTCCTGCTGCCGTAGTACGTGCTGTCTTCTAGGAAAGGCTTTCAAGTTGATATCAAGTAATCTACAATATGAGATGTCTGTTGGGTTAACTGTTTAACTACTGGTCTATTTTTTAGCAGCAACATCTGGCTGACGTACCTATGCGTATGATGCATAGCAGCACCCCAACTCTCTCCTATCCAGCTGTTCTGCATCTGTCTATAGCTGCTGCTATCCTTCAGCATCACTGGGCGGAGCCAGGCTTTTAGTCCCAAACGCTTCACCCCTCTCAAAAGCAAGGGAGGAAGGGGAATTGCCCACCAAGGCTGGTAACCACAGGGCTGTTCGTTTGATTGCGGTGCTCGTTTTTGCATGTAATCCCGCAGAATCTTCCAGCCGAGCACACATCTGGCACAGCTGCTATATTTCCAGGTCTTGAGCACTCCGGGTTACAGAGAGATGGCTTCAGAGCCATAATCCCACTCGCCGAGGGCTATCCCCTGCGTGGGTCTCCTTTTAATAAATCCGGGAAAATAACCATATCCCTTTGCCCCGTGCAGATATGGCTACAACGACATCGTCACCATCCCCGCCGGGGCAACCAACATCGACATCAAGCAGCGCAGCCACCGCGGGGTCCGTCACGACGGGAATTACTTGGCCTTGAGGACCCTCGAGGGCAAATACCTGCTGAACGGAGACTTTGCCATCTCGGCCATGGAGCAGGACATCCTCATTAAGGGGACCATCCTGAAATACAGCGGCTCCATGACAACCCTGGAGAGGCTGCAGAGCTTCCGACAGCTCCCGGAGCCCCTGACCGTCCAGCTGCTGACCATCGCCAGCGAGGTCTTCCCACCAAAAGTCAAGTACACCTTCTTCATCCCCAAGGACGTCCCTTTCAGCAAGCAGAAAGGCAAAGAGAAGAAGTCGGCCAACGTCATCCGACCCATGCTGACATCCCAGTGGGTCCTGGGCGACTGGTCCGAGTGCTCCAAGACGTGCGGCTCCGGCTGGCAGAGACGGACGGTGGATTGCCGGGACGTGGAGGGTCAATCCTCCACCGCCTGCGACAGAGCCCTCAAGCCTGAGGACATCAAGCCCTGCGGAGACGTCCCCTGCCCGCTCTGGCGCCTGGGTCCCTGGTCCCCTTGCTCCCAAACTTGCGGCGAGGGTGTGCGGACGCGCAACGCCTCCTGCATCGATTACGCCGGTAAAATCACCGCTCCAGAGAAATGCAGCTTGCCGGGGCCACCGCCGGCCACCGCCGCCTGCATGCTACGGCAGTGCTGAGCCGGAACGGGCTCGGCGGCCACGCACCGCGGCCGGTGACGCCGGGGAAGGACGGCGAGGATGCCGGGGGCTTGCTCACCAGATGAATAACCACTCTCCAGCGGTTCATCCCCACCCCATCGACGTCTACCTCAGAGGGGGGAATAACGGCGGCAAAACGGGGAGGAATCACTTCTTTTCCTTTCTTTCTTTCTTTCTAGCTGGCTGCGCGCAGGGAAGTTGTGATTTAAGGGGAAAAATAAGCGTATGGATAGGGTGTTTCCGAAGAGCTGTTGTCAAACGTGGTTGCAGGCTGCCTTTGGAAGGTTCGCTGGGGAAAAAAAAAAAAAATGCAGAGCCCGGTTTTGTCATTCCCCCTGTCCCAGCTGCAGGTCGAGGAGGTCCAGAGTGGATAAAATCGGCATCCCTTTGGAAAAGGCTTGGTTGGGTTTGCCGTCCCCTCCCTGCAGCGGCGTGGGTGCCTTTGAGCGTGGGGAGCGTTTTAGCGGCTGTGGGTTTATCTTGGGCGATAATTCGCTCATTTGGCTGGCAGCGGGAACGAGCCGAGGGCCGGATCCCAGCACGCGTTGGGCAGGAGGACAGGGGAGATGTCCCGGTTTCTGCTGGATTTTTAATCCACAAGGTGACCAACCTCTGCCTCCAAACACCCCCAGCATCCACAGAGGTATTCCCAGAGCTGCAACCCTGTGCCTCAGTTTCCCCAGCTACAAAACTGAGGCTTAACGGCACCTGATCTGTATTGCAGGGTCGCCGTGAGGATTAATTAATTGCTAATTCTCCAGTCAGTGCTTTTGCTGTGAAATGCCTATTGCGACACCCCGTCCCCCCTCTGGAGCGGACGCTGGGGTGTGCCAGCCTTTCCTCAGCTTTCAGTCCCTGGTGAGCTCATTTTCTCAGCTCTGCTTTAATTTTGGAGATAATTTGGCTCGCGGCAGGGATGGGCCCAGGATCTGTAGATGCTGAGCTTCTCCCAGCCCGTTGCGGTGACCGGTGCCACTCTTCACCTCTGCTTTCCCGGGATACGTGAAGATGCTGAGATCTGGTGGAGCAATTCTTGGTGTACAACCGAGCCTGGCAAGGCTGGAGCTCTTTATTCCCACGCAGCCGGTGCCTGGAGAGTGGGAATGGAATTTGGGAAGGTTTTGTCATCCCTGCACGAGCCATGTGGTACCTCCAGGCTCACCCCTCACCGCATCCCTGCGGATGCCTATACCCTCCCCTTTTGGCAGCACAACGTTGAATTTCCAGTGGGAACAGCCTTTTTCTGGTAGGAAGGGGAGAAGGGCTGGAGGAAGAGGGCTCGAATTTGCAATGTCTGAGCTTCCCTGTTTGCATTTGCGGAGCGAATCCTTTTTCTTGTCTCTTTTGCCTGAGATAAGCTCCCGCGAGTCCCTTTTCTCGCTGTCCGGGCAGGTTTGGAATGGGACTGCGGGATGAGCCGCTCACCCGAAGCCGTGCCAGGAACCCTACCATTTATTTGAAAACCCGCGATATTCAGCTTTTATTTCCCGTAGCGATTCCCGTTGAAACCAAGGGGGCTACAGCCAAGGACTGAGGGTACCGAGGGCTCAGCTCCTTTTTTTTTTTTTCTTTTTTTTTTCTTTTTTTTTTCTTTTTTTTTCTTTTTTTTGGAAAGAAAAAATCCTAATAAAGGCCAGCTGCAGAGTTTGGATGCAGAGCTGTTTGGGCTGTCGTTCAGACCTACCTTGGGGCGATGTTCTGCGTCTGCTAATTAATCTCCAGGAATTTAAGCCCTCTCTCGCTCTAACAAATAGCTGGATGCTAAAGTCATCGAAGCCTTTGCCGGGTTATTTTCTTTTTCCCCTTTAGAGCCTGCGAGGGTTTTAACTCAAAGGCCAGCCCGCGGGTCCTCTCCGGCGCCGTAACCAGCGTTGAGGATGGGGCAGAAATTTCAGCCTGAGACGGTGCCAAGGAAAACCTCTGTATTTATCACGCAGGAGTCGTGCATGCCAAGGGGTCTCTTCCAGTTGGGGTTTTTTTTTGTTTGTTTGGGTTTTTTTTATATTCACTGCGCGGTTGCTTAGCCGGAGCTTCCTAGGTGTAAAATCCCCCTTCCTAGATGCAAAAAAAAAAAAAAAACCTCCCTTCCTAGATGCAAAAACTCCCTGCCGCGGGCAAATCCTGCTGCTTTTCCAGCAAGGAGGAGGATGGGGGAAGCGGAGGCGGCGATGCTCGGTTGAGGTGGGGGGTCTGGGCGATGTTAAGCGGGATTCCTGCCCCAGCCATCCTGTAGAAACACTTAGCCTTTACGCTGATTTAAGTCAAAGAGGTTATATATTAGGATATATATATGTATATATATGTTTCCCTTCAGTGAAGGATTGTAGCAATGTACTGAGCCTCTTGTGTTAGGTATTTATTATAAATTTCTGGTTTGTTTTGTACAGTAGCTGTCTGGAAAGGAGAGGGGAAAAAAAGAGGGGGAAAAAAAAAAGAAATATATATATTAAAAAAAAAAATAAAAAAAGACTGTCTGTGTTTTAACATGCTGCTCCCACATCCCCACTCCGAAACCTGCAGCGGGGTCGGAGAGGGGACGTCTCTGCTCAGCGTTTAACCACTTCGGTATATGACTGGTGTCCCCCCTCCTCCCTGGTGCCCCCAAATCAGGGTGCGAGCTGTGTCAGCGTAACAAATCCAACCCCAATTCAGCTTTGGACTTTCATTTTAAGAGAGGGAGAGGGGGGAAAATATAATTTTCCGGTTTTTAGCCTTTTGTTCGTATTTGTTTTTAACTTTGAAAACAGGCTGTTTGTGACTCTGCCTTCACCCCCTCAATAAAGGATTTCTTGCCCGTTAACCTCTTTGCATTTGTCTCTATTTGCGCTTTTCTCAGGATGTATTTTTTTTTTTAGCTCCGTCCCAAGAGCAGTATATTAAATCTCCCTTTTCCGTAGCTTATTCAGCCTTAAATAAACGGCTAATTTGGTTTCAAGATGCTGAACTGAAACATTACATGACACGAGTAGGCAAAACTCAGGCGGCACAAATTATTCCCCAGAAGTTTTGAATCGTTGCTGGTACGCAGACCGCTTATGAGCGGTCTCCACACACGCATAGGTAAAGATAATTCTGCTGTTTACTAGGACAAAATACAGGCTAAACAGGGCTGAAACAGGCGGGATGCCGGCTCTTTCACGTAGCTATATAATAACCACAGGCGGTGGGAAGTCGGTTGCTGTCTCTCTAGGTGCGGCGTTGTCCTCCGAAACACAGAATCGCTGAAATTTGGTATGTGGCGACGCAGATTTTGGAGCTGTCTCATTGGAATACCCATGGACTTTTGCTATAAGGTAATTAGGATGCCATCGCTTGGGTCAAACGGGTTCTGCTGCTAGATTTCCTAGGTGAAAGCACAGCCTTGTGGGGAAGAGCGGCTGGGGTTTATTTTCGGTATATTGGCGATTTCCATCCACTGATGGGCTAAAAAACGATACCGCCACGGCTGGGTGGAGGCTGCCTATATTTCGCCCTACGGGAGAGCGAAGGAAAGGGTTAACCCATCGCAGTGGGATGTGTCATTACGTTAATAGGCACAGCGACGCATGCCACCCTATTTATAACCAGGTGTGACATTCATTTTAGATGACTTCCCTTGGCGCCCGTACAGCCGGGTCCTGGGTTTCGGCTCATTAAGGCACAGCCTGCCCCAGCTTTTCTCCCACCTTTCTTTCTTGTCGTTTCGTTGCCGTCGCTGGGTTTGAGTTGAATAATTGGAATTTCGAACCATGCCAAAGGCTTTGGGATATTAACAGATAGGAAAAAGTCCCTAATTAATTAATCATAGCAGCACAACCGTCACAGTTTAACTTTTAAAAAAATAATAGCGGGATAAGAAAATAAACCTTACTGGAGCTTCTCTGTCACCGTACCCATGATGGTACCCCAGAGGCAACGGGGACCAGCGGGCAGAGTGATGCATTTCTCTAGTCCCACCAGGGGGAAATTATTAGGGTCAACCCTTGGCTGGACCCCACCCCCCCCACCCCATGCTGTTCCCCAATCAGGGGTAATTCTATTTTATTGGCGTTTCCTCCTCTGTGGCACTTTCAGAGGCTGTAGAATGCCACAGGCTGCTCCCCCGTGCGTGAACATCACCAGGTACGGGTTGAAATGACGGTTTGCTCTCTGGGTCCCGATCCTCCTTCTCCCTCCAAGGGCTGCGCTCTCCCGATCTCCAACCCAGGTTATTCCTGGATATTTGCTTCCCCCTTGTCCTTGTGCTAACGCTGTTCTTTAGTTTAACGGCTTTCCTCCCTCCTTGGTTTATATTTCCCCTCCCATGTGTTTGCAGGCAGCAGTTGTACCCTCTTTCAGCCTCGTTTTGCTAAACTTGGCAAGCCCAACTCTGTGGGATTAGCTCATAAAATAATAATAATAAAAAAGTTCATAAAACAATTAAAAAAACCCCCAAAACTAACAACCTCCTGCTATTACTGCTGGAGACTCTGCATAAATCTGAATTTATTGTCCCCAGACAGAAGTGGCCACAGCGTCCCAGCAAGGTCGCACCAACACCTGGTGCTCCAGCCACAAATCCTTCTGTGTTCCTGATGGAAACATCCTTCCCGACACATCCTAGGGCTATAGTGTCCCTTTTCTGCCGTTATCCTCTGCTCAGCTCATCCATCCCAGTCTTACAACCCCTCTGCTCTTTTAGATCCCTCTTTCTTCCTACAAATACCTGTTGAACTCATCCTCGGTCACCCAAGCAAGGGATCCGATTCCCAGAGCTCCTGGAAAAAGGCATTTCAGAGGGGCTGTTGCGATTCAGAGCATCTATGAAACAGGATCCTTTCCTAAACCGCCCGCTTCAGCCTCCTCTCCCACCAACCAGGATGCTTTAAACCCCGGGACTGTGCTTGTCGAGGACCAGGCAAAGCGTTCCTGGGCCTGGGGAGGACATAAATCCCAAATCCTCCCAATGCCAGGAGAAAAACGAGGGGTTGCCAAAGAGAGAAGTCAGCAGGATTGAGCTGAAATAAATTAAGGGAGCCCCGGAGACCGCACCAGGCAGGAGGATGGAGAGGAGACGGCTCCTGCACACCAGTGGTAAATTAAGGAGTAGGCAGCGAGTCCTCGAGGGTGGGAGCAAAGAGGTTTTCCCTCCGGAGGTGCCGAAGTGAGGGAAGGGAGAGGAAGGCTGTGCGGGGAAGGTGTCATTTGCTTTCGGTGTTAATGGACGCATCCTGCCAGGAGCAGGAAAGCAGACTCGGAGCAGCATGGGATCTGCTCCAAGAGCCACTGACGCGAAGGAAAACCTATCCCACAAGCTGCAAAAAAAAAAAAAAAAAAAAAGGGTAAAACAAAACAGCCTCCAGCCTGGAATTGCACCTTCTGGTTACTTGGATGGGGTGAGCAAGGGGGAGATTCGAGGATTAAAGCGAGCGGCCAGACACGGGGGATGGATGGGAGACATAGCTGGGTGTCTTCTGGGCGGAATGGGAAAGGAGGCTTTCTGTTTACACAGACCAGAAGGGCTTTCAGGGGACGGCATAGCCTCCTGCCGCGGCCACCGTGCTGCAGACGGGACCCCCTTCCTCGCAGCGGCCGCCGGCAGGATGCAGGACTGCCCTGCCTCAGCATCCCCGGCTCCGGCACCTCGCATCCCATTTAAAAGACGAAGGCGGAGGCTACGAGCCGCCCTTTGAACGCTGTCTCTGCATTTTCCCACCGGTGTTTTATACCCATCGAATTCCAGCCGGTTCAGCCAAGGGACTCCCACGGTCCCTATGTGTCCCCAGTAGATGTGCGGACCAGATTTACCGCGCAATTACTTAGGGTTTATGTCCGTCTTGCTCCGCCTACGTCCACGAATCGAGACCATGATGTTGTAAAATGTGTGTAAGTGCAAAATCCCCTTAACCGGGAGTCGGTATTTCGGCAATTCTTTGCAACGCCTCTCGCTGAGAAACTCCGACTCCGCAGCAAAAGCAAACAGCAATAAAGGACGACCTGGTAGCTTAGGAAACCCGAGCAGGCGTAAATCAATACAGCTCCCTCCCAGATTTACTCCGACAAACGCCGTGGCTCTGGGAATCGCTGGAGAACCTCTTCAGGTATCGCGGGCTAATAAATTGTTATTAATAAAACAGCTTCTGCTGCTGGGGTGGGAGGAAATTCATATCGGAGTCAGTCCGGGGAGGCTGATGCGCTCCTCTGTGGGATGCGTAGCCCAAACCTACCGGCTTCCCGCACCCAAATGCCCCGCCGTTAATTGGAAACCTAACGAGCCACACAGAGATGGCGGCCGGGAGGCGGGTATGCCATTGCGGGAGGTTGTAAGGAAGAAGGAGAAAGAGGAAGAAATGAAACAAAAGGCTTTTATTTTTTTTTTTTAATTTAGCAGGGATGGGTTTGAATCGCCGAAGACACGGTGATTTTTTGGGGGGGGGGAAATCAATGCCCGTGTGCGGGCCAGCTCCTCGCCTCGCAAACGCTGCCGTCTGCAAGGCAGCTTGCTTTCCCGTCGGGAAAATGCCGGCAATTCGGCGGCAAATCCAACCTCTGGATGCTGACTTGCACCGGCCGAGCATCCCGTGCTCGGTCGCAGGGGAAGCCTGGGCATCCCAGCTGGGTACCCGCAGCCCGACCGCTCGCCTGATGCTGGCGCCATGCTTTATTCTTGGGGCGTTTACGTGTTGTAATGAATAAATTCCTTAAAAAAAAAAAAAAAAAAAAGAAAAAAAAGTCAAGGTGGTGTTTCATGGTGCAGTTTTATGGCTTGTTTCCAGGCCGCGTAGAGAAAGTTTAAATGCAATGCTTCACTCGGAGGATTTTTTTTTTATTTTTTTTGCTGAAGCATGGCGAGAACGCAGACCACGCTGAATTTCACCGTCTTCCAGACGTGAATTTGGGTACTTTGGACCCTATTTCCCTCTCATGACCTGCCCAGAGCAAGTCTCAAGCAGGATAGTTAACTAAAAATCACTCGATCTCCAACAGTTTCACCATCGAACGCCCCCAGCTCAACACTTTTCGGAGCAGCATTTTGAAGGTGAGGGATGGCAGCCTGAGGTGGGGTTGTTTTTTTTTTATTAATCCTCTATGATTCAGGAGTTCCCATGGATCTCCAGGAACAGATTCTTCCTCGCCTTGGAAACAACGTCTTATTAAAGCGGAAGCAACCCCTGCACACGCGCAACCTGCCGAAACCGGTGCGATTTTTCCTTTTTTGCAGAGGAGGAGATTGCAAAGGGGAGGCTGTGGGGCGCCAGGGTTGCGATACAGCTCCTCCCCGCGAATAAAAAGCCAAAATACGAGGAAGCGAAAGGAGAATTAAGCAGCAGAAACCCCAACCCTGGAGTCTGCTGGGGCTCTCCCCAATTTTCCAAGGAACCATCTAAAATGATTCTCAGGGTCCCAGGTCCCGTCTGAAAATCGTCGTAAAAAATTACGACGGCCTGGGGAGTTTGGGCCAGTTTTGTTTTGCTGCCGATTAACATTTTTGGACGGCGGCCTTTCAACCTGTTTCCTGCTTCGATTTACCGAGCGCTCGCCGCGAGAAAAAAAAACAACCCCAAAAAACCAACAATAACAAAAAAAAACCACAAACCCACCCAAAAAAACCCAACCCACCACTGCAAAAACAAGCCATGGAGGAAACGGTTGCGCTAATCACGTGAAATTAAGCTGTGCCTACCCCCAGTTAGCCCGGATTTGGACCAAATTACAGGGGTGGGTTAATTAGAGGCTCGTTAACTCTCAACTTGATTGGGATGGATGCAAACCGGAGGGCAGTTTGCGCACTCCTGGCCTCGGGGGTGACCGCACCGGAGCACCGAGGGGATCGGATGCACGGTGCTGGTCCCGCGGGTGCATGGATCGGAGCACCGCGGTAGGCAGGGGGGGGGGACGGGGACGGACGGGGACACACACACTGCGATCGCGCACCCCCGGACCGCCCCGTCCCGGCGCTGCCCTCCGCGGGGTGTCCGTCCCGCCGCCGTCCCGCCGCGGGGCACTGCGCATGCGCCCCGCCCCTCCCCTCCCGCCGCCCCGCCCACCGCCGCGGTGCACTCTGGGACACAAACAAAGTGCCCGGCCGGGCGGCGCGGCGCGCGCGGCAGCTCGGACCGCCGGGAATCCCCCCCCCCTCTTCCTCCTCCTCCTCCTCTCCTCTCCCCCCGCCCCCCCCCCCCTCCTTCTCCGCCCCGCCCCTCCCCGCGAGCCGGCCAGCGCGCGCGCCCCGCCGCCCGCGCGCCCCACCCCGCGCACCTCTTGCGGGGGGGCTCGCGCGCGGCCCCCGCCCCCCCTCCCCTCCACTCACCTCGCCTGCGGGGGAGGCGGCGGCGGCGGCGGCCTCTTCCTCCTCCTCCTTCTCGTCCTCCTCCTCCTCCTCCGCCGCCTCCCGGCCCGCCGTCATGGCCCAGGCAGGGCCCCGGCGCGGCCCCAGATAGGGGGCTCGGCCTCCCGCCCACGCCGGGCCCAGCCGGCCCCACCGACCGCAGGTAAGCGCGGGCCTGAGGCGGCGGGGAACGGGCGCAGGGGCGGGGGGGCGGCCGTTGGTTCCCCTCAGGGGCGAGCGCCCACCCGGGGGAGGGCTTTGAGTGCTGCACCCCGCGGGTCCGTCCCCCTCGTTCACCCCCCACAGCCCCCCGGGGCCGTGTCACTCCCGCGCCTCCCGAGGGGGTTATCCCGGGGCACGGGAAGAGGGGGGGGGGGTGTAGGGGGTATAGCCCACTCCCGGCCCGTCGTGCGCGGTGTTTACGCGGATCCCCAGGGAGCTGCGTTGTTGGCGAAGGCCGTGGGTGCGCTCGGCTGCCCGGGCACACGCAAACATGTAGTTTCTGGAGGGGGTGGGGGGGGAGTTGTGTTGTCTCCTGCATCCCAGCGGGATACCTGCTGCCTCTTTATCCACTGCAGGCTTATGGGAGGAAAAGAGGGATTCCCGCTAGCTGTTAGGCAAAGCTTGCCGCCCCTTTGTTGTTGGTTTGTTGTTTTTTTTTTCTGCATATTCTGTACTGCCCATCTGCCAGGGTCTGCTGTGCTGCCTCTGCTCGCACCCATGTCCGTGCATGAGGAGGGTATCGTAGTGCTCATCTGCCAAGATCTGTTACATATTTCTCTGCTCTCCTTCCATGTATTTGGGTTTATTTTCCTGTATACAAACATAAACATTGGCAGATGCTGGGGGGGGGTATAGTCTGCTTCTTGCTTGCCAAGAGCCTATTGCCTCCTTTCATACACACAGGGCAAGGGTACCGCTGCCTTCCAAAATCTGCTGTACTTCTCTCCATACACAGGTGTGCTGGGAATGCCTCCATGCTTGACCACCACAGCCTGTTAAAAACGTGTACCCCAGGAGGCTTCTTCCTATCTACAAAAAGCTGCTAAGTTTTTTTTTCCACCCAAATAGACATGCAGATATTTTCCGCCAAAGCCCAAGGGACAACTCCTCCAGCCCATCTCCTGTTTGCACTGTGGAGCTTGTTCTGCCCGCTGAGGAGGGAGGGCCTGTCTCCTCCTAGGTATATATACGCACACCAGGGTTATCCCACCGACTGCCTATGAAAAGCCGGTGGGTGCATCCCGTGTTGTTTGTGTTTGCGGACCTCGGGAAAGGCACAGGCAGCATTTCACCAGTAGCCCTGGGGAGACGGGCAGGCATTTCTCCTACAGGCTTCCAGAAAGAAGGTTTCCACTGTTTGTCCTTTCATGTCTTGCGTGTTCCCACAGACACCCAGCAGCAGCTGTTTCGGTGCCTGCCCCCAGACCGTAGTACTTCCTTGCTACACGTGCCAGAGAGGTCACCCGTTCTTACCCATTTCTTATCTCTTCTTGGCTGCGCTTCACAGCTGCCTGTTACATCTTTCATGACTGAGACTTTCAACCCTTTTTCTTCATGTGTCCTGCTGATACCGCAGTGCGATATAGTGAGGTTAAGCCTGCCTTGCTTTTTGCTTTGACTTTTGTTTTTTCTTTGCTGAGCAGTCTGCCAGAGTAAAAAGTAGTCTGCGTACTTCCTAGGTATCTGAAGATCCCAAGTTGGAAACCACGGGTCTAACATATATCCAGATTCTCTTTTCTAGTCACAGACATAGTTTGTCCAGCCCAGGATCTCTTCTGAAGTTTCTAGAAGGCTCCTGCTTTGATAATTTTCCTCGTGTGACGTCCTTGGTTTGCCATACCCACGTGGGAAATCTCTCAGGTTTCTCACTTAGGTGTATGTCCCTACTTTCTCTCCGTGCTTCTGTCTGACACGAGGCTTTTCCTTTTCCCCTTTTTTAATTTTTTATTTTATTTATCCTTGGGGTGTCTAGTCCACTTAGCTTTTACTTAGGTGGAGGTCACCTGGTTTGCCTCCTGACTTGTTCCCTGGCTTCTAGCTGCATGTTTTTGTGGACTAGATGACGTGTTGTTTATCGTGTGCGGGGCACGCCTGTGGCGCTGCTCTGTGGACCCTTGCAAGGTGACACTGAGTGGGAGCGGCTTTTGCACGGGCTGGTCGCAGACTAGACTCTAGGAGTCTTTTAGGGTATTTTGAGCGTGATGTGCTTTTCCTTTGCCATTGAGGTCTCTCTTACTGCTGCTTGACGTCTATGTGTAACGCAGATTCAAGGTGTGATGCACCTGGAGACCTTGCCTGGGTTTAAGTGCATCTATTTAAGGAGATAGAGCTGAACAAGTGTTAACCTGCTAGCTTAGACACGGCTCTACCAGTATAAATGCCTCCATTGATGTAAAACTGTTTATACCAGACACCAGTTACAATGCTGTAAGTGTCTTTCCCTAGGGACTACTTCTATTTAAACAGCTGTTTTTAATCCAAAACTTTAATTGGTGTGAACACTCAAGCAGTCCCTTTCCAGGGGAAGGGAATTTCCAGCCCTACTTTAGTCTCCCCAGGTGGATGTTGCACGGACGCTGACTTGTCAGGAGGGAGGATCGCACTCGCTTTCCCACATAGAAGGCTTTGCGCTGGTTTTGTTTACAGGCTGAGAGAATACCTCTTGTGACTCTGAGGTTTGGAGAGGGGGGAGTGTCCTTATGTATTTCTTCTGTAATACGTAAGAGAAGTAGTCAGCAAGTGAAACTGAATCCTTGCCATGTTTGTTGCAACAGGAGGTTAATCATAAACTCTGGCAACTTTTAAAAGGGGTGGTTTCGTTCTGTGGTGTCTGTAGCAAATGTGTGCTGTTAGGAGGGTCTGGTCAGCTGTTTGCAAAGAGGATCAAAAGCAAATACAGCTTCCCCCCTGTGTGAAGTTGGACAAGCGTCCGAACGTTATTTTTGGTTGTATCCCATGACTTGCTTGAAGGAGGCTTTTATTTTTATGTCGTTCTTGTGAATGGAAGCGTGATGCCTGTGCTATGAGGTGAACAGTGTTTGTGTGACTTGTCACTGACAAAAGAGAAGGTCTACGGTACTTTGCCCGTGTATTAGTTGCTTCATTTTGCTGGCATTGTCTGTTATGTCTGGTAAACTACTTTTTCAATGGGCTTTGAGAACATTTGAGTGTATTTCTATGAGATGATCTGGCGATACGTATAACTTCACCCCTTTTAGGCATTGTAATCCACTAGCTAAAGAAGAAAGTCAAACTGTGACAAAGCAGTGATGCTCTTGCTGGTACGTGATGAGGAAGGAGACATCCCTTGACGTAGAGGGGATTGTCTGTTGACATTCTTCTATCTCGCCCGGTTATAAGTAGGTTATCCCTGCTCAAATTATGCAACTGTGCAGACAGCCAGACTTCAGGAATTCCAAATACTTCAACGTGTCAAGTGCTGACTTCTAAATTAAATGCTATGGTTGCAGAGTGCGTTCACAGTCTGTCGCTTGAAATATGACATCAGTCTTGGACTTGTGTGTGGCTGAAAAGGGGCAGCAACTTAATTGCTTGTTTCTTTGAAAAAGTGCTGTGTAAGTTTGCGGGAACAAAACTGGGTGGGAGATACACCTCTACCTGCAATAGGGTTTCAGTATGGTGGTTAGCATTTCAGCAGCTAAAAGCAGAAAAAAAAAATACTGAAAACATTGATTTATGTAAAAAGTTGAAACACGCTGCTTTCTTTGTGGCTGCTGCTGTTGCCTCGAAAGATGCAGTTTACAGCGTATAGGTCTAATTAAATCGTTGTGTACTTATTGCTAAGTAAACATAGGAGTCCATTACTCTTAACTTGCCTTGGAGATCAAATTGATTCTTCTAATGGTTTCACTAGATGAAAACAAATGTCTAGTACTGCTTTGTGAAAGGTGTCTAAATGAAATGGTGGTGGTAGGAAACAAACTGCAAACCTGATTAAAATGGCATTCGTGCATATGGATGGGGAGAGAGGAATTGTAAATGCTCAGCATTTCATTTAATTCTTATATTCCGTTTATTCAAGTTAAGGAAGTGACTTAAACTGTGCGTTATTTGTAGGTAGCATGTTTTTAATGTATTCCAATTTACAGCTGGGGAAATAATTATTTGACGTGAACGTGTTTATTGGAGTACATGAATGATGGGATAATAAGGACCACAAAAAGTGTGTTGAGCTCAGCGTGTGGTCTGTGACAGTGGCCAGAAGTAAATCATTAGGGGGAAGGTGGAAGAGTGTACATAGAGCGCGCAGTAATCATTCCTCAGTTCATCTACCTGCGGTGAAGGGTTTGGAGATGGCCTGAGCTAGAGGGTATGTGCTGACAATCATGCTTAATAGTGCCTGTAGGACTTGTCGTCTATGGATTTGCCTCAGCCTCTTGAACAGCTTATACCTGTAGCTTTTATAGTATACAATGCAGTGCATCCCACAATTTGCACAAAAATAATTCCTGGGTTTGGGTGGGGTGTTTTTTTTGTTTTAAACCTGATGACTGGTAATCTCATTGAGTGCCTCTTAGTTTTTGTAGTATGAGAAAGAATAAAAAAATCTTTTTCTAGTTACCACCTCGTTTGCAATTTTATAGATCTCTGTGTCCTCAGTTTTCTGTCTTTTGGCTTTCTTTTCTTTTCCAGGCTGTATTGTCCCAGTCTATTTAGTACATCTGTCTGTGGAGGCTGTTCTACATCACTTTTTTTTTTTTTTTCTTTGAACTGTGCTATATTGTTTTGAGGTGATTTGACCACAACATTTGTTTGCGTGCTTTACCCAAGAAGACTGAATAAAGGCATTTTTTTTTTTCAGAGCATTAAGAGAAGCTTTCTAATAAAGGGATGCTTTGTAGCTCATCTGTGAAAACATTATAAACATTTACCGTGTGTAATGTTTTATATTCAAAAGTACAAATGAACATAGTAATTGTAGTGAGAGCTATTTTAGTGGAAATACAGTTACAGATACTGAAGAAGATCTTAGTTTAGAAATCTAGCTACAGATGGTAGTTGATATGGCATTTGGATATTGATATGGTATTTGGATATTAGCAGGAGTGCTTTATGGAAAAACTGCAATTATGGTGGGTACTTGTCAGAGTTAAGTCTTCTGGAAGGTTTTGGAAGCATGAAGATGTGATGTCCTGTGGAGACCCAAGAGCCCTAGAAATCACTAATGGATTTGGGAATAACTGGTGGGTTAAGGGGCAAATTGGTCCCATGTTAGGGACAGATATTTACGTAGTGGTGGAGCTCTGCAGCTTGCTTTCAGCATCTTGGGGTTTTTTAAAAGTGGATAAATGCCCCTGTTAAGAAAGACCTACTCTGAAAAGTTTCTGTAAAATGTTAGTAAAGATGCGAGAGATTTCAAAAAAACACCCACAAAACTCTCCTTATCCCCACCCTAAACCACGGATATGGTTCTGCCAGTCCAAGTTTGGCCATACAAGGAAAGAAAGTTAGAAAGCCCATAGAGTTGCTGCTCACCTAATAACATGATTTGTGGATAAATACAAGGATTTTTAGGTTTGGGGGCCAAGAAGAACTCCTTTTAGGCATTTAAGTTTATCTGCATAAATGAGTCATTAGGAAAATAAAGGGTACACATAGTGCTAAAAGGGTGATGACACAACCGCATTCCTGCCTTGCTTAAACTTGTTCAGGATTCTTTAAAGCTGCTTCCGTTTGAAAGGTGGCTGCTTGTTTATATGTCTGTGACACCTTGACTAGCTGGCTGCGGTCCATGCTGTCTGGATTAGCGATGCCTTTTTGCCTCTTCAGATTGTACATGATGTGTGACTTTGCCTTGATCTCTCCCCTTTGCTCTTTACGCAGGTTTTTCCGTGGTGTTGCTTGTCAGCGCAGGCTTCCAGTACTTCGGGCGTTAATGGGGCTAGCATGCTTCAGGGAGATTTAAGATTTGCATTGGACTTCAGAAAAATTCATTTGTTGTAGGTAACATGTATTTCATTAAGGTGTAACGCTCTGGAATAAAAACGAGAGAAGGAAAGCTGTCATTTTTTTTGTAATAAACCTGAATACTTCAAACAACAAATCGGTTGACAGGTAAGCTTTGTGCTGAACTAGTTAAAACTAGCACTTAGCCAAATTTGGCTGTCACAAACATAATGATTGTGATATGCAGTTACAGTCATTTGTTTCTGTAAAATGAGGAGACGGGTTTGTCATTTCCCAGTGATAAAAATTAAAGGCTCGCACACAATAAGGTAGGAGGCACAGCTTGGGGGTGATAGCGGAGGGGGGAGATTCTTCGGCTACCGAAGTTTGGTTGCTGTTGGCAGCTCTTGGGGCATAACTCACCCGATTAGGCCCTGGTTTTGTCTTGGAGGAAATGAAGAAATAATTTCTTTTCCAAGCGTGTTTTTTACTGTGCCACCAGTTAAAATGCTCTCTGAAATTGACCCTTTTCTGTCTGAAAACAAGGCAGGTGCCCTTTTGTCTCTTCAAAGGCATGTGGTAGGACTTGGCACTATTCTGTAAATAGGCATACACGTGTGTGAGGAAGCACAGATAGGCGTTTTTTGTTTGGTTGTTTGTTTTTTTTTTTTTTTTTTTTTCCTTTTGACTCTTTCACGCATCTAACGCAGTAGTGCTACCAAGAAAATCTTGGACCCTACTAGAATATTTTGGTATGCGGATACAAAATACTGTGCCATTTTTCGTGATATTTCTTTCCCATGGTACCACCAAAAAAGGGCTTGGAGACTTTTGCTTTTGTTACTAATTTGGGAGGCTGGCTTGAGTAGTCTTTTTGATGTATATTTTTCGTAAGTTTCTGTTGATGTTCTTGCAGAGCTTCGGAATGTGAAGACTGAAATGCTATGGGTAGCCATGGTAAAACCAGAAAAAAATAGCTTTCTGGAGTCAGTTTAAACTAGAAAGTTGCTGCCATGTGACAAATAAAAGTACTTTATGGATTTTTATTTTTTTTTTGCAGTACTTAGAAGAATTTCATGTTCAACTTGTATTTTTGGGGGGGGTGGTTGTGACATTCATTTGTACTGCTGTTAAAGACCAAAGACTATAAAACCAAAGCCTTGCTTTTTATTATGCAGAGTGGGAAACGGTCATGTAATGGCTTGTCTACGCTGAGAACTTTGGGAAAAAGTTAACCTGAATTTGCACGGAGCAAAAATGTAAAGAAGGTATTAAGATCACACAGAAATTATGCATGAACACTGTCATGGAAAGAGTGGTTAAATTTGAATGTGTGCCTCAGGGATGTATACATCTGTCTATTCAGTATGATCTGATTACGTTCTGTGGGGCTTGCTGACATGAGGATACGAAGATGACTATGAATTCACTTGTTGCTTTTGTTCTAGTAAAAAAAACCTCTCAGAGATTTGCCTATATATTAATGGCACAACCATCTCTAGCATGTGTTTTCAGGGCAAACTGCTGTTAAACTAGTGGTCTAATAGTTGGGCCACGTGCTTTTTCAGAGCACTGGTGAAAACCAGAAATTGCAGGGCAGTGAATCTGTTGTGAAATATCTCAATACATTTGAACTAGTGACGTTTGCACATTAATTTTTACTATGAGAATAAATGTAATTCAGTATATAACAAGACCTTTTGGCAGTTACTGCTCGTATTGTTAAATGAGCCTCAGTTTTAAGTACTATCTGAAAATTTGCTTTTATGTGTTATATGGAACACTAATGTGAGATTCCTGCAATGAAAAGTTCAAAGTGCTGGAGGCTGGGGAAAGCAGCATTTATCTAGTTTGCTTATTCAACCATGTGAAAGCTATATTAGGCTCATAAAGTTTATTCTTTGCACTGCAGCTTCAAAAAGGCAACAAGTTAAATCTGGGTCCTTTGAAGTAGTGAGTGGTAACATTCTGTTCTCTGAAAGAGTTGACTTCAAATGATCACACCAAAACTTGAAAAACTCTGTCATGGCTAGGGAAAACAAGACTTGAGGGTTGAAAAAAATGTAGGCTATGGAAATGTGTGGAGTTTCTTGCATGTCGTTAGGAATAAAGAGTAGCCAGAATGCTACACCTGATGGCATTCCTGAAGCTCTTTGCCCATTCTGCACCAGAAAGGTGCAAAGCTACTGTTCTAAATTTTCCCCAGATAAATCTTATAGAAGAGTTCAGCTGTTGCATGAAACATGGAATTTGTTTGAGCCAGCGAACCTCAGTTATGTAGAAAGGTACGGAGTCTTTTAAGAAAATGACTTCCATCTTCTTTATTTATCTGTAAATGGTCTCAAGAAATGTCTTGTCTTCTAGCTGTTGTGTAAAAACACTCAGTGGCATCAGATCAACAGTTTTACATATGGCACGCACTACTGTCCTGCCCTGATTATTGTAATCTCTTCTTTTAATTAGATCCTGAGATTAAGAGCTGTCTTGCTGATCATTGCACTTACTGTATGCCCTATCAGTTCTAGCTAGTACATGTTTCTAGCTGAAACGTCATCTGCATAAGTCAGATGCTCTGAAAAGATCTAAGCATAGTTTACTTTACAGACATGTTAAGGGGGAGCTGCACAGAGAAGAAAAACACACCAAAAAACTCCTCTCGAGAACCTTTCAGGAGGTTAAAATAGATACTGACAAACATCCGACAAAAAAAAAATCAGGTATTAAAATAGTCTGGTTGTTCTGTAGGCCTTTCAATTAGCTGTTCAATTTATTCCAATAGTATGGAGAGCTTTCTCCAAAGTCACTTTTGACTAGTTAGCTTCCAAATTATAGCTCAAGACCGTTAATAGCTCCCTTGTATATAATGTCAAGGTTTTAATCTCATGCTGTTTAGTATTTATTATTTATATTTTATTTATATTTTTAAATTAGTGTATTTAGACTTTAGTTCTGTTCCTAGGACTCCAGTTCTCAGCCATTTGTTTTTGTGTGTTGTGCTGACGATAGATCTTAACCTTTTCATCAGCGCTTGTTGAGCCAATGTCTATACGGAAACATTCAGAGATCATTGCTAAAACAAGTCCTTATGGCACTTCACAGGTAAATTCTTCAACCTGTTATTTCAAGCACATGAATTACTTCTTTTCAGCTGGCCTCTTAGCTGCAGTTTGTCTATTCATCTCCTTGTTTTCACTAATAACGCTGTATGTCATGTTATTCAAACATTTTAATGAAGTTCTCATCATACTTGGCATTTCCTTTTTTTCTGAAAAATACATTATCAAGTCAGTTTGACATAGTTTATCTTCAGTAAACACAGGTGGTGTCTCCTTTTCTGTTTGTTTTCTTCTTCTTTTCTTCAGGTAGTTTTCATTTAGCCAGATTTCTGCAGGTGTATACAAACACCTATAATCGTATATCTTTGAGAGATGAAAACATGTCTATATTTTTAAATAATCAGAGCTTCTGCACTAAATACTTGAGAGATGAAATGAACACAGTGTTAAAGTGGCCAAGCTTTCTGGCAGGTGTGTATCCCAAAATGAGACAAGCTTTGAAAAGTCCTCTTCTTCAGGTACACTAGCACCTTTTTCTTGAGAATTAAATATCTGTTTGCATGTTTGTAATCACAGCAGTGTCTAATGAAAACATTTCTAGATTGACTTCTAATGAAAGGAGTGGTAACATGTTTTACGCACCTAGAACGTGATCTTTAATCTTCAGGTTTTATCTAGAGTAGGAGTTGTAGCTATGCTTTAATCTTCTTGCTGTATTAATGCAGCACACTCAGTGCCTACATACAGAGCTCTCGATTGCCTGTCAGTGGTTCCCAAGCATTTTTGGTTACAAGCTGTTGTCAGCTCTCAGCTTCTCCCATCAGTCAGAAGATTCTGCTGTTGGCCATGGCTGTTTACAATGCTGCACAGACTAGTTTTCGTTGCCCAGAAGCCAATGGGACTACTCAGCAGGTTAAATTTCACTATGTATGACTTGAATTCTAGTTCTGTGACATTTCCACAGTTAATAATTTCCCGATTTATCTGTGTATTGGTTATCTGCTACAGAGCAGCCTCATGACAGCTGTGAGTTTGTCAGCAGTAGAGACGGAAACTCTCATTTGTCTCTTGTTTGCCCAAGACACAAGTGGTATGCAGTTCCTGCAACAGAAATTAAAAATAAAGGTTTACAGTAGGATTAAAATCTCTTGCCAATTTGAGATCAGTCAGAAGAAGGTCTTGCAGGCCACTTCCACTTCCTGTGGGCCATATATAAAGGATGATAAGGGACAAGAATAAATCTAGAAGTGTCACCTTCACAAGGAAATGACAAGCCAGAGCTGCACGAGAGTCTGCTGCAAGTATGTGGCTGCTGGTAAACTTAATGAATGTGGCCTTGGCATCTGTAATCTATTACAGTCAGGCAGATGACTTCTTAATTCTGCCAGATGCAGGGATTGGAAGAGCTCCTTTCTGACTTCCAGGACATGCTTGGGGCTTTCAGATAGTCTGCAAAGGACATGCTGGAAGATATGTTGGCCCAAATTGGTAAGTTCCGTGTCTTGTTCTGTTCTATCACTGGGAAGTTTTTGAAGGTTTGTGGAGGCACTTGTGTCAACAGATTCAGCTTCCTCTGTGTGCACGCATTGCCATCCTCTCTGCTGTGTGCTGGGCTCTAATGTAGGCTTCTCTTTAGGCTGTAATACTGTCAGCCTGCACCCAGGCTCTCTTTGTCTAGTATCGCCTGCCACGCTGTCAGAACATGACTGCTGAATTTTTACATCTGACTTCTTCATTTCCATGCAAATAACTAATCAGGAAAACAAAACAAAAATCCCTAAGACACATTGCGCTTCACATTGTGTGTAGAAACAGCAACTCCTGAAAAATAGTGATGGTTTAACTAATGATTTACAGCTTTTTCTTTGTTATGGACCTTGTAGTACAAGAACAACAGCTCTGTGATATGTTTTGTGTTGGTTTTAATATTCTAAAATAAAAGTAGTAGACATGTTCTCCTCTTTTTTTCATCATGGTAGATGTTGCTTTTTTTCATGTAGCCAGCAAACATCCTGCTTTTATATACTGAGGCAGTCTTGTAGCATGAGGAAGATCTGCATACTTTTTACTTGGACCTTAATACTTTAGAACCAGCACAACCGAGAGATTTGGAACTAAGCAAATATTTCTTGGTCTTTATTGCTTTAACAGCAGGTATTGTGCTGTTTGTGTTTAATATTCTGCAAAACTGAGGAGGAAATGGAAGAGCATGCTAAGGTACTGCCCATCTTTTGGCGAACATTTGAAATCAGGTAACAGGAATGTACAGAAGTGGATTGCAAGAAAAGTACCTTTTCCCTCCTGCCTCGCAGCAGAGATTTGGTAATACGCTGTTACCAGGGTCTTTAACAAGATAATTTGGCTTCTCTCACAGGCCCCCTCAGCTCTGAGTCAGAACAGCCGTACTAAGTGGACGTGTTTCTCGCCCTGCGTGCCAGGAGGGCAGCGGCAGTTGAGGAATGGGCTACTGGAGTTTTGAAAGGGTGCTGGCCAGGAGCATGTTCTGTTCAGTCAAAACTTGAGAGGTGGTGAACTTCAAGGTGATGAATGAGGATGACTAAACGGTGAGCAGGCCCTGGGCTCATCATGACAAAAGCTGAGGAGAGAGCTGAGAGTTTTGGTGACTATTTTTAGGAATTTACACAGAAATGGGAGCTCTTTCATTAACCTCATACCTGCTGCATATCAGTTTCCTCACCACTGAGTAAATCACATGTTCTAGCATGTGAAGAGCTCGAGTTCAGTGCATTCAGCAGCAGCATTGGTTTCTGACCAAAGCTTACAACGTGATGCTAATAGCAGTTAAAACTGAAAGCCAGAATTTCTCACTGTCTCTTGTATGGGAATATAGTTTAAGAAGTTAATTAGATTAACTTTTTTAAAAAACAGCAGCAATTAAGGCACAGTTGCCAAAAACAGTATCCGGGTTTTGAATGATAAATTGCAGGGGTGATAAGTGGCTGAGAGCCATGGCATCTCGAAGAGGAGGGGTATCAACTCCCTCTAAGTTCAACACTCAGCTGAAGTTCCAGTCATGCAAACCAGACTAAGATAGTCTGTACTCTGCTGTGAGGGGAAAGAAGTCCAATGTTACTGCAAAAATTACACCCTGAACTTTCCCTTAAAATGTATATGTAAATGTTTTCTAATTTTATCCTTTCAGAAGTATTCTGTTGCAGCTGACCTACCATCTCAATTTACAATAAAACCATTTTGTAAAATAAATTGCTGTTTTTGGCACCCCACTACTTGTCTCAATGCTTTCACCAGCTCTGAGAATTAAAATGCACCTACCAGATTCGCGTCATGCAAATCCACTTTTCCATCATCTGAGATCCATGTCATTCTTTTACAATCCACATTACAGATTTATGTTTTCAATAGCAATGATAGTTTGAGTCAGTGCTGTAGCTGCGATGTAGGACTTTGCTGTGCCCTCACACATCATCTTTCTTCTCATAGCACGTTACTATTAAACCTTTTGCTTTCTGTTATTATAGGGATTAATTTGGGGGAAACTTAAGAGACATGTTAGGAATACGAAACAGGTATTGCATGGACACTCTGGGTTTTCCTTGTTCCCAAGTAATTATTTTGGAAGAAGAGCTGCTGGATGCTTTTTCTCCTTGTCCTTTGCAGATTAATACTCTTCCTGCTCTGTCGGAGAACTTAGAGTAAAGGAATAACATGTGCTTTTGCACCTGCCTCTTTACTGTCCTGCGGAGTTTTACCTTCGTTGGTACCAAACAAGTAAAGTTATTGTGGACTCTGGCGCAGCTCAGGATTTCCAGATGTGAAAATCTTTTCAACCATTGCTTGTGAAGTGTTGTAGCCTTGGTCCTTTGCCTTTATAAGCCTCAGGTGTTACAGCGCTGGCAAGGAACTTAGCTAGATCTTTACAAATTCATTTAAGATTGGGGGGGAGCTTATTGCCACAGTGCAGTTCACACAAATGTGTAACAGTTAGAGGCCTAGGTGCACAAGAGTTCATCTTTCATCTGAAAATTGTGCAGGCTATTTACCCAGACACGGACCAGTTAGTATTATTTGTGTGCACTTCCACATTTGAAACCATAGCTGCTTCACTGATAGTGTTTTAGTTTGCCTCTATGAAGCTTAACTCCCATTCTGAAATGCTGCCTGCTGCCCTTCTGCAGCAACTTCTGGTGGTCTGTACCTAAAATTTAGGAAGATCTTTTGGGAGGTCTCTTTGCCAGAAACTTTTCAGAGGAAGAGGTGGCTGCTTGTGAAGTAGTTTGCCACTGTAGCATCCTTGGAAAGCACTCTTGGGGAGGGAAAAAAAAAGTGATGAATATAGATACAAGCTTGTGCTACAAAGAAGCTAATAAATGCTTTTTGTGAGCGACACTAATGTTAGATTTAGTCAATGGCCTCAAAAGCTCTGGCACACGAACTTGTCAAAAGTGGTGTGGCAAAACCCCAGTTTTTACAAAATAAATGGCCTTATCTTATCAAATGCAGTACTTCTGGAGTATGTAGGAAAAGTGCAACACAATCTTTTATATGCCTTGCACTGTGAAAGAGGATATTACTGTTAACAACAATAGATGTATTTTTTTAGCATTTCAAGTCTTCAGCTTGCTGCGTGAATTTGCTCTACCATTAAAGCTCCCAAGTGGAGTTCTCTGGAGTTACTTATCTCGCTGTCAGCAGGTCTTTGCTGGACAGACGGGGGTCTTGCTAGAGGACTGTCCAACGTGCAGCTCAAGAGCCCTGGCCAAGAACAAAAGCCCCCCACAAACTACTTAAAGCAGAAAATTCCTGAAGATTGTCCTCTTCTGTGGAGCTGGTAGGAAAGGGACACAGGAGCAATTTCAGTGTCCTGGGGTAGTTTTGAGGTCAAAAATCTGGTTCCCAAACCAAGGACCAGGTCAGCCCCAGTACTGAATGCTCTCCTGTTTTTTGCAGGGTATGGTATCACCTCAGGCTCCGTTTATAGACTGCCACTCAGCATCTATTTCAGGTTTTAACATAACGGTGTTTATGAAGTAGCTAACTTAACACTAGCTCCTTTGTGCACTTGCAGTTTGGAGTATGCTGTCCTAGAGGAAACTCAAGTTCTGAAACACTGCATACTTATCTGGATGGTTCATTTCCCTGGTCCAGTCACCCACTACAGCTAAAGGTTACAGGTTTACATTCCACAGATTCCAATACACCAAAGTAAATACTGCACGTTGACGTAATTTTGAGCACAGAAATCTTGTGTTTGCCTTCTCTTTTTTTTATAAATACCGTCAGGCTTGGCAGTGGTGGGCTGAGTTCAAAGTAGGTTTACTGACCTGACTTAAAATACAGTTTTAAATAAAGTTTAGCAAGTGGTGTTGATTTCTCTGAAAAGAGAACAGTTTGGCAGCTCCAGCCAGCACTTCTGTCAAGTGAAGCTAGGCAAGATTTGTAGTGGGAGACAGTACCTTTTATTAGGCCAGCTGGTGTTGGGGGAAACAGATGCGTGTTTAGATACACAAGTGTTTCAATTCTGAAATAGAAATACCAAACTTGAAGTTAAGTACACACTATGAGCAGTTGTTCTAATTCAATTATAAACTTAATTATGCTAACCAGTTAGTTCGAGGGAACAAGGGGTGCTGGTACCTATGTAGCACAGCAAGATGTTGACAGAGATGAGGTGGGTTTTTTTTTCCTCTCTGTCTCAGAGCAGCCAGTTTTTATCTGTTGAGGGAATAGTTAGAGATGAGGTGTGTTGTCAAAGTTACGTTATCAGACTAATATTTCTGCTAAAGGTGTAGTGGTACATCATTCTTGATTGAGCTGTTTGAGGACTTTCCAGGTCACAGGCTTATCCCCACGGGAGATTTTTCTGTGTCTAGTGCTGTTTATGGGATGGTACTGTAACCAGTGCCCAAGAAGTAGTCTGGGTTAAAAATAAATTTCAAAAAAAGATCACAAGCGATCTGATTTACACCATGGTCTCACAGTTGTATGAGTGTACCTGAGGGACTGGTGAGCACGAGAGTGAGAATTTCCTAAGCTTTACTGGGTGCTAAAGCCAATGTGGCATTTACATATCTGAAGTCTGTTGGGTTTAGTATTCAGAAAAGCTTGTGTTTTCATGGTATTTTGTAAGCGGCTGTGAATGAGGACACAGAGGTTAAAGGTGGGTTGGCAATTTTGTGGTGCTAAAGATTATTCACTTCTGTTGTAAAATGATGTAGTGAAGTGAGAAACTGAATGTGAACAGCTTTATGACTTCATTTCGCTGACTCTTCCAAAGAAAAAATACAAGATTATTATAGGTACCGTGTTTCAAAACCGGTTATTTGAGCCATAAGGTGGCAGGAGGTGAATAAGAAGCTAACTTTTGGATGCATGGAAGTAGGCTGGTCACATAAGCAGTATTTTTCAATTCTGTTATGGTTTCTTTTCCATTTACACAACATAGTGTACACTTTCACCTTTACTGTTTCTAAGCGCAGAAACTTGACGTGTGTTTAATCATTGTCCCAAAATAGTGTCTGTGAATTGGTAACTGTTGCTAAAGCTTGCTTTGCAGTAGCCTTGAAACAGTAAGAATGAGCTAAATTACTTTGAACTACTTAAAGATCAGGTCTACATTACTGGTTGTAGGATTAAAAAAAACCCCAAACTAATTTTCAAATGAATTATACAAAGTCTTTAGTACGGTAGCACTTACCTTCGGACATCTTTCGGCTAATAGTGGAGGAAATTCTTCTCGCCCTGGAAGTCCTGAAGTGCTCGTTTCTGAATTCTCGCCTTGTCCGAGGATCCATGCTTTGGTGGTGAATCCCCACACATTTTCAGTGTAGGAATTTGTGCTTGGGATTGCCCTCACCCAGATGTAGGACCTTGCATATGAAGTTCAACAAGGCCCAAGTGGAAAGTCCTGCATCTGGGTCGGGGCAATGCCAAGCACAAATCCAGGCCGGGCAGAGAATGGCTGGAGAGCAGCCCTGAGGAGAAGGACCTGGGGGTGCTGATTGATGAGAAGCTCACCATGAGCCGGTAATGTGCACTGGCAGCCCAGGCAGCCAACCGTATCCTGGGCTGCAGCAGCAGAAGTGTGGCCAGCAGGTCAAGGGAGGGGATTCTGCTCCTCTACTCTGCTCTGGGGAGACCCCACCTGGAGTACTGTGTTCAGCTCTGGAGCCCCCAAAATCAGAAGGACATGGACCTCTTGGACCGGGGCCAGAGGAGGCCACAAAGATGATCTGAGGGCTGGAGCCCCTCTGCTGGGAGGACAGGCTGAGAGAGTTGGGGCTGTTCAGCCTGGAGAAGAGAGGCTCCGGGGAGACCTTAGAGCCCCTTCCAGCCCCTAAAGGGGGCCTACAGGAGAGCTGGGGAAGGACTTTTTACAAGGGCATGGAGTGATAGGACGAGCGGGAATGGCTTTAAAGTGGAGGAGAGTAGGTTTAGATTAAATATTAGAAGAAATTTTTCACTTTAAGGGTGGTAAGGCACTGGAACAGGTTGCCCAGAGGAATTGTTGAGGCCTCATCCCTGGAGGTGTTCAAGACCAGGCTGGAAGGGACTTGGAGCAACCTGGGCTGGGGGGAGGTGTCCCTGCCCAGGGCCGGGGAGTTGGAACTTGATGATCTTCAAGGTCCCTTCCAACCCAAATCATTCTATGATTCTATGAGTGCACGCTGGAAAAACCATTCTCTCAAACTGTGTCTGCGGCAAAGTTAAATACAGCCCAGGCTGAAAAGTCCCACTGAGAATATTTTTTAAATTTTCAAAAGTATCTTTAAATTTCATCGTGTTTCTCTTGAACTTTGAATTTCTCTGATGTCTCGTGGGCCAGGGCATAAGCCCCGTGGGGAGGAGAAGCCATGCTGGCAGCAGGTGGGAAGGAAGAGCAAGCCACCATTTCTTTGATACCTACCTCAGCCCCTGCTTAGGGAATCGCTGATGATTTGTGCCTCGAAGATGAACAACTTTTCCACCTCCAACCCACTTATCACTTAGTTTATGCGTGCACCTTGATCTCCCCACCCCAAACACTCCCAAGGTACTGTGTATATTTAGTTCTGGTTTATGGTTCTTAAATCACTTCTGAATGTGGCACCCCATACCTTACGTTCTAACAGCTGCTGCATGGACTGTCTAATAATCGTTAATAAGACGTGACAAAATGTCATTGCGAAATTATGATGATCCAAAGATGTTAGACTTGAGGTGAAGTTGTAATGTTGCAGCTCTTTACTCTCTCTCATCACTGTGACTTAGTGCAGCTGTAAAAGTGCCCTGTGCCACTGAAAGATTAACGAAGACAATTGAACCATTTTATAACCTGGCTGAGCTTTAGCAGGCTCATCTTTTCATGTGGAAAATATTTTCGTATTGTTTAAATTACCTTCTAAAAATATTTGATGTTTTACTACCTCATTAACTGTAAAGAACTGGTATCGTTCCCCCTCCTCAGCCCACCCCTTTTGATTTTTCTGAAAATAGCATGTATATGCATACATCCTTTGTCCACAGTGAAGTCTGCGTAGGAGCCACTTGTTTGAATGGTGGTGTCAGCGCAGTGAGGGAGAAGGTCGTTTTACAGAAGTGACTTGACGGAGCAATATCCCACATTCATGGCAGGCACGCTGCTCCTGTAATAAATTTAAATCAGTTTATTGCACATCACTGACTTCCGCTATTTTATTTTAAATTCTGTAACCAGATCAAGGTCAAGGAAGCAAAAGATGAAAAGATAAGGGGAAAGGAAACCAGAAGAGGGGAGAGGCGCGCAGGAAGGGGGAAGCAGGGCGAGGAATGATTCAGAGCAGGGTTTGAAGGAGGTGAGCAGAATAGAGCTCTCACGCTTAGAGACTGGAGAGCTAAGCATTACTTATTCAGATGAACAGAGAAGGAAAACGGGTTAGTCTTCTGGGTGTATAAGAATTGGGAGTATTGCTCGCTTAGATTTTTCTCCTTGTTTATGATTATGTATTGGTACTGTTTCTAAATACCAGATATACCATTGATAGTCCTTGCAAATGCATTATTCTTTTTGTAGCCAGTTGCTGAACAGAAGTACTTCTGGACTTCTGATGCGCCGAGGAATTGCTGCAGCGACGGGGAATTCAGAAGGAAGGGTATCCCAAGGCCATTTTAGAATGTGCTGTTACAAGATTTTATTGTAGTGTTTTGGTCTGAGATCAATTAAATATGCTTTTCATTTGATTCATGCTGGAGAACAAACAGTCTGGATCTTCAGATGCCTCTTGAGGTCGATATGTTTTCTTTCACTGAAGGGAGTGTTTTGCTTGTGCTTAACTTCTTCCTCTGCAGTAGTGTGAAATTTCATTTTAAATCCAAATGGCCCTTATAGTTTCATGCAGACTTTATATATATTGTTAAGTGTTAGTTAATCCATTCTCTCAAGTAGATATTTTTCCTCTGTCTGGAAGGGTTTGCAGTATCAAAAGTGAAATCATAGGAACAAGAAGAAGCCAAGTGTAAATGTCTGTAGAACAAGGTAGTCTCTGACAGCTGCCATTTAAATATGTGCTATGGTTGATGAGATTTGTGATAAGTTGTTCCAAACTTGCAGTGCTCTTTGTATCTGTGAAGCTCCACATGAGCAATTTGCAAGCGTGGTATGATTTTTGTGCATGTGTAAGGGAAGGGGAAAGGATGATGTGAAGAAGCTGGCTGACTCCAGGAAATAATCGGATCCAATTATGTTGTTGATGTTTAACCACCAGCTTTACCGAGATGATATTTCTATATCATGTTAATTGTCTGAGTCATGTGGAACACAGAAGACTTTTCATGGAAGCTTGGGGAAGGCTTAAGAAGGTGAAACATGGTGGCTTATGTTTCCTTGACAGTGAAATAATTCAGAAATAACTGGAGTAAACTCAGGAACTGCTTCTCCTTGTTTGGAGAGGCTCCGCTCTCTGCAAGTAGAGACAGCCTTGGTGGCCGCGGAAGTTCTGCTGCAGGGGCAGAGGGAGTCTAGGCATGCTGCACCTAGCTTGGCACAGGGTCATTCCCCTGTGTATTGCAGAGGGAGTGAATCGTGGATCAGCTTCATCCTCCTCAAATCAGAGGCATTTAGTTTTCAGACACTGCTGCGGCCTTAAAACTTGCAAATGGTGTGGGCCATACAGTCCCTTCTGCTCCTTCAGGACCTTGCACAAAACGTGCATTTGCTCCCACTTGTAGGAGAGAACGGGTCCCCAAGAAGGCAGTCTTGTATTTTTCAGAAGAAAGAAGTTGCCCTCCTTGTATTATTTATCACATACATAAAATCAATTTGTGTGTATTTGATTTAAACCTAAACTTTCCTTTGAGGTTTATAATCCATTGCGTTTTTGAAGGAATTTTCAATAACTTCTCATCCTAGTCCAAAACTATTTATTAAAAGCAGCTTTAGGCAATCAGTACCTGCGCTACAGCAGGAAAGCAGAGCTATTGGCAACTGTTATTTTATGTTTACTAGCTTGAACTCTCTCCTCTGAAAGTTTGTGCTGTAGTTTCTCTAAAGCTTTTCTGGTATTAAATACCTTCTCTGGGAGATTTGCTTGCTCCTGCACACTTGTAAGTGAACCCAAGCTAATGTCTTTTCCACTTAAAAGAAACATTCAACAAAGCCTGTCAGGTTTAAGAACTGTGAGCAATAGTTTCCTGAGCCCAGAAAGTTAAAATACAGGTTTCTTGCACAGATGATAGTTTCAAAAGCGCTTTCTTTTTAGTATTGCAGACATTTGTTTTTCTCTAAAAGGTGTCAGAGATTTGTTTTGAGTGGGCAGTAGCAGAAATGTGGAAGATGATATTAGTGATAGATTGCAAATAATTTAATATGTGGTTTTGAAAATTATAAGTAATTGCATTTCTGTAAAGTTAGTCCATTGCACAGTCTGGATCCTAGAAAAACCTGACCCTAGAGGATTCAGCTGAGTTTCCTTCATACAGAGTCTTATAATCATGAAACCACTTCACTTTTGCTTTCAGAGATGAAAATGACAATTTTCCTCTTCGTTTTAGGATACCTGTGATCTCTCGTATGTGGAAAGAACGCTAGCAGAAAGGTGAAAAAATGGGTGTTAAAACATTCACTCATAATTCCCCTGCTCACAGTCAGGAGATGCTGGGAAAGCTGAACATGCTCCGCAACGATGGACATTTTTGTGATATCACCATCCGTGTCCAGGACAAAATCTTCAGGGCGCACAAGGTGGTTTTGGCAGCCTGCAGTGACTTCTTCCGTTCCAAACTCGTCGGCCAAGCAGAAGACGAGAGCAAGAGTGTGTTAGACCTGCACCATGTGACAGTGACTGGTTTTATACCTCTTCTGGAGTATGCTTACACAGCAACACTATCTATTAATACAGAAAACATTATTGATGTGTTGGCTGCAGCCAGCTACATGCAGATGTTCAGCGTTGCTAGCACGTGCTCAGAATTCATGAAGTCCAGCATTTTATGGAATACTCCCAACAGCCAGCAAGAGAAGGTGCTGGATACAGGACAGGAGAACAGCGCAAACTGCAATTTTACTTCTCGGGACGGCAGCCTTTCTCCAGTTTCTTCTGAGTGCAGTGTAGTGGAAAGAACCATTCCTGTTTGCCGAGAGTCGCGAAGAAAGCGCAAAAGCTACATAGTTATGTCTCCCGAGAGCCCCCTTAAGTGTAACACACAAACAAGTTCCCCCCAAGTGCTGAATCCTTCAACTTCTTACCCGGAGTCCAGAAATCAGCCCGTGGACTCATCCTTAGCTTTTCCCTGGACTTTTCCTTTTGGAATTGATCGAAGACTTCAATCTGAGAAGGTGAAGCAGGCAGAGAACTCTAGGACTTTGGAAATGCCTGGGCCCTCTGAGTCCAACAGAAGAATTGCAGATTACGTGACTTGTGAGAGCACAAAAGCTAGTTCTCCCCTTGTGATTGAAGAAGATGTGCGTGTCAAAGTGGAAAGGTTAAGCGATGAGGAGGTTCATGAGGAAGTATCGCAGCCTGTTAGCGCATCTCAGAGCTCTCTGAGCGATCAACAGACAGTCCCGGGAAGTGAGCAAGTGCAGGAAGATCTCCTGATCAGCCCACAGTCTTCCTCTATAGGTATGACCATTTCTGGGGTTAAATATATGTACAAATAGGCATGTGCGCGCTTGTGATTTTGTTGGAGGAAATATGCTTCGTGTTTTTTCATGCTTTACTTTTGTGAAGCTGCCTTTTTTTCCCCCATTTTATGAAATGTTACATATAAACCCTGATGGAAGACTCGGAGCTCTTTAAATAACTTTGCAGAGGGCAGCTAAGAAAGGTAAGCCGGTTGGTAGACCTCCTTATTCAGGAGAGGTTGATAACCCCTTTTTACCTCTAGTTGCTTGGCTGGGGAAAATAATTCTGTTTTCAGTAGTGTCAAAAAGCATGATCTCAGCTGAGCTGCAACACCAAATCTAAAAGACTTGTGGCTGTAGCCACAGAGGGATAGAATGGTACTTTGCATCAGACATAAAATCTTGTATAATCACGACAGAGAGCCTTTGTAAGAAGATTTGCAAAATAAGTGGTGGAACACTGTCATCTTAATGCCCCAGACGAAAACAAAACCACACAGTCATAATATTGAGAATCTTTCCATTTCTCTGGGATTTGGTTCTCAAGTTTCTTCTTCAAATACTGCCAATTGCTGAGAGAAACCTTTTTTCCATGAAAGACAATTGGAAGCCAGTTTTGGGTTCTTCTAGCAGGCTGTTGGTTATTAATAGCTAATACTTAAAGGTTACTGTAGCAGTCCTTTTTTCCTCTTTGCACAGAATGCATTGGGTGGCTTTTAGTAAGCCAGAAGAAAAGGGGTTTGCAGTATTTCTAGTTTAATTACCAAGTTTTTGCCTAAGTCAGCTATTTTCCTTTCAGTTCAGTGGCTTGACCTGTGCTCGGTAGAGTTTGTTTATGGACAGGTTTTTAATAAAGCCTGTTTTGTTTGAAGACTGTAAGAATGGCAAAGGTACTGGTCTGCTTCATTCGAATAATGTATACATGAAAGACTGCTTCAGTTAAATAAATAAATGACAACAAAGTAAATAAATGTAGTTAAGTAGCCTGCATCATTTGTTTTCTTTGGTCAGTGTAATGTTGTACCTTCTCTGAAGAAAGTGAGTGTTAGATCAGTCTGACCATTCCAGGATTGCAATATATAATCGGTGTTGTTAAACTGTTCAGGTAATACTGCAAAGAAATGAAAATATTTTCCATGTATCCCATCCTTCAAGACTTTATGTTGTTGGGTTTTTTTGTCCATGGGTTTGTATAGCCCACATGTTGATATTTTAGATCGGTAATGCTTTTTCCAAATGAAAATGTTTTATTTACTGGAGACAAGGCTGTTTACCTTTTCTGAGAAGGAGACTTAGTATCAGTTTAGATACAAATCTTTAAATGTAGTTTGCCAAAATAGTGCATAGATTGAAAACTAAAAGAAACAATTTGTTTGCTGGGTAGTCTCCAGGAAAGGTGGTTCTTGTTCAAGAACAGGTTTAGCTTGACTCAGTTTTTAACTCATTCTAGTAGGAACTTTGGAAAGTCTTTGCCAGGGTCATGTGACAAGAGATGCAAATTATTTCATCAATATAATTGTACTATCACAGACAAAACAGAACCAGTAGGCATAACGATTAGGGAAAGTTACAAATAGCATATCAAGTCAAAGGAGGGAGTTTTACCAAGTATAAATATCATAGCCAAGTAGCTTAAAAGATCAAACTGGGTGTAAATTCTAGATTGCAAATGAGTAGCATACGATTCATGGAACTTTTCGGAGGACATCTCTTGGAGTTAGAAATACCAGAAAAATGGCATAGTCAAAAGTGGCTTGAATAAATTGGGACATGAGAATGTGAGACTAGGACTGAACTGCAGAGAGAGAGGTGCCACTGAATGCTAGAAAATCTCCTTTTCTAAGAGAGTCTTTGTGTTAAACAAAAAACACTTCAAAACATACTCCAATAGCCAGACACCTTACTGAATTCTGTTCTTGCTTTAGCCAGTTTCCTCATCTGTGAAATGATTTCTGTTGACAAGCAACTTTGCACACCTGTCTTTAAAAGGTATCTGTTTTGAAGCCTCATGATGTTTTTGGGAAAGTTTTCCATTTTCATTTTCCTATTCCAGGTTTTCTACCACTGAGGGTCATGTACCTGACCATTTCTACGCATGGGGCGTACGATCTTAGGCTTTAGCGATTCTAATGTTTAAACTTAAATGTCTGTTATTGAGGGTGTTAGTACAGCATGTTCTTCCTTAAAACAGCTACAGAGAGAAGAAAAATGTGCTAGGCCAAAGTCTTCAAAGTACAAATCTGTTCTTTGTCTTTGAATATGTTTGAATTAATATTCAGTGTATTTGCATAACATTGTTAACTATCTTCAGAATAGTTTTTATTCACATTGTGCTATAAAGGGAAGCAGTGCTCTTGCTTTCTAGCACAGTTCACATATACCTAATATATGATAAGGCATGCTTTGTAGCTAGAAAGCATTTTTTACCTCCCAAAGATGCATTTCCTTATACAGTAATACAAGAACAGTAAATGGAGGCAAGATATGTTAAAGTACAGCTTTTTCCTCCCCGAACATATTTTCCTCATATAATTGCATATATTTATCTCACTGTTTTATAGTGCATTTATAAAAGCATTCCTGCCTCTCTTCCTGATATTGCAAAAAGCTCTTATTCACTCTCTGGGCAATTTCAAGAATTGTTCATTTGCAATTTATTATATTTGGAAGCACTTTATAATACGGAAGGAGATGTGAAGCAGGGCCTTGATAAATAAGTCATTATGGTTACAACAATAGCTATGTCTGAGACGATATTTTCATAACTCATTAACACTGTTTCCATTTGAGAGGTGAAGGCATAAAATTAAACCTTATTTTTCAGTAGACTTTTGGTTAAGTATTTCATGAGAAAGAAGGATAAATCAAGACGGCATTAACTTTTGTGACTTTATAGATTACATAGTTACTGAATTTCCCAAACATAGTTAGTCAGCCAGTAACAAAATTATAAATTTTGATTCTGCTAGTGTTATTTTGAAACTGCTAGAGATGCAAGTTTCTTTCCATCACTAGCCCCGTAACATGGGGTCACGTTAAGACAGTAATCTTTCATTTCAGTAAGGTTTTGTAGAACACACTGTCCTTTATAGGGACATCTTTTTTTGGAGTCAGTACTCTCATTCTTTTTGACAAAAGAAGCACATTTTCTACTTCTCTTTCCATGTCTTTGTTCCTTCTCTTTGGTTTTCCATTTTGTCTTACGTTTGTCATCGTAGACCTAATGAGACTGGATTTTCCTAGTGTGCTTTAGAGAAGGGTTCTCAAATTCAGATTGCTCATGTACCACTCTCTTAGAAAGCAGAATTATTTTTGCCGTAGCAAGCAAGAGTACTGTCCTAAGCTTCACTTATTCGCAGTCTGTAGGTGTAGACAGAGGAACCTCCTTCCCCCATCTGTTGTCATCTCACATGGATTCAGTGGTAAAGACCCAAAGGCTGCTTGGCTGCTCAGAAAAGTTAGAGCAGTGCTTAGTATTCAGTCTCAACAGAGGGAAAAGGAGGCAAGACGGAATTGCCACTTCCAAGGGACTTTCATGCCACTAATCATACATATGTCATGATTTGGGAACCCCTGTTTTGGAGAGGAATGACAGCAATTCTGATCCTTTGGAAGTTTGGTAGAGTTCAGTCATTCATTTTTATCATCTCCCATTGCGCCCACAGGCATCATCAGAGGGAAAGGAGGAATGTGAGGTGATCCAGTCCGCTCTCTACATTCAGCTTAAAGAGGCAACAAAACATGATTTATCTAAATAGTCACATACTACCAAATCAGTGGATTTTTTTATCAAGGGGTATGGTTGGCAGGTGGTGGGTACCAGTTCTTAGAATTGTTTTAGTACTGTACTGCCAACTTCCCTTCCTGTTATGGTGACATCAGGCCAAAATAACCTTCCTTAATACGCCTAAACAAGGATTGAATGCCAAACTCTAGGTGGTGATGAGGGAGGCCCATCTGAGCAACACCACATCAGGTGAATGAAGTCATAGTTTTGCTTTAGTGCTGCGTTTACCTTAGATTCTGCTTCCAAAACCCACTTGAGCTACATTTGCCTGATTGTTGGTGCACTAAACAAAGCTCTGGAATGGTTTTGTGTATATGTTTCTCTTACAAACAGAAGTTTGGTCTCTGTTGTGTTGTATTTCAAATTTCTCAGAGGGCTCTTCCTTTCTCAGCATCTTATCGATAAAGGAAGGCATTATCAACCAATATATATATATGGAAGATCTGGAACACAAAAGCAATGTGGCGTAGCAGGGTTGAACTCTTTATTGCTCAAGAGGTCTTGAAAATTGATGAAATAGTCCCTTTAGGTGAAGATAACATTGCTGCTTTACAGTGTTAGTACTGGATGTGTTTTGAAAACTCTGGCTGTATTTAACATAGATTCTTTCCATTTTCTAGGTGTGCCAAATATTTGCCCTTTATTGAGTTGTCCATTTACTAAATAATCTGTGCAGAGTAGAAGTTGATTTGGAACACATTGCTTCTGGGTTTTCTAAATGATTTTCTGAAGACAATTTTAGTATCTTATCACCCAGGCAGCAGTGTTTCTCAGAGATTTGGAAAGCAAGCTTTATGTGTATTTACCTGCCCCTCCAACCCTTTTTGAACACTTACTTGCATTAAATTGCCCTTTTTTCTTTGCCTAGGCTCAATAGATGAGGGGGTTACGGAGGGATTACCCACACTCCAAAGTACCTCTGGCACTAATGCTCATGCAGATGATGATGATCGGTATGTACCAATGTAGTGTGCAAAGTGTTCTGCAGCAAGTGCTGTGCTGTAATTGACCTACCCAGCCTTAATCCTGGAATGTTTCGTTGTTCGTACATCTACTTCTCTGTGTTGATCAAAGTACAATCAGTGCCTGAAGGATCAGATGCTTTAGAAGAATGTAGGTGATGAAAATCAGAATTTGCTTACTTGTTGCTTTTCATTTCCTGTCTATTTCCAGGCAACACTGGTGAAGAAAGATATTCATGTTTTTGCTGTTTCTTCATCACTGCTCTTTATTAATAAGCAACAAAAAAAAAAATATCTTTACTGTGAAACAGGTGTGGTAGTTGCATGCATGCTAAAGCTAACGTAAAGCCACAAAAGCAACAAAATGAAAACAAGTACCTAGTCTCGGTTTCACCAGACATCGCTGTTGCCATAAATCATAGGGTAGGCAGAGCAGCCTTAAATCTTGTCTCCCAAACTTTCTGCCTGTAGCTTCTTACCAAGATGCTCCGTGTCACTTACTGTAAATATTTAGTGGTCTTTTGCTGTACTGGGATGAGTGATTTATTAAGGGAGGCCCTTATAAGGGAAGGCTGGCAGAGAAGGCAGAACTAAAATGGGTCTGTTTGGTTGAATATATATCGGAGTTCTGTTAGAGCGAAATGATTTACCTGCAAGTGGCATACAAGGGTACACACAACTGGTTTGACTTACATTTCGTTGCTTTTGTGGTATGTGTCAAGTATGGCATATAGCTAGCTATTCCCTTTCTAAGCAAAATTTTTGAAGTATCGACAAGCTGGCTTTTGCATAGTGTTTTGTTAGACAAGTGAATCTGAGGGAGAAGTGTGAACCTTTGGGAGTTGTTCCAGAAACTGTGTCAAGTGAAACTCCCTACAGAGATAACTATCAAGAGCTGCGTTTTCGTAGCTCATAAAATCTTTCCTGCTATTTCCGTCTAAAACCTGTCCCATTGTCGGATTAAATCTGAAGGGAAAATAACTGCCTATGTAAGATTTTTTTGTATGACATAGAAGATTTTATCTATCTGCTAACAACAAACCTCAGTATAAAAATAATACCCACCACTTAGGGTTTGACTTGATAGTAGGAGCACATGTTGCATTAGATCTAATCCAGGTTTTTAAAGCTAGAATTGTAAAGTCAACTGGCATACACATTTTCAGCCGTCTATTATTTCGGAAATTTCCTTTAAAATTGCAGAGCTTCAGCACAAACTGCAGAGAAAATTCAAAGTATATAAAATCCTTTTAACACACTGAAAATTTGCACTGAAAGATCTCTTGCCTGCAGAGAAGAAAAGAATATTTGCCTTAGTTTATGCCCAAGTTTGAAAATAATTAGTCTCAGAGTAACAGAAGCATCAGCAAAATGAACTAGAATTTGCACATTGTTTATATAAACAATAAGGGAATCAATAGTTATGGTAATTTATGAAAACTTCAGACTCCAGAACTAAAATTTTATACGAAGTGATTTATTTTATACACTCAAGTGAAAGCGCCAAGACTGTACTTATTCTGTGACTCGGTTAAATGTGTAAAATGGTGCTTTCAAGTCCTAAGAAGTTTTCTTTCACATGCGTGTGTGCGTGCATATGCCTGTCTGGTTGGGACCGTGCATTCTGATATGCTGTGACAGCCCTTGAAGCACTGGACTTTTGAATTCCCATTTCAAGCACAGGATGGGCGCATCAACAAATAAATAAAAATTCATTGTGCAACAATTTGGGCACACAGTTTTGGGTGCATAAAATGAGATAATACAGATTTCTGAATAAAATTAAACATTCAGCTGTAGCTGAATCAAATGAAAGCATGAATAATAAATCATATGGATAGAGAAAGTTTCCCTCACTATTTTTTTTTTGGTATTTTCTTTAATGCACCTTTAGTTTAAGTCCAGGTTGTACATTGCTTTATTAGTAGAGATTTTCAAAATGTTGAAATCAGTTGTGAGTGGACAATGCAAATTTATATTGAAAAGTATGTGTTTGAGTATGCATTTATTATATTTCTATTCATAAACCAGACCAAAAGATTGTTCCATCTAAAGGTCTTTCAATATGACATCCTTATCATTGTGGAAAGAATCATAAATATTTCAAAATTTAGGATATCTTATCTCTTGAGTTTCTGTGCTAAATAATTAACATAACTAATTAATCCTTCTCCGTAATCTGTTTCATGAACAGCAGGTCACATGCAATTGTCGTCAGCTTAATAGGCACACAGGAATCTCTTAAGTATTAAAACTACTGTTTCACAGTGAAGTTTGATATGTTCTTTATCTGATATTTCACATTTGGATTGCTATGCACTTTTCTAGCATAGAGCCATAATTCAGCCGTGGCTGGTTTAACAGTCTCTGGATCAGTTTGTGGCTGCATTTAAAAATGAGTTGCAAAGGCTTAATTGCAAAAGATCTCTCTGACCCAATATAATGAGAACCTCCACTTTTCTAAAGTAATTGTTGTTTACAAATAGAGACCATTTGTAGGCTCACTGAACGTTCTGGCATTCACATTTGTCAGTTTAGTTCTACATAGTTAAATATGTTTATAATCTCTTGGTGAAAAGAAGAAAAAATTGCAAGTAGAATACTTTAGCCTTACAGTGAAAACATTTTAAACCTATCTCTCTATCTAGCTGTTACAGAAATTCGCTGAGATGTTAGACAAATCTCAACTGTTAAATGCCACATATATCACAAATTGCAAGTTACAAAGAATTGAGTGTATATGGGGAAAAAGAAGCAGGGGAGAGTAAATATAATTGTGTTTCAAATGTAATTTCTTCATTGCGCTAAGGTCCGCAGTTATGTCAGCAATAGGTATTTCAGCCTGCTTGAAGTGTAAGGATGGAAAAAGACAGGCCAGTCACTGGTAGCTGGAGAGCCTCGTGATTCCCGTTTTATCTGCTTTACCCAGCCTTTCTCATCATGAAGCTTTTATGTAGGAAAAAACCAAACTTTATTTTAAATTTCTTCTAGGGAGATTGTCCCCATAGCACTTCTCCACTCCGTTTCAATTGCAGAGAAGCTGGCACCAGTACAGGTTTTGAGGATGAGCTAGCCTGAGAAAGCTGGAAACAAAAGGAGAGCCGTGGCTCCTAATTTCTGCCCTAGTTTGAGTGTCTCCCAAGATAGCTCTAGGAGCATGATGCACTTTTGCCTCTTCACAATCCCCTAACACAGAAATGAGGGAGGAAGGACCTAAGAAACGTGTTACCAGAAGAGGAAGTTCTCTATAAAGCAAGTTAAATGTTGTCGCAAAAAACAAACATCATTCTTATTTGAGCACAACTAGATGTGTATATCTATATGTACATCTAAGAGCAGGAGTTCTTGCTGCCCAGCCAGTCGTCCCTTTATCATGCCTGCATTGCAGCTGTCACTTCTGTTGCACATAGCTGTGAAAATTTTAATTGTGAGTTCTCCAGTCAGCTGAGTGCGAGGAAACCTTTATTGGAGGGATTTGCCCCTTAGCCAGACTGTGTGACATTTGTCGAATACTAGATGAGGGGCAAGTTCTCCATCCTGGGGACTAATCAGTTTGACTGATTATTAGACTGTTATGGCAGCTGGACTTCTATGCCTTATGCTTTTTTGCTTTTTTTTTTCGATGTTGTTCTTTTGTTGTTGGTTTTTTTTTGGGGGTGGGGTGGGGGTGGGTGGATAACGGACCCATCTGTTAGTCTGTGTTGATGGAGTTTTCATTGGTAAAGTTGAAAGTGTATGATCATACCAACTCCAGAGACAAAACTAGTGTTACTAGAGTAAAATCTGTTCTTTACTTAGTGATCAGCTCACAGAGGAACAGGAGTGACAGACTCTGTCAGAAATACGGTTAGACAAATCAGAAGCTGTGTTTAAAAATACCCTCATTTATTTCAAGTGCATTTGGTAAGCCATCAGTTAGCCTTTTTAGACCCATAAGTGGCAGTGAACCACGTTCTGCCAGGCCCGGGGTATGAGCTGGTAACTTCCCTCTTGCAAATATTCCCTTCAGCAAAGATCAACAAGTCTGTCAGCGTCTATCTTTTCCACAGCTCTCTAGGACACTACTGTGCATAAAAAGAAGTGAAGGACAATAAAGTTTCTTCCTTAGAGCAAATATTATTCCAGTTCCATGTGAGATCAGAAATCCTCATTGGTTTTACAGACTGATTGATACTAAACTCCTGCAGGAAATTCTTCTCTTGTGTATACCAAGAGATGCCTGGTGCTCATTTTCTCCAGATAAATTTTACAACTGGAACTTTAGCCACCAAGACCCATCATTGTACTCAGAATTCAGACACCCAGTTCTCACAGTTGTATTGACGTTCATTTCCAGAGCAGATAAAGACAATTAAGGTATTGATTTTAAAGAGATGATCCTAGTTCCTGTCCTCTTGTGCTGATCTGGTCTGTGGATTTTTATATGATGTGTAGGAAAGTGCATTTGTGCAAAGTGCACATTTCTTTCCCCCGAGCGTTAGAAGTCCACAAATTCACACTAACCTTGAAACCAACAATCTGGGCTCGAGGTGGAAGCAGACAAGCAAAAGGATCTGTTCAGTTAGTGAGACTTTCTGACTATGTGCAACAGGAGACATCGTTGTACTTTTTTTCTCAATACATTTCAAACGTTACAGTTTAGTAAAACTAAAATTGCATTGTTCTGGCAATGGAATATTCAGGGTCAGAGCAGTTCCCTGCTGCCAGTGACAGCTGATCTGCCATCAGGCTGTGAGCAAGCTGAAATGTCTATTTCAACAAAAACCATAGACCTTAATGTTCAGGAAAGGGAAACCCCAGGTAAGTACAAACTCCTATTGTTATACCAGCAGATTTGTTTTTATTTTCCTATGCCCTTTAGCAAAGCAAGTTCCTTGCCAGAGGACTTGGATTGTAACACTGTAGCTCCCTTAAACAGTTTGCAGCTAGAGGCTATGTGGGAGCAATTAGTCAGTTTTAAATAAATTAATTTGAAAGTTAAATTGTTCCTTTTATTATGGTCTGTGTGCTGTTTTTTAAATACAGCGCTTGAGCTATTCTCATAGAGCCGATTGAGTCAGACAAAGAGCGAGTATTGATTAAATAAATTAATATTTTAAATGTGGAAATATATAATTGTAGATACTAATGGTTGTTCATTGAACCTGAATCGAGATGAAAATGAATCAGCTTTAATTTCATTTGTAGATATCACTGAAGCTGCAAAATACTCCTTTGCTTTCCAGTTTGCTCAGTTCTTTAAATTCTTCCTCGGGGACTGTTTGTTGATTGTAAATCATCAATACGCTCGAGAAAATGTCCATGCCTGGAAAATATAGTTCACTTTGCAGCTGCTGCTCAGACCTGTTGCCGAAACAAACTGAAGTTAGAGGTTATTCTCTGGTTTTGTTCAGAAGTGCGAAGTCAGTGAATATAAGACTTCAGATGCAGGTCAGGCACATTGCTAGAGAGGCAAAGATTTCCAGCATAAATATAGATCTAAACAGAAATGTGAAAGACCAGTCTTTTTCTTCTTCTCATACAAATGTATTCAAGGTTCAGATTTCCATGGGAAAGACTTCTTAGTTTTTTCCTTTAGCTTGCTTGTAAATCAGTGAATTTTTTCTTCGTAGTTTGGAGAACGTTCAGTATCCCTACCAACTCTACATTGCTCCTTCTACCAGCAGCACAGAGAGACCCAGCCCAAATGGTCCAGACAGACCTTTTCAGTGTCCAACCTGCGGGGTCCGGTTCACTCGCATTCAGAACTTAAAACAACACATGCTTATCCACTCAGGTAAGAAATATTACCGTTTCCAAGAATTACTAATTTATAGACTCACAGAGGTTTGCTCACTGTGCAGCAAATATAATAATGCAATTCTTTTTTAATCACCTGGCAAGTGCTTGAGAATTGATTTCAGAAAGATGGGGAAGAGGTATGTCTCATTGAATGCTTGTTTTGGTACTTCCAATCCGACTGATAGCTCTACTCATGGATGATTAGCGTTTGTATGGACTGAAAAAAACCTGATTGCCTGAGATGAATCAGAATAAGTAATTTTCATGATAAAAATTTGAGAAGCCAAGCATACTTGGCTTTTTTATTATACTAAAGAGGTGATGTAGATGGAAATTCTTCCTTTTACATGTTGTCAATTGTCTGCTATGTTTTAGAGGAGACTTGCAGCCGTAAGAAAATATTATCTGTCTTATGTCCTTGCATTGAGGAATGTTGTATGCCTTTGGATCTCAGAATTTTTGGAGGGAAAACAGGACAACTGAATTGGTTTGATAAGCAATTTAGCTACTACAGATAGTACAGGTAGCAAAAGGTTTGTGTGAATGCCTCCTCTGGGTCTTGATCCCCACATTGTTCCATTAATTTTGATTCCTAACCTAAGAATGAGCTCCTAATGTCTTTGCTATCGATGTTTTTCAAGACTTGTCAGCATTATCTGGCAGTAGCGTTGGCATTTTAGTGAATGAAGGGAATATTAAAGGGTTATTGCACTTGAACGCTAAGTCTCATGGTTTAGCATCTCCCGCTTTGAGCTTCACTCTTACCTGCACACAGATGCTGCGCTGTTTTTGGGCAGAGCAACCACAATTATCAAGATGTAATTTTTTCACTGTCGGCAATTATTTGTCAAATCCCTTCAAGCAAAGTGTCCATTCTATGGTTGGGCCAGCAGTAATAATATGTGTTTAATATTTAAAAAAGCAAACTTTGTGGGCATGTCAGGTGTGAAATTATCCCCAGCTGGTCGCTGAAGTCTTAACTAACAGCGGACAGACAGGCTTCAGCAAAGCATCTCTGGCCAACCTGTCAACTGGCAACCCCTGGGCAAAGTTGGGAGAGATTTGAATAGCTGTTTTAGAGTAATTAGCATGCAAAAGAAACTCTCAAAACTAGTAAATGTTGAAAGTGTTTTCGCATAAGCAAAATGGCTGAAGAGATTCTCCTCAAACTATCAGAGGAAATAGATGCCCTTGGACAGTACGAGAGCATGAAAAGTTTTAGCTCCACACGACAATATTCTAGTATATTAACTTGTTTTCACATGCTTAACAAGGAGTTTCAGTGTAACCTTAACTACAGCTTTCTCTGTATAAAAGACCCAATTAAAAGTTCAGCTCCCGCTTTGAACGTAAGGAAAGCAGAGTGAAAGACTGGTGGAATTAACAGCCTGGACTGATGCACATTCAGCCTTTTGAAAAAACCTTTTTTATTCCTTGACAGCCCTATTATGAATAGAGCTCCATATTCCAGATTCTTGGCCTCATGTTTGGATTTCCACACTTTCTGGAGTTCAGACTTTTTATTAAATCTTAGCTTTTTGGTGATTCAGTCTTTCACGTTGTAATAGTTCTGTTTGGGTGTGATTACGTACTGTCAGCCACAGCAACATGTTGCAGAGCTTGTACATTTTAGGGTTTTATTAGTGCCTGTAATAGATGAAAAATGAACTAGTAACAGAATCCCTAAATTAATACGAGGAAAAAATGAGAGGCATGAACCTAAACTGTCTTAGAGAGCTGTCTGTCATGCAAAGTTGCTGAAGATTCTTGTATAGAAAGGTTCCCACGCAATATAAAGGCTGCTACTTCACTCTTTTATCACCATTCCTGCTGCATTACAGGGGTATCCTTGTGCACACAGTCCCCCTGCCAGAACACTTCTCTGAGGCCAAAGGCAGCCAGAAAAGACATTGCAATTAAGGGTAGTCTGATAATTGCATTGTTGGGAACCAGTCTGGCACAAGAATCTCCCAAGATCAAAAGAGTTCAAAGATGGTTTGAGATGACTGCTGCATCGGATACTTTTTGGCTGTGGCTCAGGATCTCAGCCATAGTATATAATCCATGGAGGCTTATGTTCATTTTAAACTGTGGGGAAGAAGACGTGTGAGCGTTACCAATAGGTCGCTTGTTACGAAATTTATTGGCAGTTGGTTCTGAGAACGTGTAACTCTGTGATAATTGTTTCTGCCATTTTAAAGTTAACCAGAGAGTCGCTTCCTAAAACAGCCCTTCACTGTGAGTGGCCACAGCTGCTGTCCTTTTGCTGTTAGAAATCTGGAAGGATTTTGCCAGTGACCTTATTACAAAAGGTGAACATTTTCTTTGCTCTCTCTTCCGCAGGCATTAAACCATTTCAGTGTGACCGCTGTGGGAAAAAGTTCACCCGAGCTTACTCGCTAAAGATGCATCGCCTGAAGCACGAAGGTAAACGCTGTTTCCGGTGCCAGATATGTAGTGCCACTTTCACTTCCTTCGGGGAATATAAACACCACATGCGGGTTTCCCGGCATATTATCCGCAAGCCTCGGATTTACGAGTGCAAAACATGTGGCGCCATGTTCACCAACTCTGGAAATTTAATCGTTCACCTGAGGAGCTTGAACCATGAAGCGTCAGAGCTAGCAAACTACTTCCAGAGCAGGTGAGGTGCACAGCAAAAACCTAACAGGGAAACTTGCTTTTTTTTTTTTTTTTCCTTTTTTTTTTTTTTTTTTTTTCCTAAATCATCTTTTCCTGCTTTCAGGGCAGCCTGCTGTGCCTCTCATCAGGTTGCCAGCTAATTCCAGTCAAATTCATTCTTGCGCCACTATCTGTTGTATCTGATCTGTCTTACAGCATATAAGCTATATAGGAGGGCACTGAAGAATCGAGTGATATGCAGAAGCTGCTTCTGGGCTACTTAATTTCTCTTTTCAGTAGTATCTATGGACAGGCTAATGGTGTTAAGCCAGAGCGTGCTATACTATAGTATCTGTGGAGTTATGTAAATGATTTGCTCTTCAAAATCTCATACATAGGCTGTTCACTTACGTAGGGGATAGACATGTGACTTCATTTTAAGTATTTGCTTGCTGGTGGATATTGTGGAAAGATTGCATGACTCCATACCTTCTCTTTTTTTCATTTTCTAGGTAACATATTACTAAATGATCAGACTAACAGGGTTTGAAATAGCAAGGGCCAGTTGGACAGTTCTTGTTTATCAGGGCACAAAAGACTTGGCATCTCGCAAATGCACTTCACTAAGGACTAATAAAAGGGTTCTGAGGCATGAGACTAGCACTGTATTCTCATATTGAAATGAATGTTTGTAACCATTGGAATTTAAGATAGAAAAATACGAAAGTGAATGTGGGAAACTGGAGGAAGATAGATCTCACAGCTCTTAAATCTTTAGAGCGGGTCCAGTTCGGCGTGTGTAAGTCATCTGTCTTCAGAAACGCAAAAGTGTATTGTAAGTGTTACTGCATCTACAATACCATCCCTCATGATTTCTAGACGTTATGCTTTTTCCCTGACAAAACATTTCAGCATTTTGTTCTATTTGGTTGTCTCAGAAGTGATGTAGGTTGAAAAAATTGCAAAACAAACCGGGAAAACCAGTCACTGTTCTTCCAACAGAATATTTTTTAAAAGTACAAGTGCTTCATATCTGTGGGTTTACGCAGTTCTTGTTCGTAGCACTTGTGCCAAAACTAGAGCAAAAACTCTTAAGGGATGATGCCATGATTGTGGTAAGCACTTTATTGTTGTCGTCAGATTAAAGTATGTGATTTTTAGTTGTCTGTAGGCCTTGCTTTAGTTTGAATTTACAAACACTAGGTTTAGCATAGTTGGTGGCAAATTTGGATTTGAAGCAGTGAATGCTGCTGTCATTGAAGAAAATGACTGCTTTTAAATGGATTATTACAAGGTGGAACGAAAACATACAAATGTCCTCATATATAATTAATATATACTTGCCTCAAGTACAAATTTACATGTCTGGTGCTAAAAATTTGCGGAATATTTTCATTATGTGCTCATGCTCTGCAAATACTACTGGAGAGTTTGGTGGATTTTCTGTGGATACACTCAGCCATCAGTTGGTGAGAGTAAGTTACAGAACTGTTGTCCAGAAAGGACTGAAACAGGGAGGGAACGCAATTCCGTTCTTTTCACAGTAGCGTGATACGTGTCAACGCCACAAAACACCGCTGTAGTTGGCAGCCTCCTTATGCTCTCAGCAGAACCCTTGCTTCCTCGCCTCATGCTTCCATTTACAGCCCGTCCTCTCCGAGAGGAGTGCTGCTGCTGTTTCTTGGGTGGATCTTACCTCAGTGGTGGAAAAGGCCCACGTCTTTGCCAGTGCTGAACTCGGTTTTGTTTCTATTTTGAAAGGTTGAGTGCTCCCTTTTTTCAATGAGGTTTTCAGTGCCATATGATGTTCCAGACATTAACTTTCATTCTCATCAAGGTGATACAACCTAAATAATAAGAAGTTGCTGCGTAGGAAATATGGATGGACAACAATGCAAAATAGATGCTTTTGAATAAATTCTCTGTGTGTTTAAATGAGAACCAGGTTATAGGGCTTAGTGAAGTATGTCGCTGCGATGATCTTGGAGCAATGTGAAATGAATATCTTTGTTCTCTGTGCAATGAAGTATGTAGCTTGTGTGTTGTAACTGATACAAAGAAACTGATATCGTTGATGTTTGTGTGAGAAATGACATTTCTCTTCTGTCCTTTGCCCCTCTTCTAGTGACTTCCTAGTACCGGACTACTTAAACCAGGAACAAGAAGAGACCCTCGGGCAGTATGAGCTAGGGGAGCATGGCTTTGAAAGCAACTCTTCTGTCCAAATGCCTGTCATTTCACAGGTGTCGTCAACTCAGAATTGTGAAAGCACTTTCCCCTTGGGGTCTCTGGGTGGGTTGGCAGAGAAGGAAGAAGATGTGCCAGAGCAGCCAAAGACTAATGCCACTGCTGAGGCAGCCGCAGGTGACCCTCCGAAACCAGAGCTGTCATCTATTACTATTGAATAATTCATGGTTTGGTTTCATTTTTGTTCTTTGGAAAGTGCCTGTGTTTGGTCCTGTACATTTTAATTTAATTTTTTTAAACAAAAGTGGGGAGATTTTCCCTTTTTACTTTGTAAGCTACGCTTTAAAAAGAAAATTGCAACAGATGTTACATTATTTTTCATGACTGAATGATCACTTCTGTGAAAATATTTAAGACTGAATGCACAAAAAGATCTTGTCAGAACATCATGGAAGCTGTGATACACTTCTAAAGAAGAACAACTGATTCAGATCACTTTAGCTATTTCTTCTTCCACAGTTAGTGCAGCTCATTAAGTTTCTCTTGCTTCTGCAGACCCTCTGGTTAAGGGAAAGAAATCAGAGGAAACCTTTTTAAAATGACAAACAAAAGAATGCATTGGAAATCTTTATTGAACAGTTTTGACTAGTTTTGAGAGGATGCTTTAATCTTCTGCATAAAAAAAAAAAAAGACACTTCCTATCTCTGTGCCTGCTGTTTTTCAAAGCGCTTACTGTAACCCTTTTCTTGGAAATGGTAAGCATTTTTGAAACTAACAGTCACACGCTTTTTAAAAACACATTGTCCCTTTTCATCTCAGATGAATCAGTTTTGACAAACCAAGTGATGTCATGCCAGGTATTCCTACTTCTTGTATTCCAGTCTTTTTAGAAACTGCTTGATCAAATAGCCTGTCCAGATTTGCCCATAAGGTTAGGCGTGGAAATACTACGTTCAGGAAAAGTCTAATGGTGCATAATGAATTGGGGATGATAGAAGAGTATATATCCATGCAAGCCTGACAAATATCTCATGACTGTATCTTTCTGTAGAAGGGAAACCACGTATGAAAATGAAGGTTTTCCCAAATTGAAATTCTCGAATCCTGGCCAGATCGTTTGCAGTTCTGGTCACTTCCCCCTATCATATATACTGTATTTTTACTAATATCCAAAAGCGAGCTAGAGGGAGTTTACAGATGGGAAAAAATGAGCTCTTTTGTGCATTATTGCACATTTTTTTGTTTATACATACGCATGTATAGTTTCTGAGATTTTTATTAGTCTGTTTTGGACAAAACAAGCAATTTATTCTCTTTAGAGGCCAACTTTTTAACCCAACAGGGGGTTGTTTACAAAAAGCCTATATAGCGATGATGAATTGTTCCCGTTTCAAAACGTTTTAAATCCTTGCCAACTCGGTTTATTAAAGGCCATTACTCCAGCTACATACACAGCTCAAGTAAGCAATAAATTGAAAGATTTGCAATTTCATTTTTCCATATTTAGAAAAAGCTGCAAATTTAGGGTGTGGGATTTTCAGAGCAGTGAGTCTTGTTTTGTCGAGGCTGTTTGGGCTATAGTACCGCTTTGAAACCTAAATTAGGAAATACATTAGGAGGTTTGTGATTTTTCTTATTGCTTCTGAAGTTAACTCAGTGTTTGATGCCAAATGCCTACTGCTTACAGATGACATGCTGAGCGAGTAGGTATTACTTGATCTTAGTATTCCAAAGGCATGGTATGCTCCCTTAAGTTTTGAATCCTTTTTTTTTTTTTATTTGTTGTTTTCTGTCCGGATTTGTTTTACGCAAACACGAGGAGGAAATGAAACCAATAGAGAGAGGTTGCTCCTGGAGAAACAGAAGACACAAAAGTCGTATTATATTGCAAGATCAATTTGTATTCAGTTAGCTTAGGCAGCTCTGATACTCTCTAGGCCTGAGTTGTTTCTACTAATACCCAACTTTTGTAAGGAAAAAAAAATTAATTGCCCTTTGGAAAGAGCTTAAAGGGTTTCAGTGACTTTAATGATTTTTCTCCGCTGTGTTTTAGGTAAAAAACACACATTTTAGTTAAATAGAGCGAAGCCAGTTGGGATTTAAGCCCTTTCCAAGTTACTGGAATGAAGTTTCTCCACCAGATCCAAAGGGCGTTTTAGAAACATGCTGCAAAGAAGTTCTCTGCTACAATTCAGTCTTGTATGTCTACCTTTGTAAGTCTTCTTAAAAGGGCTTGAAGGAGAGATTCTTTATTTTGGCATGCCGTACTGTGAATTAGTCCAGTGCCTGTTGATGGGCTGAATTTAAAGACCTGTTCTCTTCCACTTCTGGTTTCTATAACTGAGAAGCCAATGAGACAAGACAATGCCTTTTGCTGAGTTTTATCCTGAATTATAGGGCTGTGACACTGAGCTCAAATACAATGTTTTCCTTTTTTTGTAATAAGTGTTACTCATTTTTTCCAGGTATATGGGAATCCTTTGTGATTCATGTAGTAAAAAGTACTTCACACAGAAACACATTTCCAGACTGTACAGATGTAATAACAAAGGTGGCCAGCTATGGTGGGACGTAACCTTCTGTTAGAATCTGATAATTTTCACCCATTAGATATTTTGCTAAACAGTTTATCAGTGAAGAGACGTGCAAATACAGAATAGATATATCTGGATATTGGATTTTTAAGACTTAAAATTTTGTGTCAGAAGGCAGACTGCTTTCTGAATACCAAAGAGAAGGGGGAAAAAAGTTTAAAAGACTTTGTAGCTCTGATCTGTGCTTCCTTGAAAAGAAATGAGTATCTTGAACTGTTAACACTTGGTACAAAGCAAGTCATGGGTTTCATTATTCGTTGCACTGTGATACACATTATCTTTTCAACCCTGTAATCTCTGTGTAACATCTTAATTTAGTTCTCGCTTTTCAATCTGATTCAACTGCAGGAACAATAGAGTTCTTAGAGGATTTTGTTGTTTGTTTGCTTTAGGGTTGGGTTTACTCGTTAATTTTCCTGTTTGTAATTGTTTCTTGTTAATAACTCTTTTCTCCATAGAAGTGAGCACAGATTAAATACAAATACTGTTTTGTTTCTCCTCCCTAATTTATTGGAAGTGTTCAGTTCTTTGAAATGCTGGTGTTCTTCACAGGAGAGATATAAACACATAGGATATATTAAAACAATCTCTGTTGCTATTATGCTTAGATTCCAAATTGTGCGAGACAGCTACCTAACTAAGCTAGAAGAAACTTGCCTTAAACTACACTTGGGGTTAAACGTAAAGCATAAATTTCAATACATTATCAGAGGGTTTTGAACTCTGGAGTGCATTTTCTTTTTTCCTTTTTTTTTACCAACCCCTCCCCATTATTTGGTATGCATTTATATGTCTGCTTGACAAGGATCGCAGAATGACCAAACAGTTGAGATTGGAAGTGACCTCTGGAGGCAACCTAGTTCAACCCCCATGCTCAAAGCGGAGTCAGCACCAACAGGTTGCTCAATCCAGGCAGATTTTGAATATGTGCAAAGATGGAGCCTCCCAAATTTCTCTGGGAAACCTGTTCCCATGTTTGACCACCCTCACCATAAAAGAGGTTTTAGTATGTTTAGATGGGATTTCTTGTATTCCAGTTTCTGCCCACTGAGAAAGGTCTGGCTCCATCTTCTTTGTCCCCTTTTAACTGGTAGTTTTACACATTGGTAAGATCCCCCTGAGCCTTCTCCAGACAAAACAGTCCGATTGCTCTCAGCCTGTATGGCAGGTGCTCTAGTCCCTTCATCATCTTTGTGGCCCATATGAGTTGCTTAGAATTTTTTCCAAATAGCTACACGTATGACCCATTGCAGCAGTTTCTTTGTCGATGAGTAGTCTCCGAATTCATTCACAGAGAGATTTATGTTTTGCTTTTGTGTATCCTTCTCCCATGTGGCACCAATCTTTGCACTCAGTGGAAAATCCTTTCCTCACTCATTTATTTTGCAAGCAGAGTGCCTTCACTTCCCCAGAACTAGCAAGGTTCTGCCGTATGCCAGGGACCTGGATTCTCGGAGCCTGTGCAGGGTCTTTACTCCTTGCATATTGTGTCTGATGGGAACAATGGGAAAGGAAGGGATAGATTTTTTTCTGACTTAACATGGTGTTTTGGGAGAGGGGAAAAAATTCAGAAGCTTTCTATTTCCCCGCAAAGAGTGGGAGGAAAAGAAGTGACGTTTTAGCTGTGCAGGAGATTTGGCCAAGTTGTAAGGGTTTGTTTTGTTTCTCGAGGCAAACAGATAGCACAACTCCCCTGGAAATCCATGGGGATGCCTACGCATTCAGCAAATTAAGCTCCCCGTCAGAACTGCTTGTCACTGTTCTTACACCGCATTACAAAAGATGTGTGTTCCTGATGCTTTGTCTGTCTTGCTACAGCTTGAGTTCAGTTGTCAGGCTCGCAGATACTATGGTCGAGTCTCTCATAGTGAGAGATTAGTAGACTAGGTTATTGAAAATGGTTCTGGGTTCACATGTATCTTGAGTCTAAAAGGTGTGAATTTAAACTTTTTAAAAAAGTAATAGCTGCCAAGGCAGTAAAATATATTTTATAAGACTAAGATCCCTATATGTCCCTTACGGGATAAAATTTTATTGTTTTTAAGCTATGGTTTAAAGTTTTTATATGAGGGCTTCAGTCGCTTCTTGGTTGCTGGCTTTCCCCTCCAGCCCCAGGATGTAAGAGCACTGAGACTATTGCCGGTCTCTCTCTGAGACGAACCATGAAGCATTTTATATGCAAATAGAACGGGAGCTTTGTGCACCCTGCAGGGATGGAGAAAATGCAGATGTAGGAGCACCTGTTGCTCCTAGGTCCATTGCAACTTCCACACCATCAGAATATGGAAAATAGCTAATTTTCATTCAGATCGATTACTTTCCAGTTTTGCTTACAAGGTGAAACCCAGTTTTGGAGGGTTCTCATCTCCAATTATGGACATAATAAATTCCATAGCATTTTGATGACAGATAAGAGGGTTCAAGGCCGGACGGTGCCTCAGCCACATCAGAGGTCCCTAGTAAATAGAATCGGTTCAAAGTGTTTGAGGAAATGTACCATAAAAAAGCAAATGTGAATTTTTTTAATGCAACAGTACTTACTGCTCTGGGTTTTTTGTTAACTCAAGGTGTGCTATCACAGTAATTCAGTGTCCCACAGGCCTCAACTACAAATCTGGTTGCACGAAAAAAGAAAGCTGAATCAGTTTCTGGTGCTGCCAGCCTGTGTGGCAACTGTACCTACGGTCTTCCTGAGGGTTGCTGAAGTCCCCAGAGGAGTGATTTTGTTTAACCATTCGTTTAGCTGATGCATGCTTTTGATATTCTGACTTATAGCCCTGGCTACACAAAGGTCTTGGACAGCTTCTTTGCCCTGTTCCTGCAGTGCCTTCACTCTAGGTGCTGCCCTATGGTGAAACCCCGAAGAGGGAAAAGAGTAAGCTGGAGGAAAAAATGTGAATTAAATTATTGTTGGGCTTCTTTGTGCATTTTAGTAACAGTGAAACCCCCTTAACTGTGCCAGTCTCCGGTCACCAGCCGTATATCCAGTCGTCATCTCATCCACAGTACAGCTTCTCTTGTTGATGCTGGCCACAGCTAGATTACTTGGCATGTTTATTGACTTAACAGAATTGTTTTTTGGTTTTGGTTTTGTTTTTTAATGTATACGATGTTTAAATACACTTCACATTTTATATAATACTATCTGGCTATTAGTATTTTTCAGGAACCATAGTTCTTGGTGGCTATATATATTTTTGTGACTTTTTTTGTAAACTAAGTGCCGTTTCAACGTTACAATCATTTTTAGAGTTATTGTAATCAATGTGAATATCATGTTTTTTCAAATCTGTTCTGAGCCTGTAGTGTTTGCTTTGTGATCATATGTGTAATGTATATATTCTGTATAGTTACATTGTATTGAAATACTAGCTTGTTTGATATAAGAAAAGTATGTATTGGGTACCTTTTTGCTAGCCTGGTTGTTTAATCTTTAAAAAAAAATGTTCTAAAATACAAAAAAAAAAATATCTCCAAACTGGTCCCATTATAGGTCAAAATTAAGGGGGGAGAAAAACTAGTTTTGAGTGTCTTTGGATAGAAACATGAAGCTAAGATTTTTCATTAAAATATTAATGTTTTATGGAGTATATCTTTGCTTTGTGTCGTTATTTAACTATACCAGAGTTTGCCTTCTAGTACAAAAGACTAGCTTTGACCTTGCAGCTAGAGCTATATTCTCTTACAACTTTTGCTGATAGTTAGTCTCAAAATAGTTGAGTATGAGGAGAACTCACTGTTGCTGAAGCTGTCATTGGGAGGAAGGTAGTTTAAAACAAAATAAGCATTAATAAATGGTTGGAGAAGTTACATGAGTAAAGAGTATAAAGAATAAAGTACACATTTCTGTTTAATTTTCCACTGTATATTACAATTCCTCTTGTTAATGTTCTCTTTTAGGCTGTATTCTGCAAAAGCGGTGAGGCCGTCTTTTGAACGGGGTTTTATTGATGGAAAGCCAGCCAAGAATGAGCCTAATCAAATTAGTCAAAGCAGAAGATGTTTAAAAAGGACAGTAGACAGTCATCGTGATCGCAGCTGTGAGCTTCAAAATAGTCACGAAACAGCTTAGAGTCATGGGACTTAAAGCACACCTCTGCTGTTTCTGGCAACCCTTGCAATTAAATTAACTTGCCTCCTACAGACCCACCTGTCTGACGGAGCTGGAATGCTGGCTGGATCAACACATAGCTAGGGCACAGGTAGGAAAATGGGAGTTTTGTCACTGCTTGGCTGAAACTATTTTAACTCTGCCCCATAGCCTGTATGAATAACAAGCAGGCCGGCACGATTTATACACTAGCTGTCAAATTGTGTTCAGCATCCGAGACGGGAGTGCAAACGAAAATGGAAAAGCATTCCATGGTGCAGAGTAAGCAGCCACAATGAACCTTGGATGGCGGGCTTCGAGAGTTTCTAAATTCCGAGTTCTCATTTTCCTGAGGACCTTGCGTAGGGACAGAAGTATTTTATCAAAAGCATAATTGGAAGAGGGAACATATCTGGTGAAGGCTTTGGAGAGAATTAAGTTTGAGATGTAAAGGCTTTGACGCTGTTGGTCTTATGCAAAAGCAAGAGTTTTTGCTTCTTTGAAGACAGCCAGATCCAGTTAGGAGTATGCAGTGATGCTCAGCAGACCGTTACAAGTCTAAAGCCTGTATGACTCTATATGAACATACGCTATCATAAAGCTAAGGCGAGACTGCTAAAACGCATACCCTTGATGGATGTCGAGGGCCAGACTTGTGACTCGAGCGCGTTTTTCCAAAGCACAACCAGATGTTTAAGTTTAGCGTGAACCATCTTTTAGCTGTCCTTAACAAAGCAAGAGTACACTATTGACATTTTTCTGTGGCTTCCTTATAGCGTTTAAGCATTTTATGCCTGCCAGTAATGAAGTACTATTTCTTTTGCACAGAGGAGAGCGGCTGAGATGAAATTGAACTCATAGCTACTAAGAACGTAGTAGTGCAGGGAACAGAGTTCTCCCAGGGCTTACTGCACCATTCCTACGTATGTGATATCCTGGTGAAAATGAAGCTGCTAAGAGAAACCTGGCTTGGATTACGTATAAAGGGCTTTTCACAAGCTGCTGGTGCATGCTGCGTCTCCAGAGCACTGAGCGTAACTCTGTCATCACCATTCTTAGAGCAGAGATTGCTGTGAGACCGTGAGCAAGCAGAGCAGGGGTAAGTGCGTACATGTTAGAGCTTCGGGTACAGCTCAGGCGTGTGGTTTTCAGTCATTCTGATTTTGGGGATCTGTTAACGCTTCTTTCAGAGGAGACACGCACTCCCGAGTAGCAGATTTACACTTACTGATAGTAGCCCTGATTGTCTTAGTTCCTTTTCACAAATCCTTTAGATATGGGCCACAGACACCCAGAGTGAAAACCCTGTGTTTGAAAACCACTCTGAAGGTTTGAGTTAACTGCCTTTGATCGTGAGGTGCCTTCGTTTCAGTCACAAGGTCTCCCAGTGAAGATCGGAGAGCAACTCATGGGGCATCTCTTTGTGTATCTCACTTGAACCTTTACCTCTGATTGCTGAAATTCAAACTTCTATCCAAATTTTGAAGTTAAGGTGCTTTGCTCAACGCTATGTTGATTTGTGTGGCTGTGCCACAATCACTGACACTTAGATACACCCCCTATTTCGAATACAACTGATTGGATTTATGTGGGAGTATCTTTAAGAATACATTTGCTGCATCGGGCTAAGCTGCATTCCCAATCTTCCATATGCCTGCATAAAACTAGATGCTTAGGCCCCGCGTTTTGTAATACTCTCATCGTTTAGAAGATAACAGTTTTTTCTCACAAAGTACTGCTTGTTCCCCTGTACACGCACGCGCGCGCACACACACAATCTCTATGTGCTCATTCAGAAGGAATTTTGAACAACGACCATACAAAAACATGGATTGACCAACTCTTTCCTTGCTGCTTCCCTACAGAAACCGCTGGTATTACTGTCTTTTTCTTGGTTCATTCTCATCAGGTGAAACAGGTTGCTAGCTTAAACCTCCAGCAAGAACCCTGCTTCCCTCTTCTGCTGACTCTTACAAACTTCTCTTGAGTCTGGAGTGGAAAGGAGAGGCATGGTTTCCTGCGATGCTGTGCTCGTCTCTAAACAAGCTTCTCCTCCACAGGGAGGCAGGACTTAGGGGCAAGATACTAATTGTAAGGAAGCAGATATATTTTGTGGTCTTGAGAGGCTTTTTTTTTGGAGGGGGGTAAGCGTTGATGGTACTTCAGTGTATTTTTCTACGGTCCTTAATTATTTGCTGGGATAAAGCATTTATGTCTGCAGTGCAGTGTAGCTTTCAAACTACCTGGGGCCCAGGGTAGCTGTGAGTATGCCCCTGGCATTCGTGCCTTTAGAAAGGCAGAAAATTAATGGTAAAATGGATCATATGAATTCTTTGCAGGCAGGGGAGAGGTCTGCCAGATGAGCACACCTCTGAGTCCAAGGGGAATAACCAGAAGCGTTGGGAGAGGAGCAAGGAAACCATGATGTATTTGTGGGCTGGTGGAGGAGGTGACTCTCGATTCCAGGATCATTGTTGTGTGTGTGAATGGAGAAGACATTTTGACACGCACACAAGGAGAAACGATCCCTCAGGGCTGGATGCTGTATCACTGAAGGGTAACAGCCCACTGGCTTCAGAAGAGCAAGGTGAATTACAATCCCAGTCCGCTTAAGCATTTAAATAGTCTGCCTTTCCAGAAATGTGTTTAAATGGCTCCTTAAGAGCTTACCCATTTTGTGAACTTTACTTTGCCATTGACTCAGCACAGTGTATTTTATAGCCTGTGTACTAATGGGGTGCACAGAACTGGTTTTGGAGGGTTTCTATGTATAAACAGACCCTTGCAATGTGTAAAACAAAACTGGGGAGAAAAGACGCTAAAGCACAGGGCTAATAGGCAACAGAGCTCAGAAAACCAAAACATCTCTCCAGGGTAGGACTTCATCTTCCCACAATTTAAACGAGAAAAATAACAAAAATCCTAACAAAACCTTTTATATAACTTCAGTGTTGCAGTGATAAGTTTCAGGGTTGACGTGACAGCAATTATAAACAACAGTTATGCAACCGCCTGGTTGATTGAATTGAAATTAATACAGAGAAAGAAAGAGCCAAACACAAAGAAATGGCTTTGGGTTGACTTGTTATGTTTTAAATAAATAAAAAAATGCTCAGGTCAGCCTCTTTTGCAAAAGTGAGCGCAAGCCCAGGGTGAAAAATCTCCTTGAAGAACAGACAAAGTGAATTGCTCTTAAAAATTCTGTTTGTGTTAGAGGCAGGATTTTGTTTATCTTCTAAGGCTTACAGCTCCTTTTTTTTTTTAGTCTGACAGTGAGGTAATTCAATATTTTAATTTCGCTTAAGTTCCTTCTACTTGAAAACTCTCTTTTTATAAACTGTTTAGCACATTTTATCATTGGGTATTGTGATTCCAGTGTCACTGGTTCACGCCGTCTGAGGAGAAGGCCCACTTACACGTGTGTAGCGTGTACATTATTTCCTCCACTCGCCATCTGGCAGGTGATCAGGTGGTTTTGAGAGAAGCTGAAGGCACCGCGGCTGCCGTGCATTGCACAGGCAGCGTCTGGTACCTCAGGGAGGAATGCTTCCTTAGCATGAATACCATTTGGACGCGCTTGAATTCCCGTTAAGAAAACTCGAGGATATTCTTTTGCTGTACTGGCAAAGCCCGAGTCCTGCCTGTGTTGCACAGGAGTTGTGCCCAACTTTTTTCTGCGATCTGTCTGATAGGGGCAGGATGCAATTACTGTTCAGTACCTTTAATGGTTTTGTGCGGACATGAGCTAACCTCCTGGCATTAATCTGCCCTTGTGAGGTAGGTGTATAAAACAATGCCAGGGTGGATCTCATCAAAGAAACACTGTGGCTTTTATTTTTCTCCAGGATTTCTCCTGTTGATACAGGGAATAATGCATCCAGGAAGGGATGGGGGACAGGAATGAAACCTGATGTTTCTTTGTTCCTCCTCACCTTTTTCCACCCTCAGTGGTAAGAAGGAAGCAGATTTTGGAGGCTCCTGCCCAAGATGGGTTTGCTACACATCCCACTGACATGTGTGCTAGTGGGAGTCATCCAGGGAATTCACTACCCGGTATGCAACAGGTTCAGTGAGCAAAGTGGCGAGAAAACATGAATAATAAAGCACGCTCCCTATTTGTACATGCACGCTCAGCTGTGATGAGCCTTTGTGCTGGATCCCCTGCCAGGTTTGCCGCAAGTAGACATTGGGCAAGTGGCTTCATCCCCGGTAGCTTTGTTGAGGAAAAAAAGCTGATCTCAAAGCTACCTGCCTTAGCTGTTGAGTTTCCAAAGGCCACTTGTTTACACTTGTCTTTCCTGGGCCAGTAACTCAGTGTTGCTCTTACCCTTGGCGTGCTCTTGGGTGCCACGAAGACTACGGTCTGTGCAGCCATCTCGTTGTCCTTGCTTGCCTTTCCCGCTTGCTTCCTTCCGTCTGCTGCTGTGGATTTTAAGGGAGCAGGGAAAAAGTGAAAGCTCGCATGGCCTCTGACATCTCTCCAAGCCAGAAATAAAGCACCGGGAGGTTAAATTTTATGTTTTGCTTAGCCTTCCTCTCTGGAGACATGAAAAGAATTATAGGAGCTTGATCTATAGTGCGGCTACGCGGCTGTGATGGGTGCTTTATTAAAGTCTGTAGCAATCAAGCTAACACAAACCAGAACCTTTCCCTGTAGCTTTATGTAACCCTTTAAAAAGTGATGGATGTTTTACAGCAGGAGTGGGGGGAAATCAGTAGGTTAGGTCAAACTGCACAACATGATAACCAGAACAATTAATAGCACTTAATGTGAAATAGCAAGCTCTTGGCTCCTCAAATATTATATGGTTTATAATCCAGGACAGATTGCCTTTAAAGTATGGCTCTCATCAAAAGGGTGGCTATAGAGCCCTCAGTACAATAAAGCTGTTCCATGGAGATGATCCTTTTCCCTCCCTCTCTCTTATGTCTTAAGTAGTATTTTTGCTACTGGTTTTGCACTTCTCTCTATCATCACTATAGGAGCAATGGAGCTTTGGGGGAGGGAACTGGATTCCTTTCTTTCCAGAACTGGCAGCTGAACTGGCAGCTGAACTCTGGTGGCAACGGTGCCTTTTCCCCATCAGTTGCCATTTGTGCAAATTCACTGAATCAGCTGCAGCGCTGTAACTGGGCATGATCTGTTTTTGTCTTTATTGCTAGTGATGATGCCAGAAAGCCTGCAGCTTGAATTCCCATCTCAAAGTGTGTTTGCAGGACCCGTCTTCTGAAAAAGCATTTCTTTTGTTTGCTGTCCAACACAGAGACTCTGAGATGGATGTTGGGAGAGACAAAGAATCTTAACAGCACAGAATGCAACTTGCTTGACATGCCAGGGCACGTTTTCCTCTCCTTCAGCACCTGGGCTATTTTGATCCCTTAATTAACCAGAAACATTCTGTTTTCTAGGTATCTGCTAGTAGACCAGGCAGCTACTTATCTGTCTTCTTTCCTAAAGTCAGAGAAGGAGGAATCAAACCTCAGCAGGAAGAGGGAAGAGTCAAACCACAGCAGGAGGAATCAGAGAGGAAGAGGCAATTCCTGCTGAACTAACGTCACTGTTACCAGGGTATAAAAAAACAGCCTCCGGGATCTCCTTGCCATTGCAGTCTATGCAGGGGCTATAGGCGTAAGTCTACACTCATCTCCTCACGCGAGGAGTGACTTAGTGTTTTATGCGATGCTGTGTGCTGTTATGGCTTTCTCTTATACAGGGTGCAGCCACATCGTTTCAGGGTTTCTTGTGTTGTGAGATTGGCACGGAAGTGTTCTAGTGCACTCAGGCACTGGCTGCTCATGGCTTGGATGGGTGTACTCTTAGCTGGGTAAAAAACTGTCTGGAAGACTGGGCCCAAAGGGTGGTGGTAAATGGAATTAAATCCAGTTGGTGTCCGATCACAAGTGGTGTTCCCCAGGGCTCGGTATCGGGGATGGGTCTCTTTAATATCTTTATCAATGACTTGGATGAGGGGATCGAGTGCACCCTCAGTACATTTGCAGATGGCACCAAGCTAGGCGGGAGTTTCGATCTGCTTGAGGGTAGGAAGGCTCTACAGAGGGTGGACAGGCCGGATTGATGGGCCGAGGCCAATGGTGTGAGGTTCCTGCACTTGGGCCACACCAACCCCATGCAGCACTACAGGCTTGGGGAAGAGTGGCTGGAAAGGTGCCCGGTGGAGAAGGACCTGGGGGTGTTGGTCGGCAGCCGGCTGAATATGAGCCAGCAATGTGCCCAGCTAGCCAAGGCGGCCAACAGCATCCTGGCCTGTGTCAGGAATAGTATGGCCAGCAGGACTGGGACAGTGATTGTCCCCCTGTACTCGGCACTGGTGAGGCCCCACCTCGAGTACTGTGTTCAGTTTTGGGCCCCTCACTGCAAGAAAGACTTTGCGGTGCTGCAGTGTTTCCAGAGAAGGGCAACAGAGCCGGTGAGGGGTCTGGAGCACAAGTCTTCGGAGGAGTGGCTGAGGGGACTGGGGTGGTTTAGCCTGGAGAAGAGAAGGCTGAGAGGAGACCTTATCGCTCTCTACAACTGCCTGAAAGGTCTCTTCTCCCAGGTAACAAGCAGTAGGACAAGAGGAAACGGCGTCAAGTTGTGCCAGGGGAGTTTTAGGATGGATATTTCTTCACCAGAGGTTTAGGATGGAAAAATGTCTTCACCAAAAGTTTTATTAAGCGTTGGAACAAGCTGCCAGGGAAGTGGTAGAGTCACCATCCCTGGAGGTATTTAACAGACAGGTAGATGTGGTGCTGAGGGACATGGTTTAGTGGTGGTTTTGGCAGTGTTAGGTTGATGATTGGACGTGATGGTCTTAAAGGTCCCTTCCAACCGAGACGACTCTATGATTCTGTGCACTCAGACACTGAGGTCCTCATGCCTGTAATATTTTTTTATGCAACTGCATAAAATTCATTACTGTGGTTCTTTTTTTATCAGGGGTGTCAAGTCTGTTGTCTTTTCTCATTATAGCTAACTTTATTCTTAAATTCCTGAAGGGAGACAGGGGGAAGGAAGAAGTGGAGTTTTGGTTTTCTAAAAGTGTCTTGGAAAGATAATTACTGGATTATTATAATTATCCCCAAAGCCAGAATATAAAACCTGCAAAATTGGAAACTAATTTTCACTGCAACTTTTTAATTTAGAAAGTAACTTAGTAACTTCCATTCTGAGTTGGTGGTTCATTTTGAAGACAGACTTTTTTGTTGTTGTTGACAAAATACCTCTATGTTTTTGAAATTGCCTCCTGAAAATGTCTCTGATTTTTTTTTTTTTTTCCGTGATATACCTTGCTATTAAAGGTTTTCTTCCTGACTTGGAAGACAAGGTAATTTCAGATCGTTAACATTTTTCACAAAGAGGACGCAGTTCCCTGCAGGACTCTGGCTTAGCCTTTTGGCAGACTCGGGAAGCCAGCACTCCCTTACTTGCATTCGGGTCATGTTTGGTAGTTTGGCTTTGGGGCAAAGGGGGTTTTGTCATGGCTTTGAAGACTGGAAAACAAACCCTTAACTCCCCTTGTGAAAAGGAACCACGCTGGAAGATGGCAGCCCATCGTAAAAGTGCATGGAGAAGGGCAGGTATTCGCAGCCCTCTTGCAACTAAGCCATGTGTAGTTCCATTGCCACAACCATGGACGAAATGCTTGCGCTCCCTATTCTATTTATAGAAAACAAATGTAATATCATTAGAGTAGGAGAGAGGCTGGACTTAGTAAATTGCATTAGCATATTGGCAGAGTTTAGATTCCTGTCCTGGAAGAGTGTCCGTAACAAAACAATCTGCTTAATTACCCCTAGGTCCAGCAGCCTTGAGTGAGGAAAAACAGATTTTGCAAAGTAAAACCAGTTCCGCCTTTACCTTTCCAGGCCACTGTCCTTAAGCAAAGCAGTTACGCCTCTGCCTAACCTTGTGGTGAGTGAACTTCAAGTCTTTAAGCCAAGTCTGAATTTAAGCTTGTGGGTTTTTTTTCTCCGGAGGTGTTTCATTAGCTCAATTACAAGTGACATGTTCCACAGTGCGCTGCTGACTGAAAAAACTCAGCCAACCTAAATCCCTCTCCAAATAGAATCCAATTAACCTCTTACTCCCCCTTTCTTTAATCCCCCACGCCTCATGACTTGTTCGCAGCCGCACCTTTTAAAGAAGACCAAAGTAAACTACCTGAGATAACGATGTACTTAACAACTGAGGTGTTTGTACTTGATTTTTTGGTTCAGTCGGGCCTTGGTGTATGCTGTTATGGTTCACAAAGTACGAGCCTGTGTTTTTTGAGATGGCATCCACTTCTGTGTCGCATAACCCATCCTTTGGGCAAGTGCCTTACTGTCCCCATCTGTAAAAGAGACGGGCAGAGATCCTCAGTAACAGGTACAACAGTTGTCGAACACATTGGATACAGACCGCTGTGTAACTGCAGAGACCACCCAGGGATGCAACTGTTGTTGCGAACGTGCTTGCTAACGATTCGGTTTGCTTATATGAACTGAAGCATTGTTTTGAAGGTGGTTAAGGTGCCTGGGTGTTACACTGGCTTCCTGCTCGGGGCTGAGTTCTGCCCTAGATCCATTAATGTTTTGGCAGCAGCGCTTCTCGCTGGTGTTGTCAAGACAGTTAGATGCTGAAGTCATCAGTAAGGCATATAACCCTAAATGGATGGGTTGGATCAGTGACCTACTTTAACAAACGAGTCTTGCACAAGTCTGACCTTCTCTCCGTGATCCACCCTGAGACCTCAACAGCACAAGCCATTTCAAAGCATCCTCCGCACTTTCCTGGTCATGTGTTGAAGTCTTACTAGCAAGGCAGCGAGTCCGTCAGCTGGGGCCAGGAGCTGTGATTTGGAAACCCTGAGTGCTTGATTTGGATACAGCCTTGCTTTTTGCAAATCCACACAAACATCTCATTTTCACGATTTTTTTTTCCATTGTATCCACAGTCTGTGTCCTGAAGAATTTGTACTCCCTGAGAATTAGTGGTAGGATTATTACTGGAATTTTGTCTGCTTGCACGCTCAAATAAGATCTCGATCTGGGTTGAGATTTAGGCTACAGCAGTTGTTGGGTTTTCTTTTGTTAGCAGACGGTTATTTTTTTTAATAGTTCTATTTTCGTCTTGTAACCATTTTCCTCCAAACATGCCTACAACAAATAAGCAGTAAAACTCAGAGAGTGGCCTAAATGTACTGTTGAGGGCAAACCAACCCCAGGGACTGATCAGAACAGGTTACAGCAGAGGTATGGGGTTACACCCCATAAACTGAGGAATACAGTAAAAGATATACAGAAAACTCAAATCTCTTCCAATAAGGATACTCTGTGTATTTTGTGGATCTTGGATCAGCATGATCCGACTCTCTGCATTCCAGCCAAAGCTAGCTTTGGAAGTGTTGCTACAAACAGCACCATAAAGTTTCATATCTTCATTGGGTTTCACGTTTTATTCTTGTAGGTTGGAATAGCCTGACGAGCGTGTTTCCTAAAAACCTGGTGCGTGGACTGACACCGGGAGTGCAGTATTACTGTCCAAAATGAGTTAGTGTGTTCTGTGGGATAGACTAGAAAAACAGGCATCTGTCTTGGGAAGGCTGACAGGTTCTGGATGGGAGTCGGGATGAGTGCCAATGTGGTGTTTTGGTGCGGCAACACAGGCAGATCGTCCAGACTGGTGCGTGCCTGTATTTATATATGTGCGTGCGTTTGTGCAGCTCGTTGAGTGATAAAACAGGATGAATGCCCCGTAACGTGGGAAGGCAGCGATGAGGCTGTGCTTAACTGCAAAGTCAATACAGAGAGAACTAGTCTGGTCAGGTTTTCCTCAGACAATTATCTATTTATTTTCTTCGTATAACATCTCCCTAAATCCTTTTTTGGCTGGTTTTAATTCCCCTTTCCTCCCCTAAGCTGAGCATCCATCCTTCCTATCTTTTGCTGTCTAAAGGCCATTCCTGCCAGTGGTCCCGGCAGCCTTCAGACAAAGCGCACGTCTCCCCGCATCCCTCGGCATTGAAACGGCAGCCTTCTCCTCCCTTTGCCGCACCCCCGGGCAGCTCGGGACTCTTGGCTGCTAACGGAGCTTAGCAGTTAGTTTCTCTGCTCTGGGCCCAGCTAATGTGTCTGGGTTTTACGTAGCAATGGGCCCGATCCCAACCCTGATCTAAGCCTGCCTAGAGGTGCTTTCCCCATCTCCTGAACCAGGCTGAGACGTTCACAGGTGTCTGTCCGGTTCAAAACCCGGGTGAACCACGTCCCTCGGTGCTTTGAGCTGTTTGAAATCCGCACAGCATTTCTCTGGCTTTAGCTGATTTCTTCATTTCACGTTCTCTGTTCTTGGAGATGTTTTGTTTCTGCCTATCCCCTTAAGAGGTCAAGTGCTTCCACAGGGAGGTTAGCCTGTAGTTTTCCATGCGAGCAGACTACTCCGCGCACGAGTGAATTTGTGCTGTGATAATACAGCCAAGCAGGCAAAACCACAAGTAAATCAGACTGGGTTTTTTTCCCACTTTTAATAACAGTTTACTATTCTGTAAGTGCATGTAAAGCACATGCCCTATTCCCCCAGCCAAGGAGCTTGACAGCTTGTCAGCAAGAACTACCATAGGTCTAGAGTGACTGATTTATACAAGTAAAAGCACACGTGCCAAGACCTGGCAGCAGCTTGCTCCTTCTTTTTTTTTTTTTTTTTTATAACGACTTGGCAAGCCTCTCTCTTCTCCTTCATCCAAACTTTTGCCTTTTATAGTCTTTGAATAACGCCTTTTTCTTTTTTTTTTAATGTATGTAGCAGTTTCCCCTCCCTTCTCTTTCAGCCATTTGCTCTCCTTATCTGAATTGGCCATGGGACAGGAGATCTTGGCTTCACAACAAGCAGTTTTTGACTGAGTACACACAATCACAAACCTGATTGCACATGGACTCGTGTTTTTGTGCATGGGAGCATCAGGGTTCCGTAACGCTTTCTCACCTGTCTTCTGATATTCCCATGCTCGTGTGTTGTACACGCTTGTGCTAAAACTCACCTTCCTTCGTAGAGACATATGCACATAGATGAGCTCACACTGGTGCAATCAAGCGTTTATTAACATTGATTCTCATGTTCTCAGTATGGAACACTCGTTTAATGAATTATGCCAATTTGTCTGCGTATCCAAGTGGGAATTCTTACACATGCATATACAAAGAAGCACCCTGTATAATGATATGGCCTCCAACATAGATTCAAACTGGATTATGTACGAAGGTTTATCGATTTGCTCTTTCTCACTCAAGCCTATATTCAGGTATAGGCTCATGCGCAGCTGTACAGCCACGTGGTTTCTCAGACACACGCATTCTTAGGCACAGACAGTCTCTCACACATAAGCTTATAGATTTATGATTTGTTGTGAGAGTGGAAAACAGCTGCTGCAGGCTAATCAAATACAGCAGAAGATTTAATGCAAAATATTGAAAAACACTGTCTGGTAGGAGGGTGAAATTCTTAAAAACATGCTGGTCTCATGGCGCTAGGCCAGTGCAAGAAGATTTGCACCTGGCCATGATAAACGTCAGCAATGGGTCTGGAGGAAGCTGCTTCACCCTTAGAGGGCTGCCAGATATGCGGGCTAAAATTCACATTGAGTTTGGCCCTGCGAGTAAGCTACGTAAGTCTGAGGCTGTGATTTTTCAGGGTCTTGCAAGCAGAGCTGCTTAGCGAGGACTGGCAAGAAAGAAGAGTGGTCCAACTCGAGCACGAGGTTTGCAGCACATTGGCAGAGCAGGTTGAAGTTCTCACTACGGGCTCACTTCTGCCCGCCTCTGTGGACAAATGGGAAGCCTATTTCTCCAGGGCTCTCAGCTCAGCACCTTTCACCAGTGCTGCTAAGGCTGCAAAGGCTTGGAAATAATTAACTGCAAAGGAAAGAATTTCATCTCAGGTTTCTGCTGACTGACGACACAGGCAATTTGTGATGCCACAAGAAGCTCAGGCTGGGATTATTTCTATGTAACTCCCAACGCTGCTGCTTGGCAGCTTAGTGACTGTGTTGGAAGCGACTGAACTAGATGAATACCTTGTGGATTTGAACTACGAACTTCCATGAGTTTGGAGTTCTGGGGCTCAGCTTAGCTGAGTACAGACTAGAGCTGTGGCACTTGCATCGTCCTCGTCTCCCTTTCCTGGTGCCGGTAGGTGGGACTTCTCAGCACAGCTCTCCCCTTTCTCACCCAACAGGTATGATCTCACTCGTCCATCTCCAAAGGTGAGACCGCAGTGGGCTGGGCTGTGAGAATGGCGCAGAATCCATCTTCAAAGTGTCCTTCCCGTGAAACCTTGGCTTGGCGGCCTCCGCGGGTCTGTGCTGCCGCTCGCTCTCTGGAAAATGAAGCAAGTGGTTCCTGCTTCCTTGGGTGATACCTGGGCAGGGCTCTCAGATGTCGTGGCTAAAGGACAGGTGTAGTTTGTTCCTGTCTGCTTTTGGTCTGCAACGGGAGACGAGAGGCTCCTGCTCCAGTAGCGGTTTCAGCTGCAAACCTAGAGATGGCTCTTTTGCAGTGGATGGTTGTGGGTTTAGTCCCTGTTATTTACCTGCAAATGTGTATCAGTCTTTCTGATTGGAGACTCCGCAGGCTGAACCAGCAAGTCAGTTCTCCATGCACCCTGCCGTGGGTTGAGAGAGAAGATTTTCTAAAGAGCAGGTCCATGGGGCGGTGGGCCAGGCCCGCTGATTTTGCATGTGCCTGTCTGCACGATCTTCAGACAGCAACTTACCCCAATTATTCCCGGATCTATCCTACCCACATGTGCTGCCGATACCTCCCTGTTTTTGCTGTGTGTTTTGAGATCAGCAGGTGAACAGTGCTGTTCAATCTGTTCTTTGCAGTGAGACACCAACTGCGCATCTACATGTTGGTGAACCAACAGCTCTCTGACTCATGGCTGAGGAGCTCCACTCTGCCAGGGAGCCCATATTCCCTTTCTTCGTGGGTAGATAGCCCTGGGTGGCATAAAGTACACATTGAAACGCGCCGTCCGGGGATATGAGAAGCATCTGTTCCTTCCAGATGTTCAGTCATCTCATTGTTTGTTAGATTTGAGGACAGGAACCCCCTTCAGTTATGTGAGGCACTCACTGTTCTCAGACGTCCGGGAGAGCGTGTGGGGTGGGGGGAGAATTGGCTTTGTGTGACACCAGCCAGGAATAGAGGCAGAGGTTTCGTGCTTTTTGGAAAAAATCTGAAAGGCCTTTGAGCTCTGGCTAATCTCCATTGTTCGTGTGTTTTCCGGCAGCAGAACGAGAGAGGAAGAACAGAAAGAGGCAAGAGAGCAGACCTGAGAATTAGAACTGGAAGCCTTTCTCGTGCTCAGGCGAGCTTGGCAGAATCCATCGTGGCAAATGGAGCTGGATGCAACAGAATCCAGGCTTGAGCTTGGCTCACGTTTTAGACCCAGTAGAGCCTCCTTAGATCTGCAGGAGCTTTGTGAGTAGATGACTGCATTGCAGCCAGCCTCACTGAACCAGACGCAAGTGCAGCTGTTGAATTCAGCTGTGGAACAGGGCAGAGGGTAGCGTTGCCCAAATTTGAGAACTTTTTGCCCACAGCCATTTTATGTCTTTGATTTTTCCACAGGCTTATTTTCTTCTCCCATTGTAGATCAAACCCAGGCATTGCAAGCTTTGACCCATTAATACGCAAAATGCCTATTAATGCACTTGCAGCAATATGCTGCAAAATGGCATGCACAAAGTTGCCTGTAAATGTCCAGAAGAGCTGTGTATTGTGCCTGAAATGCACTGAATTCCACGTTAAACCTTTAATCCCCTCCACTCCCGGCACATTGCATTTTAGCACTGTGTGGGCTATTTGCAGAGTGCCATTTTGGTCTGTCCACATCCTTATATCCTAGCTGACGGGTGGGTAGTTTGAGATACACGGTTCCCATCTGAGTTTCATTTCTGACGGAGCCATTTCTAAGTCCAAGAAAACCTAAACCAGACGTGACTTGAGGAACAGAAATAGTGTGGCTCCTTATTTTTCTGGATGGGTTCAACCAGGTACAGACTAGAGCGAGGCTGGAGTAGAAACCTGACATTGTCTAGAGCAGCACCAGAAAGAGCTGTCCCTTCAGTATATCCCTCCCACTTCTGTCCACCAAGGGAAAACACTGTGCAGCCCCCAAACTTTCCCACTCAATACTTGTTCCCTTTCCTCTGCAACAGCAGAAAAGCTTTGTCAAAAAAGAGTCGTTTTCAAGTCAAGATTTTAAATGTTTTGTTCCTGATGGTGAGTCAATGATTTTTCCAGTCCCTCCCCCACAATAAACAAGTGCAAGCTGAGTGTGGTCCAGAGGAAAATGTGAGTTACACATGTCCTGGCCACATGCTTCTCCGGTACCAATGATAACCATATGGTGGCTTTTAGACCCCAGCTCTCCAACGAGGAGAAGTGTTAGCAAGAATCAGTGCAAGCTCCTGCAGAGTAGATACGTAACCCAGCCTTGCCTGTAGCTGCTTGCATGTGCCCAGCAAACACCTTCATGACCTAGTACGGTTGTAGTACCTTGTTTTCTAGTTCAGCTTCACCTAAGCTGAGGAGGATTGGGCTAAAGAGCTCGGTTGAGAAACTGCTGGAATACAGGAATCTTCATGTAACAACCTCTCGTCACTGAGCTCACAGCTCCTATTGCATTTCTCTGCTCCAGCGCTCTGATGGGGAGAGGGAAGCGTACTGCCCATCTCCATTCCTTCCCGTCTGAGCACAGAACCTGTATTTTCTGTTCCGGGAAAGAAAATTAGAGGAGTTGGGGAAGGGCAGAGGCATGCCTAGGGCTAATTTCAAGGTTTAGAGGCAAACCAAGGACAATAGGTACATTATAATTTTGGCTTCTCCCTCATTTAGGATGCAAATACTACCTGCCATCCCTAGCTAGAGCAGCCCATCAATTGCTTGTCAAATTTGAGCCTTGTCCCAAAACCAGTGCAGGAACCACAGCGTGCAGCAGGCGTGTGGAGCGTGTCATACCACTATGTCCTTGCATGATACTGCTTGCATACCATGCGTGCCGAGCTCTCAGCTCCCCATACGTTAGCATCATCGTCACCATTTCCTGCAGAGTTACAGGAAAGCTGAAGCCCAGGTATCCCAGAAGACGTTATTCCCATCACGACCTAAATACCCTGAAAGATTGGGTCACAGAAGAAGGTCTCTCACTTTGAGGCTGGTGTCTAAGTTTCCCTTCCTCCGAGCTCGCCCTGGTCTTTGCTCACGCAGCGTGCGAGATTTCCCCGTGCATGGTTTCCCATTCCTCTTTGAAAACAGCTAGTCCCTGCAAGCGCTCCTCCATGTCTCACTTACCTGCATTTTTACTTCCTTATTTTGAGCGACTAGGGGAGCAAACAGGGGGAGGTTCATTGATTATTTTTAGTGCAAAATCTCAGCTAGGTAGCCTTTATTAAAGCGAAGCTAAATACACAGCAAACACAAGCTTTACTCAGGCAGCAGTTCACAGGAACTTGGCAGAGGCCTGCCTGCGTTTCAGAATCCTTGTCCTTTTTCTAGATGAAAGCCCTGCAGAAGGATTTGTTTTTCAGACAGAAGGCAAGCCAAGTTGGTGATTTCATCCCAAGGCAGGCTGTGTCAAGCTGGTCCTATTCAAACACGCAGGAAATCAACCTTGGAGCTCGTTCAGAAATGAGGATGGAGAGTGGGGGTAGAGAGGGGGGCCCTGAGGAGGACAAGGTCTTGGATTCGGAAACAGAGCTCGGAACAAGCAGGGAAGATACCTGCTGTCAGCGTAGTGCTGTAGGGACCTGTCCCTCACCCTTTGAAGGATGAACTGGCAAGGTTTCAAGTAGCATTTCTTAATTTCCAGCTCTTGCAAGAAGCTATCCCATCCCTGTCCTCATGGAGCCCCGCGAGGGACATGCGCAGCATCGCTCTGATAAGAGGTCAGGTGGCTACCACAGGCGAAGGCAAATTTTCCCAGAGTCCCCTCATTCCAGTACATTTTTTTTTCTGTTTAAAGCAATCCTTGTCTAATTAAAACGGTTGCTTTCTGAGCATAAATGTGGATTACTGAGAAGAGAAGGAGAGAGAGCTTGCTCTGAACAAGGGAAGGGGGCGAGGGGAGAAGGAAGTGGAAAAAAAACTCTTGTGAAGTCGTTCTTCACAAGCTGTTATAAGGATCTCCACTTAAACATTTGTAGCACAGCTATATAACACCAGTGGTAGAGGGGAGGCAACGGATGGCAGAATTCGGAACATTTGTTCTTGGGTCTGCTACAAAATCTCTGAGATCTTTGGACAGTCCCTTCCCAGGCAGCAAGGGAAGCACAGTGGAGAAAAACTCGGCATAATTTTATCTGCTGCATTTCTGCAGCTGCACACTTGCCTGTTGATCGGCGAAGATAACGCTCCAAGAACCTCCTATGCAGAATTTTGAATAAAGCTAATCACGTGGGAAATTAGTGAGAGAAAACCTGCTTGGGATATATGTGTGAGTGTGTATAATTCTTCATCCCTAAGTAACAGCTGAGCAAGGCAAGCAGAGTTTGCTGTCACTGCTAGAAAAACCTCAGACCTGCCCCATTGCACTTATTCTGCCTAAAGAAGAACTTCAAGGACTCCAGTCCTTCCTTTCTAGCAATTGCTTTCATGAATCCAGATTTTAGTGGTTTGGGTTTTTTTTTAAATCAAGCACATTCTGATGTGAATAATACCAACAAAATGTTTGCAACTTGGCTTGGAGGATGGGAGAAACGCAGACACCAAAAGCCAAGGCAGTTTCTTAATGTCGATGCTCATTAGGTACTTCTTAACATTAGTGGCTGGTGCTGGAATCTGCCCACGCAGGCTGGAGGCTGAGGAAATATTATTTGAACACATCTGCTCCAAGAGATACTGTCAGACTTGGGGAGCATCTTGTGGTAATTAGGGGAATTCGTTTCCTTGTTTAGTCCAGCAGAGTTTTTTCATGATTTTTTTGTTTGTTTGTGAGATCCTTTAAAATTTTATTTTCTGCATATTTTTTTTTTCAAGAACTGAAGGGCTTCCAGGCAATATTAAGACCCTGTGTTCATGTAACACCTTCTTCCCTGCTGCAAAGCCACTGGCAGAGCTGGGTAAGACGTATTTTGGAAGTAAAGGAAGAGAAACTTGCAGCCACGGGCTCGAAATACAACACAGAGTTGTAGACTGTAATTGCCTTTCCCCTTTCCTGTCCCTGCCATATCTTCTCCCTCCTCCCTCCTCATTTCGCAGCCTACATGTGTGCATCTGCTCTCCAGATAGAAAGCCGGTGCCTGGGTTGAAGCAGACCAGTTGTCTGCTTTTGGATCTTCTTTCCAAAAATGCTGCCCTGAGCTCTCCCCTGATCATTGCTGTTCGAGTGGTCTGCGCTTAGTCCTGAAAGAAAGGGGTTGAACGGGATCAGCCAGACGATGTCCCAGGCCACAAGTGCCTTCTTCCTCTCCTTTCTGCTGCTCTTGCCAAAGTCAGGGTGATACCCGTCTTCCCAACTCAAAACTCAAGCCCCAACAACTTTCGTCTCCCCATGAGAACAACTCCTTAACAAAGAGGACAGCTTTAAGCCCCTCTCTCTTTTTTTTTTTTTCCTGAAAAGGGGGCCTTTAATATGGTTTAATTAAAAGCTCATTCTGCAGAGCTCATTTGATCTCAGTTTTCAAATTCTGTGCATTTTGTTTCCATTCTTATTCTTTCGTGTGTTTAAATCGGTACATTTCCAAATAAGGTTTTTGTGTGCTCACCGCAGATCTCTGTACTCACTCCTTGAACCTTAATGCTTTTTGTAGCGTTGAGCAGTGACAGGGTTATGTTAACCTCTCTGCTTCACTAGGCACATTTGTTCCCTCAAAATCAACACAGCAGCTGTAGACACTGACATCTGAAACAGTCCTGGCTCTCTTTATGGCACAGAGTTTCTCTTTGGGATATGTGGATTGCACGGAGTGCCTTGCAATGAACACAAGCCAGAAAAGCAGGTGCTCAAGGGCGATGACCGCTTAGCTGGGAAAATGTAATCTCTCGGGCTGTTTTCTTGTTGGCCAGTCTTCCCATCTGAACAGGCGACTGCTGCCCTCTGGGACAGAGCCCACGGCTGAGAAGCTGCCCTGCATCGGCTTCTGAGTTAGCACAGGAAGGTTGTGTGTCCTGGCCCATAGCCACCCAAAGGTCCCCACAGAGCAGACATCTGATCCTGGCACCGGAGCTTTAGCACAGGGAAATGGTGCGACTTGCGCAGAGCCAGGAGCCAAACACAGGTAGCATGACTCCCAGTTTGGCTGGCTAACTGGTCGTCTGGATGCCAGCCCACAGGGCAGTATTATTTGACACGGAGGAAGCTGTTTGGGCAGCTGACTCCCTCCAGAAGGACATGGACATGTTGGAGCGGGGCCAAAGGAGGCCCCGGAGATGCCGGGAGGGCTGGAGCCCCTCTGCTGGGAGGACAGGCTGGGAGAGGTGGGGGGGTTCAGCCTGGAGAAGAGAAGGCTCCGGGGAGACCTTAGAGCCCCTTCCAGTGCCTAAAGGGGCTCCAGGAGAGCTGGGGAGGGACTCTGGATCAGGGAGGGGAGCCATGGGACGAGGGGTAATGGCTTCAAACTGGAAGAAGGGAGATTTAGATGAGATATGAGGAAGAAATTCTTGGCTGTGAGGGTGGTGAGCCCCTGGCGCAGGTTGCCCCGAGCAGCTGTGGCTGCCCCATCCCTGGAGGTGTTCAAGGCCAGGTTGGACGGGGCTTGGAGCAACCTGGGCTGGTGGGAGGTGTCCCTGCCCAGGGCAGAGGGTTGGAATGAGATGATCTTCAAGGTCCCTTCCAACCCAAACCATTCTATGACTGGGTGGACACTGGGCTGTGTATGTCTGTAATGGGGACAAAGTGTGTTCACTTCAGGCCAGGCTCAGTTTAGGGCCAGGTGCAGCTTGACTCAAATCTGCCAATTAGGCTAAACCTGGGCACCTGACTGGGCTTAAATACCGCTTCTTGGGGGAGGAGAGCTGGCTAGCCTTGCCTTTTGCTTGGTGGCCTTCTGTAGCACTTTCTGGGGAACTGGAAGTGAGAAGGAGAGGAGCTCAGCTCAAAACAGGACTATGGTTTTGCAGGAGGTGAATGGTGGAGACCCTGGCTGAAACTCCTCTGCATCAGATCCAGGAGACCATGCTGTGCTGCTTTCAGGATCCTGTGGCTGGCGATGTGGAGGAGAATCAATGTGGAAAGTGAGTAGTGCAGAATAATGGTATTTGGATTGGGGAGGGATAAAGTTGTGCAGTGACTGTATGTTGATCTAATAGCACTCTGAGGGGTGGAGAGCTAGGGAATGCTGCTGGGAGAGGAGGCAAGGGTACATATGGTTTTGCTTTTGAAAAAACCCTCGCTTTGAGAAAGTGAAGGTTGTCTAGAAAAAGCCTGAGCTGGGGCCAAGATCTAAGGAACTCACGAAAGTAATGTAGGGTTTCTCCCCCACTCTTAGTTTCCATTCCTAGCTTGACGCGCTGCTGGAGCCCTTCCTCAGGTGGCCAGGGATGTAGAAGCCCTTTCCTCTCCCCAAAACAGGAGCAGAGATAACAACAACAACAACAAATGACTGTATTTAAAGAAAAATGAAGCTTTTATTGGAGTCGCTCTCTGTCTTGTATCTGCATGAACGTGCTGGGAGGACAACGTGATCAAAACGTGCCCTAAGTGCTGGGAAGATCCAGCTGACATGAAGGCAGTGAAAGGTAGGGGGAAGAATTTACTTGTGGGAGCTGTTTAAGATGCCTGGGAGGTGGGCTCGGAGGGCGAGGGTGTTGCTTAAGTTCAGTGCTTTTTGCCTGCACTGTGGTGGTGTTAATGCTGAGATCTGAATAGTTTTAATTTTGTTCCTAATTTTATGCGCTGTGCACAGATCATAAAAACCAGTGATGTGGTTGCCCAGTGGAGATGAAAGCTGCTTACCTGATGTGTACGGTGAATAACAATGAGAACTAAGTTGCACGTTTCAGAATCGTTTCTGCTATTCTAGGTGGATGAAGCTCTGCCACAAAATGGTGTATTTCCTTAAACTTTGGCTATTTCTTAGCACCCATGTTGTTAATTTTCATATGGCTTTTTCTTTTTTTTTTTTTTTTAGCCTTTGGAAGCCAAATGCTCAGAGGTGACTGCCTGGCATCAGTCTGTATTAGTTTTGAAATGGGGAAGATTCTTACCCAGACGTAAGAAATACAGCAGATTCCTATGAGTGTGCTGAGAGAAGGTATGGTTACTGGGGGGGAAGCTGTCCCTTAATTAAGGGGGAGCCTGTGTTACATTCCCAGGTGTAGTTCTGTGTGTGGCATGACTAACGGAGAGCCCTCCTGGGACAGGGGAATGGAAGCAGTGGTCACGAGACTTGTGTCTTCAGGAGTCATTCTTGTTGTCTGATACTAAGAAATGAGTGGTTGTCATGGTTACCAGCCTCCCCTTCCTGGTCTTGCCAAATGTCTTCTCTGGAGCCTCGGGCTTGAAGCAGGGTTCAGTGTTTCTCTCCTGTTGAGATCACGCTCTGATCCAAGCGCCTTGAATTTCAAACATGCCTACTTTGGCGGGCTGGTGCGACATTTATGTGTGCTTGAGTATCTCAAGAGCCCTTGGTGCTCCTATCCTCTTGCTCGTCCTTCTTTCTGAAGAACAGGAAAGAAGTGAATGACATAAAATCAGCTATAGGCTCAGGGGCTTGGTACAGGCAGTGCCTCCCATGGAAACGCTTTAGGGGATCGGCAAAGCTCTATCTTCTCTCTGTCTTGTTTTCTATGTTCAAACCACAACGTGTCTAGTTATGAAGCGACCTGAATCATGGAGGTCAGTCTTTGAAAAGCTTTTGGCTTGAGTCTGACTTTTTTGCTCCTCTTTTCTTTCCTTTTTTTCCTTCAATGCCAATAGAGGAAGCTTGATTGAGAAGTGAACAGGTTAATGAGGAGTCTGTTTGGGTTGGTTTTTTGTAGCTGGGTTTGGTTGGCATTGCTTTAGATGGTGAGCTGAGCTCTGAAGAGGGGCTCATGCGAGTCATGCTGGAGTCCCCTGCAGCAAGGGGATGGCAGGGAGTGCAGCAAGCCATGCTGTGGAAATTCTTGGAGCGGGAGGAAGGTGAAGAGTCTCAAAGGAAACATGAGGTCATTTCCCTTTTAACTTAGAACATTTCAGAGATGTTTTAACAATTAATCAATATCTAAATCTGCAGTCCATTATAGGGCTTGGCAATGTGTTATTTTATAGTCTAACAAATGGGAGCCTGCCTGTGCTAATAGGCTGAATCCCTGAGCTACACTAAAGGTTACTATCACATGGCAAGTGATAACTTGCTCCTCCCTGCCTCTTTTGAGATGAGGTCAATTACGCTTACCATTTATGGAAGATATTCTTCCAATTAAAATGACAAGGATGCAAGGAATCCACTTTTGCTTTCCTTATTTTAAACTTTTAAAGTAATAATCACTACCAAAAATCTGGAAATGAGGGGCAGGGGAATCTCTCCTGCGTAGCAAGCCAAGAGTTACAACATAGCTCTGGCTTCAGGCACCGAGGCTGCTGCTAAGCCCCTTCATAGCCCATGCTGGAACATCTGGTCCATCTCACGATGGAAGGTCATCCTGAACAGCCGGGCAGCGGAGTCTGGTCCCGACTACTGCATGAGTGCCTAGACTGTGGGGGCTGAACAGCTGTGTCCGCTGTACTCTGCGCAGAGCTGGGAGCCTGTATATAGCTCGAGATGCTCCTGGGGAAAGAGCTCAGCTTGCGAGGTCATGCTGGGAGGTGCGGGCTGCACATCGGCATCCTCCGTTCCCCTTCTACCTCCTGGCTCGAGCACCTCTGAGCAGAGTGCTGGGCTTGCATGTTGCCTGGGCTTCCCCAGCCCTCCAAACAAGGTCCCGGTGAGGTGTTCTTGGCATGATGTGTGCCTTGTGGTTAGGGCAGCGACCCCTTTCTACGTTGCTAGCTCTGTAGTGATGTTGACCAGCAGTTATCGCTCTACACCGCTTACCTGGTTAAAAATAAGCTTGAGTCTCTCATCCTTTGGGTAACTTTTCAGGAAGACGGTAATTTTTTTGCGCACGCCCCCTTCATTCTCCAAAAAGCCAGATTGTGCTTCTCTACCTTCTGTCTGGAAGCTTATTTGGAGTAGTGGACAGTGAGCAACTCCTGGCTGTGCTGTTTACTAACCTGCGCCCCTCTGGAGATGGAGGGGGGACTGGCTGCTGCGTCTGCTTTAGGGATTATCGGTGAACAGCGTCACAGGAGCATAAAGGCATTAGTCATTTAATTGCCATTAATAGGGCAATTATTATCTTAATAAAATGACTGATTATGACATTGAAGTTGTATTTGAGGTTTAACAGCTGCAGCAGCCTGACTGAATTGTATGTTTGTTAATCCTCAATGAGGGTGTTCTATTTCACTGAGTGATGTTTATTTAACATGCAATAAGTGTCTTAGTGAATCTCTATTAAAGGCATATGTGGAAACCTTAATTTGAAGCATTACAGAAGAGAGTGAGACTGTTCAATTCATAAAATCCTCTTTAAACACTGCAAGCTCCAAAAGCCGGCCAGTGCCAAAGCAAACTGTATCCTGTAAGCCCTGTGCCAGATGTCTCATGTGGGGTATACTCAAGGTCCAAAGAAAACAAGGTCTGAAGGGAACAGTTTGGCCATTGAATCTCCAATCCAGCCTATATAAAGGGGTTTCGTTTCCATTCAGGAAATAAAAACCTCTTCTATATGGATCCTGTTCAAAGTGTGTTTGCTGAACGATTCTTCCCAGCAGTAGCGATTCTCAGTAACACCTACGCCTGTAAGCAGAAACTGGGGCTGGTGGAAAGGTTTGGGGAAATAGCCTAAACCTCTCTAAGTTTCTGAGAAAGAGACAGTAAATGGGTTAGAGGTGTCTCCGGGTGTTTCGTGTGGCACCAACTAGTGCCTGGCTTGGTGTTAGGCACCCTAGCTATTCTGATGGTGTTCTGGGTCAGATGCGAGATGAAGCCTTAGCCAGCCTGACTTTATCTTTCTTGTGTGTCCTATGACTTTAGGTAACTTGCTACTGCGGCTCATTGTGCCCTGGGCGGGGCGCTCCAGCATATTGGAGAATTAACCTTCGGGAGACTGAGACGGTGACCCTGAAGAGCCTGACTTCACTCTGAACCTGGCCTGTTTCTTTCTGGGTGCCTCTATATGGTATTTTGCAGGCAGTTGCGTGTTCCTTTTGCCTGTATTCAGAGACAGTTGGATGTGAACCAGGTCTGAACTGGCACCCTGTAGCAGCGGTGAACTCGGTTAAGAGGTGGGATCCTTTAGTGCTGATTTGGCACTGAGTTAATGCAGCCATAGGACTTCCAGTTGGCTCGGACGTAGTCATAGCACGTGTATAGACATGACACAGGCCGTATCTTGAGCTCTTCTGAGTTTTGTGGCAATTCAGCTCCAAATCCAAACACGTGAACTCTGATGCCAACCCTCTGGGCCCGGACCAGGATGCGTGTTCAGCTTTCTTTCCCTGTATCCACGAACCCTTTCTGCTGGGCACGGGAGGGATGGGCAGCCCTGGCAGCCTTCACAGTGAGAGCTGTGTTTGCTTTGGGTGAAATGCAGTAAACTGAGGGACTGACACTTACGGCTCCTGGGAGCTATTGCCAGCCCTGCGCTGTTTCCTCAGGTGAGCGAACGTCATCTCTGTGGAACATATTTGCTGGGGTGAAGCCTTCTATATGAGGTCATTTGCTGTGATAGCAATCTCTTGTGTGTTTTCTCATTACAAAGGTAGTTCTGAAGTATTGTCCTGTCTTGGAGAAGGATATGGAGGGGCTGAGAGGATTGCTTGAGGCTATTTGACAAGGCAGCAGCAGACTGGCATAGAAGCTCTCTTGTCCAAGAGAGGCTGTTCAGATCCTGTACGCACAAGACTGTCTTCTCCCTCATCCCTGGCTCCTGTTGTCTCTAACTCATGCTTCAGTCGTGGTGTAAGGTGTGGTTGGAGCAGCTTTTCAGCTTGCTGAGCTCCCCTTGCTGCTCTGGCCACGTCCCCGGCAGAGGTGCCGGCAGCAAACAGCAGGGCGTACTGCTCCGAGTCCGTAACGGCTTTGCTTGGGGTGGCAGTCTTGCTGAACTCATCCTAGCTGCTGTGTGGGGACGGAGACCTTGCCTCTCTTGGCTAACAATTTACCTTTCCTTGCTTGTAATCTCTTCAGGGCGGCAAGCCAAGCAGGCCCATAGGCATGATCAAAACACGAGATAAATGTTCCGAGTGGCTTCATCTATAGGAACAAGCGCATGGGGGAGGGAATGAGTTCATCTCCTCCACGCTCTTGGCCGTAGCAGGGCTGTTCCTATATTCCTCCGCGTGCCGCAGTGGGGTGATAAGCTGGTCGCGGGGAGAACACCCTGTCCCTTCCCTGGAAGAAGAGATTCATCTGAACCTTCCTCCTGGGAGCAGTCCTGGGTAGGCAGCTGAAACTTTCCTTTTCCTCTCATCCCATGACTGTAAGGGAATATCCAGTCCCCTTGCATTGTGCAGAATAATTCCACTGTCCAGAGGATTAGTGTGTTTCGGTATCTGTACACTGGCTGTTTCCTTTCTTGCGCTTTTTAGCTGCTTTCTCCCAAGTTGGTGCCTTTAGCCCCTAATAATTTCTCTTGTTCTTGGAATAACAGGCTACTGCAGCTCGCCTGCGGGAACGCATCTGAAATGAAGCAAAGGACATCTCTGCTCCTTCTCTGCCTCAGCCTTGATGACCACAGCCGTAGTTGTGCTGTGGGATGTGCAGCCCCTCTAAAACACTGCTGGTAACAGAACAAAAGCAAAGTGGATGCCCATGACCCTGGTTTCAAAGGTGTCTTGATTAGGTGTCTAAACCAAGGCTTTCCAGTCCTATCAAGCTCACTTAAAAAGAACCCCAAAAAACCCCGAACAAACAGAAAAGTACAAAAGCTTAACAACAGCAAAAATTGTAACTAAAACTTTTACCGTATACATTTGCCTGAACAGGTGGGGTGAAACTGGTGTGAACTCATGTGCAGCAAGTTGGATCGAGCGGTGTAAAAGGCAGTGGTGAAAGGTGATGTGATAGCCTGTCGTGTTAAAGATGGCTTGGATTTCTGGCGCAGAGGTGTGGGTAGAAGAGTGAATGAGAACTATGCTTGGGGGAGTGGGGTGAGGTGGTGTTTTGGAGAGGGGGAAGAACATCATCTGTGATGGGAAGTGCTTTGAGTTTCACTTGCTTTCCTCTGCTATCCCTTCCCAGCTCAGACAACTCTTCTGTTCTTCAGTGTGCTTGCCCAGGGCTATTGTATATGACTGTTTAAACAGTGTTTAAACAGCCGTAAGCCTGTTTATTTACTAAGGCTATAAATTATCTTGAAATTGGAATTCATCACCCTGCAAATACCTTGTTTTAACAGGCAGGCTGGCTCTCTGCTAGAACGACAATAGTAATAGACCTCCTAGCTGCTCTGCCA